>NC_133158.1:163621137-164236528 GCF_040802235.1 Manis javanica | reverse complement strand
TTAGGTAGATGCCCATTAGTAAATGCTGGATCATATGATAGCTCTATTTTTTATTTTTATGAGGAACCTCCATACTGTTTTCCATAGTTGCTGCACCAATTGACATTCCCACCAGCAGTGTAAAAGGGTTCCCTTTATTCCACATCTTTGCCAACACTTATTATTTCTTGTCGTTTTGATGATCGTCATTCTGACAGGTGTAAGGTGATATCTCATTTGGTTTTAATTTGCATTTCCCTGATGATTATTGATGGGGAGCATCTGTTCTTGTGATTGTTGGCTATCAGTATACCTTTAGAAAAATGTGTATTCAGGTCTTCAGTCCCTTTTTAAATTGGATTATTTGTTTTTTTTATTATTGAGTTCTATGAGTTCTTACATATTTTGGATATTAATGCCTTATCAGATATATGCTTTGCAAATAACTTCTCCCATTCAGAGGGCTGCCTTTTCATTTTATTGATGATTTCATTTGTTGTGCAAAAATTTAGTTTGCTGTAGTCCCATTTGTTTATTTTTTCTTTCGTTGCCCTTGCCTTTGGAATCAGAAAAAAAAATCAGAGATCAATGTCAGGGAGCTTACTGCCCATGTTTTCTTCTCAGAGTTCTGTGGTTTCAGTCATTACATCCAAGTGTTTAATCCATTTTGAGTCTATCGTTGTATATGGTCTAAGAAAGTGGTCCAGTTTCACGCTTTGGCATGTGGCTGTCCAGCTTTCCCAACATCATATATTGAAGAGACTGTCCTTTCCCTATTGTATATTCTTGGCTCCTTTGTCATAAATTAATTGACCATATGTATGTGAGTTTGTTCCTGGGCTCTCTGTTTTGTTCTAGTGATCTGTGTGTTTTTATGCCAATGCCATAGTTTTGACTACTCTAGCTTTATAGTAGAGCTGGAAACCAAGCAGTGAGCTACCTCCAGGAGTGTGGTTCTTTCTCAAAATTGCTTGGCTATTTGGGATCTTTTGTGGTTCCCCACAAATTTTAGGATTATTCTATTTCTGTGAAAATTGCCATTGGTATTTTTATAGGAACTGCACTGAATTTGTGGATGGCTTTGGATAGTAGGGACATTGTAACAATATTAATTCTTCTCCATGAGCGTGGTATCTATTTCCATTTATTTGTAACTGTTCAATTTCCTTCATCAATGCCTTATAGTTTTCAGTGTATAGTGTATATATACCTATATATAAATATATTTATCTATGTATATCAAGAACCAGCTCTTAGTTTCATTCATCTTTTCTATTATCTTTTTTAGTCTCTATTTCATATATTTCCATTCTTATCTATATTACTTCCTTTCTTCTACTATCTTTGGGCTTCATTTGCTCTTCTTTTTCTCGTTCCTTTAGGTCTAAAGTTAAATTGAGATTTCTCATTTCCTGAAGTAGGCCTGACTGTGATAAAATTCCCTCTTAGAACTGCTTTTCTTAATCCCATAGATTTTGATATGTCATATTTCTGTTTTTATTTACCTCTAGGTATTTTTTTATTTCTCCTTTGCTTGCTTTTATGATCTAGTTTATTTGGTAACATGTTTAGTTTGTCATGTATTTGTAGCTTTTTTTTCTTCTTCTAATTGATTTCTAGTTTAATACCATTGTCACTGGAAAAAATGCTTGATATGATTTCAGTATTCTTGTATTTATTGAGACTTGTTCTGTGGTTTAATGTGACCTGGAGAATGTTCCATGTGCATTTGGGAAGAATTTGTGTCCCTTTGCTTTTGGATGGAATGTTCCATGTATATCTATTAAGTCTGTCATGTCTAATGTGTTGTTTAAGGCCAATGTTTCCTTATTAATTTTTTGTCTGGATGATCTATATATTGAGGTAAGTGGGGTGTTTAAATCTTCTACTATTATTATATTACTGTCAATTTCTCCCTATAGGTCTGCTAATATTTGCTTTATGTATTTTGGTGCTCCTATGTTGGATGCATATAAATTTGTAAATGTTGTATCTTCTTGCTGATTGACCTTTTAATCACTACGTAGTGCCCCTTTTGTCTTTCATTACAGTCTTTGTTTCAAAGTCTTTTTGTCTGATATAAGCATAACTACAGCTTTCTTTTATTTTCTATTTACATGAAACATCTTTTTCCATACCTTCACTTTCAGTTTGTGTGTTTCCCTACTTCTGAAGCGAGTCTCATGTAGGCAGTGTATAGATGCGTCTTGTTTTTTAAGTCCATTCAGACATTTTCTTTGGATGGTAGAATTCAGTCCATTTACATTTGAAGCAATTATTAAGTATGTACTCATTGCCATCGTGTTAATTTTTTTTTTTTTTTGTATTTTCTCTCTGTTCCTTCTTCTCTTTCTGTTTCCCTTGTGGTTTGATGACTTTCTTTAGTGTTATGCTTAGATTCCTGTAACTCCAGGGGGAAATCTTTCTCCCAGTCCAGGGCAAATTACTTTTGAAACTGAAATCAGTCAAAGGGAGAGATAAAGTAGAAGAAACCCATTTATTGCTTAAAGCAATCATCCATTTCTGCTTGCCCATGTCTCTCACCACCAGGCTGCAAAAAGGGACCCCACCAAACCTCTCCGGTGGGTCCCCTGGCTGGCCCCTGTAATTAGTTATTGATACATAGATGGACTACTTCTCTCCACCCCTTGGAAAAACCTATTGATATGGAGATGCACTAAGGCCAGGTGAGAGATTCTGGAAATACTGCAATTTTACCCACAGCCCACCCCTCCAGAAATTTCACCTCACAATCTACTCACTCCTCATCTTCCATAATAGCCCCTGTGCAAGAAAACTGGAGCACTGCAACCGGGCTAATGACATGCAATAGCAACAGCAATAAAATCATGACAATCCTCAAGCCGGAGGATTCAGCTAGGTTCAAAGTCTTATGCTGATTCACACATTCCACAGACACCAGTAGCAGAGCAGGTAGGGAGTTCAGAGCAATCATCGTCACACGGCAGCTGCAGCAGGGGGTGGGTCCAGGCCACAGGAACTGCAGAGAAAATAACCTTAAGGATGATAAGATACATGTTTTAATGACACCAGCATAGGCAAATCTTGTCCATCAGGTAGGATGCATGCAAGAGAGTGGTCCTGTGATAGGAAAGAAATGGGATCTTGTCCTGTTTCTAGTATACCAGACTTTCACCCCCATCCCTGTGGGAATTACTGATGGGTCAATATATAGGGCTACAGGAGGTACATTCACTGGCCATAAAGATAAAACAAACTTCCCTGTAAGGTGCTCTTACCTCCTGGATGTTTTGGGTACACTACCATTATCTTTGGGCCACTCTGCTGTTAGTCCAGGAATACACATAAGGCCAGCTTCCAGGCCTTTTCCCAAGGTGCCAGAAGGGCCAGCCATCGCTGGTCCATGTGTCAAAACGTCCAGGCCACATCCACTCAACAGAGTCTCCAGGGTTTAATGCACTTGGGGCTGGCAGCAGGATGTTGCTCTGCTAGCCATATCCTGACTATAACCCGTCTTTGGTTGGCACATACAGTTGTATAGGAGAGGCAGCAATGTGTGTTAGCATATCCACAGGGCTCAAGGCTCCTTTGGGGGGCTTCTCATTCAAACACCGCAGCACTGTCCATAAGTGAACTTACGAGCCCCATAGATTATTGGTGTCCAACTTCAGACCAGCACACACCATGTCAGTAGCCACAGGGTCAAGCCCCAATAGATGGCCCAGCTGTCAGTGCAGATAACTATAGAGGAAGACACCTGGGTGATCACGAGCCATACTGCCTGCAACTCAGCCCATTGACTGCACTTTCCCTCTCTGTCCTCCATCTATATTATCTCAGTCTTAGGATGAAAAGACACAGCCCTCCACTTCTGGGGCTGCCCACAACTGAAGCCATCTGTATGCCTAGAATCTTCAGGTATATGGGCTTTTCCCTCCTGATAAGGACTGTTGGCTACCAATTGCTCAAAAGCAAGTTCTTCCTGCTTTCCACTGGTATACATCACTGGCCCCAATAAGCATTGGCATTCTCCACCTAAGGGTCTAGTAGTAGACAGGGCACTATGCTGCTGTAAATATGCACCCCATTTGACCAATGTAGGCATCTGTGCCACTCCACTCTGTGGGCTTTGGGTCCAGTCTCGCAGCCATCCTGTGATGGGATAGGTGGTTATTACCTTGGTTGGAGCTGTTCCAGTGATGGGCTCTGTAGCCAAGGCGTGGTACACAGCAGCCAGTTGCTTCTCCATGAAGGTGTACTGGACGTCTGCTCCTTTCCATAGTTGTGATCAGAATCCAGTGGGTTGGCGTGTCCGTTCAAGCTGCTGCCAAAGACCCTATCCGTAACCATCTTCGGTTTCATGAACTTCTAGCTCACAGGGCCTTGATGAGTCCATTACACTAAAGGCCTGTACAGCCTTGACTGCCCACTTGGCAGCAGTAAAAGCAGCTGCACAGGTTTCATCCCAGTCCCACGTGATGCCCTTTCATATCAACTGGTATAAGGGCTTCAGAATTTGTGCCAAGTGCAGGATAAACACTCTCCAGTAGCCCAAAAGACCCAAACTCTTGTAATACTGCCACAGTGATAGGGGTAGCGATAGCTTGGACCTTGTCTATGACTGCTTCTGCAATAACTTTAGCTCTACCCAACCAGACAACCTGAAAGAACTTTACAGACAAACCAGGCCTTTCTCCCATATATCTTGCAGCAGTCTAGGAACTTCCCCTTCTAAATCTGCAAGAGAATCAGATGTGAGCATGATATCATCATGTGTGTTGTGATACAGCTGCACTGTTTGTGGTTTCCTCTATGTAGCCACGTCCTGGGCTACAAGTAAGTGACACATGGTGGGAATGTGGAGGTACCCCTGCGGAAGGACAATGAATATCCACTGCCAGCCTTCCCAAACTGCTCCTGACTTTCCTGTACTATGTCAATAGAGAAGAAAGCATTAGCATGGTACACAACATAATGATACGTCCCTAGTTCATGACTGAGGGTGTCCATAAGGGCTGCTATAGAGGGGACAGCAGCATGCAAAGGAGATATGACTTGATTCAATTCCCTGTAATCCATGGTCATACATCAGGAGTCTTCTGGCATTTTCACTGGCCACATTGGGGAATTAAAAGAACTTAGTGGGCTTTATGATGGCCACCCCCTCCAACTCCTATAGAGTCTCTCCAATTTCCTTGTGTCCCCCCAGGCAATTTATACTACTTACTATTTGTCACCCACCAAGGTACAGGCACAGCTACAGGTGGGTGCTTAGCATGTCCCCTCAGAACTGCCTTTACCACATGTACCCTCAGTCTGAACTCACCTGCAGTGGTCTGCAACCACAGGCCCTGCAAGATATCTACACCCAAAATATATTCAGGGATGAGGGAAATGTTCACAGTATAGTCCTCTAGGGGTAAATGCCCTATTCCCAATGGGATTTGAGCTTTCTTCACTCTAACTGCCTTACCCCCATAGCCATCTATCACTTCAGGGGTCCTAGGAAAATGCTCAGGGTTGCCACGAATCAGAGAACACTCAGCTCCTGTGTCCACCAGTGCCAGGACATGTTGTATATTCACAGGGGATCAATGAATTGCTAATTCTACATGTGGCCTCTGGTCCCAACCACATCCCCCAATGTGGGGCCTTGACCCCCCCTCAGTCAAACTGCAATGCCTAATCGTCCTCCTGTGGAGGTGAGGGCTCAGACAGAGCCTGAGTACTGTCCCCCAGGAAGTCTTGCAGGGACACAGGTCAGACATGAGGCTCTATCTCCAGCTTCCATGTCCTGAACCTCAGCAGCTGCTGTGGCTTTAATTGGTGCCACAGTTCTAACAAGATCCTATTGGGCTGCCCATCAAGTTTTTCTTTCACTACCCCAGCCTTTATCAAATCAACCCACATCTGAGTCCTCAACTCCTTCATGGGGCCCTTTGTACCTCTCCCTTCAGTGGCAGCCTCAACTTCCTTCCACAGGGTTGCTCTATGTGGGGGGCAAGAATAGTCACTAGGGACCCAAAGAGAGATGGGGGAGCTGTATGGAGCACCAGATTTCTCTTTCCTATGGTGAGCAACTCCTCATGGGGGCCCGTTATAGATGATGTTTTTCATGCCCTGCTCCTGTAATACCTCCTGGAGCTCTGCATGTTTTCCAGCTCACTAACTGGGAAATATGGTAAATCACTCTGATTAGCCAAACTGCCCTGATGGTGGCTGTCCACCAATCCAGAAGCTCCTAATTCCCTGAAGTGTGACAGGCACTTTGCAACCACTGCTGGTGGGATGGGTGAGTTGTCAGGAGAGACAGTCTACCCATTTCAGAACCTGACACGACAATGCTTTCCACCCCGTATTCCAAAGATGCAAAAGCCATGTAGGCACAGGTTCCGACGGCTTCTGCTGAAACCAGATACTCACGTCCACCAGCTCGTCCTGGGTATAGGGGCGGAACATGGAGTGCTCCACAACCTGTGGAGGGGACAGCTCCTCCCCTTGAGGAGCCCACTGTTGTTGCATTTTTACTTTCTTAATTATAACCAGGCAGGCCTTTAATGTGGGTGAGGCTAGTGCCTTGAGCCGTTCTGCCCTCAGCTGTATCCCCTCATCTTCCCCTAACATCTCTACCATCTCTGGCCCTGAAGGCACTGGTCTTTCCTACCCCCACCGCCCCGCAACAGCCTCCTGCAACGCGGATTCCCCTGCTGCCTCCTCCCTCGCTGCTAAAGTCTTCCAAGAGCACGACCTGTCTTCTCAATAACTGTCTCTCTTTCTTAAGGGCATCCCATAGGTCATCACCCAGCTCTTCCAGGTGACATCAAAATGTGTCTCTCTCCTGCTGAAGTGTGTCTCTCTCCTCAATAACCCCTTCTACTGTCTCAACAAACAAACATCCCACAATCCTGGCTGCTACATGGCCACTCAGGGCCTCTAAGCAGTCTTCTGTCTCATGGAGGGCTAATTTCACAGCTTCCGGTATCTCCATCCTTCCCCAATTCTGGGGAAGGTCCCACCCCTCTAGGAGGTACTTTACCCTAGACCAATTTCCCATGAAGGGTTCCCCAAAAGGGAGGCCCACGGATAGGTGGTTCCTGGGTGAAGCCACACCCTCCACTGCTGCAGCCACTGGGGCCTCCCCACCATCCACAGGGGCAGCCCCCCCCAGACATCACACCCATGAAGACAGATTTTGGGTTCAGAGGTCCTGCCAACTACCTCCAGGTGTAACTCTGGAAGAAAATTTATCCCAGCCCAGGGCAAATTACGTTTGAAACTAAAATCAGTCAAAGGGAGAAATAAAACGGGAGGAACCCATTTGTTGCCAACAAGCAGTCATCCACCTCTGCTCACCCATGTCTCTCACCACCCGGCTGCAAAAAGGGACCCCACCAAACCTCTCTGATCCAGATATACCCTTGCCGCCCTACCCTTGTAAGCACATATTGATATGGAGATGGACTACTTCTCTCCACCCCTTGGAAACACCTACTGATATGGAGATGCACTAAGGCCAGGCGAGAGTTTCCAGAAATATTGCAATTTTACCCACAATTCCTTTCTCATTTTCTTTTGTGTACTACTGTGAGTTTTGCTTTGTGATTACTGAGAGGTTCACCTATAACATCCTATGTATTTAACAATCTAATTTTAAGTTGATAGCAACTTAAATTTTAACACATTTCAAAACTCTGCATTTTTATTCCCTCACACCGTATTTTATATTTTTGGTGTCTCTCTTTCCATCTTTTTATTTAATTTTCCCTTAACTTACTGTAGTTTTAATTTTACTACTTTTGTCTTTAACCTTAGTAGCAGCTTTACAAGTGACTAATCCACTACCTTTACCATATATTTACCTTTTCCAGAGAAAATTTTACATTGATATGTTTTCTTGTTATTAATTAGTGCCTTTTCTTTTCAGCTTAAAGAAATCCCTTAATTATTTCTTGTAAAGCCAGTTTAGTGGTGATGAACTCCTTTAGGTTTTCCTTATCTGAAAGCTGTTTATCTCTTTCAAATCTGAATAATAACCTTGCCAGGTAGAATATTCTTGATTTGACTTTTTTGCTTTTGGCACTTTGATTATGTCTTGCCACGTCCTTTTGGCTTGCAAAGTTTCTACTGAAAAACCTGCTTATAGCCTTTTGGGGCTTCCCTGGTGCATAGCAATTTGTTTTTCTCTTGTTGCTTTTAAGATTCATTATCTTTACCTATTGACATTTTGACTGTGATGTGTGTAGGTGTGGCTGTGTTTGAGTTCATCTTATTTGGAACTCTGTGATTCCCGGAGCTGGATGTCTGTTCCTGCCCTAGACTGGGGAAGTTTTCAGCCATTATTTCTTCAAATAAGTTTTCTGGCCCTTTCCCTCCTCCTTTTGGGACCCCCTATAATGCTACTGTTATTCTGCTTAATGTTGTTCTAAAGGTCTCTTAAATTTTATTAATTAAAAAAATTATTGTTGCTTCCCTTCATGAATTCCACTGCTTTTTCTTCCAGCTCACTGACCTGTATGTCTACTTCATCCAGTCTACTGTTGATCCTCCCTAGTGAATTTTTCAGGGGAGCTATTGTTTTCTTCACTGTATGACTTGTTTTATACTTTATGTTTTCTTGCTCCTTGTTGAAGTTTCCATTGTGTTCACCCATTCTTTTCCTGAGTTTAGTGAGCACCTTTATGACCATTACTTTTAATTCTTTATCATGTAGATTATATCCATTTCACTGGTGTCTTTTTCTGACTATAAGTCTGGGGAAAGAAAATCCTGAGGCAAAATACCTCTGAAAACCGAAATCAGTGAAAGGGAGAAACAAAGTTTAAAATCCATTTATTGCTTACAAACTGCAGTCTGGGACTGCTTCTCTCTTTCCTGCTCCAGCAGAAGCAAAACAGGCCGTCCCCCTCACCTCTCAGGTACAGATAAGCCCTCCTTGCTCAGGTAATTACCCATTGATATGGAGATGAACGTCTCTCCACTCCTGAAGAATGGTGCAAATGCACTAAAGCCATACTTCTTTCCACCTCTGAATGCCTATGGATATGCAGATGTACTAAAGACAGGCAAGATATTCTGGAAATGTTACAATTTTACTCACAGGCTACCCCTCCAGGAATCTCGCCTTACAATTTACTTGTTCCCCATCTTCTGACCAAATTCATGACATACAATAGCAACAGCAATAAAATCATGATGATCCTCAAGCTAAAGGATTCAGCCTATGCAGATTAAGCAAATGTACTTTACAGCACAATCTCTAACTATGCACAAAATGTGTTTCTACACTTGTTTACTCATTCCTAATAACCATGCTAGATTACTCACAAAACTCTTACCAAACATTAGACAAAGTCAGGCCTCTCTTGAAGCATTTTTTTCTTGACAACAGGAACACAATCATGATAATTCTCAAGCCAGAAGATTCAGCTAGGTTCAAAGTCCCATGTAGATTAAGTCCAAAGCTTGTCCATTCCAACCATCACCTGGCAGCTGCAGCCAGGGCACATCCAGGACACAAGGACTGTAGAAGCAAATAACTGTGATTTTGGGGGTTCACTTTGCTGTTACTCCAGGAATACACAGGAGGCCAGCTTCCAGGCCTTTTCCCCAAGGTGCCAGAAGGGCCAGCCATTGCTGGTCCATGTGTAGACATGTCCAGGGCCACACCCATTTTATTCCTAATTGCTGCACCCATCCTTGCAACACATGTCCAATAAAGTAGGTGTCTTGATAGCTCTCAATCACTGGTGATCAGCCATAGGCTGCAGAGAGACAGTCTAGGCCCATCTTGGTGGTTTGCTGATCTGCACAACCTGCAGGGCACTCCTTCCAGGCTCAGCTGACTTCTTCAAAGATCAATGGCAAGCCCCACTGACGGGCTATAGCCCACATTGTCTTTTGCGCCACGTGCAACAAACGCTGTTGTAGCCATTGGGCCACATCAGAGGCAGGCTTTCCTTCTAGCCAGCGCACCTGGACCAATACGTCTGCTTCATCATTGCCTGGGGATGCCAAAAGGCAAATGGCCAGTCACATGATATACGGTAGGTGTCTGTGCCACACCACTCCATGGCCTTTGGGTCCAGTCTCTCACCCACCCCGCAATGGGATAGGTGGTTATTACCTTGATTGGAGCAATGGTCTCTGTAGCCAGCAAGGCATGGTGCACAGCAGCCAGTTGCTTCTCTATCAAGATGTACCAGACCTCTGCTCCTTTCCATAGTTGTAACCTAGCTCCGGCTGGCAGCAGCAGCGGTAGCGGTAGCAGCAGTAGCCTTAGGCTTGGGCCACGGGCCGGGGTTGGTGAGGCCAGCAGCGGTGGTGGTGCCTCCATGATCACACGAGTGTAGACACGTGTCCCTTGGCACGAGCGCCACTTCTCGCCATCATTTCAAGGGGCAGCCCTAGCAAAGATCACACCCATTATGACAGATTTTGGGTTGAGAGGAATCCTGTTGATTCCTCTCGCAATATCCTGATCCTAACGCCAGATCTAAGTCCGGGGAAAGGAAATCCTGGGGCAAAATACCTCTAAAAACTGAAATCAGTCAAAGGGAGAAATAAAGTTTGAAATCTGTTTATTGCTTACAAACTGCAGTCTGGGACTGCTTCTCTCTTTCCTGCTCCAGCAGAAGCAAAACCGGCCGTCCCCCTCACCTCTCAGGTACAGATAAGCCCTGCTTGCCCAGGTAATTACCCATTGATATGGAGATGAACGTCTCTCCACCCCTGAAGAATGATGCAAATGCACTAAAGCCATACTTCTTTCCACCTCTGAATGCCTATTGATATGCAGATGTACTAAAGCCAGGTGAGATATTCTGGAAATATTACAGTTTTACCCACACTGAGATTTTGTCTTTTTTGGAACACATTTCTCTGTCTCCTCGTTTTGCTTGACTATGTGTGTTTCTGTGTATTAGTCAAAACAACTGCGTCTCTCAGTCTTGGAGGAGTGGCCTTGTGCAGGTGATGAATCTTATTATTCAGCCTTATCCTAGCTCTTGGTTGTCTTGAACTTTTGAGGATGTCTAAGCTGCCTGATTTATTCTTGATATGCCTCTGTTGAGAGTGTGCCAAGTTAAGGGTATGCCAAGACCTGTCAGTGGTCCAAGGGGAACAATCTCATTTAGCACCTAGTTCCAGGCTGGTTGGAAGCCAGATCCTCAGGCATCAGCTTTTCACATGTGTAACTATATGTAGTCCCTGCTGGCCTCTAGATCAAGAGATCTGGAGGTGTCCCTTGAGTGACAGTTGCAAAAATCGGGGCTCCAGAAGAGTATATAAGCTACTTTCTGAGAAGTCTCCTTGAGCTGTAGCAAGGCCAAGGGGATGAGCAAGGGATTCCTAAGAGCACCTCCTTATCCTGTAGAGGTGTCGGAGGCCTGAAGCCTGTACCTCCGGTGGAAGCTCCCAGCTCCAGAAATAGGCCTTTTTCACAGGAAGAGAGGGGGTATGTTTCAGTCTGCTGTCTCTGCAGTGCCCTGGACCTGATAGCCTGACAAGAACTGTCTTTCTGATTACTACAGTCTTGTGGAGCTCTGGAATGCCAGCCCTCTTGTCTACCAAGGTCAGGTGATCAAGGGGTATCCCATGTATGGGCTGCATGTGCCCACTGGCTTTAGTGGCATGTGGCAGGTGGGGCATGCTTACTGGCTTCAGAAGACCACAGGAAAATGTATTGCCTTCCTGTGCCTATGGGCTTCAGCATGCTATGTGAAAGTGCCTGTGTGTGAGTGCTGTCCTGAGGACCAGCTCCAGGCTGGGAGCAGGAGAATGCCATGATTACTCATGCTTGTCAGCCCCAGCCAGGGTGCAGGGTGGGAGAGTGTTGCAATCATCTGTACTCACAGACTTCAGCTAGGGAGTAAGAAAACTCCAGGAGTTTTCACTTGCCCGCCTCATCCAGGGAGTGCTTAATACCCACGCTATCTGGCCTTAGCAAGTGCCATGACAGGTTACCCCTACCTGTCCCAGCAAGACAGTGGAAAGGTGCTGTGTCCGAGCTTGTGCCTGTCTGTGCTAGCAGGCTATGTGGAGCATGCAACAGTGGCATTTGCAGCACTTGCATCTCCAAGGAGGAGCTCAATTGTCCCCCACCCTTCCAGCCAATGCCCCCCGATCAGCAAATTAATCCCCCTCTCATATAGTCTAGGTGCTTTTCAAACTGCTGTTTTGTTCACTGGGTCTCAGGGCAAGAAAGACTGTATATGAGCCCTCCAACAGGAAAATCTCAGTTTCCTGTAGCACTTTGGAATTCCTGGACATCAGCCCCATTGGGTTTGCAAGCCAGATAATGTGGAGGCTTATCTTTCCCAGATCCCAGGGGTTGGGGTGCCTGATGCGGGGCACTAACCCCTCACTCCTCCAGGAGAAGCACTCTCTGGTGAGAACCCTCCCTATTATGTCTCACTGCCCCAGAGGTGGGGTTTTTGCAAGATTGTATATCTGCCTCTCTACCCTTCTCAGTGTGGTCCTCTTATCCTTTGCTGTGGAGAGCAGTTCCATCTAGTTTTCAGCTCTTTTTCAGAAGGAAATAATCCATTTGCAGCTGTAAAATTGGTGAGTCTATGAGAGGAGGCGACTTCAGAATATTCCTATGCTGCCATGTCGGACCTCCCCTCTAACTTATTTACGTTTAAAAACTGATGCTCAGTTCAGTTTTTGAAAACTTGTAATTATGTTTGGAACAACTGAGTATATGAATCTAATTTTTCAGGTATAAATTTTATGCAATTTACATACAGTTAGCTTTTTGCAGTTTAAGTATTTTCATTAAAAAATTAGGTTCCAAATTTGTTTTGTAAATGTAAAATATACTCTGGATTTTGAGGGGGGAGTATATCAGGTTAAACAAAATATGATGTCAAAAAAACTTCCACATGTGTCTTTTTACCTTTTTTAATGTGGCACTAGAAAATTTAAAATCGCACATGTGCTTGCATTGTATTTCTTTTCCTCTTCCTGTTCCAGGCCTGACCAGGACAGACCTGTCACCTGGGCTTGGCCAATCCAGTGCTCCCCAGAGCCTGAGGAAGCAAGGCGGGGACAGAGAGCTCCCGGGTGGGAGTGGGGTGGGCCGCTGCAGGGGTTGCTCTTCCCACCAGTGCCCTGGTGAGATTCTCCCGGCTTCCCTAGTCTTCCACCTACATGCCCACGTCTCAGATTCCCTTCTGCTCACATTAGCCAGTCTCTTACTAGCGTTTGCAGCCAAACACTCTTTAACAGACATGAGCAGGACTTGTCAGGAAGCCAGTCTCTACCCTTGACGCAAGTTTCACCAGAATTCCCAGGGTATCGTGTTACCCCTGAAGTCCCAACCCCTGGGGCCAGGGCAGCTGAGTCTGCATCAAGTTCCTCTGGGGATCCTGATCCTCAGTGGGGTTGACAAGCACTGCTTTAGGACTTCTTCTAAGCATCCACACAGCCCGGGGTGAACGTGAGCCTGTGCTACCACACCTTTGCTATGGAGGTTAAGCAAACTTTCTGGGACCCCTACCCCTCTGCAGCCGGAGGAATCCCATTCACGTATTCAACAAATATTTACTGAGGACCCATTATGCACACTCCAGATGTTGTCCTGGATCCTAGGGGTAAAGCAGTGAACAAAACAGACAAGACCCTCTCTGCTAAAACCTACTTTCTAGTGGGGGAAAAGGGAATAATAAACCAAATAAAAAAGAAAGGTATATAATATGTTAGATGGTGAAAGTTCTAAGAAAACTGAACCAGGGATTAAGGAATTTGCGTGTGTGTGTGTGTGTGTGTGTGTGTGTGTGTGTGTGTTGGGAGGGCATAAAAACATAGGTGAGATGATCACAGAAGGAACACCTGGAAATTTACATTTGCAGGAAAGGAGCAAGCCTTGAGAATAAGGGACTGGGGGAGCTTCCCAGGCGAACAGAAAACAGGTGCAAAGACCCTGAAGTAGGACCTTGGTCGTGAAGTTGCTACGAAGTTCCTTAATTGGGCCACCCCCAACTTATGAGGCTAGTGGCTGCTCAGGGCTTCTGGGTGCTGGAAGCTGTCCCTGAGCAGCACTGGGCAGGGCCAGGGTCCCTGAAGGGGGACGGGAAGGGGGTGGAGTCAGAGCTCTATGCATGGATGTGGTGAGACCTGTCCTAAAGATGTCCTCTCCCTTCTATAAGTTGGCATGCCATTTTGAAACTGAAATTCAATCATCAATTAAAGGAATCTCAGATGGATTTGGGGATGGAGTAAGAAGCTTCTAGGCCTCAGACCACCTGAGGCCGGAGGGCTGCCCTGCTACACCCAAAATACTCTGTGCAAAGAGGAAATGTTAGCCTCTCCCCGGAGGCTATGTGCATTTTTCAACCAGCTGACCAGGAGCTGATGCCACCTTTGATTCCCTGGCCAGGAACACTCACCTGATTTCCAGGGCACCTGTACTCCTGGTCTGCACATGGGGATGTGGACTTGAGGCTTGGGTCAGTCAGTCTATGTCCAAGTGGACAGAGTTTATGTGCCAAAGGACAGATAATCTGTTAGCGGTGGGGTTTGATTTTTTTACATATGTGCAAGTAATCAAAAGTGAAACTAGAGTAGCCTTATTTCCGAGGAGTAGGTGGAAGGCTTTCCTTCCAACACAGTAAGGGAAGTTGAATGGATAGTCCCAGCCCACTGGCTTAAGTGAGAAAATCCAGGAAGGCTCACTGCACATTCTTTTTTTCTTTTAATTATTTGTATTTTGGTATCATTAATATACAATTACATGAGCAACATTGTGGTTACTAGATTCCCCCCATTATCAAGTCCCCCCACATACCCCATTGCAGTCACTGTCCATGAGCATAGTAAGATGCTATAGAATCACTACTTGTCTTCTCTGTCCCTGCACATTATCTCGTGAGAGGACCTATGTTAACAGGAAACAGTAAGTACTGTTTTTAATTTTAAAAATCTGGGGTGTTGGAGAAATAGCCAAAGGCCAATGTGGCTGGTGTGGAATGAGTAAGGAGAAAGAACGGTAGAAACCGAAGTCAGAGAGGTAAGGGCCGTGGCGGCAGAAGGCGTCCATCACCTGCACCTGACCCCCACCAGCCGGCCCAGTGAGTGAAGGAGGGCTGGCACGTGCCTTTTGTTGACCCTGTCCACGTGCCCATCCTCCATTTGGCTGGTACTTACTTAGGGTGTCTTGAGAGCGAGGCAGCTGTCCCCAATAATCACCTTTTGTCTGTTCACATATTTTTTGGTGAAGACAAGACAAAGGCCTTTGTTTCAGAGAGTTGACTGGAATGTGCATTGATTTTCTTCATGATAAACACATAACTAACACAGTGAGAAAAAGATAACTGAAAAAGAGAGAAATAAAAACACTGTGGCAGGATCATAAACCTTGAATGCTTTTGTCTGCTCCGAATTAAATGAGGATATTTCCCAGGATCCTGTTAATTTGGAAAACTGGAAAATTCTAACAGTCACTAAAAGTGTGCTTTTTCCTTAGGTATCCCAACTTCCCTCTGTAGCTAGAGCTGATCACAGCACTCTGATTAGATAGGATTAGACATCAGGAAAAATGAAAAGTATGTGTGTACTCCCCTGGATTATTAAATATTTGTTAAAATCTATTTCATCAACTGATTTGCCCAAACTGCTATGACCCCTACTGCTGGGGCACCCCAAGGCCTTTCTCAGTTCATTTTTCTCCAGCCACCTGTAACCCCCTCTGGGTTTATTGTCCAACCTGTGTTCATGGGTGGGGCTCAGGCTTCTGCTCTGTTATTTGCAGACCTGTAAGTAAATGCTTTGCCTTCTCACCGACTGCAAATCAGGAATCAGAGAGCATCTGTGCTCATGCATGCATTCATTCATTTTTATTTTTTAGTGCCTACTGGAGATCAGGTATGGTTCTAGGGATTAAAGAGACCCCCTAGTACACCAAAAAAGTGAAGTGAGTGACTATAGGAGGGAAAAAGTGGGGCTTACGCTCTTGTGAGAAGACAGACCACAAGTAAGTAGGTATCAAATATGAAATATGTCAGGAAAGTTGTGAGGAAAGTATGGCAGATCAAGAGGTGGAGAATGACAAAGGGTGTGGTGCTAGTTTAGAACAAGTGGTCAAGAAAGGACCCTTTGATAAGGTGACTCATAAGCAGGCGTCTAGTGGATATCTCAGGTTAGATCTTCTCAGGCAGAAACAGGACCCCAGAGTCAGATCCTGGCTGTGGCTGTCTGTTGGGACATCAGACAGGAGACCCTGGTGGAGGGAGGGATTCAGGGGCATGGGCTCAGAGCGGCTGGAGGGGACAAGCACAGGCAGGGCCTGGCCAGCCGAGCAAGGACTTTGGATGGTATTAGAAGTGCGGTGGAAAGCCACTGCAACATTTTAAGACAGTCATGCTGGCTGCTGTGTGGAGAGACTATAAGTCTAGTTAGGAGCCTGCCACAGCGGTGTAGGCAAAGGAAATGGAGAAACAGGTGCGACGGGCAAATGCTGGCCCTAAGCGCTCACGGGAGGCCCACTGATTGGTCTGCTCCCCCTTTACTCCGCTCCTTGTGGAGGCACATCAGGTGGCAGTGAAGGAAACGCCTGGCCAAGGCTTCCTGGCTTGATTGAAATAGGGAGTTTGTTCACAGCAGACATTTTCTTCAATAAGTTTCACTTTATCCTTTATTTAAGACCTCTACTAATTCAAGTCCTTTCAGAAGCCTGGGGAAGAAATGTCTTCCTTCTGGGCATCCCAGAAACTGCTGTAGTTTAAGAATGAGAAAAGTGTCTTTCTACAAGCTTATCTATTAAAATACTTAAATGCTGCTGTTGGGCTTTGCAGCTTTACCCATACTTTCATTCTCTTGGGCAGAACGTGAGCTTGCCTATGGCAGGTAAGTAGACCACAGTTGTGGGGAGAGCTGGGGTGCCATGGACCTGGGGAAGCCTCTGTAGTCAACCACCAGTCAGGAAATGAGCTCCTCCATGATCAGCCGAACTTTCTGTTGTGTTCTCAAAGGTTAAAACGTCAACTACCAGACGCTGCCATGCCTCCCACGACGGCTTTCGTGTGTGCCTCCCACTGGAATTTCAGCGTCTGGCCGTCACAAGACCCTCCTTCCTGCTGCTGACCACTGGCTAATCTTGGAGAGGTTTTGATGGGTAGAGCGCTGACAGTTGAGCTCTTCTTCCTGCCACAAGGTTATTATAAAGGGCAACTTCTTATTTCAAAATCATGTGGTCCCAAATGTATGGTGAACCTGGCTTGCCAGCGCAGGGGCTCCACCGCATGTGTGACTCCTGGTGACAGCTTGTGGAGACCCCAGAAGTGGCTCTGCAGCTCCTGTGCTGCAGCCATTCCGTAGGTTCACTGTGACTGAGGCAAAGGGTCCTCTGATGTTCTTAGGTCATTCCTCAGAGACTGGAATAGTCCCGTTCAAAACAACACTTACTATTATTCTTTAACATTTTACCTGTACAGAGGGGAGAAGTGCACGTGAATTGCATGGAGAGACATGCCCTAAGCATGGCTGCATGTATGAGGGACATAGATATAAAGAGACTAACTGAAACTCGTCAGCCACCAATTTGGCCGGTTTCCTCAAAGACCCAGGAAAAAATTATCACAATATTGTAAGTACCAGACATAATCTTTAATTCTGTTGAGAAACAATCTGATTTCTTCCAAGTCACAACTTTTATTTATGTTTATATTTATTTATTATGATTTGGTGATTAATTTTAATATTTTTATTGGAATATAGTTGATATGCAATATTATATTGGTTTCAGATGTATAACACGGTGACTCAATAATCACGCACATTACTAAATGCTCACCACAGTAAGTGCAGTTACCGCCACTACCATACCAAGGTATTACAGTATTATTCTCTGTGTTGTGCTTCCATTCCTATGACTTATTTTATAAATTGAAGTATGTACTACTTTCTCCCCTTCACTTATTTTACCCACCCCCCCTGCCCTCCTGTGGTAACTAACAGTCTGTTGTCAGTATTTGTGTGTCTGTTTCTTTTTGTCTTGTTTTTTCGCCTCTGCATACAAGTGAAATCATATGGTATTTGTCTTTATCTGCCAAGTCACAACTTTTAAAACCAGTAATAAGATTAATAGCTTGGGTTATAAGAGTTTATCCACTTGAGACAAGGATACCTTATGAAGTACTTTATCGTGGTTCACAAATACCCAAGTGCTTCCATATGGTTTCTGTGATTGTCCCAATAGATTTTGTGTACCTTAGTAGATAAGAGTCCTTTAGGTTTAAAAGTTAATCCCAATATACAGAAAGCAAAATGAGGTGCAGAGTTTAATGCTCAAAGGCAACTGTTTAAGACACCCCTTGATGCACAGGACTCAGGACCCAGGGCTTTGTCACGTGCCTGCTCCCCACCCCCACTCCAGGAAGACACTGAAATTATGGGTGAAATAATTTCTGGACATCAACAAATGTATGTGATGTATATGCTCTCTAAAGTTCTTAGAAATAAAAGTACTTTCATTTGAAATTTAAAAATTCACCAGTTACCTTTTCAGCGTGAATGCCATTGAAATAGTTAATGAAAAATGGGGAATTAATTTTATTTTATCCACTATATTTAAATTTTATCAACATGTAATTAACATTTAAAAAGTATTATGAGATATTTTACTTTTTTCCATACTAAATCTTGAAAATTTGGTGTGTATTTTACACTTACTCTGTTTTAGCTTGGATGCTAAATTTTGATTCAAAATATAATTGATTCTTAAATGAACATGGGTTTCAACTATGTGGGTCCACCTATACATGAATTTTTTTCAATAGATATATTGGAAATTTTTTTGGAGATTTGTGACAGTTTGGAACATTTTCCTTTCTGTAGCTTGGTTCATTGTAAAACTATAGTGTGAGATTAATGAGCTTAATATATAAATCAAGTAATATAGAAATCAAACGTATGAAGATTTGTGACTTAATTGTCTTTCCTACGACCTCTGATGTTTGGTCAAGGACAGAGTGATTAAAGCCATAAAAAGTTCCTACAGCTCCTGACTGCCCTCACATGGTTTCGGTGTCCTTGAGGAGTGTCCCACCCTTGGGCTGGACTCAAAGATAGATGATGATCATGTGCTGAACCCCCTACTCAGAATTCTTCACTTATTCATTTACTCAATAAATATGAGGAGTGCCTTGGCATTACTCTTGAGCTGTTATGCCTTGAGTCCCCTGGCTGGTCTGTTCAGGTCTTCTATATCTCATCGCATCACCTCCTTAATCTGGGGGTCGGAGACAAAGAAGCCGACACTGTAGCATATAATATATATAACATACAACATTTGTGTTAATCAACTGTTTATGCTATCAGTAAGGCTTCCTTCCTGTCAGTGGTAGGCTATTAGTAGTTAAGGTTTTGAGGCATCAAAAGTTATACAGAGATTTTCGGCTGCATGTTGGGGAGTTGGCCCTCCTAACTCCCATGCTGTTCTAGAGTCAACTGGGGTTGCCCTGTATTTACAGTTCATAAAACTTAAATATGAAAAAGTCAAATCACATACTCAAGTTATGCTAAGCATACTTAAAAAAGTTTTCCAGTAACTGAGTTAAGAATTGATATTTAAATTTAAATTTTTAAAAATAAAGAAAACTCAGTTCCTTAGCTGCACTAGCCACAATTCAAGTGCTCAAGAGTTGCATGTGGCCAGTGGCTGCTATACGGGACAGCATTGACTCAAAGAGAAACAAGGCTGTTTCTTGGGGTGCTGCTACTGAGACAGGGACCGTGGGCTTAGACAGAGTAGGGTGAGGGCCTCCGGGAAAAAAACAAAGCAAGATATCCATTGTGGGATTTGCTTTAGCCTGCTGGGGGGCCCAGCTTGTTTTTCTGACTTTACCCAGGTGCTGCTTTTCTTCCTCCAGCCTAAACAAATAATTTGCAACCTGGGCAATATAGCAAGCAAGCCCACAACAACCTAGTGAAAACAGGAAGGATTTCATCTTGAAAATGAGATTGCACTTTAAAATGCAATTTGTTAAAAATTTTCTTAACATACTATTTAACAAACAGACAATAACTCAGCCCACCTTGGGAGCAAAGCAGGCCGCCTTGAGTGATATGCTCACAGACCAGGAAGCTGCTATCCTGGGTGGAAATCAGAGCAGTAAAATTCTTGTAAATATCCAGGAAGACTAATAAGAAATGTAATGTCTCTTCAAAGATAAACATTTTGGGACCACTTAGCAGGTGTACATCACTAGCCCTTTGTCTCTCAACTGCCTATAAAACCCCTAGGCAACACACCACCTGGGACTCTCTTGTCCCCTCCTGGCCTGAGCCGGGAGCTCTGTCCTTTTGCTCTATCTCTAAATAAAAGCCTCTGCCTTGCTCTCCTACCTTGAGCGTTTGTGAAGTTCATTCTTTGACCCCATGAACAAGACCCCGGCATCACTACTAACAGGATGGCATTCAAGCAGACTATCCTTAATATTCTCTCAAAACTGAATAACTTGCTTGTCGTTTAAACTATCTACTATTCTCATCAACATATTGTAAATAATCCAAAATTTTCTTAATTGTGTTTTCACATTATAGGTCATGCTTTCTAGTAAACTTTAAACTACATTCAGATTTCATGTGTAAGTGCTTCCTGTTGAATTAGGAAGAGGCTTATACTGATACGAATTCTGAAATGACCACATAAGTCATGCATCTTTCTCCAGCGAAGCCATTACTACAAAGTTAAGCCAACCCCTCAAACCAGTGTTAAAAAGGACATCCCACTATATTTCTTACAAAGTAATGATTACCTATTCCTTGCATATTTATTCAAATTAACAATTCCTGAGAACAAAAAGTGAAAATATCTTTATGCCCCTGGTTTAGCTCTCCAATTTACATTAACTCTTCAGAAGTTGAGAGTTTAAAAAATAAATGCAAAACACTCAGGTATTAGACTGAATGACAATAGCTCTAGAAGTTCTTACTTATCTTAAACCTGTGTGACCCTTGAAATTATAAAACCTACTGATCAAAATAGATGCTCAAATCTTTACCAAGAGAGTAATTCTGCTCTCATACGGCCAAAAACAGAACTGATATTCATATTTCTGGAACCCATGACGTCTGTCCAAAGCCGAGATGGTGTGGCCTCCCTACTCAAGCCCCCAGCTTGGTCCTGAAGCTCCATTCTCCATCACTGAGAGGTAGACTTCATCAGGCCCATCTGCCAACCTTCAATTATACTTTGTTAGTATCTTTATTTTCTTCTTAAACAATTAGTGTCAAATTAGGCCTAATTAGAGTTCAAATTAGGCCTACCTGGACAAACAAAAGGGCAGGGATGTGGGAGTTACCACGGAGAGACTTGATACTTTAACGTCTGTCTCTATGATTCGAAGCCAGGACTATTAATTTTTGAAATCTTGCCAAGGTATTGATAAGAAAAGGCACAGTGAAAGTCAAGGAAAGGACACCCAAGGGCTTGTGAGATGCCACTTAAAGTTCCCACCTAGGGAAGCAGAATCTGAAAGGGCACAGTGCAGTGGGCTTAATCTCAGTCTTGCTTTGCTGTAGGCTACTAGAAGTTGCTAGAACTAAGAGGTCTTTTAGGTAAGCTACAAGCAGTGGAGTATAAATATGTAATACTTACATACTAGAACTATGCAGTACCACATATTTAATTCTTTCTTAAAGCTAAAAATTGATGGGGGCAAATCGGTGGGGCACCAGACTCTTAATTCCAGAGTGGCAGAGAAGGTGGTCCCATGCCTGTGTGGGGATGGACAGCAGAGAGGGTTCCTTCTTGACTCCAGCAACCAGAATGTGGGCAGGAGGTGGCCACCGGCATACACTACTGCCAACGGCCAGGCCTCCCTCCAGAGGTGGTGAGCCGTCCTTGGGACATACCGCAGCCTGGCTCTGGGCTCCCTTTTTGGCTGTCTCTGCTCCCGTCCTCTCCTTTCTGTTTCAGGGTGAACCCCCACGCTGTTTCTCCATAGCCCAGGAGCCCCAGTGTGTCCCCAGTGTAAAAGTTAACGTAATTGAGTGAAACGATAATGGTGTTCATAAAAGCAACTATATATTGGTACAGAGCTCTATATTGAAGTACCTATATTACTTTATTTAACCCTCAATTATACTTTAAGTTAGTATCTTTATTTTCTTCTTAAACAGTTAGTGTCATGGCAGCTACAGCTCTTTAACTCCAAGCCTATTAAATGTAGAAGGTTATTAAATGGCATCTACTCACATGTTAGCCAGAGGGAATCCTGGGAAACGCCTGCCCCTCTACACACTTGGGTGGCCTGATCAGTGACTGTGCTGACAGCAGGACGGGCAGTCACTTTAATTACTGCAATCCATATAAACAAGATATAAAAAGAATTTTCCTGTCTTAGACAATAAACATTGTGGCAGAATTTAATATAATTTGTATTTTCTTTGTGAAATGAAACAAGGGAAGTTTCCCACGTGCATTCTCTACTGAAACAGGATCTTTGATGAAAGCCAGCAGATCCGCTGCGAGGCTAATAGCCATATTTCAGTCAGTACAGCCCTTCTGGAAAGAGAGAGCTCTTCCAAATCACATTGTATTCATTTATTTATAACTTGCCGCGTTTCCAAAAGGATCTCAGGCAGCTGATGAATCACACCGATCACTTCAGAGAACATAAAACTGATTAGACTTCACTAATCAGTTTTCTTAGGGAAATTTTATTAGCTTTTAATAAACAGTCATATTCTTATTCCACATAAGGCAGAAACATAAGAAGGCCAGGACAGAGAGGCCCTGTATGAACTGTTAGCAGTATGTATGTATGTGGCAGTATAGCACTGCATATTTTGTCATCGTGATCACTCTTTACTAGAACCCTAGACTCAGGCAGAAGGGCTGGTTTGCCCAAGGTCACAAGGCTAGCAGAAAGCGACATACTGGGTACAATCCCAAATCTGTATAAAATCTAGGATTTTCCTCCTCCCTGTGCTGCATCTAAAAAATGCTGAAGATATTCCACATCCTGAAAACCATTCCCTAAAGCTAACAATGAAAGGAGAGCTAGCTGGGACATAACATTTATAACCTTTAAACCAACATCACATGAAAGCTTCCAATATTCTGAGTGCCGTTAAGGCACCATGAAACTTGACATGCCCAGTGGGTGGGAGAAACTGGAGGCGGTTTGGCAGACGGTGGTCCAAGCGGCCCCACCTCTTTCTAGGACCCAGAGTGTCCAGGCTGTGGGCAGCTTTCAGGGTCAACAGGTGGATCTCCTCAAAGGCAAAGCGGCTTTCAGCAATCCAGGGAGCCATGACCTCCTGCAGGGGAGCAAAGGGCAGCGAGAAGGAGGTGGAGATGAGCTGGTGACTGATGTTTGCATGTAACACAGCCTTTGTGCTTCAGTGAAAATACTCTTGAGGTCAAGGACTGTTCCCAAGCCTTATTCTTACATATTTTAGATGTAAGAGATATCAGTTGATATACACCAGCCACCACAAACCTATGTACTGCTGCAGTTAACATTGGCAGATTTGGGGAAGAAATTTTTTATGCTTAGTTCTTTATTTTGGTATCTTAGTGTCTGAAGTCAAGATGGCTGAACCTAGCACTGCCTTACTGCCAAAAGTCCCCTCACCAGCCCTGCTACACGTTGATGGCACAGTCTCACTGAGACCCAGATAAATGCGTGGTGGTGGACCTGCTTATAGACAATCTTGATAATCTCCAGGACAATTTCAATGTGGGGGTGATCTAGTAATCTTATCTTGTGTTGTTATTTATTTAGTAAAAATGATCACTTTCTTTGGTGAACAGTTCATGAACTTTAAAACATGTATAGATTGGTGTAACCACAATCAAAATACCCATCTCCTACCCCCATCCCCTCTGACAACCACCAGTTTGCTCTTTGTATTTATGTTTGTTTCTGTTTGTTCATTTGTTTTGCTTTTCAATTCCACATATAAGTGAAATTATATGGTACTTGTCTTTCTCTGACTTACTTCACTTTGTAGGTGTTTATTTTTTGTAGTACTCTCATAACACTTTGTATTTCTTTGGTGTAGGTGTAACTTTTCTTCCATTTCTTATTTTATTTGAGTCCTCTTTTTCTTGATGACTTCGTTTCTTTTTTTCTTTTTTCTTTTTTTTGGTTTAAAACAAAGGCTTTTATTTAAATTTAGCATCAGGTTTAGCTATGGACTCAAAGAATCTTAGAACCATTAAGGAGCCTTAGAGCATGTCTCTGCCTTTTCTCTCCACCCCAAAACACACACATCAGTCCTATTCTTCAGAAGCATCAGACAGAGATCCACTTGACAGTCCCTCTTTCAGTGTGTGTGGAATTTACAATAAGCCCTCTCAGCATTCATTCACACATGTACTGAATTTTGTACAGGGTCAGATCACAACGCAGAGCAGAGCCCTCGCTGTGCTGCTGGCACCACCGTGTGCTTAGAAAGAGCCACTCCTGCTAAGAAGCACTCACAAAAAGGGGCCCCTCTGTTTGCATGCAGCCCTCCTGATACACAACCCGGTGGAGATAAGGTGCCCCTTGCTGGGCGCAAAAGCCTGGCACCACGGTGCAGAGAAGCAGAGCTTGGCTGGATTTCAGCCCCTCCTGGCCAGGCCGTGTGCAGGGTTCTATGTGATTCTCCGCATATGGTGGTTCTGTTCCAAGGCCCTTAGCTTAGCCCTGAGTAGATGCAGTACCAACCTCTGTAGCAACCCATGTAAGGCGTGTCTTTTAATGACAGTACATACAACCCATCGCATCTAAAAACGGCTTCTTCATAGACAGTGTTCACACTTTTCCGCACCAGGGTGCTTGTTCTCCAGCGCCCGCTCTCCCCTGGAAGGTGCTTCTCAGCGGGGCACACGCTCCACAAAGCCTTCCAACCCAGAAGGCTCGGCTCTGCTGCTGTCACCTTTATAACTCTCTAGACCCCCACTCGATGCTTGTCCTGTTAACTTTTTCTTCCAAAGTCTACTTCTCTAGCTACTAGACTAAGCTCCTTAAAAGCCGGACACTTCTGTTTTCCTCCCACAGCCCTCAGCTCAGCATTGTACTCATCGTGGTCATTTATGCATCAACTGATGCGGGACGAAGTCTGTATTGTTTCCAGGAGGAAGTGAAATTCACTTACGGGCCTATTCAGTTTCAGAGTTTTATTTATTTAGAGACTCTACAGAAACTCAAGCAAGTTAATTCCTAACACAGGAGAGATTACGCCCAGCAAGACTTTCACCTCCAAGGCCTTGTCAGCAGTTTATTGAAACTATGCAGAATGTGTTTGTGGGAATGGTGTGGGAGCAGAAAAGTTGGTTTATTTTTTTCAAAGAACCAGCTCTCAGTTTTATTTGATGTTATTTCTTTTTCTTTTTCTTTTTTTTAGTTATAATTTATTTCTTTTCTGATGTTTATTATTTCCTTCCTTTCACTAACCTTGGGGTTCATTTATTCTTCTTTTTCCAGTTCCTTTAGGTGTTAAGGTTTGATTGTTTGAAAATTTTGTTTCTTGAAGTAGGTCTGTATTGCTATAAACTTCTCTTTTGAACTGATTTTACCGCGTCCCAAAGATTTTGGAATATTGTGTCTCCATTTTCATTTCTCTCAAGATATATTTTGATTTCCTCTTTGATTTCTTCATTGACCCATTGGTTGGTTGTTTACTAGCATGTTTTTTACTCTCCATGTGTTTTTTTTTTTCCCAGTTTTTTTTTTGTAATTACTTCTAGTTTGACACTGTTGTGGTTGGAAAGGATGCTTGACATGATTTCAGTCCTCTTGAATTTATTGAGACTAGTTTTTTGGCCTAACATGTGATCTATCCTGGAGAACATTCTATGTGTCCTTGAAAAGAATTGTATTCTGCTGTTTTTCTGTATGTGTTTGTTAAGAATAGAATGTTCTGTATATGTTTGCTAAGTCCATCTGGTCTAATACATCATTCAAAGCCACTGTTTCCTTGTTGATTTTCTGGCTGGATGATTTAACCATTGATATAAATGGGTTATTAAAGTCCCCTACTATTATTGTATTACTATCAATTGCTCTCTTTATGTATGTTAATATTTGCTTTCTATGTTTAGGAGCTTCTCTCTTGGATGCATAGGTATTTACAGTTGTTATGTCCTTTTGTTGGATAGATCTCTTTACATAATGCCCTTCTTTGTCTCTTGTTACAGTCTATTTTGTCTCATATGAATATAGCTATCCAGCTTTCTTATGGTTTCCATTTGCGTGGAATGTCTTTTTCTATCCCTTCACTTTCAGTATGTATGTGTCTTTTGGTTTGAAGTGAGTCTCTTGTAGGCAGCATAAAGATAAGTTTGTTTTTTACCCATTTAGTCACCCTATGTCTTTTGATTGGAGCATTTAGTCCATTTACATTTAAGTTACCGATAGTTAATGTACTTACTGCCATTGTTTTCTTGTTTTTGTACTTCTTTTTCTTTCTTCTTCTCTTGTTCTCTTCCCTTGTGATTTGATGACTTTTAAATTTTTTATGCTTGGATTTCTTTCTCTTTCTCTTTTGTGTTTCTATTACAGGTTTTTGGTTTGCAGTTATCTTAAGTTTCATATATAACACCCTGTGTATATACCAGTTTTTTAAGTTGAATGTGTGCCAATTTGAACACCTTCTAAAAGCGTTACATTTTTACTCCTTCCTCTACAGTTTATTTGATGGAGTATTTTACACCTATTTATTTTTTGTGTCCCTTACCTAATTTTTGTAGATGTAATTGATTTTACTACTTTTGTCTTTTAACCTTCATACCAGCTTTATAAGTGGTTGATCTACTACTACCTTTATTATATGTGTAATTCTACCCATGAAATTTTTTTCTTCCATAATTTTCTTATGTCTAGTTATGGTTTTTTCTTATTTGTTTAAGGAAGTCCCTTTAACATTTTTTGTAAGGCTGGTTTAGTGGTGGTGAATTCCTTTAACTTATGTTTATCTGAGAAGCTCTTTATATTTCCTTCAATTCTGAATGATAACCCTGCTGGGTAGAATATTCTTGGTCGTAGGTTTTTTTTTCTCCTTTTAGCACTTTGAATATACCCCGTCACTCCCTTCTGGACTGTAAAGGTTCTACTGAAAAATAAGCTGATACCCTTATGAGATCTCCTTTGTATATAACTGTTTACTTTTCTCTTGCTACTTTTAGGATTCTCCCTTTACCTTTAATTTTTGCCATTTTAATTACTGTCTTGGTGTGCATCTCTTTGTGTTCATCTTGTTTGGGGCTCTCAGTGGTTCCTGGACCTGGATACGTGTTTCCCTCCCCAGATTAGGGAATTTTCCAGCTATTATATCTTCAAATTTGTTTTCCATCACTTTCTCTCTCTCCTCTCTGAGATTCCTATAATGTGAATATTAATATGTTTGATGCTGTCCCAGAAGTCCCTTTACCTCTCATTTCTTTTTCTTTCTGCTGTCCGGCTTGAGTGCTTTCCATTACTGTCTTCTAAATTGCTGATCCATTCTGCCTCCTCTAATCTGCTGTTGATTCCCTCTAGTGCATTTTTCATTTCATTTATTGTATACCTCAATCCTGCTTGGTTCTTTCTGATATCTTCTCTTTTTGTTGAAGTCCTTCCTGAGTTCACCCACTCTTTTTCAAAGTCCAGTGAGCATCTTTATAACCACTACTTTGTACTCTCTATCAGATTGCTTAACTCCATTTAATTTAGTTTTCCTGAAGTTTTGTCTTGTTATTTCTTTTAGATCTTATTCATTTATCTCCTTTGTTTGACTTTCTGTGTTTGTTTCTATGAATTTAGCAAAAGTGCAATCTCTCCCAGTCTTGAAGGTAGTTAAGTAGCCATATTTAGAAGTCATCCTGTGTGGCCCAGTGGCACAATCCCCCCTCATTACCAGAACCAGGTGCTCCAAGGTGGGCTGTGTGTACCCTCATGTTGTGACTGGGCCATAACTGCTGCAGGCACACTGATAGACTGCTGCTGACTGGCTATGATGACTGTGGGTACACTGATGGGCAGGGCTTGCCCCCAGCATGGCTGGCTGATAGGCCCAACCGGAGCTGCTTTGCATGTGCTGGTGAGTTAGCTCCCAGTGTGGATGGCTGTGAGGCCTGGCTACAACTGTTGTGGGTATTTGTAGGGGTTGCTTTGGAGGGGCACCTGCTGGCATACCTGTTGTTTGGGGAAGGTTAGGCAAGTGGGTCTGTAGGGAGATGCCATTATGGGTTAAGAGGTGCTAGTAAGGTAGATGGAGAATGTCAGAACTGGAACCTGCTAGTGTTAGGACAGCTAGGCTGAAAGAAGGCAAAAAAAAAAAAAAGTGGCACTTTAATTCCTGGAGAAAGTTCCTACAGATACCTGTCTCTCTGGCACATGCCCTAAAGCTACTCAGTAAATTTTCACATATAACCCAGATGCTTTTCAAACTGCTGCTTCTGTGCTGGGTCTGAGTGAGTGACTCTGTGTGCACACAGTGTGTCCTTTAGGAGCAGTCTCAGTTTCTGATAGCCCTCCCGCTCTCCTGGGATTAGCCCTGTTGATATTCAAAGCCAGGGGCTAGTCTTCCTGCTGCAGATCCCCAGGGTAGGAGTGCCTGATGTGGGGCTTGAACCTCTTGCTCCTCAGGGAGGAACTCCATGCCTGCTGTGGCTCACCACACCAGGGATCTGGTTCCTGACTGCATCTCTGCCCCTTCTACCCTTCTTGATGTGACTCTTTCTTTATATCTTTAGCTGTGGAAGAGCTATTCTGGTAGTCTTTAGGTCATTCTTGGAGCTGCACTATGTGTAGTTGTGGCCTTAGTGTGTCCTTGGGAGGAGGTGAGCTCAGGATCCTCCTACTGCACCATCTTCCCCTGTTTCCCCTGCCTACCAGTTTTTGTATGACATACCTTTTTATTTTGTAAAGCAGATACAAGGAGTAGAATTACTAAGTCATATGGTAAATGCTTATAAGAAGCTGTCAGTTTTCCAGAGCCACTGCACATTCCCAGCAGCTATGTTATGAGTTTCAGTTGCTCTCCAAACCATTAGCACTTGATGTTTTATTTTTTTTTTTAAGTAGCCATTTTAAATTGAAGAGATATCTCATGGTAAGTAGCTATTTCCCTAATAGCTGATGTTGTTGATCACCTCTTAATATGATTATTTGCCATTTATATATTCTCTTTGGTGACATATCTATTTAAAAATTGGTTTGTTGGGGGGGAAAAAGAAAGGGGTCATTAAGATTAGCATGTATAATGTGGGGGGAGGCATGGGGAGGGCTGTGCAACACAGGGAAGACAAGTAGTGATCTACAGCATCTTACTATGCTGATGGACAGTGACTGTAATGGGATTTTTGTGGGGGGGACCTGGTGAAGGGGGGAGTCTAGTAAATATGATGTTCATCATGTAATTATAATTTAATGATACAAAAAAAATTGGGTTGTTTTCTTACTATTGGGTTTAAATAATTCTTTATTAAATAAACCAATAATTTACCAGATAGGCAATTTGCAAATATTCCCAGTTAGGAATCTATCAAGTAAAACATTCTTAGCTTTTTTTATTCTCTTAACAGTGACTTTTACAGAGCAGACATGATTAATGAGATCCAATTTGTCAATTTTTTCTTTTATAGATAGTGATTTTTGGCTCATGTCTAGGATATTTTGCTTCTATGTTTTTCTTCTATGTTTTCTTCTAAAAGTCTTAGTTTTATCTTTTATATTTAGACCTCTGATCCATTTGGAGTTAAATTTTGTGTGAGGTGGGAGGTTTAGGTCAAAGTTCATTCTTTTGCCTGCACCTATCTAATTGTCCTGGTACCTTTTCTGTATTGACTAACCTTTCTCCATTGAACTGTCTTTGCACCTATGTGATCTATTGACCCAGGATTCTATGAGTGTATATCTGGACTCTGTTCTATTCCAAAGACCTATTTGTTTTTCCCTTTGCTAATACCATACTCTCTTGATTGTCCAGTGTCCTGGCTCTCCTGGTTTATGGTAAGTCTTCAGATCAGGTTGTGTGATTCCTCCAACTTTGTTCTTCTTTTTCAAGTTCTTTGGTTATTTTAGTTCCTTTGCACTTCCATATAAATTTTAGAATCAACTTGCCCATATCTACAAAAATGTCCTGCTGGGATTTCTATTGGAATTAAATTAAATCTACCAATCAATTTGCGGCCAGTTTTTTGCTGTCTTTACTTTTTAGTCTTCCAGTCCATGAACACAATATTTCTCTATATTCAGATTTCCTTTGATATATCACTTCTGTAATTTTTAGCAGGTGGATGCTGTATGTGTTAGATCTGTACCTATTTCCTTTTTTTAGCCTATTGTAAATAGTATTAACAGTACAATAGTATGTGTTGACCATATATTCTGCGGCTTTGATAAACTCTTACTGGTTCTAGGAGGGTTGTTTTGTTTGGTAGATTCCTAAGGATTTTCTAACAATCATGTATGTGAATATAGACAGTTTTATTTCTCTTCTCCCTAACTCTATGCACTTTTTCTTGTCTTGCTGTATTGCCTAGGACTTCCTCCATGATGATTAATGGGAGTGGTGAGAGTAAATATCCTTGTTTTGTTCCCAGTCTTGGCGGAAGACCACTTAGTCTTTTATCATTAAGTATGATGTTAGCTGTAGAATTTTTTAGATGTTCTGCATCAGGTTGAATAAATCTTTTTCAGTTCCTAGTTTGCTGAGTGTTTTTATCATGAAGGGATGCTTAATTTTGTTATGTGCTTTTCTGCATTAATTGATATGATGACAAGGTCTTTCTTTTTTAGGCTGTTATATGGTAGATTACAATGATTAATTTTCTTGATATTGATATTTGAATATGAGTCAGCCTTGCATTCCTGGGATAGACTCTATTTTGTTGTGGTACACTGATTTTTTAAAACATATTCCTCGGTTTTATTTCCTAATAGCTTTCTCCATCTATATTAATCTGTAGTTTGTTCATGTCCAGTTTTAGATTAGGGTAATTCTTTCCTCAAAAAATGAGTTAGAAAGTGCTTCCTTGTCTTTTATTTTCTGGAAGGGATTGATAAAATTGTTGTCATTTCTTCTTTAACTTTTTAGTTGAATTTACCATTGATACCCTCAGGACTTGAAGATTTCTTTTCGTATTTCAGGAGCATTTACTCTATGAATGAAACTTGTTTTACAGTTGCAGAACCATTCAGATTATCTATTTCACCATGACTGAGTTTTGGTAGTTTTCAGCTTTTGTGGAATTGGTCCATTTCATCTAAGTTGTTAAATTTATGTGCTATCCACACATGCTGAATGTGTGGGTCCCAAGGCCTAAAACCACTTCAGCCTCAGCTCCAGGCCCCCTTCTCCAATCAGCTTTTCCTAAAGAGGTCTGCATTGTGCTTTATAGATTAAGAAAATTCCAGTGACTTCTATTTCTAGGAAGGTGGAATAATTGTATTTTTCCCTATTCCTCTTGCTCAGTACAACTAAAAGCCTGGATATTACCTATACTATATAGAAAGATCTTAAAGGTGAGAAAAGAAAGACTGGCTAAGCACTTTAAGACCAGCAGAACAAGATGATGGCAAGTTCCCTGGGTTTTCTTTTGCCTTATCTATCCCAAACTTGGAGCTGAAAAAGCCAGCACCTGGAAATGCCAATGAGTACAGACACACATAAAAAAAATCCCCAACAAAGTACTAATCTCCTTAGCTGAAGGAACTTAGAGAATAACCACTTTACCCAAGCCAAGCACCACGGGAGAGACTCTGGTCCCACCCCTACTTGTGCCAGCATAGACATGCACCCTCTTCAGTGCTACAATGAGGTAGCTCAACACCCCTGCCTGGGTGATGTCAGAAAATGCCAACTAAGGACCTAGGCCAGTAACAAGGTCCCTCCCCCCCTGGGGTTTCAGAGGAAACACATGGGGAGCCTGGACTTCCATCCCACCTGACACTAAGAATGCACCCTCTCCTCAGTTATCAATGGCAGCTGAGTGCGAATTTGGACTCTGTCTCTGCCTGTCAGTGGTGCAACCCCTTCCTCTAACAGAGTGATATCAGAGAAAGCCAGCTAAAATAGGTTTAAATAAGACCCAGAATCTTATAACATAATGTGAAAATGCCCAGGTTTTAATAAAAAATCATCTGTCATACCAAAAACCAGGAAGATCTCAAAACAAATGAAAAAAAGTCAACAGATGCCAACACTGAGATGACATATACATTAGAATTTCTGACAGAGATTTAAAGCAACTATGATAAAAATGCTTCAGTGAGCAAATATGAGCATAATTGGAACACAAATAAGGAAACAAAAAGCCTTAGTAAAAAAATAGAGATATAAGAAGAACCAGTTGGATATGTTATAGCTGAAAATGTAATACTTGTTTAAACAGCAGTCTCAGTGGATAGGTTCAAAAGCAAAACAGAGGACACAGAGGAATGAAATCAGTGAACTGGAAGACAGGACAAGAAAAATTGCTCAATCTGAACCACAGAGAGAAAACAGACTGAAAAATATTTAAGAATGATAGTATTTTAGTGACATGTAGACAAAAAAAAATCTAAAAGACATGTCACCAGAGACCATGAAGAAGAAAAAGAGGGCAAGGCAAGGGCAAGAGTAAAAAAATACTTGAAGAAATAATGGCTGAAAAAAATTTTAATTTGGCAAGAGACATAATCCACAGACTCAAGAGGTTGAATGAATACCAAGTAGAATAAATCCAAGAAATGCATGCCAAAACATATTATAATTAAACTTCTGAAAGCTAAAGGAGTCCTGAAAGCAGTCAGAAGAATGACACCTTATCGAACAGGAGAAATATGGATGTAATGCCAAAAAGAAGTGGCATGATATTTTTCAAGTGTTAAAAGAATTGTTCAACACAGAATCTTATATTCAATGAACATATCCTTCAAGAATGAAGGAGAAATCAACATTTTCAGATAAAGGAAAATGAAAAATTGTCACCTTTAGATCCTAAAAGAATAGATAAATTAAGTTCTCTAAACAGAACAGATAAAAGAGGAATCTTGGGGGCCTCTCTTGTCCCTTCCTGGCCTGAGCCAGGAGCTCTGTACTCTTGCTTTATCTCTAAATAAAAGCCTCTGCCTTGTTCTCCTAAAAAAAAAAAAAAAAAAAAAGAGGAATCTTGGAAAATCAGATAGGGAGAAAGAACATGGTAAGAAAAAACATGGCTAAATACAATTGGTTTTTCTTCTCTTGAATTTTCTGAATTATGTTTGATGGTTGAAGCAAAAATTACTACACTATATGATGTTATAAATATATGTAGAAATATTGAAGACACATAAATAGGGGAGGTTGGGTGAGGTAAAGTTTTTATACTGTGTACAAACTGGTGACACCAGTAGATTCTGGTAAGATACCTACATATATACAAATACATATAGGAATATATATCTATATATATAATAGCACAAGCACTAAAAGACACTCAGAAATAGTATAGAGAACTCAAAATGGAATTTTAAAAATGTCAAATTAATGCAGGAATACAACAAAAAGAAAAAGAGAAAATAAGAGAGGAGGGTTAAAAAGAGGGTGGAGTAGGGAGACAATGTGGGAACCTCCTCCTACGCACACATACCAAGGAAGCAACTACAGCAAGTATAACCAAACCTGAAGAACAGCCCACCTACACCTGGTGAAGAAGAGAAGAGCACATAAGAAAGGGTAAAGTGGCAGAGCCATGGTCAAACAGGACCCAAGCTCTTCCCTCATCCCAGCCCACAGGTGGGAGAAAGATAAATGGAGCTGGAGGGGACAGTGCTCAGGATCTCTGCACACTTGGCCCTGGAGATCTGCTTTGGGAACACAAGTCCACATTGCCCTGGGTTCTGGTGATTAATGGAGCTGGACACCAGGGACAGTCGGGACACTCTGGGATGCTGAGATTCCAGCTGCTTGTGGAAGACAGGTCCCCTGAGACCCAAAGCAGAGGTGGCAGTTTGAAAGACTTGCCAGCAGTGGAAGGGGTGCCAAAGGGGTGAAGGTTGGGTGGAGCTCTTGCTGCAGGAGAAAGGGTAGGTGGACAATACCTCCCCAACCCTCCCTTGGTGCAACAGATTGGGCACCCTTGAGAACCCCGATGCTCTATCCCTCTCACTGGTGGCTCAGCCCCAAGGTGCTTCCTTGTGCACTGTTGGTACACCAGCCCACTCAGCCCAGCAGCAACAGACTTTGCTGCCTGGTGGATGGAAAGAGGATCTTTTAGCTCTCTCAGCCTTTTCTCAGCCAAATTAGAGACACCTATGAGCACATCTGAGCCAGCTCTGAGCACTTCTTTCAGTGGGTGGCCAAGCATGGTCCTGTGCCTTGCTGCCACAAAGGGGAACCCATGTGACTAGCTGCAGCAGCCACATGCAACCTGCAGCCACCACCCTGACCAGTTAATAAAGATCACAACAGAAATAAATAAATAGAGAATAATACAATATAAAAAAATTAGTGAAACCAAGAGCTGCTTCTTTGTGAAAATAAAGAAAATAAACAAACCCCTAGCCAGACTTAGCAAGAAAAAGAGCATAAACAAATAAAATCAGAAATCAAGAAGGAATAATCATAACAAATGCCACAGAAATACAAAGAACTATTAGAGAACACTACGAAAAATTATATGTCAACAAGTTGGACAACCTAGAAGAAATGGACAACTTTCCAGAAAAATACAACCTTCCCAGATTGATTCAGGAAGAAACAGAAAACCTGAACAGACCAATTACCAGCAATGAAACTGAACTGGTAATCAAAAAATTCTCAACAAATAAAAAGCACAGGACCAATGGCTTCACTGAATTCTACCATTTAAAGAAGAGCTAATACCCATCTTTCTTAAAGTATTCCAAAAAGTAGGAGTGAATTCTTCCAAACTCATTCTATGAGGCCACAACTCCTCTAAGACCAAGAACAGACAAAAATACTACAGAAAAAAAAGAATTATAAAAATTTTATAAATTATAAAATTATATAAAGACCAATATACCTGATGAACATAGATGCAAAAAGTGCCAGCAAACTATTACCAAGCCAAATTTAAAAAGACATCAAAAGGATCATCCATCATGACCAAGTGGGATTTATTGGATGGTACTATATTCATAAATCAATCAATGTCACATACCACATTGACAAAAAGAAGTATAAAAACCATGATCATGTCAATAGATGTTGACAAAACATTTAGCAAAATTCAACATCAATTCATGATTAAAAAAAACTCAACAAGATGGATACTGAGCATATGTACCTCAACATAATAAAGGTCCTATGTGATAAACCCACAGCTAACATCATACTTAATGGCAAAAAGCTGAAAGCTTTTCCTGTAAGGTCAGGAACAAAACAAGGATGTCCAATGTCACCACTTTTATTCAACATAGGACTGGAGATCTTAGCCACAGCAACCAGACAACACAGAGAGATAAAAGGCATTCAAACTGGTAAGGAAGAAGTTGTGTTCCTATATGCTAACAGTGAACCAGCAGAAAGAGAAGTCAGGAAAACAATTCCATTTGCAATTGCATCAAAAAGAATAAAATACCTAGGAAGAAACCTAACCAAGGAAGTGAAAGACTTGTATTCTGAAAATTATAAAACACTCCTGACAGAAATTAAAGAAGACACAAATAAATGGAAATCTATCTGTGCTCATGGATAGGAAAATTAATATTGTCAAAATGGCCATCCCGTCCAAAGCAATTTACAGATTCAGTGCAATCCCTATCAAAATACCAACAGCATTTTTCAATGAGCTAGAACAAATAGTTCTAAAATTCATATGAAACCACAAAAGACCCCAAATAGCCAAAGCAATCTTGAGAAAGAAGAACAAAGCGGGGCAGATTATGCTCCCTGACTTCAAGCTCTATTACAAAGCCACAGTAATTAAAACATTATGGTACTGGCATAAGAACAGACGATAGATCAGTGGAACAGAATAGAGAGCCCAGATATAAACCCACACATATATGGTCAATTAATATATGATAAAGGAACCATGAATATTCAATGGGGAAAACAGCCTCTTCAATAACTGATATTAGGAAAACTGGACAGCTACATGCAAGAGGATAAAACTGGATTGCTGTCCAATTCCATACACAAAAGCATACTTGAAATGAATCAAAGACCTGAATGTAAGACATGAAACCATAAAACTCTTAGAAGAAACATGGCCCTAATTCTCTTGAACATATGCATGAGCAATTTTTTTCTGGACACAACTTCTAGTAAGCAATGGAAACATAATAAAAAATGAAGAAATGGACTACATCAAACTAAAAAGCTTCTGTACTGCAAAGGACACCATCAGGAGAACAAAAAGTCAATGTACAGTATGGGAGAATATAGATTTATCTGAAAAGGGGTTAACATCCAAAATATATAAAGAACTTACATGCTTCAACACCCAAAAAACAAATAACCTGATTAAAAAATAGGTGGAGAATCTAAGCAGACATTTCTCCAAAGAAGAAATACAAATGGCCAATAGAGATATGGAGAGATGTTCAACATCTTAATCATTAGCGAAATGCAAATCAAAACCACAGTGAGATATCACCTTATACCAATTAGAATGGCCTCCACCTAAAAGGCAAGAAATAACAAGTGTTGGTGAGAATGTGGAGAAAAGGGAATCCTCCTACACTGTTGGCGGGAATGTATACAGGTATAACCACTGTGGAAAGAAGTATGGAGGTTCCTCAAAAAACTAAAAATAGAAATACCATTTGACCCAGTAATTTCACTTCTAGGAATTTACCCAAAGAAAACAAAATCCCTGATTTGAAAAGATATACACACTCCTGGGTTTATCACTGCATTATTTACAATAGCCAAGATATGGAAGCAACCAAAGGGTCCTTTGATAGACAAATGGATAAAGATGTAGTACATATATATAATGGAATATTATTCAGTCATAAAAAGAAAAATCCTGCCATTTGCAACAAGATACATGGGTATTATGCTCAGTGAAATAAGCCAGGTGGAGAAAGACAAATACCATATTATTTCACTTATATATGGAATATGAAATCAAAGCAAAACAGAATGAACAAAACAGCAGTAAACTCATAGACACTGAGAACTGATAGTGGTTACCAGTGGGGAGGGGTTGGCGTGTGTGGGTGGGGAGTGTGAGGGGGATTAAGAGGCACAAAACTTCTCCATCATAATGCAAGTTGGTCATGGGGACAGTAGTACAGCATGGGGAATATAGTCAATAACATCTTCCTATGTTGACATATAGTAACCACACTAGTTGGGGTGGGGATTGAATAATATGGATAACTGCTGAACCACTGTGTTGTATATTTGAAATCAATCTAAGATTGTATAGCAATGATAATTCAATAAAAAAATAAATAGAAAATAAAACATTAAATGGCAGACTTAAGCCATAACATCAATTATTACAAACACACACTGATAGAGTGGATTAACAAACATAACCCAAATAAATGCCATCTGGAAGCAATTCACTTCAAATATTATGATATAGGCAGGTTTAAAACAACAAAAAATATATCATGCAAACATTAAATAAAAGCAGGAACACAGCTATTTTAATAAAGCAGACTTCAGAGCAAAGAAAATTACTAGAGACAGAGAGTGTCATTATATAACGATAAAAGGGTAAATCCATCAAGGAGACATAGGAATTCTAAACGTGTAGGCATCAAAGAACAGAGCTGCTGAATATGTAAAACAGAAACTGATAGAACTGAAAGGAGCAGTAAATAAATTCGCAGTTCTAGTAAGAGACTTTAAGACCCCTCTTTCAACTATTAACATAACAAATAGACATTCAGCAAGGCTATAGAGGAACTCAACACTACTATCAATCAACGGGTCTAAGTCATTTATAAGACATTCCACCCAACACCAGCAGAACACATATCTTTTCAAATGTCCAGAAAACTTATAGAAAGATAAACATTATCTTAGGCCATAAAACAAATCTCAACAAATTTGAAAGAACTGAAATAACACAGTTCTGTGACCACAATGGGACGAAACTAGAAATTAAGAACAGAAAAATAACAGGAAAATCTCTAAACACTTTGAAACTAACACAATTCTAAATAATCCATGGGTCAAAGAGGAATCTCAAGGGAAATTTTTTAAGTTGCTGAATTGACTTAACGTGAAAATAGAATATTCAAAATCTGTGGGACACAGGTAAAGCATAACTGAGAGGAAAATCTACAGCGCTTAATGCGTACATTAGAAAAGAGGAAAAGTCCCGAATCAGTAATCCATGCTACCCCTCAAGAACCTAGAAAAAAGCAAAATACATCCAAAGAAAGCAAAAGGAAGGATATAATAAAGAGCAGAATTCAAGAAAATTGAAAAAAAATAGAGAAAAGCAATGAAACAAAGATCTTGTCAATGTCAAGTCCTATCAATTAATTTATATTATATTCTTTGAAAAGATCAATAAAAGTGACAGTCCTCTAGTAAGACTGACAAAGGAAAAAGAAGACACAATTACCAATGACAGGAGTGAAAGAGATGATATCACTAAAGTCTCTGCAGCCATAAAAGGATAATAGGAAAACACTATGACCAACTCTAAGTACATAAAACTGACAGCTGAGACAAAACAAACCACTTCCTCAAAATACACAAACTACCACAATTCATCAAATATAAAATAGATCATTTGAATTTCCCTATAAGTATTTAGGAAATTGGATTTTAAATTTAAAACCTTCCCTTTACCCCAAATTTCCAAGCCCAAATAGTATCAGCGGAGAACTCTATCAAATGTTTAAAGAAAATGTAACACCTATATAGACAATGTCTTCTTAGAAGTGAAAGAGATGGGAACACTTCCCAAATCATTTTGTAAAGATGGTACTTTTCTGATACCAAAACCAGATAAAGACAATATGTTAAAAAAAAAAAGGGAACTACTAACCAATATCCCTCATGAATACACATGCAAAAATCTTCAATAAGATATGAAATATTAGCAGGTAGAATTAAGCAATATGTAAAAAGAATTACGTACCATTACAAAGTGGGGTTTATTCCAACGATGCAAACGTGGCTTAGTATTTGAAAATCAATGTTCTACATGATATTAACAGGCCAGAGTAGAAAAGCACATGGTCATATTAAATCAATGCAGAAAAATCATCTGACAAAATTCAACATTCATTCATGATAAAAAAGTTTCAGAGAGCTAGTTATAGAGGGGAACTCAACTTGAGAAGGAATATCTACAAAAAGGCTACAGCTAACATTATATAACATTATACTTAATTGGGAAGAACAAGGGAAGGATGTCTCCTCGCACCACTTGTACTCAAAATAGTGCTAAAAGTTCTAGCCAGTGCAATGAGGTAAGGAAACGAAAATGTATACATATCTATCTTAAAGGAAGAAATAAAACTATCCCGCATTTGCAGATGGCATAATTGTTTATGCAAAACACCAAAATCCCTTGAAACTTTGAGTTCAGCGAGGTCATATAGGATACAGGATTAAACATATAAAAATCGATTATATTTCTATATACTAGGAATGAACACAGGACACTGAAATTAAAAGCACAATGTCATTTATAATCACTAAAAAAACAAAATACTTATATGTATATATGATCAAGTATAGGACTTGAATCATGAAAGCTACACAGATGATAAATGAGATCAAAGAAAAGCTAAATAAATGGAGATACTTATCACATACATGGATTAGAAAACAAAACATAGTAAAGAAGTCAATTCTCCCTATACTGATACATAGGCTTAACATAATTCCTATCAAAACCCTCGCAAGATGTTCTTTGCAGATATAGACAAGATAATTTTAAAATTTATAAGGAAAGGTAAAGTAACTAGAATAGCTGAAATAATTTTGAAAGGGAATAAAGTGAGATGAATCAGTCATCCTGATTTCAAGACTAATTATATAATGATAGTAATCAAGACAGTGTAGTTTTGGCAGAGGGACAGATATAGATGACTGGGACAGAACGGAGAACCCAGAAATAGATACACAAAAATATGCTGGACTGATTTTGGAGAAAGGCATGAAAACAATTCAATTAAGGTGGGATAGCTGGAGCACTTGGACATCCACAGGCAAAGAAAGTAACTTGATCTAATTCTTACACCTTATGCAAAAATAGACTGCAAACTCAAAGTCAACATAGATTGCAGACTCAAATGTAAAACATAAAACTTTTACCAAAATTTATAGGAAAAGGTCTTCAGGATCTAGGGCTAGACAAAGTGTTCTTGGACTTGACACTGAAAACATAAGAGGAAAACTAACAAATTACAGCTCATCAGAAAGAAACACTTTTGTTTTGTAAAAGACCCTTTTAAGAAGATGAAATGATAAGCTACAGAGTGGGAGAAAATATTTGCAAGTCACATATCTGGTAAAGGAGATTATCTAGAATACATGAAGAACTCTCAAAAGTCAACAGTAAAAAAACCAAAACAATCCAAGTAGAACATGGGCATATGACATGAATCAGAGATGGCAAATAAGCACATGAAAAGATGTTTTACATGATTAGCCATTAGGAAAATATAAATTAAGGCCACAGTGAGATAGCACTATAAACCTATCAGGCAGCTAAAGTAAAACAATAACGACAACATCATATACTGGTAGAGATGTGAAGAAACTAGATCATTCATACATAGCTGGTGAAAATGAAAAACAGTATAGCCATTCTGGAAGAGTTTGGTGGTTTTTCAAAATACAAAACATGTAACTACCATATGGCCCAGCAGCTGTATTCTTAGGCATTTATCCCAGAGAAGTAATGACTTACATAAAAATGTTTACATAAAAATCTATACATGAATGTTTATAGAAGCTTTATTTGTAACTGCCCCAAATTAGAAACAACCCACATATCTCTCAAAAGGTTAATAAACTGTTCGTGGTAATACATACCAAAGGAACCAATTATTGATACACATCATCTGGTTGAATCTCCAAGGATTTATGCTGAGTGAAAAAAAACAACCCCAAAAGTTTATATACTGTATGGTTCCATTCTTGAAATGATCAAATTATATAAACAAATAATAGCAGATTAAAGATCTCCAGGGGTTCATGAGGAGGTGGGGATGAGGGTGAAGTGGGTGTGGCTATAAAAGGACAACATAAGGGACCCTTGTGGTGATGGAAATGTTCTGTACTTTGGCTGCATCAATGACAATATCCCGTTCTGATATTGTAGTATAGTTTGGCAACATGTCACCATTGGGGGAAACTGGGTAAAGGGTATGAGGGATCTCTCTGTATTATTTCTTACATCTTCAATGATCTCAAAATAAAAATTTTTATTAAAAAATTGATACTTTCTTCTCATTGGCTTAGTAAATAGTCTCTGAGTTTTCTCCACTGGTCAAAACTTAACAAAGAAACAGGTAGGTAAGTGGAAGAATATGGGGACCAAATCTAACCATAAATTCCACAAGCAAGCAAACATTCAGAATTCAGCATTGGAACTCAGCACTGAGACATGACAAATGCTGTGATTGGCTGCAGTAGGTGTTTTTTGTGCCCAGTTCTAACAACAGAACTGGTGTTTACAATAGAGACTAATATTTGTTAGTAAGTTTAGCCACTAGACCATTACATTCGACTTAGGCCACATGAATCCTCCACATTAAGCTATTGTTATGCTGGGTCTGTTTGGTCTAGTTCATTTCAGCAGTGGATATCTGACCAGTTTCCCTACCACGGTGATGTTTACCTTGATAGCTACTAAACACCTGTGGCTATTGAGCCTTTGAAATATGCCCAACCTGAATTGAGATATATGTGTGAAATATACACCCAATTTAGGAGAATCAGTGTTCAAAAAAAAAAGAACATAACATAACATCAATATCTTTGTATTGATTTTATGTTGAAACAATAGCATTTTAGATAGATTGGTTAAATAAAATACAGTATTAAAATCAGTTTCATCTATTGCTTCTCACTTAAAAAATACATAGCTACTGGAAAATCTTAAATTACATTTGTGGTTCACAATATGTTTCTACTGGATGGCTCTGCCCCAGAGGTTGGAACAAGGCTCTGAATTAACTTCAAACCAGCTACAAGCAGTGAGTACCTATTTGATGACTAAAACTGGGTGATTATAACCTCATGAAAAGACCTAAAATGCACTTACTTCTTAGCTTTAGAATAAAGGAAAGTGTTCTCAGCTGGATCTCTACAAACCCTACATTTGCTGAAAAGCATTAAGTCAGTAGAAACTAAGAGCTCTAAGGAGTTGCCAGATTTATTTACTAAGAATTTTGGTACATTACTTTTGCTTAGGTCCTGAGATAATTCGGAGGGCAGCTGGAAGGAGTCTCCAAATTCAGGGAAATGGAATGTTACTTTCACAAATCGGGAAAAAAAAGCTGACCCAGATTTTTGTTTATGACATGCTCACACATATCTTTTGCTTCTGCCAAATCATTTTTTTGTGTGTGCTAAATGCTGGAAGTTTCCTATTTTTCAAAAGCCCAAGCCCAGGATTGTCCTGCTTGATATATTAAAGTAGGAGGGAAATTTCCCTCTAGTACAGTGTTAAAACATCTCATGAAACTCGAGCGAGAGCTTTTGTGTGTTCAGGATGCCTGTCCATCAACCTTTCTGTTTTCCCTTCACACTGCTCCGGAGTTTGGACGGTAGTCTTGAAAACAGAAGTGTAAGAAGTGAAGCTCTTGGGAGCCATGAGCAGCTTTTTAGCTGCTACCGCAGCAGCAGCATGGTGCTGTAACCATGGCCCCAAAGGTTCATACCTTCTTACCTCCTAGCACAGTGCCTGTCCAACAGCTGAAACCCTGCCCTCATTGTACACTGGAAGAGTTCTCTGCAAATTATTCCTTGATGAGTGCCGTAACGCAGGCTGTATTTTTCCATAAAAACAATGTTAAAATTAAGTCAATGATATGCTTAGTAATATTTCATGAAAAGCAAACAGAGCCTATAGGAATTTAAAGTAAATATACCACAAAATTTTAAAAGATGGTAACAAATGTGCTTTATAAGGGGGCTGATGTATAACAGTATACTGTCCAGCAAACCCAAATAGAATTTTATCACCACAAGTTTGACCTAACACTCATATGTTAGCAATTGTGAGTTTTAAACATTTAATAATAGCTTTTCTTAACTTCTTAAAAGTTAGAAGAGCTTTTGGGGAATGATTTGGATATTCCACTTAAGTTTTCCAAGGAAGTCTGAAATTATAGCTCCTTTTTTTCTCTTGATATTCTGTAATTTTTGTTATATTGTCCACATGTAACTAAACTGTTCGCTGTGCTCTGTAAACAGACTCAGTAGTACATAACTGATAGATGAGAATTCAAAACATCATAAACACCCCACCAAATGATGGTCCCAGTTCCATGTGCGCTCCTGCAGCCCCGAGGAACCCACCTCCTCCCGAAGCAGCCCTGCCATCGCTGCTCTAGCTCCTTTCACTGCATTTTAGGCTATTTTCCTGTCTCTCCACTTATCTGTCCTAATTCCTTCCAGAAAGCCAAGAACACGGGCAATCCTTCTTTGTGACAGCTCTCCTGTGTCCATGGAGAGAGCTCGTACCAGGCTCTCGAGAGACTGAGTTTGGGAGAAGGGAAGGAATTGTCCACACTCTGCCGAGGTGTTGAGGCACTTTAGGAGTTATTAACTCTTTCACAAAGATAAATATCGCTCATCAGAATGTTTAAATATAGAAATAAATATACTTTAGAAAAGAATAACCTCGTCTATGTGAAGGAAATCTCCCTCTGACCTGGTGATGTTTTGGGCATGCTTAGTGCTGTGCGTTGGGCTATAATGAATTCAAATAAGTCCTCGTCCTTACATGTGAACATAGTTTCTCCTTAAAGGCCATCCTGTGTAATGCCCTTTCCCACATGATCCGCAAGCACGTTCCGCCAAACCTGCTGTTCTCACACAGTGGTGGATTCTGCCAGGTTCAAGGCGGCATTGGGCAATTCCAGATCCCCCATCTTCACCTGTGAGGAGGAAAAGGAGAACAAAAAAATAGCCACAGGTCATTCATTTTGTTATTTGCACAAATCCTGAGAAAATTTTACACACATTTTTATTGAGCTGCCCTCAGTAAAAATGGCATTCTGGTAGGGAAAAGAGTCAGTTCTATAATAACTTGATTATACATTTATGGAACTTTCAATTTCTGTGTTTTTTAAACCACTATTATTAAGCATTTTGGTCAAATTTAAGAACTGTCTCTTGAGTATCTACTGTGCATAGAATCTGCTGTATTAAAGCTGCAATGGTTACAAAGGTAGATAGCACACAGTCCCTACGCTAGGAATTTATCATCTAGAAGCGGGGCAAGGATGCTTGGGGTAAAAACTAAGGAGAAGGACAGAGAAAGGCAAGGGAGGGGGAGACTGTAACCTTAAGGCCTGGCAGGCATCAGGGGCTTGTTCGTGGATGGGGTGAGAAGCACAAAACCTTCCTGAAGGAGGTGTCGTTTCAGATGTTCTCTAATGGTCGGGTAGGATTCCAATAAGCAGGAGGATGGAGTCATTCCAGGCATGCGGTGTCCAAAAGTTATTTATGCTTCTGACACGTAAGACTTGACTAGAGCAAGTACTCGGGATTCTTAAACCAAGTAAAGGCCTGAAGATCATGTTTTAGGAAAATGTGTTTCTCCGAATTGTATAATTTTTGTATTTAGTTATGTTTTCAATTGATGTAATATGCAAAATCACATCAAACATTCAAATACAACATTATTCCATGTACGAATATCTGCAAAATGGAAAAATATTCCCTTATAAATGGAGTAAGAGGGGAAAGTATCTAAATTGAGGTAGACTTCATGTCTTTTCCAGATGTAGACCTGAAAATATTTTAATACACAATACTGGAGAATCATTTTTTCAAACTTATCTCACCTAGTATTAAATTGGCGGCAGGAACTCACACTTGATTAAAATGGATCTCAAAATGTCCTCAATGGGGATTATCTGTAAAATAGAAAATAGAATTTTACGAAGCAAAGTGAGTTGACCAAAAAGTAATCACATGTAATTAATCTGCTCAAGTATAATAACACAAAGAAAGCAGGATTTAAAAGACTCACGCGTCACAGACATTCCTAGGTAGGCCTGAGTCCTTGACCTCCCGGCACTCTACAGCCCAGGAAACTCAACGACTTCAAGTTAGATGAGATCTTAGGTCCAGAGGTTTTCTGACTTGTTCTCTGAAGCTGCAGAGCTATGAAAAGGGAGACAGCACCACAGCTATGGTCAGACTAGTTTATGATTGTGCGATTCTTGCTTCTTATTTGAAATTTTTATATATGGACTTCCAAAGAAACTTTTGATTGGAAAAAAATGTTCCAATAGTTCAAAAACTGAAAGTGAGTGATGCAGTTGATGTTTCTTATTTTATCACTGTGGCAATCATTGCCCAAGATGTGAAGAGTCTGCATGAAGGAACAGAGCAGGCTGACCATTGGGGGTACCCGGGGACTGGGCCTTCGGGCATGTCTGCTCTCCATCTAGGTCTGTTCACCATGTGTTTGCAGCTTGAAAATTCTGGCGTTTGACTGGGCCTGGGAACACACTCACATTTTTGTCTTTATATTACCCTTCCTTCCAACCAAGTTCTGAAGATGATCTCACGCTAACTCCACACCCTTTTCCTGTCAGAACAGCTTTAATAATCAACCTTCTCCATGCTGTTTCTTTTGGCCTTGGGCACAGGGAGCTGGAGAGGTGCTGCTGAATCTGTTGTACTGAAAATTAAAACAAAGACTCAGTAATGGAGGTGATTTACTACCAACCTATATTGTAAGCCCATTTTGGGGTCTTTAGGCTGTTGCTCTGCAAACCAACGACTTCCCATGCACAGTTTGCTCAGTGAGTTTGCTCATTCCCACCTTGCCAACTTGCTTAACCCATAGCGCATCCTACAGAAGGTGACGAGGTCAAATGTTCCACAAAACTGCAAGGCTTCTGTCTGCTACTTTCTCATTGGCCGTATTCAACAATAAGGAGAAGGCAAGGGTCACCACAGAACCTGACATTCAATAACCTTTTTCAAGCACTTATCACCTGCTGACCTGCTACATGATTTACTTATTTACATGTTTGTAGTTATTGCCTGTCTCTTCCCATAAGAATGTAAGCCCCATGAGGGCAGAGGTCTGAGTCCATTGTGCTTCTAATACCATCTAAGTACATAGAACAATGCCCACCACTCAAATGCTTGCTGAGTGAATGACCTCAACAGCCAGGAAACAAAGGACATGAGCCTGGGGTGGGCGGCAGGAAACAGAAGTATCCTGACTTCCTAGAAATTCCACCCAAGCCGAAAGAGAAAAGTTTTACATTCAAATCAGTTTAAACTCATTGCTTATTAACAGCTCTTGAAGGTTGATGGATTAAGACACTAAGCTTGAAGACAAAAATGAGTTTTATTGTGGGTGACCTAGATTGAATTTTCCTATGTCTAACTCATAATCCATTCTTCTGGATGACAAAGAGAAATGGGCAGAGTTGCTGTTTCTTTCCCAATAGTCAACAAAGTGAGGTAGAATGCTGTACCACTTCTCTTTTTATTTGCTCTAGTCTGTACCCCACTGGCATTTATATTAAGACAATCGTCAAGAACAAAGCATCTCTAAGAACGCATCTCATACATTAAAATGCTCTCTATTCCCTTTAGTATTACTGCATATTCTAGTCTTCTTGCTCGTGCATGGTCGTGTTGACTACTTACCCAGGTAGCCAAAACTTGACAAAGGCCTTATTACCCCTACTCCAGTTGTATTGATAGGAACAAGAATCATGCTGTGTTGTTTGTATCTGGTCGAAAGAAAAACATGTTAGGAAAAGTCTGCTAAGTGGAAAAATAAAACAGATGTTAGGTGGAGCTGCGGTTGTCTTTTTCTTGTTAGGGAAGCAGTGATGTCTAGAATGGGAACTGTGTGAAAGACATACATCAAGCACAGTTGGACACAGGCTGTGACTGGAACAATAGCAATGATTTGAAAATAAGTGAGACTTATTTGAGGCTTCTCACTGCTTAACAGTGGTAATTGGGAACTGATACCCAATAGTAAACATTTCAAGTCTATTTATTGCCTTTGATCTAAATATCTAATCCTTTAATTACTTACAAGCAGTTCTGAAAAATTTTACATGTCTTATAATCTGATTTAAACATCTTGAGGATTCAGCAACACTTTTCAGTACAGGAAATTCCATAGTTAAGAATGTTCAGCAATGTTCCCTGAAATGTTTCCTAAGTCTATCTTTTAGCCAAATAATTGTGAAATACAAATATGTAACATTAATCTCATAATATATTTTGTTATTACTATTTGTGAGCCCAAATGATGCATTTTAGTAAATTAACTGAATAGAGAAAAATGCTGACTCTGTTCCTACATATATTTTTCAATCACAGTTATTTTATTGCCTGTTTGCTGAGCTATTTTTAGTTCTTCCCGTAACAATTGCAATCTTGCACCTTGGATTCCCAGCTCCTAAAGCTCGGGGAAAAATGGGCAGAATACATCACAAAAGGAAATTTTTAGTCTGACATTTCACCCTAAAAGTTCTACCCTTCCAAGTTTATCTCTGGCAAAAAGTAGATAGGAAGAAAACCCTTGATTCATTAAAAAAGATAATGCTTATGTACAGAACTATATATCACCCACGAAAAATGACTAGGCAAGGTCTAGAACAGATCCCACCAATGAGAGCTGCCGCACAGAAATAATGAGGAGCTGAAGCAGCCGTGAAACAGCTGCCACTCTTGAGACAAAATGACGCCCTCCCATCTGTGCCATTTCATATTTTGGCATGTTAGGTTGTGAAATTCTTCTAGTGTATTTCCTCCTGTTTGGAGCTCATATTTTCTGATACATGGGTAAGAAAGTATTAACACTCATATGATATTTATTCACCAACTAGTGGCTTAGAAAGATCTAATTTCCCCAGCTATGGAGTTGGGTGGTGTGTGACTGTTTGAAAACTATATTGTGTAAACAATTTAGAATTTGCTAGAGCTTAGAATGGAAACTGAATCGGCAGCTTTTCTAAAACCAACTTGGAAAGGTTCAAGATGGCAGAAATATGTGTTTGGTCTCCCATTGCTTACCATACCAGAAAAGGAAGCAGAGAAGGTGAGGTATAGGACTGAGGGTGTTGGTAGTCACCAACAGATGAAAGATTTCAATAAGTATCTGGGAAACAGAGGTGAGTTGACCAATGGAATGGGCAGAGAAGCTGAAGTCTAGAAAATGATGTAAGGAACAGCAAAGGAAGCAGTTCTGGCTCCAGAGTCAGCAGGTCTGACTGAAACGCAAGGCTACACAAGGTGAATTCATCCAGGATTTGTAAGTGGGCAAATGATGGTGCTCTCATAGGCAGGTGTTGGGCACAGCCTGGAGGAGAGTAGACAGTGTGTTACAGGAAAACTGAACCAAGTCATTCTGAGACTTGCAGGGCTGGCCTGAAAGCTAGCTTCCTATCAGCTGACTCTAAGGTGGGTCCCAGCCCTGCTCCCTAAAAAGTTTCCTTACAGAATTCCTACCCAGGAGAGAAAGATGGCTGGAAAAGAGCTCTGTTCTGTGTTAATAACTAGCTACACTTCAAGTAGCTACCCTTCCTTTTCTGTTAAGTATGAATAGAAAAACGAAGATCTGTAGTATGTGAAGAGAGCCTGCAGTATTAAAGAGAATTACTGATGGAAATAAACAAACTGTAAAACTGACAAAAGAAGAAAAATATAAAATGAGAAACAAAGAGAACCTATAAAAACAACAAAACTGAGCTAGATCAAACAACAAAAACTCTAGTTAATGTGATTGGAGAGATTCAAATGTACTGCAATCATAAACCCAGCAAAGCATGCTATAAAACAGGAACAACCAGAGAACAAGGAAATAAAAACTCTTAGAGATTAACATATGATTACTAAAACAAAGCTTAATAAAAGCACTAAAAATCAAATCAAGCAAATTTCCCATAAGCAGAGGAAACAGACTGAAAACAGAAGAGCAGAGATAAGAGACACTGAGAGCAAAAACATGAACTCTAACGTCAGAGTAAAAGAGATCCAACAAAGACAAGGCAGTTCAAATGAGAGAAAAATTAAGGGAAGAGTTTATCAAAGAAACTTGTAGGAAAATGTTTTCTAAACTGGAAAAAAAGAATATTTAGATTAGAAGAGCCACTGATTGGCAAGAAGAATCTATCCCCAGATATGGTCTTGTGACATTTTGAAGCACCAACAATAAAGGGAAATCCTAAAGAGATTCAAAGAGGAAAAAGTAAGCCACCTATCAAGGAATGAGGATTAGATGTGGGTCAGGCTTCTTACCAACAAGGGATGCTAGATGAAAATGAAGAGTTCAACTTAAGAATTCTATATCCACCCACAGTATCAATTTCTGTTAAGTTAAAAGAAATAGATATTCAAACATGCAAGTAAGTGTTAGGGTCCAGGACTCCGGGGTTTCCCAGAGAACAAGCCACACGGACACGGAGATGAAAATCCAAGCAAAGTCTTTATTCAGCCAGCAAGCTGGGGTCGACAGCACCTCCCCTGACATGCAGGCCAAGTCCGAGCTGCCGACCCCCAAGCAACTTTAGGTATGGTTTATATGGGATTTCTACTGTTATTGCACCAGAAGCCCGCACATTACCCCAACCAATGAATTTGAAACACAGTCTATACTTCGGCCAATAAAATTGGAACAGGGACACACCAGGTGCCTGACCTTTGCACAAGCATTCCTATGTGACTTATCACGAGTTTCGACCCCAGGGGGGGTTGTTTACTTTTAGTTATCTAACTTAGGGCAGGGTCCAGGAATGTTAGCCTCACGTAGTTTCTACAAAAACTGGGTGGCTCTGCCCTGTTCCCTGCATTCCTCTACGTTCCCCCCTTTTCTTAATTAGACTGAGGAATCTTCTACAGCGGCATCCAGGGCCTGATATCTCTGTTGAAGGACCAGAAGTTGGACGGTGTTAACCCTTTCTCGCACAAACCTAAGCAGCCTATTTACTATGCATGGACCAATCGTAAGCAATAACAGCAGGATGACCAGTGGCCCTGTAACAGCCGAGAGAAGGGTAGCAAACCAAGGTTTGTATTTGAACCAAGAGTCAAACTAGCTTTCACTACTGTGATATTCTTTAAGCCTCTTCTCTAAATCTTTCTTTAGTTTGGCCAGGGAATCTCTGACTGCACTTGTTTTGTCTACATAGAAGCAACACTCTTTCTTTAAGACCGCGCACAGTCCACTTTCTCTTAAGAACAGGAGGTCCAGGCCCCTTCTGTTTTGTAGGACCACCTCAGCTAAGGAGGTAAGAGATTGTTCCAAGTCTGATATTGTCTGTCGAAGTTGTTCTAGGTCCCTGTCGACAGCCCGCCTCAGAGCTGTGAGCCCCTGTTCTCGAGTTACAAGGGCTGCGACCCCTGTGCCAGCCCCTGCCATCCCTAGGGCAAAAAGGGCCCCAGCGGTCAAGGCGGTAATAACTTCCCTTTTTTCCCTGTGGGGGTTTGGCCATTCTACCCAATAAGAAAGGAGGGTCTCATGAGAACCATATACTAGGCGTGGTAGAATGGCCACAAGTACACAAAACTCACTGTTAGCATTAAACACAGAGGTGGATATGGCCTGGGTGAGGCCTGTCTTTGAACAGAGCCACTAACCCGAGGAGGGTATAATCCACTTGTCCTGCTTCCATGTATTGTACATGTAGGACGAGCATAACTGGCTCCGGACTACCGGGACTGAGCTTACACACGTTCCCGCGACTGAGACCTGAGCGATTGTAAGTCCCCTCGGCCCCCTGTCCCAATAAGTGGGATAGGAGTCGTTAATGGTGTAGGAGCCATTTATCTCGATTGCCTCATAGAAGGGGGGTGAACCTGGATAGCATAACCAACAGGGATCAGTGAGGGAGGGAGTGGTGTGGTTCAGAGTCTCTGCGAATGCCTGCACCATTTCCCATAAGGGGTTACCTAACCCGGAGAGACCCGAACCCGGTTTTCTTGTGGACCCTGGAATCAGCTTCACTGATGTAGCTTCTTTGAGAGTCCATACGAAGGCACTTATCAGCAGGATCCTTTTCATCTTCAGCTTAGGTGTAGTTTCAGGGGATTCGCAGGATGCTGATGCACTTTCCACTCTTCCTCGTGATCACCCGGGTTCTTATGAGGCAGGATTTTCTGAACGTGGGTGTGATACACCCAAGGAGCGATACTGTCAACCTTGAGAGCAGTGGGGGTGGTAAACAATACAACGTAAGGTCCCTTCCACCTGGGTCTAAGAGTCCTTACTTGGTGTCTTTTGACCTATACTGTATCTCCTGGGACTATGCCATGTTCCGGGCTCGGACTTTTCTTGCTCTCGTAATATGCTCTGATCAGGGGCCAGATTTCTTGCTGCACTTTGGCAAGAGCCTGCAACACATTCAGATAGGGGCCAGGTCCTCTGCACCGGGGAGCTGCACTCACCGAATTATGGGTGGAGGAGCCTCGTACATTATCTCAAATGGAGTTAAACCATGTACATAGGGGGAGTTCTGAGCGCGGAAGATGGCTAAGGGAAGGAGGGTCACCTAGTCCCCGCCAGTCTCTATTACTAATTTAGAAAGGGTCTCCTTTAGGGTCCGATTCATTCTTTCTACCTGCCCAGAGCTTTGTGGGTTATAAGCACAGTGTAACTTCTAATCTATTCCCAAAGCTCGGGCTAATCCTTGCAGGATTTTGCTAACGAAAGCTGGGCCGTTATCGGAACCTATAGCTTCAGGGACCCCATGCCTGGGGATGATTTCCTCAATTAATTTTTTGGTTCTACCTGGCTAGTCTCATTGTTGGTTGGAAAGGCCTCCACCCACTCAGAGAAGGTATCTACCATAACTAGTAAATACTTATATCCATACTTTCCTGGTTTTACTTTGGTGAAGTCTATTTCTCAGTTCTTCCCTGGAGCCCTCCCCCTTTCCCGGGTACCTGCCAGGTACAGCCCTCTTGGGGCTGGTCTTAGCATTGCACAGCTACCGCATTCTTTTGTGATCTGACGAGCTGCCTCATTCTGGTGGGGAAACACCAACTGCGCAGACTGAAAAAGGCTGAGCAGCTTTTTCCAGCCTAGATGGGTGGACTTATGCAGATTAGCAAGCATGTATTGTCCTAATGCTTCTGGCAGGATCAACTTACCCTCTTGGTCTCTACTCCAATTTCCCTCTCCAGACACTCCTCTCGATACTTGTGTCTTAATCTACTCAAGATCCTGGGGGGAATACTCAGGTTTGGGTGGCAAGGCGGGCAGTTCAGGTATGGGAATTTCGAGGGCTGCAAGTACAAGGGAGCCCGAGAGGGCTGCCCTCTTAGCTTCCGCATCAGCATGGTTGTTGCCGATGGCCTCAGGTATCTTCCTGGATTGGTGGCCCGGTACATGTATAACTGCTACCGCTTTGGGTTTTTCGACGGCGGCTAGTAGTCTTTGGACTTCTTGCAGATTCCTCAGTCCCTTCCCTTCCACAGAACGGAATATTCTTTCTCGGTAGATGGCAGCGTGGGCATGGACAGTGCCAAAGGCATACCTGCTATATGTGTAGATGTTGGCCCGCTTGCCTTCTGCTCTTTCCAGGGCTTCCGCGAAAGCAATAAGTTCCGCCTTCTGTGCTGAGGTGCCAGGGGGCAGAGCTGCGCTCTAGACAACTTCCCCTTCGTGGGTTACTACTGCTGCCCCTGCTCTTCTGACCCCCTCCTGTACAAAGCTGCTCTTATCTGTATACCAGTTTAGCTCACAGTTTGGTAACGGTGTGTCTTTCAGGTCTGCTCGCACCTGGATAATTTTGGAAAGGATGTCTCTACAGTCATGGATGGGGGTCGACAGATCTGGGTCCGGCAGAAGGGTGGCAGGATTTAGGGTCACTGGGTCAGAGAAAGCGATTTGTGGAGAATCTAGTAGGAGCCCTTGGTAGTGGGTGAGTCTTGTATTCGTCATTCGTCATCTATTTTCTTGGAGGATGCTTGAGGATCCCCTCCACAGTATGTGGGGCTGTTACCCTCAAGTTCTGGCTAAAAGTCAGCTTGTCTGCCTCTTTTACTAGTAGAGCAAGGGCTGCTAGGATACGCAGACAAGGTGGCCATCCAGAGGCCACTGGGTCTAGTCGCTTGGACAAATAGGCCACAGGTCTCTTCCGCGGGCCCAGCTGCTGAGCCAGGACTCTTTTTGCCACTCTCTTCTTTTCATCTACAAATAGGATGAAGGGTTTTTCTGGGTCTGGCAAAGATAGGGCAGGGGCCTGGAGGAGAGCTTCTTTTAATCTGTCAAAAGCCTCCTGTTGCTCCTGATTCCATTGCCAGCCTGGCCCTTCTTTGGTTGCCTCATATAGCGGTCGGGCTATTTCTGCATACCCTGGAATTTAGAGCCTGCAGAACCCGGCTGAGCCAAGAAATTCCCTCACTCCCCAGGGTGAGGAAGGAAGGGGATAGTCAGGATAGTCTGTTTCATGGCCTGTGTTAGCCATCTTGCTCCGTTAGATATTTTGTACCCCAGGTAGATCACTGACCTCTGACAGATGTGGGCTTTCTTGGCACTGGCTCGATATCTCAGTTCACCTAGTTCAGCCAGCAAGTTCCCTGTGGCTTCTTCGCACTCCTCACGTGTTTCTGTGGCCAGCAACAGGTCATCTACATACTGCAGCAGTGTCACGCGGGGGTGGCTCCTGTGGAAGGGCTCCAGGTTCTGGCTTAGGGCTTCATTAAATAAAGTGGGAGAGTTCTTGAAGCCTTGTGGCAGTCTAGTCCAGGTAAGCTGCCCTTTTCTTCCTCCCCCTGGCTCCTGCCACTCAAAGGCAAACATAGGCTGACTAACTTCAGAGAGTGGGATACTGAAGAAGGCATCTTTCAAGTCCAGTGTAGTGTATCACACATGTAAGGGTGGCAGGTGACTGAGTAGGGTGTAAGGGTTGGGTACTGTGGGGTGAATGTCTTCTATCCTTTTATTAACCTTTCGCTAGTCCTGCACTGGTCTATAATCTCTACTGCCAGGCTTCTTTACTGGGAACAGGGGCATATTCCAGGCAGATTGGCAGGGTTTAAGGATTCCTGCCTCCAACAGTCTGTGAATATGGGGTGCTATCCCTTTCCTAGCCTCTTCCGGTATTGGGTACTGCCAGACCTGGATGGGTAGGGCCACGGCTTTGAGTTGAACAACGACCGGGGGCAGATGTTTGGCGAGACTAATTCCTCCGGTTTCGGCCCATGTGGAAGGGAACTTCTGCAACCAAGAGTCCATTTTTCCCTGGCCCCCCTTTTCTTGATCCACCTGAAACAGATCCAAACCAAACAGACAGTGTTCATTGGCCAGGGACAGAGTTAACACATGCACCGGTTGTAGGGGTTGCCCCCCTTTGTCCATGATCTTTATCTCTTCGGGTTCAAAATGGATGCGCACCCCGACTTTGGTTAATAAGTCTCTGCCCAGCAGCAGTGCGGGGCTTTCGGGTACGACCAGGAATGAGTGAGAGACCTGATGCCTTCCTAGGTCCACTTTTCTGCTAGTGGTCCAGGCACATTTCTTGGACCCTGTCGCTCCCTGGACTATACTTGTGCATCTTGGATTTAGGGGACCGTGGGCTCGGTTGAGAACTGAATACTGTGCCCCAGTATCTACCATGAACCCAATGGGAGTCCCCTCCACGCACAGGGTTACCCAGGACTCGGGGAGGGGTGCTGAGCCCCGTCCCCGTCAATCCTCCTCTCCTAGGTGCAGGGTCTTAACGGGGTTCCCTTTTCTTTGTTCTTTCTTTTTGGGGCACTCCATCTTCCAATGTCTATATCTCTTACACAGGGTGCATTGATCTCGTCCTAGTCGGGATTGGCGGGGTCCTGTTCCTCGAGGTGGCCTAGGGCCCTCCTTCACCCCGGCCAGGAATATTTTGGCCATCTCTTCCCTCTGCTTCTTGTTCTCTCTTTTCTGGAATTCTCTGTCTTCTTTCCTATTTTTCTCCTGCATTACCCATTTCTCTTTCCTCAGCCTTTCCTCTCTATCTTCCGGAGTTTCTCTAGCATTGAAGACCTTCTCCGCCTGTTGCAGCAGTTCCCTAATAGAGATCTCCCCCAGGTCCTCTCACTTGTGGAGTTTTCTCCGGATATTGGGGGCTGCCTGGTTGATGAATGAGAGGACTACAGCTGATCTATGTTCCTCTGCTTCTGGGTTTATGGGGGTATACTGCCTGTAAGCATCAAACAGCCTTTCCAGATACGCGGCTGGGCTTTCTATTTCCCCCTGAACAATAGTTTTTACCTTAGCCAGATTAGTGGGCCATCTGGCGGCCGCCCAGAGACCGGTCATCAGAGTCTGGTGGTAGACCCAGAGACGCTCCCTACCTTCTACAGTCCCAAAGTCCCAATTCGGGCGTGTAAGTGGAAATGCCTCGTCGATGATGGGCTGGAGGGTAGTGGGTCTTCCATTCTCTCCAAGGACATTTCTCCTGGCCTCATTGAGGATACGCTCTCGCTCTTCTGTTGTGAAGAGAGTGCGGAGCAATTGCTGGCAGTCGTCCCATGTGGGATGATGGGTAAACATAATGGACTCCACCAGACCTATAAGACACTTGGGGTCCTCTGAGAAGGGAGGGTTCTGAGTCCTCCAATTATAGAGGTCACTAGATGAAAAGGGCTAGTATTGATATTGTTGAGCGATGCCTGTACCGATGGCGCGCACAGGCAGAACCGGCACTGCTCCTTCTGAGGTGGAGGAGGGAGCCTCCCCTTCTTGTTCCCTGGCCCCCCGAGGCCTTAACTGCATTCCTCCCGCTCTACCTGGTGCCCAGTGTGGGGCCAGGGCGGGGGAGTGTGGGGAAGCTCTTTCCGGCCTCCTGCCTCCCTCTGCTGAAGGGTCTGGGAAAGCTGTGGCCGCCTGGTTCCCACTGGGTTCCCCAGCCTCGTTTTCTATCCTCCTGTCAGCTTCACCCCTTTCCTCTGCATACAGGGGTGGCCGCTCAATCGGCAGAAGGGGGTAAAGAGGAGAACTGTCAGGGAGGACAGGCGGCGCACTCAGGTTTTTGGCCCTGCGATTAGGGGACTTTAAATCTTCCTGGGTAACTAGGATGGAGGCTCTTGGTGGGTCGGTGTGAGGTTTCTCCACCAAAAAGGGCCTCAGCCAGGAAGGGGGATTCTTAGCCAAATTTTCCCAAACAAGGATATAGGGAAGTTGGTCAGGGTGGCCCTCAGGGTTTGGCCGGGAGATAACGGCTTTGACCTTGTCAATAAGGTCCATGGAAAGAGACCCCTGGGTTGGCCAGCCTACTCCAAAGGAAGGCCACTCGGTCGAACAAAAAGCATCAAGCCTACCTTTCTCGATGCTAAAACCTATATTCAGGGCCTGTTTCCTAACCTTTGGAAAACGGGAAAGGATCAGACCTTTAGGAGAAGCCTGAGTCTGGCCCATAGTGAAAAATACGAGGAGGACAAGGGTAAAAGGTAGAGATGCTACTCTAACAAGATGACTGGTGTATGTGCTTGTGAACGGGTGCCTGTTGTTGCACAGTTTTTTCTTCTGCGGGGGACGCGAATTTATCTGGGATTCGTGGCTGTGATCCCCTTATCCTGTCACAGGAGTCTCCTAGCGGTGGGCGCCCTAATGGCTCTTAATTGCCTGACCTGTGCCCGTGGGGAATGATTTAGTGGCAGAGAGGAGGAATGGAAAAAACAGAGGAACTTTAGAGCAGGGAGACTTAAAAGCACAGAAAGAAATACAAACCGAAACCAAAACACAATAAAACAATCAATGATAACACTAAGCACACACACCACATCTGATCACACTCATTCGGACCAGTCTTTCTTTCGCTCTGGTGCACACCACACTCACCACTTTCAGGATCCTTAAAAACTCTCGTAATTCTCTTGAAAGGCGTCCCTCAGACTGCCACAGGGTGACGAGCTCGACTCCTTCCTCCTCAGGTGCCAGGTTCCTGCCGATCGGACTTGCTTTCCTAAGGCCGAGTCACTCGGGCCCTAGGGCCAGGATTGGTTACCTGGGCTTCACCCCGGGTCGCTAACCTGGGGGCCAGGACTATCAACTCTGACTTCCTCACTCGGGGTCACTAACCTGAGACCATACACGGGATGGTGACTCCCACTTTATAATGGATTTATGCAGACACGAGGGAGCAACCCTCGAATTACACTGCCCCGTCCGGACAATTAGACCTTGCCTCTAGCTGTCCTCTGTTCTCAGGGAAGCCGCGCGGATCCCAGACAAGCCCCCAAATGTTAAGGGTCCAGGACTCCGGGGTTTCCCAGAGAACAAGCCACACGGACACGGAGATGAAAATCCAAGCAAAGTCTTTATTCAGCCAGCAAGCTGGGGTCGACAGCACCTCCCCTGACACGCAGGCCGAGTCTGAGCTGCCGACCCCCAAGCAACTTTAGGTATGGTTTATATGGGATTTCTACAGTTATTGCACCAGAGCCCGCACATTACCCCCAACCAATGAATTTGAAACACATTCTATACTTCGGCCAATAAAATTGGAACAGGGACACACCAGGTGCCTGACCTTTGCACAAGCATTCCTATGTGACTTATCACGAGTTTCGACCCCAGGGGGGTCATTTACTTCTAGTTATCTAACTTAGGGCAGGGTCCAGGAATGTTAGCCTCACATAGTTTCTACGAAAACTGGGTGGCTCTGCCCTGTTCCCTGCATTCCTCTACACAAGATCTTAATTTTATTTACCTATGATACATTTTTTCTCAAAAAGTGAAGAATGTACTCAAGCAAAATAAGTAAAATAAGAAAAAGGAAGTCATAGGATCCAAAAGATAGTGGATCTCAGAAAAGTAATTTTTGGAAATCCCAGGATAATTGTACTGAAGTATACCTAGAAGGTAATCAATTGGAATAGGAAGACTACAGACTCTAAGAGAGAGCTCTCCAGAAAAGGAAGAACTCAGTAGAATTGCAGTACAATTTAAAGATGTGTGTGTATATGCATAAGGGAGAGGAGATACAATAATAAAAGCAAATAGTGCAATGAAAGAAATAACAGTAACTAAAAAAATAATTTATAACTCCAAGAACATAATTTTTTGATGTACAAGTGAACCATGGTTCAAATATCAAACCAATTACCATATGGCATGAATTTAAGTAAAACATAGAGTGTAAGAAAAGTTATTCCAATCGACCCTAATGCTTGATGCACTCTTCTTGGAATGGCCAAGGTAATATTATACTGCATCAATTAGAAGACACAAAATCTAACACATTACTTAGACTGCATTGAACAATATTTAGATAGTTCTATATGGTAAGTACTGTGTGTTGGCTTTCATAGTTTAGAGTCATCCTGTGGTCAACTATGATTGTGGTTGAGAGACAGAACATAAATGTTAGTAATCGTCACAATGTAAAAGTAGAAGCTGCGGCTGATGCAAGACACAGTAGGGACGAGAGGGATAAAAGAGAAAGGGCTGAGAGCACTCGTATCCTTATTTTATAAAGTGGAGTTTGAGGAGCTTCTGTCAAATGAGCTGCACAGGAGCGATTTAGAGATCAGTTAAAGTTTAAAAAGCAATCAAAAATTTAAAATAAACATCTACATTAGGAAAGGGCTGAGAGCTAATAATACAAATGAGTGACATGTCATTATTCAAGTGGGGAGTCAAGGGAGAGTGTCCAAAGTGAATAAACTGGAAGAGAAAAAAGCATTCTACCTAAATTACAGCAGAAACAAGCGAACCCAAAACAGAAACTGATGTAAGAGTTTTCTCTAGGGTTTGATAATATGATGTGGAAGGACAGGAAAACAGTATGCTCTTAGATATTTTCTGATTTGTTATCATTTCTAATTGAATAATAATACCACAACTACTATTTCTAAAAACACTTCTGAAACCTAGCCTACCATTTTATGACAAATCTGTAAATCCCAATTAAGGAAAGAGAATGGGAGACTTGCTGAGTAAGCTGCAATATGTTTTCTCTCCTTCCTACTCTCCTTTCAATCTGAATACCTCATCTGCTGGTTGTGGAGGAGCCATTTCCCGCCCAGGGCGGGGCACTGCCCCACTTCTATATGATAATACGTAACTCCAGAAATCCTACGTGTGCATTCTGCCTTACACAACTTAGAAAATAGATTTCATCTGGCAGAGGGAGGGGAGGGGAGGAAAGCAGTGTGCTTAAAATGGGTGATTGTTTATCCCCAGGCCGGTAGCGGAATTAGTAAACACCTGAATCTGATTTACAGCTTGAATCACAAGAGTGCTTTCTCCATGGCTAAAGCTACCAGAATTGTCAGAATATGCAATCATATATACATAGGAGTGATTTTATTTATGACTGGCAAGGAAGGGAGAAGTCTTTTAACTCAGTGGAACTGGAAATTAAATGAAAAGTAACAATATTAATTGGCCATTAGATGCCACACTGTAATCAGATAACCAATATGTTAGGCAAAACTGTCTCTCCTATTTTTCCCCATATATATGATTTATTGTCTATATTATGTATGAGATAAAAAACAAGATCAGCGGGAGCCAAGATGGCGGCGTGAGTAGAGCAGTGGAAATCTCCTCCCAAAAACACATAGAGCTATGAAAATATAACAAAGAAAAATCTTCCTAAAATAGAGACCACAGGACACAGGACAACATCCAGACCACATCCACACCTGCAAGAACCCAGCGCCTTGTGAAGGGGGTAAGATACAAGCCCCAGCCCGGCTGGACCCGAGCGCCCCTCCCCCCGGCTCCCGGCGGGTGGAGAGAAACCGGAGCAGTTTTTTTTTTTGGCGAGCGCTTTTTGGAAGCCTTAGAGGGACGGGCCCCCGTTGCTGGGGAGGCAGGGTGGCGGGACCGGTGAGGAGGTGCCTGGGAACAGCTCCGGAGGACAAAGAATATCCCGCGTTTCTCCCTGCAAGACCTGGGGGCGGGTGCCTGAGACCGGTGCCTGAGGACGGAGGAGGTCGCGCGTTTTTCCCCTTTTTTTTTTTCTCTTTTTGGCAAGCGCTTTTTGGAAGCCTTGAAGGGACGGGGACCCCAGTGCTAGGGAGGCACGGTGGCGGGTCTGGTGAGCGGGTGGCTGGGACCGGCGCCTGAGGACAAAGAATATCCCCCGTTTTTCCCTGCGGGACCGGTGGGCGGGTGCCTGAGACCGGCACTTGAGGACAGAGGAAATCGCGCGTTTTTCCCCTTTTTTTTTTCTCTTTTCTGCGAGTGCTTTTTGGAAGCCTAAAAGGGACAGGGACCCCGGTGCTAGGGAGGCAGGGCGGCGGGACTGGTGAGCGGGTGCCTGGAACCGGCACCTGAGGACAAAGAATATCCCGCATTTTTCCCTGTGGGACCGGTGGGTGGGTGCCTGAGACCAGCACCTGAGGACGGAAGAAATCGCGCGTTTTTCCCCTTTTTTTTCTCTCTTTTTGCCAAGTGCTTTTTGGAAGCCTTGAAGGGACAGGGACCCCGGTGCTAGGGAGGCAGGGCGGCAGGACTGGTGAGCGGGTGCGTGGGACGAGTGCCTGAGGACAAAGAATATTGAGCGTTCCTTCCCTGCGGGACCGGTGGGTGGGTGCTTTTTGGAAGCCTTGAAAGGACAGGGACCCTGGTGCTAGGGAGACAGGGCAGCAGGACCAGTGCGCGGGTGCCTGGGACCGGCACCTGAGGAAAAAAAAAAAAATCGCGTGTTTTTTCTTTTTTTTTTCCTTTCTGTTCCCTCTCTCATTGTTGCTGTTGTTGTTTTGGTTTGGAGAGTGCTTTTTGGAAATCTTAAAGGGGCAGGACAGGTCACTTAGACCAGAAGCAGGGAATCTGGGGATCTCTGGGCACTCTAACCCCCTGGGCAGCAGGGAGCACAGAGGCCCCTTACGGAGATAAATAGTCTCCTGGCTGCTCCCCCTCTAACGGGGCTCCACCATTTTGGAGGAACAGCCCCAGCCAGGCCAAGCCCACAGCAACAGTGGAGATAAACCCCAAAGCAACTGGGCAGGAAGCAGAAGCCCTGTCTGCGCACAGCTGCCCAGCACAAGCCACTAGAGGTCGCTATTCTCCCAGGAAAAGGCTACAAACCAACAAGAAGGGAAGCTCTTCCAGCGGTCACTTGTACCAGCTCTGCAGACTATCTCTATCACCATGAAAAGGCAAAACTACAGGCAGACAAAGATCACAGAGACAACACCTGAGAAGGAGACAGACCTAACTAGTCCTCCTGAAAAAGAATTCAAAATAAAAATCATGAACATGCTGACAGAGATGCAGAAAAAAATGCAAGAGCAATGGGATGAGATGCAGAGAAAAATGCAAGAGCAGTGGGATGAGATGCAGAGAAAAATGCAAGAGCAGTGGGATGAAGTCCGGAAGGAGATCACAGATGTCAGGAAAGAGATCACAGAAGTGAAACAATCCCTGGAAGGATTTATAAGCAGAATGGATAAGATGCAAGAGGCCATTGAAGGAATAGAAGCCAGAGAACAGGAACGTATAGAAGCTGACATAGAGAGAGATAAAAGGATCTCCAGGAATGAAACAACACTAAGAGAAATATGTGACCAATACAAAAGGAAAAACATTCGTATTATAGGGATACCAGAAGAGGAAGAAAGAGGAAAAGGGATAGAAAGGGTCTTTGAAGAAATAATTGCTGAAAACTTCCCCAAACTGGGGGAGGAAATAATCGAACAGACCATGGAATTATACAGAACCCCCAACAGAAAGGATCCAAGGAGGACAACACCAAGACACATAATAATTAAAATGGCAAGGATCAAGGACAAGGAAAGAGTTTTAAAGGCAGCTAGAGAGAAAAAGGTCACCTATAAAGGAAAACCAATCAGGCTAACATCAGACTTCTCAACAGAAACCCTACAGGCCAGAAGAGAATGGCATGATATACTTAATGCAATGAAACAGAAGGGCCTTGAACCAAGGATACTGTATCCAGCACGACTATCATTTAAATATGATGGTGGGATCAAACAATTCCCAGACAAGCAAAAGCTGAGGGAATTTGCTTCCCACAAACCACCTCTACAGGGCATCCTACAGGGACTGCTCTAGATGGGAGCACCCCTAAAAAGAGCACAGAACAAAACACACAACATATGAAGAAGGGAGGAGGAGGAATAAGAAGGGAGAGAAGAAAAGACTCTCCAGACAGTGTATATAACAGCTCAATAAGCGAGCTAAGTTAGGCAGTAAGATACTAAAGAAGCTAACCTTGAACCTTTGGTAACCACGAATCTAAAGCCTGCAATGGCAATAAGTACATATCTTTCAATAGTCACCCTAAATGTAAATGGACTTAATGCACCAATCAAAAGACATAGAGTAATAGAATGGATAAAAAAGCAAGACCCATCTATATGCTGCTTACAAGAAACTCACCTTAAACCCAAAGATAAGCATAGACTAAAAGTCAAGGGATGGAAAAACATATTTCAGGCAAACAACAGTGAGAAGAAAGCAGGGGTTGCAGTACTAATATCAGACAAAATAGACTTCAAAACAAAGAAAGTAACAAGAGATAAAGAAGGCCACTACATAATGATAAAGGGCTTAGTCCAACAAGAGGATATAACCATTCTAAATATATATGCACCCAATACAGGAGCACCAGCATATGTGAAGCAAATACTAACAGAACTAAAGAGGGAAATAGACTGCAATGCATTCATTGTAGGAGACTTCAACACACCACTCACCCCAAAGGATAGATCCACCGGGCAGAAAATAAGTAAAGACACACAGGCACTGAACAACACACTAGAACAGATGGACCTAATAGACATCTATAGAACTTTACATCCAAAAGCAACAGGATATACATTCTTCTCAAGTGCACATGGAACATTCTCTAGAATAGACCACATACTAGCTCACAAAAAGAGCCTCAGTAAATTCCACAATATTGAAATTCTACCAACCAATTTTTCAGACCACAAAGGTATGAAAGTAGAAATAAATTCTACAAAGAAAACAAAAAGGCTCACAAACACATGGAGGCTTAACAACATGCTACTAAATAATCAATGGATCAATGAACAAATCAAAATAGAGATCAAGGAATATATAGAAACAAATGACAACAACAACACTAAGCCCCAACTTCTGTGGGATGCAGCGAAAGCAGTCTTAAGAGGAAAGTATATAGCAATCCAGGCACACTTGAAGAAGGAAGAACAATCCCAAATGAATAGTCTAACATCACAATTATTAAAACTGGAAAAAGAAGAACAAATGAGGCCTAAAGTCAGCAGAAGGAGGGACATAATAAAGATCAGAGAAGAAATAAACAAAATTGAGAAGAATAAAACAATAGCAAAAATCAACGAAACCAAGAGCTGGTTCTTTGAGAAAATAAACAAAATAGATAAGCCTCTAGCCCAACTTATTAAGAGAAAAAGAGAGTCAACACAAATCAACATAATCAGAAATGAGAATGGAAAAATCACGACAGACTCCACAGAAATACAAAGAATTATTAAAGACTACTATGAAAACCTATATGCCAACAAGCTGGAAAACCTAGAAGAAATGGACAACTTCCTAGAAAAATACAACCTCCCAAGACTGACCAAGGAAGAAACACAAAAGTTAAACAAACCAATTACAAGCAAAGAAATTGAAACAGTAATCAAAAAACTACCCAAGAACAAAACCCCGGGGCCGGACGGATTTACCTCGGAATTTTATCAGACACACAGAGAAGACATAATACCCATTCTCCTTAAAGTGTTCCACAAAATAGAAGAAGAGGGAATACTCCCAAACTCATTCTATGAAGCCAACATCACCCTAATACCAAAACCAGGCAAAGACCCCACCAAAAAAGAAAATTACAGACCAATATCCCTGATGAACGTAGATGCAAAAATACTCAATAAAATATTAGCAAACAGAATTCAACAGTATATCAAAAGGATCATACACCATGACCAAGTGGGGTTCATCCCAGGGATGCAAGGATGGTACAACATTCGAAAATCCATCAACATCATCCACCACATCAACAAAAAGAAAGACAAAAACCACATGATCATCTCCATAGATGCTGAAAAAGCATTTGACAAAATTCAACATCCATTCATGATAAAAACTCTCAGCAAAATGGGAATAGAGGGCAAGTACCTCAACATAATAAAGGCCATATATGATAAACCCACAGCCAGCATTATACTGAACAGCGAGAAGCTGAAAGCATTTCCACTGAGATCGGGAACCAGACAGGGATGCCCACTCTCCCCACTGTTATTTAACATAGTACTGGAGGTCCTAGCCACGGCAATCAGACAAAACAAAGAAATACAAGGAATCCAGATTGGTAAAGAAGAAGTTAAACTGTCACTATTTGCAGATGATATGATACTGTACATAAAAAACCCTAAAGACTCCACTCCAAAACTACTAGAACTGATATCGGAATACAGCAAAGTTGCAGGATACAAAATCAACACACAGAAATCTGTAGCTTTCCTATACACTAACAACGAATCAATAGAAAGAGAAATCAGGAAAACAATTCCATTCACCATTGCATCAAAAAGAATAAAATACCTAGGAATAAACCTAACCAAGGAAGTGAAAGACTTATACTCTGAAAACTACAAGTCACTCTTAAGAGAAATTAAAGGGGACACTAATAAATGGAAACTCATCCCATGCTCATGGCTAGGAAGAATTAATATCGTCAAAATGGCCATCCTGCCGAAAGCAATATACAAATTTGATGCAATCCCTCTCAAATTACCAGCAACATTCTTCAATGAATTGGAACAAATAATTCAAAAATTCATATGGAAACACCAAAGACCCCGAATAGCCAAAGCAATCCTGAAAAAGAAGAATAAAGTAGGGGGGATCTCACTCCCCAACTTCAAGCTCTACTACAAAGCCATAGTAATCAAGACAATTTGGTACTGGCACAAGAACAGAGCCACAGACCAGTGGAACAGATTAGAGACCCCAGAAATTAACCCAAACATATATGGTCAATTAATATTTGATAAAGGAGCCATGGACATACAATGGCAAAATGACAGTCTCTTCAACAGATGGTGCTGGCAAAACTGGACAGCTACATGTAGGAGAATGAAACTGGACCATTGTCTAACCCCATATACAAAGGTAAACTCAAAATGGATCAAAGACCTGAATGTAAGTCACGAAACCATTAAACTCTTGGAAAAAAACATAGGCAAAAACCTCTTAGACATAAACATGAGTGATCTCTTCTTGAACATATCTCCCCGGGCAAGGAAAACAACAGCAAAAATGAGCAAGTGGGACTACATTAAGCTGAAAAGCTTCTGTACAGCGAAAGACACCATCAATAGAACAAAAAGGAACCCTACAGTATGGGAGAATATATTTGAAAATGACAGATCTGATAAAGGCTTGACGTCCAGAATATATAAAGAGCTCACACGCCTCAACAAACAAAAAACAAATAACCCAATTAAAAAATGGGCAGAGGAACTGAACAGACAGTTCTCCAAAAAAGAAATACAGATGGCCAAGAGACACATGAAAAGATGCTCCACATCGCTAATTATCAGAGAAATGCAAATTAAAACTACAATGAGGTATCACCTCACACCAGTAAGGATAGCTGCCATCCAAAAGACAAACAACAACAAATGTTGGCGAGGCTGTGGAGAAAGGGGAACCCTCCTACACTGCTGGTGGGAATGTAAATTAGTTCAACCATTGTGGAAAGCAGTATGGAGGTGCATCAAAATGCTCAAAACAGACCTACCATTTGACCCAGGAATTCCACTCCTAGGAATTTACCCTAAGAACGCAGCAATCAAGTTTGAGAAAGACAGATGCACTCCTATGTTTATCGCAGCACTATTTACAATAGCCAAGAATTGGAAGCAACCTAAATGTCCATCTGTAGATGAATGGATAAAGAAGATGTGGTACATATACACAATGGAATACTACTCAGCCATAAGAAGTGGAAAAATCCAACCATTTGCAGCAACATGGATGGAGCTGGAGAGTATTATGCTCAGTGAAATAAGCCAAGCGGAGAAAGAGAAATACCAAATGATTTCACTCATCTGAGGAGTATAGGAACAAAGGAAAAACTGAAGGAACAAAACAGCAGCAGAATTACAGAACCCAAAAATGGACTAACAGGTACCAAAGGGAAAGGAACTGGGGAGGATGGGTGGGCAGGGAGGGATAAGGGGGGGGAAGAAGAAGGGGGGTATTAAGATTAGCATGCATGGGGGGGAGGGAGAAAGGGGAGGGTGGGCTGCACAACACAGAGAGGACAAGTAGTGACTCTACAACATTTTGCTAAGCTGATGGACAGTAACCGTAATGTGGTTGTTAGGGGGGACCTGATATAGGGGAGAGCATAGTAAACATAGTATTCTTCAGGTAAGTGTAGATTAAAAATTTAAAAAAAAAAAAAAGAAAGAAAGAAAGAAAAGGGGGATTACTCCTTAACAGGATAAAACTATTGGTAAATCAAAGATCAACGCATGCTTTAAATATCCTTAATGTTGATCACTTAAAGGGTGTCAGATGATCAGCTATGGAGGTACTCTTTTCTGATAATATTCCTTTCTCTTAATTAAAAAAAAAAAAAAAAAGCAGTTACTGTGTGCTGACCTCCAATGAGTTCTGCACAGTGGTATAGAGGGCATGTCAAAGTGTGGGCAAAGGGTCTGTTTGTTTCTACGCAGAAGATCAAGGCCTAGCTTGGATACCCAGAAAATGAACTAAGATACGATATGAGGAGGAGCTTCCGGCATCAGCACTCTCTGGAGGACTCGTGCCGGGGGATGATCATCAAAAAGCCTCCACAGGGATCCGGACGATGCTGCGGTTGTGGCTGCATCCAGCCCACCATCTCCTGGACTTGCCATGAGAAGGAGGAGGGAGATGTCTAGGCTGGCATGTGCATACAGTGAGACAACGAATTTGACTGGATCTGTACTGTTGGAACTCAACCAGGAGTTGGGAGGGGTGCAAGTTGTAGCACCCCAAAATCTCATGACTAAAGACTATCTATGGTTAAAAGAACATATGGGATGTGAACAGATCCCAGAAATGGGCTGCTTTAATTTGTCTGATGGTTCAAGTACAGTTGGAAAATATCCATCATATCATAGATAAATTTTCACAAATGCCTAGGGTGCCTAAATGGTTTTCTTGGCTTCACTGGAGATGGCTGGTGATTATAGATTTGCTTTGTTTATGTCACCGTATTCCTATTATGTTAATATGTGTGTGCAAATTAGTTAGTAGTTTAAAACCTATACATACTTAAGGTACTATACAAGAAGATATGTCAAAGAAATAATCAATCCTCCCAAGTTTCCTTCATATGCTACATCTATAGCTTTTCTTCTTCCTTCCTAATTACAAACTTTAAATAGAATTCGTGCCTCATATCGAATTTACCGAGTATCATAATTCCTCCAGGTGGTAAAGATACCTCGAGACAAGTGCTGGGCATAGAAGCCACAGGGCATAAATCTGCAAAGAAGTAAAAAGCTAACCTTTGCAAACAATATGGCTTCTCTCTCACTTACCAACTTTACATTTCCCTGTATGGCCCCGGAAGATGACTGGTTAGCCAGAGACGGGTAAGATTCCTCAAGGGAGGAACAACCTAAGACAGGCACAGTCGCAGGGGGGCCATCAGGTGAGAATTTGGGGATCAACAGAGGTGAGGCTCAGAACCTCACCCCCCCTGCTTTGAGAGAAATCTTCTGCATCCGTGGATGTCTTGCTGCCCTTGTCTAGCCTGGATTAATACTTAGTCCATAGGCACACACCTGATCATCTGATCATCTACATTTGCCTTCTTACAGCACTAAACTATGTTTTCTACCTTTATCTTGCATCTACCTACCACTTCAGCATTTTATTAAAAATAATAATAATAATAATAATAGGAGAAATGTGGGATCAACATATAAATCAAGTACAAAAATCAAATGAATATTCATATTTGACCTGATGGTTTATAGGTCATATTGCATGATCAAAACCGAAAGTTTCTGTGATGACTGCCCTTGTACTGTTCACCATGTAAGAATTTATTCACTCTGTAAGAATTCGTTCACCATGTAAGAACTTGTTCGTTATGCTTCAGAAGATTGGAGACTGACGAGAATTAGGCTTGAGATGGATTAATGATTGTACATTGAGCATTGACCCCCCTATACTGAATTTTATTGTTGTTAACAACCATTTGATCAATAAATATGAGAGATGCCCTCTCAAAAAAAAAAAAAAAAAAAAAAAAAAAAACAAAACAATTTTCTCCACCCTTCTGGGCTTTTGCAACATAATCTTATTATGAAACCCAATTATCTGAAATAAAATGTTATGATATTGAAAAGGAATGAATATGAAATTCATTGAATGAAAAACACAAGCATTTTCATAAATACTACAGAAATGTAATGTTCTTCAAGTAGAACAATTCACAATGCCTTGAAAAGTCTACAGTATAGTATTAACATTAGACAAAAAAGGCCCTTAATTCAGGTTAAACATATTGTTATATCAACCAATAATAAATGGCAGTTTTAGAATTTCTAGAATTTGTGTATGTATATAGATGTATATACTCATACACAAACACATATATAAACTTTAGAGTAGTTTTAGGTTCACAGAAAAATTGAGGGGAAGGTACAGAGAATTCCTGTAAACTCCCTGCCCCCAACACGCACAACCTTCCTCACTATCAACATTCCCCACCCGAATGGTATGTTTTTTACAACTGATGAACCCACATTGAAAGATCATAATCACACAAAGTTCATAGTTTATGTTATGGTCACTCCTGATGTACACGCTATGGGTTTGGACAAATGTAAAATGACATGTATTCATATTATGGTATTATACAGAGGATTTTCACTTCCCTGAAAATCCTCTGTATTCTACCTATTCATCCCTCCCCACCCCCCAACCCTTGGTAAGCACTGATCTTACTGTCTCCAAAGTTTTGCCTTTTTTAGAATGTCATATTGTTATCATACTTTTTCACTTAATGATACGCATTTAAGGTTCCCCCTGTCTTTTCATGGCTTGGTAGCTCTTTTCTTATTAACTCTGAATAATATTCCATTACTTGGATGTTCTTTTAAATGGCAATCTCTCCCTCTGCTCTTCTTCTGGAATTCCAATTACACATTTTGTACCTTTTGATATTGATATCCCATATCTTCTTTAGACACGATTAATTTCTTTCCATCTTCTCTTCAAATTGGAAATTACTGCTGGCTTAACTTCAAGTTCATTAGCTCTTTACCATCTCCATTATATTATTAAGCCCATTCAGTGAATTTTTTTTCAGATATTTTACTTTTCAGTTCTAATATTTCCAATTGGTTCTTTTTTATATTGTATATTTCTCTTCAGATATTTTCTTTTTAATTTTCTTACTGTCCTTAAGCACATTTATAACGGCTGCCTTAAGTCTTTGATAATTTGAACATATGAGTCATTAGGCAGTTGGCCTTTCCCCTTGAAAATGAGTCTATTTCCCTAGTTCTTCATTTGGTGAGTAATTTTAGATTGCATTCTGTACATTATAATTCTTTTGTTTTGAAGACTCTGTATTCTGTGATATCCCTTCAAAGAGCATTGATGTTTTTGTTTTATCAGGCAATTAACCTAGGTAACTGCAAGAGTCTGTTTCAGTTTAGGTGGGTGGAAGATCAACTTTAGTGGAGTTCTCTTTAGTTAGCTGCAAGGTGTTTTGAGTTTGCCCTGTGATGGCTTTGATTCAGGAGTCAGCCAGAGATGTGGGCAGAGTTTCCACATGAAACCTGGAGTGAAGGGTCCCCACCAGTAAGATGGCAAACTTCCAGCTTCTTTTCGGGGTCCTCGGTTCCCGCTGGTGCCACCTGAAACCCAATCACCTCTCGCCCCCCTCCCAATCCCAGCACCTAGCCAACAGCCACCACCCCCGTAGAAGTAACACCACAATCACCCTATGCCCCTTCCTATATAACCCAGCACCTTTCCCTAATAAAGCGGAACTCTCCGGTGAATTGCTGCTGTGTGTCGCTCCTTTCCTTTCATTGGTGCCAAAACCCGGGAGACGGGACACCCCAACTGGGCCCCGTCTTCCCCCCGACACCAGCAGCAGCTTGCCCTCGTCCTCTTTTTCCGGTGCTGGCTCATCACACTCACCACTCCTCTCTGGCCTTTAGGTAAGTTTTCCCCCCGGGGTGGGCCACTCTTCCCCCAGCTATCGCAGTGCCATTGACCGTGATCGTCCAGCAAGGCCCTGACACTCGGGGACGAGGAGGGAACGCTCCCCGCCTCAGGCCTTCACGGCTGCGGCGGACCCTCAGGCCCCTCCTCCAAAAGCCATAAACGCATTCACCATCCCTTCCATCAGTGCTGAAACTTTTTAAGCAAAATTTTCCCGGGGTGGGCCACTCTTCCCCGAGCTATCGCAGTACCATTGACCATGATTGTCCTGCAAGGCCCTGACGCTCGGGGACGAGGAGGGAATGCTTCCCGCCTCAGGCCTTCACGGCTGCGGTGGACCCTCAGGCCCCTCCTCCGACAACCATAAATCCCCGCCTCAGGCCTTCACGGCTGCAGTGGACTCTCAGGCCCCCCCCTCCAACAGCCATAAACAAGGTGACTCCTTTGCGGATGAGAACGCTCCCTTCGCCCCCCCTCCTTCTGTTCCGTCTGCCGAAATCTGTTCTGTCTGCCGAAAACGCCTAGCGCTAGGTACCTCGTGACTCCAGCACTCTGCCTTCTTAGGGAAGTCTGGGTGATGACCCACACTTCCTAAGAAATTCCGACTCGTATATGAGTTTCCGCAGACCACCAAGGATCATCAGGGACGCCCTTTGTCTCCTTGTGGTCTGCTTCCAGTCCGAGGATCTCCGTTCGTCTTTCCCTGTCTGTCTCCTTCTCTGTCCTTTAGCCATGGGAGCCTCCTCATCCCTCCCTGAAAGTTCACCTCTTGAATGCCTGCTCAAGCATCTGGCTACCCTCTCCCTGACGCCTGATATAAAACCAAAACTTCTCCGTAAATATTGCTCCCAAGATTGGCCGACATACCCCCTAGACAATAACAACCAATGGCCTGCAGGGGGAACTCTTGATCCTAACATCACTCGCAATCTCTTTAACTACTGCCAGCGCCTGAAAAAATGGAAGGAGATTCCCTATATCGAAGCTTTTCGCCTCCTAGCTCAAAATCCCAGCCTCTGCGCCACCTGCTCCCTGCCCCAAGTTCTCCTAGCCTGCAAGCCATCTCCCTCCCCTTCACACACTCCCAGTCCCTCTTCAATTACCTTTGACCCAGCCGACAAGCCTCCGCCATACAGACTTCCCCCATTGGCCCCTTCCCTTCCTACAACCCCTCCACCCTCCGCCGCCGCTGCCGCCTCTTTCCCCGCGCAGAAGCGTCCAGTCCTCTCCCTTCCCCTTCTTCTCCTACAATAGCCCCTCCCCCTTCCTCTACCGCCTCTGCTGCTGCCTCCACCCCCGCAGAAGCCTCCCATTCTCTCCCTTCCCCCTACTCCACCATCTCCTCCTGCACCTCACCCCCTCCTCCTCCATCCCCCTCACCTCCCCCACTCCCGCAGATCAAGCCTGAGCCTTTCAGCCCCCCTCTAACTAAGTTCCAGGAGCCTCGTCTGTCTTTGCCACCTCAGATTCGGTCCCGAGGGCCTCCCAAAATTATTGCGGCTTTGCCCCCATCACCTGTTTCCCCCACACAGACTGAACCAGAACCCTTCAGTCCCCCTCAGACTCGGTCCCGAGGGCCTCCCAAAATTATCGCCCCCCTCTGGGAAGTAGCAGGATCTGAAGGCATTGTGCGTGTTCACGTCCCTTTCTCCTTAGGAGATTTAGCCCAACTAGAGAAACGCCTAGGTTCCTTTTCCACTGATCCCACGACATACATCAGGGAGTTTCAATGGACCCTCCAGTCTTACAGCCTCACGCATCATGACATTTTCATGCTCCTGGCCAATACTCTCCTCCCTGAAGAGCGTAGACGAGCTTGGGACTTCGCCGAAACGCATGCTACCGAAACCCACAGCACTGACCCCACCTGTCCCCCTGGCCCCACTGCTGTCCCCGAACAAGACCCACACTGGGATTATAACACCGCCGTGGGTCTCCACTCTCAAGATATTTTTGCCTCCTGCTTAATAGCAGGTCTAAAAAAGGCAGCTTGTAAAGTAGTCAATTTTCAAAAGCTCCAAGACATAATTCAAAAGAGAGACGAAACCCCCTCCGAGTTCTTAGACAGACTCACTCAAGCCCTATTACAGTATACCAGCCTGGACCCAGAAACACCTGAAGGAAGACAGGTCCTTATGACATACTTCCTAGCTCAAAGCTACACCGACATTAAAGCTAAACTCAAAAAGTTAGAACAGGGCCCCGCTACCCCACAGAGTGAGATCCTAACAGTGGCTTTAAAGTCTTCCATAACTGGGAGGAGGAGAAAGAATGCCGTAAACAAAAAGCTGATCAGGCCAATTTCCAGATGTTGGCCCAGCTGATAAAACCACAACCTGGGCACCCCTCTACAGACAAGCCCCCCCCAGGAGCTTGTTTCAGGTGCAGAAAAGAGGGACATTGGTCAAGGGCATGCCCCTTCCCCAGATCTCCTACCACCCCATGCCCCAGATGCCACAAAAAGGGCCAATGGGGGTCTGATTGCCCAACCACCCGAAGGGGAGGCTGGATGAACAACCCCCATCCTAAGCCCGCCGTAGTGGGGCTGGCAGAAGAAGATTGACGGGGCCCGGGGGCTTCTCGCCCGACCATTTCCATCACCAAACAGGAGCCCAGGGTTACTTTAACAGTAGACGGTCGCCCCATCTCCTTCCTCCTAGATACAGGAGCCACCTTCTCAGTCTTGCGAGAATACCAGGGCCCTACCATGCCAGCCATTACTCCTATAGTCGGGGTAGGAGGTAAACAGATTTTCCCATTAAACCCCGCCTTTTATGCACAATCCTAGACAATCCCATACCTTTCTCCCACTCCTTCCTAGTTATGCCCCAGTGTCCCATCCCTTTACTAGGACGAGATATCCTTTCCCTCCTCCACGTTTCCATAACTATATCCACTCCCACAGCCCCCAGTACTCCCTTTCTGATGGCCCTCATAGCCAACAACCCCCCTCTACCCAATGAAAGCTCCGGTTCCGCCCTCATATACCCTGTAAATCCCAAAGTTTGGGACATTACAAGCCCCTCCGTGGCCCTATGTCCCCCTGCCTCTATCAAATTATGTGACCCCTCTCAGTATATCTGTCAGGCCCAATACCCCCTAACCACTTCAGCCCTCATAGGCCTCCAACCCATCATTCAAGATCTCTTAAACAAAAACTACCTGAGACCCACTCACTCCCCATTTAATACCCCCATATTAGCTGTTAAAAAAACCAATGGATCTTTCCGCCCTGTCCAAGACCTTCGCCTCATCAACATGGCCATTGTCCCTATCCATCCCTTAGTTCCAAATCCATACACCCTTTTATCGCAGATCCCTGCCTCCGCATCCCACTTCTCAGTCCTAGATCTCAAGGACGCATTTTTTTCTATCCCTCTAGACCCCTCCTCCCAAGATTTTTTTGACTTCACCTGGACGGACCCATACACCAGACATTCTGTACAACTTACTTGGACCCAATACCCCCTAACCACTTCAGCCCTCATAGGCCTCCAACCCATCATTCAAGATCTCTTAAACAAAAACTACCTCAGACCCACTCACTCCCCATTTAATACCCCCATATTAGCTGTTAAAAAAACCAACGGATCTTTCCGCCCTGTCCAAGACCTTTGCCTCATCAACATGGCCGTTGTCCCTATCCATCCCTTAGTTCCAAATCCATACACCCTTTTATCGCAGATCCCTGCCTCCGCATCCCACTTCTCAGTCCTAGATCTCAAGGACGCATTTTTTTCTATCCCTCTAGACCCCTCCTCCCAAGATTTTTTTGCCTTCACCTGGACGGACCCATACACCAGACATTCTGTACAACTTACTTGGACAGTTTTGCCACAAGGCTTCCAAGATAGTCCCCATATTTTTGGACAAGTCCTAGCTCAAGACCTCAAACAGTTTCATCATGATCACCCCGAGTCCACTTTATTACAATATGTAGATGATCTTCTACTCTGCAGTCCCTCGTGGGTACAGTCTCAACTTGACACTGCGTCTCTACTTAACCTTCTAGCTTCCAGAGGTTACCAGGTATCCCCCGTCAAAGCTCAAATCTCTTCCCCTTCTGTCACTTACCTTGGATTCCTTCTGTCTCAACAAAGAAAGTCCATTACCTTAGACAGAAAATGACTCCTCTCTGACCTGCCCGTTTCCAAAACCAAGACAGAAATCCTTTCCTTTCTAGGCCTGGCTGGGTATTTTAAAGCATGGATCCCTAACTTCTCCCTGTTGGCAAGACCTCTATACGACCTCAGCAAGGGCCCCCCTGAAGAACCATTATCATCTTCACCCTGACACTCCTTCATTAAGCTCCGTCAAGCCCTTGTGGAAGCTCCAGCTCTCCATCTCCCTGATATGTCAAAACCCTTCTCATTATACATTCATGAGAGGTCCAGTCAAGCTCTAGGAGTCCTAGGCCAATATTATGGCCCATCCTTTGCCCCAGTAGCTTATCTCTCTAAGCAATTAGACCCCACAGTTCGGGGATGGGCCCCCTGCCTACGGGCATTAGCTGCTGGACAGCTCTTGCAGAAAGAAGCTCATAAACTAACATTCGGAGCGCCCCTTACCATTCTGTCCCCAGATCAACTAAAAGATCTCTTAACCTACAAAAGTTTACAGACTCTCCCTCCCTCCAGACTCCTGACCTTACTATCCTCTTTCCTCCAAAATCCAGACATTTCTTTCCTCCCCTGCCAGCCCCTGAATCCGGCCACTCTTCTTCCTCTACCCTACTCTCCTCATACTCCCTCGCCTGATTGCCTGGAAGCCCTTCACAACTTCCTTCCGTGCCACTCCACGATCTCCGAAGGAGCCCTCTCACACTCCGGCCTTATCTGGTTTACTGATGGGTCCTCCTTTAAACATGAGGGCACCCACTACTCAGGATACGCAGTAGTGTCCCTCGAAGATGTCATTGAGGCACGAGCCCTACCCCCTGGTACAACCAATCAGCAGGCCGAACTCATTGCAGCCACCAGAGCTTGCACTCTGGCCCGGGACACGTCTCTCACATTGTACACTGACTCCAAGTATGTATTCCACATTCTCTTGTCTCACGCGGCAGTATGGAAAGAACGAGGCCTCCTCACCACAAAAGGGAATTCCATAACTAATTCAGCCTTAATTACTAAACTTCTAGAGGCTTCACAACTCCCACACCGACTAGGCATAGTCCACTGCAAATCACATAAAAAAGATGACTCCCCCATTGCAAGAGGTAACAACAAAGCCGACAGAGTAGCCCGGTCAGTTGCCCTATCAGAAAACACACCAGACAACAATCCGTTTGCCCTTGCGATTTTAGCCTTATCACAAGACACCCTCTGCTCCCAGGACAAAGAGTCTCTCTTCGGCCTCTTACATGATCTGTTCCATCCCAGGCCCCAATCCTTGATCCATTTTTTACAATCTTTTTTTCCTCTCTCTCCTGAAGACAAAACCCTACTTAAGCAAATCACCTGCAAGTGCACCATCTGCCAACGCACTAACCCTAATACCCCCCTCAAAGCCTGACCCTTCCCGGCTCATCAAGCAAGGGGTAATGTCCCCGCTGCAGATTGGCAAATAGACTTCACTAACATGCCCCCTGTATGACGCACCAGATACCTACTCGTGTTAGTAGATACATTTTCAGGATGGGTCGAAGCTTTCCCCACCACTAACAAATGAGCGTCCGCGGTTGCCTCTATCCTCCTCACCCAGATCTTTCCTAGGTTCAGGATGCCCACTTCCCTCCAATCAGATAACGGCCCTGAGTTCACTGCCCAAATTATCCAGAACCTCTCCAAGTCGCTCTCGCTCCCCTGGCATTTACATTGTCCTTATCGACCACAAGCTTCAGGAAAAGTAGAAAGAGCCAATAAGACTCTAAAAGACATCCTGACCAAACTATCTCTAGAACTACACCTTGACTGGGTTCGTTTACTTCCCTTGGCTCTACTCCGCATTCGAGCCCTCCCAAAGAAACCTTCCTTCTTGTCGCCCTTTGATGTCATGTACGGCCGCCCGATTCTACCCCCAGGGCTCCCTTCCCACAAAGGACCAATTCCTCCCAATATAGCCCTTCCACTACTCTCTCTCCTCTGCACTGAATTGTGGAAATATCAGGATTGGCTCCTTCCTGATCCATCCGCCTCCCAAAATCCTCCTGTCTTACAGCCCGGCCAACTAGTGTTTTATAAGCCACCAGAGGATCAGCCCTCTCTCACCCTGAAATGGGAAGGTCCACACCCAGTTATTCTCTGCACCCCCTTGGCCGCCAAGCTCTCACTGCCTGATAACTCTGTCACCCCTTGGATTCATATCTCCAGGTTGAAACCAAATACCCAAGACCCACCTTCTCTGGACACCCAAGACCCATCAGTCACAATCCAGAGTCCTTCAGATACAGCCCAAGACACTGTCTACTCTAACACGCCTCATCCCTCTGATCCCTTGAAGCTCTGCATCTCCCATGCACCCCCTTTGCCATCCATACCCGAATCATGACTTTTTCCTCCTTTACTGCTCTCTCGCTTTTTTCCCTCATTCTTATTGTCTTCCCCGCCGCCCCACCCTCCTTTGTATGGCGATTCAAAGTCAGGCAGACTTACACACAGCATCAAACAAAAGTTACTGCCCTCATTGCCACATCAGACTGCCCTCTGAAAGGCTGCTCTGAGCCTTTGTACCTCCACTTTCCTCCCTCCACCGAAGTATTCATTTACAGCTACCTTTATTCTCCCTACCTCTGCTTCCTCTATGACCAAAGACAAGCCTATTGCAGGCGATGGCAAGACACCTACGGGGGATGTCCCTACTGGTCTTGCGCCATTCACTACATGGGTGACTTCCAGTACCCACAGTATTACTCCTCCAAGTGTTTCATGAAATATCCCAACGGCTCATTCTCCTTATCAATCCCAGATCCCTGGGACTCTCAATGGGCTGCTGGAGTAACAGCCTCAGTTTACTACAGGGGGTCCTCGACCCCCCACGGTACCCTTCGTATCTCTCAAGAGTATGTTCCCTCTCGCTCCCAGATCTCTCAAGTTGCATCAGATATCAGACATTCCGAGAAAGTCATTATCCAAACTCTTGATGGCACCTCCTCATCTTCTTATTCCTCCTACTCTTGGTTACAGCTCATTCAAGACACCACCATCTTTCTCAACCACACCCTCAACACCGCCAATTGTTTCTTGTGCACATCACTACAGCGCCCACTGCTGGCCGCCGTGCCCCTCAATATTTCCAACTACTCTTTCCATGCAGAAGGACAACCCCTCCGCCCCCTGGCAGACATACCCCTATGGGAACCAGAATACGCAGATAATCTCACCATCCACCACTGTGTAGGCCCAACTCCACCCTCCTCCAGTGCACTTCACTGCCTCTCTATCTACACCCCTACCTCCGGCTCTAAGACTTTTACACAACCGGGACGCTTCTTTGGTGTAATGGCAGTCTTTTCAACTCACTGCCTCTCAACTCCGAAACACCCTGCATTCTCGTTACCCTAATCCCACAGCTTACACTTTACAGCATGGCAGAATTCCTTGAGCTCCAACCTCCCTTGCCCTTGTGCACAAAAAGGGCTGCTTTCCTTCCCATCATGGTCGGTATCTCTTTGATCACCTCAGCCATTAGGGCAAGGTTTTCGGGAGGAGCCTTGGGTCGCTCTCTATGGGCAGTTAGAGATCTCGACGCCAAACTTGAGGGAGCCCTGACATCCACTGCCGATTCCCTAGCCTCTCTCCAAAGACAGGTCACTTCACTAGCTAAAGTCACCCTTCAAAACCGGCGGGCCCTAGATCTGCTTACAGCTGAGAAGGGCGGCACCTGCGTCTTCCTCCGGGAAGAGTGCTGCTATTACATCAACAAATCCAGCATTGTAGAAACTGACATCACTAAACTCACCGACCTTGCCTCCAGTCTCCACTCTGCTTCCCATTCCAACCCATTCTCTTCAATACTAACAACCCCCCTCCTTACCTGAGTCTGGCCCATTGCAGGCCCCATAATAGTCATTCTTCTCATCTGTCTCTTCTTACCCTGTATAATAAAGTTCATCAAATCCCAAGTCGGAAAAATCTCTAATCAAGCTTTCAACCAGCTTTTACTCAGGAACTACCAGCTTCTGGCCACAGAAGATCCCTGACCCTCACATCACCTCCTCACCACACGCTGAGATGGACCCCTCTCTCCACTGGAAACTGTTCCTGGAAACAATGGCCGCAGACGCCTGGCTCCTGACACCCATATCCTCTTGGCACCATTGGAATCAACAGGTCCTCGACCTATGGTTACAGGGAACCTTCATTGATTTCCAGCCTGAAGAAGTCCACATCTACTCATCCTTACTGTGGGGAGTCCTATCAACCCTTTCCTCCCAATCCTCAAACCCTCACTCCCTTCTACGCCCCTGTTCAGCAAGAAGCAGTCAGAGAGAAAGCAACGTCCACAAACCCATAGAGGAGAAAGGGGGGAATGAAGGGTCCCCACCAGTAAGATGGCAAACTTCTGGCTTCTTTTTGGGGTCCTCGGTTCCCGCCGGCGCCACCTGAAGCCCAATCACCTCTTGCCCCCCTCCCAATCCCAGCACCTAGCCAACAGCCACCAGCCCTGTAGAAGTAACACCACAATCACCCTATGCCCCTTCCTATATAACCCAGCACCTTTCCCTAATAAAGCGGAACTCTCCGGTGAATTGCTGCTGTGTGTCGCTCCTTTCCTTTCATGGAGCACCCCTTTTCTAGCTTTCTCTTTTCCAGCACCCCCACCCCCACCGACTCCCTCACTTTCTAGCAGTGATGGCTGCCCTGGACACTGTCTCTCTGGTTCCTCAGGATACAAAAACCTGACTTTTCTAGAGCAACCTCAGCTTTCTCTCACCACACTGTACTCAGGCCAAAACCTAAAAATTAAAAACTCACCTTGTTCCTACCTTATTTTCCAAATTTTGACTCTGCTACAAAATCTGCCTGGCTTTGTTCATTCCCCAGCATCTTCATGTAATTCTTTCTTTGTAGGTCTTTGCTGTTATCTGTGAGGGGTTTTACATTATGTAAAATGTAAAACCATTTGAGTCATCCTAATGGTAAACTCTGGGACACCGGAAGTGGGACTCCGCTAGAGTTCTGTCCTTTTAACTTTGCCCAAACCAGGTCTTTACTAACTTGTGTGACAGTTTCTTATATATTCATGTACCTATAAATTGTGACAGCTGAAGTTATAGAAATGCAATAATCACACCCAAAATATGTTCATATAAGCAGCATTAGAATCTGAAAAGCTCTAGAATTTGAAAACCAAGAGCTTAAAATTATAATCCTCTCAATGAATTCAGAGAAGATTTAGAATTACATTTATAAAGTAAAACATAGGTAGGATTAAAATGTAGTTGTTTTAAAACTAATGCTTGCAATTTGGGTTCCTTCAAATTTAATGAGAGCTACTTTTCAATAATTTCTGATAGGATTCTCTTTAGAAGAAGGATGTTTCAACTGCTGTCAAATTTGAGTGAGAAAAGATCCTCCTATTAACATAGTTCAAAATGAAGTTTTAAAGATCTCAGATGTTAGTCCCCTTGACTGTCCTCATTTATTGAAACATGTCTGAATTTCCAAATTTTATGAGTGATAATAGATAAAAATTGAATTCCACTAATCTCAAGATCAACCCAAAGAACATTAGGATGACTCAAATGGCAAATGTTAATACATTTCATTGTGGCATCTTTACTGCAGTTTCTCATATGAAAAAGCTGGGCTGGGAAAATCTTTTTTACCCTTCATTGGCCCTGGCTGTGCAATAATATGCAATCATGCTTTGATTCTTAGTTAGAAATTACAGAGAAAGAATTTTTTCCAGAGAGGCTCACTTTTATTTTCCAACTGGGTATTTTCTGCTTGGGGCTTTTTAAGTTTTAGCTGTAGGAAGCCTTGAGGCCCACAGGCTGAAGCATCAGACAATTTGCATTATATAACATGTATTATCTTCTTGGTGGGCATACATCTGAACATCAGACTAGGACAGAGTAGCATGATTTGGGGGTTTCATTAGAGATCTTTTCTTTTTCTACTTTTTATCCCAGTAATCAAGAAAGTTTTGGGTAAATCTTTTAAGGTTTCTTGGATCTTGTGACAATTAGTATAAGGGAAGCTTCACTGACATGGCATTGGGTGGCCAACAGGGGGAGCTCTCGGTCCCCACTACTACTTGTTAATTGCAGACCAAACCAGAAGACACAGAATTTGCAAGACGATTCCCAACAGCCCAATGAGAAGCCACTACTAGATTTGCAACTCCCAGTTTCATCCAATGGACTTATTGTTTAGAAGAGCACCACCCCACCCGCAAAGTCTGATCTTTCCTCTATAGAGGTCCTCTCTTTCTTTCTCTGGACTTGCTTGTGGTTTTGCTATAGCTTGCATGGTCTGAATTGCAATTGCAATTCTCTGCTATTTTTGAATAAACCCATTTTTGCCAGTAAATAACTGACAGTTTAATTTTTAAGGCTAACAGTTTTAATCCTAGAAAACCAGAATCTGAATCCTTGAAAAGTAAGATCTCTGTGATGCCCTTTAGCCCTAGTGGAATGCCCTCTTTTTCTAATACTCAGAATATGGGTATTTCTCTAATGTTTCCCAGTAGTGCCCCTGCCTTTCTCTTTGTATCATGGAACATTGTTGCCACAGCTTTGTGTAAGTACCTGGTAGATTACAGATCAGGTACATTTTGAAGAAACTCAAGAAACAAGGCAGACAGTTCTTTGATTCTGCCTTCCCGGTGTAATATGGAAAACCATTCAGATTCAAAAACAAATTTCTAAATTGGCTCTCCTTTTGGGATTATTAAGTAGAGGAAGTAAGGGTGAATGCATAGGTTGTAAATTCTGAAATATTTTGATTTAACCTTGATGTTTCAGAAAATGGGAAAAAACTCTCACAAATATATCATCTTATTTTACCTACAAGCAAGATTTGGCAGGTGCAGCAGCTAAAATGTCCTTCTTCTAAATAGTTTTTCTCTTTTATGTTATTTTAGTTAATGAACAGGATACCAAATGTCATAAATGAAACATATTAGAGGAAATCTGAATAGACCATAAAACATTGAAATGTATCTGCTGTGTCACAGGCGTTAGTGAATGAAACAGATGGCATAGATAATATAATTGTGTTTGAATCCAGATTCTGTGGTATTTAAAGACTCTTCAAGTGATAGGATTAAGTCGGACTGAAAATGACTTCTACTTGATACTTGCTGATGAGTTTTAATTTCCTAGGCTCTTATAAACCACATGGTTATCAAACAAAATCATTCTCTAATACAGAGAAAGATGACAGGTGGAGAGAAAACATGACCGTTGGTTACGGATGAGTTCTGTAACAGTAAAGGAAGTGATGTAAACTAATATAAGATGAAGCACAGTTAGTCATCCATAAAGTCTCAATGCTATTTTTTTTTACCAATATTGAATTTCTGAAGTTCAATACTTTCTTTTGGTCTCAGCTTTAATACTAATACTTAGCTTTAATTCAAATTGGAATAAAAATTGTTATGAGTTAAGTGCTATTTTACAATGAAATTTCCACTTATTAAAAAGATTTGTATACATATAATACTACAGTTTAGAAAAAAAACAATCTCACATGTTCTCTTGGGTTATGTGTAATTTCTAATGGGGGAAACACCTTTGAAATTCACTTACTCCACCTCTAGCAAGGTTTATGTCTAAAAAACATTCAGTAAATGTTACATGCTGCTGCTACTGTTGTATCATTGTCACAGAATCAAGATCAGAACTGAAAAAATTTTTTAATTTAAATAATCAAGCCAAAGCTGGAAGAAAACACAGATTAATATTTATGAAATTTGTTTACAGAAAAATTTTGAACCATAAAGTAATAAATTAAAAGAAAGAGATCAACTTGTTTGTCTACCTAAAACTATTGTACATTAAAAAAACAAAAGTAAAAAGTAAAAAAAAATAATTTAGGGAAAATATTACACACACACAATTGGCAAAGGCAGGGGAAGGGTACCAAATCTGTTACAAGTCATTTAGAAAGCAAAGTGGTGGTCAAATAACACATTCTATTGGTAAGGTCCTAGGGAAATAGACACTTCCATACATTATCAGTAGTAATACAAAGTAATACTATCCCTATGGGGTACAATTTGGCAATACCTACCAAAATTACATATTCATTCACTCTCTGATACATCAATTTACTGGGATTTATCCTACAGATAAAGCTCTTCCTGAATGAAATGACAGATGTACAAGACTAGTCATTACAGTAATATTGTTTATATTTGCAAAGAATTGGGATAAACCAATATCCATCAGTAGGAGACTATTTAAAATATACTGTAGTATATTTTATGGAACCCTTCCAAAAAAAATAAGGGAGCACTTATCTGAATTACACACTTATCTGAAAGAATTTTAGGGTTATTCTACAGTGAATAGTAAGAATGCCATCTTTTTGTGTATGAAAAAAAGCAATAGTTATGCACAGCCAGACATATTCTTCAACACAAAGTAGATTAAGATCGATTTCCCACAGTATTTACAAAAATGTTCTCTGTAACATCACTTGTAATAGCAAAACACTGGAAACATTCTAAAAACATTCTATAAATAGTTGAATGGTTAGGCAAATGATGATGATCCACACAACAAAATATTATTTAGTTACTAAAAATGCCATTTATAATGGAATAACATTAAATGCTTAAGCAAAGTTTTTAAGCAAAAATGCTAAGTGAAAAATGCATATACAATATGAATTCAATATAGACACTAAAGAAAAATATGATTACCTGAATATGCTCAAAACATATCTCAATATCAATGTTATTTTCATTGATAATGTAGTATATAGTTCAGTCAGATTATTTTCCAGACATCTATTACTGAACTAAAGGGCATTCTAAGAAGAAGGATGAGGAATAGATGTGGAGAGAGAAATTCTTCAGGAACAAGGGACATTGCTATGTTAGGGCAGGTAAGGGTGAGAGGCAGTTTATGGTGAGTAGCCAACCGGAATCATAAAGACTCAGTTCTTAGAGATATGAGAAGAAATAGAGAAAAGTAAATAAGTAGGCAGATAGGAAGGAAGGAAGGAAGGAAGGAAGGAAGGAAGGAAGGAAGGAAGGAAGAGAAGAAAAAGGCACTAAAGAAACACCAAATAAGCACTTTGAAAAGTTTCTCAAGGCAAATGATGCCTTTCCCTATCCTACAAGCTATAAGACTGCCTTTCATATTTTGTCAAGTGTCTCCCAGTTCTCTTCTAGTTCTGTCATGTTTCATACACAGGCGTGACTCACTATGTACTACCAGAAGAAGCTTGATCCTGAGGTCCTTTATCCTCCCAGGGCTGGGTATGTATTTGAGTTAGAAAAAATGATGAGCAAACTCAAAAGATATGAAGGTTATAGCATTGTAACTGATTTACAAGGAAGTGTATCATAGTTAGATATGTAAAACAAAGGAAAGAGATACTTTTAAATATCTATAAAAAAGTATTAAGATTATATAATAGATGACATCATGGAATAACAAAGATGTATAAGAGATAGTATGATAAAATAGAAATAGTCTAAGACTGAAAATTCCAGCTCTGTTGCTAAACTTATAAGTCTACAGAGGATAATGTACATAAACACTGATGGATTGACTGATTCATGTATTTAAGTAATATTTAATAAGCTGGTACTATGAGTTAGGCACAGATGTTGAGCATACAGCAGGATATAAGGCTGTTGCTACGGAAGACAGAAAATTTTGTAAGTACATACAATAGAGTGAGACAGTACCATGGGAGTACGATCAGTATATCTGAGCTAATCCTGAGGGGTTAAGAAAGGCCTCCTGGTTTAAGTAATGTGAAGGTCACACCTGAATCTGAATCCTAAAGAGGAGAATGGGAGCTAACATGGAGTGGGAGTGTTCTAGACATTAATATAGCATAAGCAAAGGCCCACAAGCCAGACTGTATATACATTTCACGTAGATGGATTGAAGAGATTATGTAACTGCAAATTATGGAGGCTACAATTATAGTCTAGTAATTAAAGAAGTATATAGCTTCAAGAGCAAGTAAGATGAGATAATAATCAGAAGGGGAAGTAGGATTATTAATTAATTCAAAATATTGATTGAGTATGTATTATGTGCTTGACACTATTCTAGGCACTTGGGATATATCAGTGAACAAAGAAAACAGAAGTCCCTGATCTGATTAAGTTTATATTCTAATATAGGGTGAGAGAAAAATTATAAATATAAACACATATTATGTTACAGCAATTACAGCAAACAATATAAATGATATGGTACACTGGCACATGATAAGTTCTATGGGTAAGGTGCACTGGGAGTATAGGTCAGTGAGGGGTACCTGAAATCGAGTAGTCAGGGATTGCCTCCGTGAGGAGGTGGTGACAGGGCAAAGACGTGAAAGAGATGAGTAAGTGAGCCATGCAAATATTTAGAGGAAGCACATTCCAGACAGAGCAGAGCCAGCACAAAAGCTCTAAGGAGAAATGTGCTGGGTACAGTCCAAAGTAGGAAGGAGGCTCATGTGGCAGAACAGGCAAGCAAAGGTGCAAGTAGTGTGAGATAAAGTCAGGGACATGAGGGATGGAGGCGACCTGTGGGGTCTTACAGGTCACTCTACGAATGTAGTGGAGGGTTTCTTGTTCACTTCCTCCTGCCCCAAAATACACAAGATGAAGAACAAGAGGTAAGAGAAAGGGAAAGACCAGAGAGTCTAGAGAGGGCAGGGAAGAGCAGTGTCCCTCAGAAGGCAGGAAGGGATTAATGGTCAGCCATGGCCTGGTGAAGAGATGGCTGTGCTGGAAGAAGTATGCTAGGCCTGCTCGGGGGAGCTGACTGTGCTCATCTTTCAGCAACCTTGGGGGACTGCACACTGGTGGCTTGACACTGGTCATGGTAGGAGTATTTACACCAATGAAAATGGCAAACACCACAAATCCAAACCTTGGTGAGCTGGTTGGCTGCATGCAAACGACTCCTCCTCAAGGAGTGGTAGGTGGCAAGGAAGCGCCACTGGCTGTACCCTCCCAGGTACTGCTTTTGGGAAGAATCAACAAGAAAATTAGATCAACTGCTTGAAGAAAAAGTGGCATGGGTCTGAAATAACTTTTGCAGGTGGAGACTGCGCCTAGCCTGGCATGAGAACTTAAGAACTGTTATGCAAATGTGATGAGAGTCAAGTCCAAGCGGGCCACAGGGGCCAAATGTGCATACATTTCTTTCTCTAACTTTCGTTTGTTCGAAAACCTGGGAAAAAACAAGCAACCTTTCCAGTCAGAAGGATTTTGAAGATTTGAACTCTGGTCTTTGAAGAAAAAGGTAACAGGAAAGCAAGAGAGTGTAAAGTTCTGGGGAGAGGCATACTCTAAGGGCAAGCACAGAGGGGCACGGGGAAGCCCAGAGGAGTCGGGTAGTTTAAGTCAGGTATTAGATGATGTTGGCATAAAAGCATTCAGTTCTACAAATGCCTAACAATTACTCAGAATTTGAGCTTTGATGATTTAGTCTTCAAAAAATAACTCTCTGGGCTACAATCATTTTTGTTTTTTCGTAGATGAAATAACTGCAGAGAGTACTTCTCCAGATGCTACCTCCATGTGCTTGTCAGCTGCCCTGAGGCTCGCCCTGGGGGGACTTCTTTTGGTCTGGCAGGCCGTCCTCAGCTGCAGGCACTTTTTTGTTCCCTCCTGCTGAGGGACTTTGAAAGGTCTGTAGTTTTTGAAACAAGATGGACTATTTCAAATTTGTATCCTAGGACACTTAAGAACTTGTATTTGACTTCACAGGACAGTTATACATTAAGTAACGATCAAGTGCTCACAAGGTTAAATTTCAGGAAAGCTCTCTTGGATACAAGACAAAGGCGGGGTGTAAAACGAAAACAAAAGTAGACTGAGTTAGAGAGGTCCTTTGATTTTACACTCTGCATTCAAGACTGCGCCTCTCTGCCCACTGGAACAGGTTAGTCTTTTCTTTCTTTGTTCATTCTGACTTGGATATTATTTTTTTTAAAGCCTAAAGACTTCGTGTAGTTACCTATGTTGAGAGGGTCTTGATATATAAAAATCTAAATGTTTTCATGTGCAAAAAAGAGCTACTGGAGAATAGCTATGCACTTTAACCTTAAAACAGAAATCTGAGTATAGCAAGAATAAAACATTATTTTAATACAATTACTTGCCTATAAACCTTTGTTAATGAGGTTTCACTACATCATTTTATCTGCTTTGTTTTAAAAACATTAATTTTTTGTTCTTGTAATAATAATAATAATAAAGACAATGTGTTTCTGTATACCTACCTGAGGGATCGTTTCTGCAAATAACTTCCATTCCTACTCTTACTCTTATTTACTGATATTTTTAGTAAGATTAATTCTTTCTAAAAACACCCTTCCATATCTTACATTATTTGGCCATATTATTCTTTATCAAGTTCAAGACTTCTGTGATGAAAGAGAAGGAAAGAACAAAGTTCACATTGTGTTAATAATTAATGCATAAGAAATGAAGAGCAGAGGAGTCTCCCAGGTTGGAACTTTTCAAATATTCTGAAGAATAAAAGTAGTCATTTAAAATTGTCAGCATCTGGGTTTTGCACAATGAAAAGAATTCTGCAGTATCTTTCCTCATGGGGCCTTCTTTGCTTTACTAATCCAGAAAGGGTTGGCAAGTATAATATTCTTTTGAATTGTACCATAAATTGGCACACAAAAATAACATTTCATTAACAATAATCTGAGAATATTTGAAATTATTCCAAGGACTAAAAATAACCAAAGGAGACAGAAAAACTAAGGAAGAAACAAACAAAAAAACTCAGCACTTTAATAAAAACATTGGAAGTCATTATTATATGCATTTTAAAACGTGAATTCTGTGCAAGCTTACCTAAGTACTACAGAGTGTTAATAGCTGATATAGAAACATAACTTAATGATGAGAAAGGAGATCCCTGGCCTATCATCTCTAGAATGAGATCCCTGGCCTATCATCTCTAGAATTAAAAGCTTTTTTTTTTTTGAGTAACAGCTTTATACCTGCTGGTAAAACCTTTGCTTCACAAATATTTATTGAACCCTAATGTGTGTCAGGAACTCTATTAAGGTCTTAATTACAAAACATAAACCCAACAGATCATACTCCTGGGGAACTTAGAGCGCAGAGAGCAAACGCAGTGTGGGAAACACCTTTCCCATAGAGGGGGGTCAGTTCTCTGAGAGGTATGTAGCTATAGCTGTTGATTCAGGAAAGCCTTCTGGGGAGGTGATATCCACATTAACTGGATAGGAATTGGCCCCTGAAGGGAAGGGCAGAAAATAGTACATTCAATAAAGGAAGAGAATGAATTTGATAGAGACATATGCTGCAGCAGGGTGTGGCCAGCAGACTGCTGGCAAATCAGTGCCATCACTGCCTACAAAATGGGCTGCACAGTAGAGAGATGGAGCAGCAACCAGGAGTGGGGCAACATTACAGAGGGAGCCTTGGGTATCTTGCCAAGGAGCTTGGATTGTATCTTTCAGGTGAAGAGATGTGTCTTTCAGGAAAGCAGCTAAGCAGGACAGTGACAGACTGGCATTTTAGATACAGCATTCTGGTGGCAGTAAGAAAAATGTTTTGACAAGGAGGTGGTAAGTAGGAATAATAATAGGATACCAGGTAGGAAGATATTGTAGTAGGCCAGGTAAGAAACAATGGTCGAATTGTGCGGGTGTGTCAAAGAGCACAGATTAAAAGGGAGAGACAGGCTCAAGCCCTGTTTGGAGAGTAAAATTAGAATTCAGCGGCTGACTGGAAATTGGAGACAAAGATAAGAGAGAAGTCAAGGATGGTGCAGGCTTAAGGCTAAAAGTGACTAGTGGAAAGTGGGTGGTCCTGAACCGCAGTACAATAAGCATATAGCAACACGTTTGGACGGACACTAACTGGAGGAGACTTTGTTTTATAGAAGCCAACTAGTGAAAATAGGTATAAATGCTGAAGTAATTTTTTCAACTTATTTTAAAATAAATTTATAAGTAGATGATATAAAAATAAACTTATCTTAAATAAATAAAATAATGTATTTTAGTTTTTAATTTTACTGTTACAAAGTTGTATGTATAAAAATCACATTTCTGATTCCTTTTAGTCGGAATCTAAGTTTTCATACTTTGAAAATTATTTTTATGTAAAGGTCATTACATTTATTTAGGGTTTAATGATTAAGAAAATCCCTCAGAGTATTATTTTTATCTTCCCTATGTAAATCCCAGAATTACAGCTCTGCACACAGACCTGTAAAAACAAAGGATGAAAAACTAATCTTGGGAATATACTCTCATGTGGCTTCCATTAAAGAGATTCATGCTCAGGTATGTTATGGTAACAACCTGTTCCCCAGTAAAAGAACAAAATATATACTAAATAAAAAGTGTTTCCTTTCAATCAATATGAAGGAGTGCATACCCTGTATTCTTTTTGCCGTTTAGATCGGAGCCATGGCTTTGGAACACAACCAGTCAACAGATTACTATTATGAAGAAAATGAAATGAACAGCACTCATGACTATAGTCAGTATGAAGTGATCTGTATAAAAGAAGAGGTCAGAAATTTTTCAAAAGTCTTCTTGCCTGCCTTTTTCACAGTAGCTTTCATCACTGGGCTTGCTGGCAATTCCATAGTGGTGGCGATTTATGCCTATTATAAGAAGCAGAGAACTAAAACAGATGTGTACATCCTGAATTTGGCCGTGGCAGACTTACTCCTCCTATTCACCCTGCCTTTTTGGGCAGTCAGTGCGGTTCATGGGTGGGTTTTAGGGAAAATCATGTGCAAAGTTACTTCAGCCTTGTACACAGTCAACTTTGTCTCTGGAATGCAGTTCCTGGCTTGTATCAGCATAGACAGATATTGGGCAGTAACTGAAGCCCCACATCTTTCAGGAGCAGGAAAACCATGCTGGCTCGTCTGTTCCTGTGTCTGGATGGCTGGCGTCTTGCTAAGTATACCACAGCTGGTTTTTTATACAGTCAATCACAAGGCTAGGTGCATTCCCATCTTTCCACACCACCTAGGGACTTCAATGAAAGCAGCAATTCAAATGCTGGAAATCTGTGTTGGATTTGTAGCACCCTTTTTTATCATGGGAGTTTGCTACTTTGTCACAGCAAAGACACTCATCAAGATGCCAAACATTAAAAAATCTCGACCCCTCAAAGTTCTGCTCACAGTGGTTGTAGTTTTCATCGCCACTCAGCTGCCTTATAACATTGTCAAGTTCTGCCAAGCCATCGACATCATCTACTCTGTGGTCACCGACTGCGACGCGAGCAAACGCATGGATGTTGCCATCCAAATCACAGAGAGCCTGGCGCTCCTTCACAGCTGTCTCAACCCAGTCCTCTATGTTTTTATGGGGGCCTCTTTTAAAAACTACATTATGAAAGTTGCCAAGAAATATGGGCCCTGGAGAAGACAAAGAGAAAATGTGGAGGAGATTCCTTTCGATTCCGAAAACCCCGCAGAGCCAACCAGTACTTTTAGCATTTAAATGTAAAACTGCTCTGTCTCTCGCTTCAATACACATGAATGATGCTTCTCCCTTAGATAAACCATCTGCATTATGCTTAAACTCAAATCTCAAACATTATGGTGGCAACTTATAACAAAGAAAAGGCTGGGGTGGGAAAGGAGACAGAGTAGAAGCCAAGGAGAAGAGGAAACAATAAATGCACATAACATGAAAATTAAAGTTAACAATATAGGAAAATAGTGAAAGTCATAAATAATAAAAACTCTGTGCTATAAATTAGGCCATCTAAAACAGATGAATAAAGAGGCTTATATTAAGGAGCATTTATAATTATCTTTAATTATCTTAATTTTAATCTAAGAATAATGTCCCTGCATAATTTTAGTACTTGTATTACTATGCAGCAAAAGGTAATGTATTTTTTCTTCCTGTTTTTTTTGATTTGTAAGTTATTTCATAAACTCTAAGAAAGAATAATAATAAGCAACCAAAAAAATACATAAAAAGCTTTTCTTTTCCTTTTAATACATTTGTGGTATGTTTCTAAACACACAATTTGCTTCCATGGTGTCAACTTCCTTTAGTAACACACTATTTATCCTGTTAAGAGTTATGATGTCTAGAAACAATCCTCAGATAATCATTCTTATCTAGGTCCCAGTTTTTATCACTTCCTGAAAGACTAATCCATTTATGTGGAGTCTACTATTGATGGTTAACTAAAAAATATATTTTCTTATGTATAAAAACTCCTATTTTTTGCTTAAACACTTTTAAGCACTTGTGTTTTTTGAAAACTTTTCATATTTAATGAAAATATCTACCATGATAAATTATTTTTAGTGAATGCTCATCTTCCAAAAAATAATTACATATAAATTATTTTGGTCCATGTAGCATGCCTCTATTAAAATTCAATTTTAATAGAAATTACAATGGTCAAAAATACTGTGCACTGATATGAATTTTCTCTCTTGCACACTGTAAAAAAAAGACTTTTTCTGCTCTTAAAATGAATAGCATTTAATCAAGACATGCTATTCTAAAATTATTTTTCTTTTTATCAAATATTTCTCAATTTGAAAATGCTTTCAAAGGCAGAATTTAAAGAACTGTGAGCATGAACTAGTAACTGTATCATACTGTTCTAACATGGTCTGCATACTAAACCACCCCTCCCTCCACCATTTCTTGACATTAATTACATAGCTATCTCTGTCCTGTCAGATGCTACATTCAGTATTTGTGGCATCACTTGAAGCTACATTGGGCTCTGTAAAATAAGCAGAGGCTGAGTTCACAGGCAGGCAGACACCATCAGTTTACAGAAGAAACTTAGATAAACAAATGTGAACTCTTTGAGGACAGAGGCATCTCTGTCCTATTCATCTTCCTACCTTTCCCCCATTCTACCCTGGTTTTCCCATAACCTACACATAGTAGGAATTCAATGAATGTGCATCGGAAGAATGAAGGAATGAAGTATTCAGAACACTGGGGATCAGCAATCTGAATTGTGTTCTTGGCTTCCTCATTGATACATGACTTGGGATACAACTCAATTTTATCTCGGATCATAAGTAGATTAAAAATATTGTTCTTATGTTCCACAGTGAAAATCTGTACTAAATATCTGCAAGCCAGATTTCCCCACCATATAGTTTACTATCTTAACTCTTAGCTATGTTTTACAAATCCTGTCAGGAATGCTTTCACTGATTTATTTGTTTTGTATTCTGCTGAGTCTGCTCAGCACAGTGTCTTCAGGAAGGTCTCCACGGGACACCCTCGAAGACTGCTCCCTTGCATGGCCTCCAGGCTAGCTCCTAACCACAGTGACCTGCACCTGGCAACCTCTACTCTGTTAAATAGTCGCCTCAGATATTTCATGTGTCCTCTTTCTGAACTGAAGGACTCAGTTCCTTTAGAAAGGGTACTGGTACTTACTTAGTGACCTCCAGTTAGTGCTTTGTAGACAGCAGATCAAACTGCAGGGGTTCAATAAACGTCTCCTGCTGATTTAAATGGAGATTAGTTTGCTTTTGTAAATGTATGCAATGACACAAAAGACAATAAAAGCTGGCCAAAATGATGGCCAGATGAAATTTAGCTTAATTCTAAACTCAGTTATGGAGCAAAGACTTTGTCTTTGGAAGAGCTCGTGATTATTGTTTCCTATGTAGAAATGGTACCAATCCCATTTTTATTAACATATACTCTTGGTTTTATTTTCCCACATGATTATAATCTATGTTAGCTCTATGACCAGCCCTGATGATGAAAGTTCTATTTTTCTGGGTTTATGGCAGAGTTGAATATTTTGTAAATATCAATATAAAATTATCACAAAGATGACTATTTCATACACATGATCATAAAAATGATCTTTGCTATTCACAGATGACATTTTAGGAATGGCAAGGCAAAAGATGATGAAACTAGGTTTACTCTGCTGCTAATGTCTGACATCGTCCAGTGTCCTCCCAAAGGGGAAGACAGTTTTATTCTGCACGTTTAAAAATGCTAACATTTACAACTGAGCTCAAAACAAACATATTCACTTTTCTGGCCATGGGCAAAATACGTCTTTTTTTCTGGCCTGAAACACAGATCCACATTCCACATTTACCAGCTCATCCGTAATAAATAATTGCAGGGTGGCTGGCTGCCCAGGGGGAGGACAGCGGTTTGCTTTCACCGTCATACAGAAGCACGAGGCAGTGCTCCCTTGAAGAAGTGGCTCAAGCCACTGCTGTTTCTGCTTTTCACTTCCATCTAGGTAGAGCCCCTCTATGTTCCCTGTGTCTATACAGAATAAAAAGCATTAGTTTTACAGTTAAACATTTACCAATATGAAATCCAAACTTTATGTAGAAAAGTCAGACATGCATCTTTTTAAAGCAGATGTTTGCTACCAAAACTATTTTGAAACAGAATAGTAAACATAATTTACAATGGAAGTATGCCATAAATACTTGCAAGTATGTGGCATTTGGTGCATATTTATTCAACTTGTTCTGACTCACAGAAGCTTGTCCACTTCATCCCATCTAACTCAATCAGGCCAAAGGAAAACCTTTGTCTGCTGTCTTGCAAATATGCTCTGCTAGAAGTGAGTGCAATGTTCCTGGGGACCAATTAACATTACATGTTCTACTGAGGCTACAGTTCCTCAAACACACCCTGGGCTTTCTAACTCCCACATGTTTTCTTGGCCAGGCCTTCTTGCAAGTGAAATTCTTCCCCATCATTCCTAAGCAAATTCCTGCTTCTGAACCACTTCCCTTGTGAAGAAGCTGACTACTGGGTCAGAAATATTTCCTTCCTCTGAACTCACATAGTAATTATTGTCCCTTTACCTCTAATATTGTTCTTACTTTTGTGTACCCCATACCACCTAGAAAAGTACAAGGTCATATCTCAAGGATGCTAAACACAGAATCTTTGCCCTGGACAGAAAATGACAGTAACTACCTAAAACCTTTCCCTTGAATACTGATTACTTACCAAAGTTTGAGAGAGAACTTTTCAATATCATCTCTTAAATGACTTTGAGGATAGTAACCGAAATGCTTACCACAATTGAGTTAAGTCTAAGTTAAGTCTCTCAAAACATGTTTGTATTCTCTTTAGAAACAAGGTTATATTAAAATGCACAAAATTCCTAATAATTAACATACACTTAATTTTTTTTTCTACTGAAAGAGAAAATGAGATTCCATTTTTAACTTTGAAAAAGTCACTATAGATATAATTAATGAAACTCATGTTTTCTTTGCTTGTTTTAAATTTAGCATTTCTTGTTATAGTTCAAATGAGGTAAACATTGAATAAAAGCTTTCCAAAAATTACCATTTTATTCTGAAAAGCTGGCAAAATGACACTATCATTTATGTGTTAAGGAAGAAAACCTATATAAACTATTTCTACAAAAAATTATTTTCCTCAAAAAGTCAGTCCACAGGCCCATAAATTTTCCAGTATTGTTTTAGAATTTAAATTGCTATTTCCAACCTTCCAGTATACAAAATTGTAGCTTCAGTGAAGGTCAAAAAACAAAACAAAAGACAAATTGGAAGAGTTCATATGTCTCCCATAAGCTTTTATAACTATTTGGGAAATAATCTGTGTGGCTTGAGTAGAAATTCATCTTTTATGCTTTTTCCTTAAGTATTTAATCAGCATCAATTAAACATTCCCTTCCTTAGACAAGTAGTGATTCAACAACATCTTACTATGCTGATGGACAGTGACTGTAATGGGGTTTGGGGGGGATGTGGGGTAGGGGAGAGCCTAGTAAACATAATGTTCTTCATGCAATTGTAGATTAATGATAACAAAATTTTTTTAAAAAGGAAAAAAAATTCCCTTCTTTATCTGTCTTGGAAATTCTCCAAAACACAGTGCCCCAAGGCCTTTATGAAGATACCTCCACTACAAAAAGAAAATACCTAGTTTTCTATTATGCTTTTACACACCTTGTTTGCTGAGAAGAGTTGCTGCTCATAATTTGGTCACAAAAAAGTATTTCTCTGGACAATTAAAAAATTTCAGCACTCCCGAAATTTTAGTACTAGAAAAAAGTCTGTGACCATCTAGTAAGAAGTGAGCTGACAGGTCAGATGCAGGAGCAGTGGCAGAGCTGCATCTGCAAAGGCTTCTTCTATGGCATTATTTTTTATATTATGACCCATTAGTGTGTCAGAAATCAATTTATTGGGGATGGCTAGCATTCTCTAAAGAAAAATGAAAGATAAAAATAGAAAACATTAGATTAGACTCAGTGGAAAACATCTGAATGCATTGCATATAGTAAGGGAGACCACTGTTTCATGAAGGCTTGTTTTAGTAACACATAAGTCTCTCTCCCTTCCCCTCCTCCCTCCTATCTCTCCATCCATCCATTCACGAACACACATACAACTACATTTGCTTTATATCGGGTCACAATATAAAATATATTTCTTACTATGAATAGCAATAAAAAAAATCCTAAACAAAAGACTACCAGTTCTCTTTCCAAAGAATTATGCCACCTATGTGAACATGATGTAATAGCCTCACACAAATGAGATGGATGCCTGGAAACCCTATAGATTTCTTTACTTTTATAACAGCCTCATAATTGGATTAAAATGTAGTACAGCAGTAATTTGATAAATCAGTGTTTTGAAGAGGACACATCAGGGACAAATTCAATTATCACCAAAAGTCTGTGAACTAGTTCCTTCATCCTTCCAATTATTCAGGCTAAAGCCCTTGGAGACACTCTTGACCTCTTCATTAATACCCCATATCCAAGCAGGAAACCCTCTTGGCTCTGCCTTCAAAATATATTTAGAATCTTTTCACTTCACAGCCCTTCCACAGCTACTACCCTAGAACCAATCATCCCCTCTCACCAGCATCACTGCAACAGACTCCCTCTTTCCTTCCTTCCCTCCTTTTGTCCATGCTCAGCATAGCAGCCAAAGTGATCCTTTTAAAACTGAAGTGACATCTTGTCACTCCTCTGCTCAAATCTCCAACAGTTTTCCATTTCACTGAAGGTATGAGCCCTTAACTGGCCTATAAGACCCAACATATAAGGTCCTGTTCTCCTACTACTCTTCTCCCAGACACTCTGGCCTCCTTGGATATTCCTGAAATACAACAATCACATTCTTGCCTGAGGCTCTTTGCATTTTCTGTTTCCTCTGTTATGGAAACTCTTCCCCCAGATTGCATGGCTAAATCACTCACCTTAATTCTTTATGGAATGTCATTTTCTCAATAAGGCCTGTTCTGCCCATTCTACCTTAAATTGTAATCCATATTCCTGTCCTCCAGAGTTTCAGAGCTCCCCTACCCTGCTGGGGTTTTTCTTCCACAGCACTTTTCATTTTGAAACTTACTACATAACCTACTCATTTCATATATTTATTATTTATTTTTGTCTCTTACCATTAGAATATAAGCTCCATGAGGGCAAGAATCATTGTGTATTTTATTTCTTGATCTATGCCAAATAGGTAATCAATAAATAATTGGCGAATAAATGGAGATGTTGAGGCTAACCAAAAGATTTGGAATCTATCCATTTCAATTAGCCATAGAAATATCCAGTACCTGGAAGACCATGAGAAAATATGGTGGAATGGGGAGGCAAGGCAGAAACCTCCTCCCACTTACACACCACAGAAGCAACTATAGCAAACAAAACTAACCCTGCAAGTGACCTGAAGACTGCAGAACAGACATCTACACCTGGTGAAGAAGAGAAGACCACACAGAGAGGGTAAAGTGGTAGAGACAGGATTGACTGGGACCCAAGCCCTTTGCCCATCCCAGCACTCCTGAAAGTGGGAAGGAGAGGAACAGAGCAGAGAAGGGATAAGTGCTCAGGAATCCTGCACACCTGGCCCTGGGGATTTTCTCTGGGAACACAGTGAGTCCACAGTGCATTGGGCTTTGATGATAATGGGGTTGGACAAGAGGGAAAGTTGGAGCATTCTGAAAGGCTAAGACTCCAAACACTTGTAGAGGATAGGCATTCTCCATTGGTCCCCCTGAGACCCAACACAGCAGCAGCAGTTTGAAAGATTTACCAGCAGTGGGAAGTGTGCCAGAAGAGCAGGGGGTGGACACAGCTCTATCTGGAGGCAAAAGACCGACTATGCTTCCATAGCCCTCCCTCAGCCCAACTGAGGGGTGATCATGGGAGCCAGCCCCAAACGTTCCATCAGCCTCACTGGTGGCTTGGCACCCCCAGCGGTGCTCCCCTGCACACTTGTTCCACCCACCCCACAGGCCCAGCAGCTACCATTGCTTCCCAGCAGGCAGAGGGTGGCCCCACTAACAATGATCCCAGAAGAAGGAATACCACAGGGCTCACAAAGGTCACAGAGGCCAACCGAGATCAGCCACTGCCAGCAGAAAGGCAGCCCTTCCCACAGTCCACCAGCAGCAACTATGGCTCCTTCACAAAGCCAGGCACAGGTGAGCCAAGAGTCCTGAGCTTCTGTGCACCAGAGGATGCCTTCCTCATAAAGCCATTACTCTCTAGACAAGGAGGCATAGCAGATCTATTTAATATGAATGAAGAAACACAGAAACCCTGACAAAATGAGGAGGCAGAGGAATATGTTCCAAGCAAAAGAACATGATAAGACACCAGAAAGAGGGCTAAATGATACGGAGATCACCAATTTCATCTTTATCAAGATTTCAAAGTAACAGTCATAAAATTGCTCACTGACCTGCAGAAAAAAATTGGTGATCTCAGTGAAAACATCAACAAAGAGATAGAAGATTTGAAAAAGAGCAACTCAGAGCTGAAGAATTCAATAACATGAAAAATGTGATGGAGGAAATGAATAATAGATTGCTACAAATAAAGAAGACAATCAGTGAGATAGAAATTGGAGAAGAAGAAAACAACAAAGATGAGGAACAGAGAGAAAAAAGAATTTCTAAAAATGAGAGGATGCTAAGAGAGCTGTGTGTCAACTCCAACTGAAACAATATTCGCATAATAGGGGTACCAGAAAGAGAGAGAGAGGCAAAGGAGAAGAAAGTCTCTTGGAAGAAGTAACTGCTGGAAATACCCCAGTCTGGGGAAAGAAATAGACACTTGGGTCCTGAAAGCACAGAGAACCCCTAAGAAAAAGAACCCCAGGATGACAACACCAAGACATATATAATAATTAAAATGGTAAAGATTAAGGATAAGGAGACTATTGAAAGCAGCCAGAGAAAGAAAAATGATTATTTATAAGGGAAACCCCATCATGCTATCAGCAGACTTCTCAGCATAAACTTTATAGGTCAGAATGGAGTGGCATAAAATATTTAATACACTGAAATGGAAGAAATTACAACCAAGAATCCTCTACCCAGCAATGTTATCACTCAGAACTGAAGGAGAGAGTAAAAGGTTCACAGATAAATGAGAGTTAAAAGAATTCACCACCACTAAACTGGTCTCACAGGATATGTTAGAGGGACTTCTGCAGATGATAATGTTCTTAGGCCTAAATATTTTTTATCAATGAATATAAACCCATAGTAAAGGTAGTAGACCAATTACTTACTAAGCAAATATGAAGTTAAAAAAAAACCAAAAGTAGTAAAATCAAGTATACACAAATTCAGCCAAGGGATACACAAAAAATGTAGATCATGATATCTAATACATAAAGTGGGGAGGAGGAAGAAAAATAAAAAAGAGGTACTTTTAGATTGTGTTAGAAATAGTGACCATCAACTTATTATAGACTGTTTAGGCAACAGTCTATGAACCTTATGGTAACCTGTAATAAATACACAAAAAGTCTGTAATAGATACACAAATTTTTTTTAAAAAAGAAATCTAAACACAACATTAAAGGAAAGCATCAAATAACAAGAGAAGAGTATAAATGAGGAAAAAAGGAACAGAAAGAAACTACCAAAACACCAGAAAACAATGAATAAAATGTATATGATAAAATAATACACACAAATCAATGAATGTGACATATCACATAAACAAAAGGAAGGGTGAAAACCATATGATCCTTATAAAAGGAAACATTATATCAATAACTACCTTAAAGTGAAATGAAGTGAATGCACCAATCAAAAGACATAGGAATATTATTCAGCCATAAGAACAAAACAAATCCTACTATTTGCAACAACATGGATGGAGCTAGAGGGTACTATGCTCAGTGAAATAAGCCATGCAGAGAAAGACAAGTATCAAATGATTTCACTCATATGTGGAGCATAAGAACAAAGAAAAAACTAAAGGAACAAAACAGCAGCAGACTCACAGAACCCAAGAATGGACTAACAGTTACCAAAGGGAAAGGGACTGGGGAGGATGAGTGGGAAGGGAGGAATAAGGTGGTGGAAGGAGAAAGGGGGCATTACGATCAGCATGTATAATGTGGGGTGAGGCACAGAGAGGGCTGTACAACACAGAGAAGACAAGTAGTGATTCTACAAAATCTCACTATGCTGATGGACAGTAACTGTAATGGGGTTCGTAGGGGGAACTTGGTGATGGGGGGACTCTAGTAAACAGAATGTTGCTCGTGTAATTGTAGATTAATGGTACCATAAAAAAAGACATAGGGTGGCAGAATGGATAATGAAATAAGACTCACCTGCATGCTGCTTACAAGAGACTCATTCAGATACAAACACACACACAGACTAAAAGTGAAGGGATGGAAAAAGATCTCATACAAATAACAGGGAGAAAAAGGCAGAAGGAGCAGTATTTATATCAAACAAAATAGATTTCAAAACGATGAAAGTAGTAAGAGACAAAGAATGACATTAAATAATAATGAAGAAGTCAGTCCAACAAGAGGATATAAAAATTGTAAATAGCTATGCACACAACGTAGAAGCACCAGAATGTGTAAAACAAACACTAACAGATCAAAGGGGGAAATAGACTGCACCACATCCATTTTGGGAGACTTTAACACACCACTCACATCAATAAACAGATCAACCAGACAGAAAATAAATAAGGAAACAGAGGTCCTGAACAATATATTAGATCAGATGGACTTAACATATATCTACAGAACATTCCACCCAAAAGCACCAGGATACACATTTTTCTCAAGTGCACATGGAATGTTCTCCAGAAAATATCACATATTAGGATATAAAAGGGCCTTACTATATTCAAAAATACTGAAATTGCATCAAGAAACTTTTTGGATCACAAGCGTATGAAACTAGAAATAAATTACACAAAGAAAACAAAAAACTCCCACAAGCACATGGAGGCTAAATAACATGCTTTTAAATAATCAATGGGTCAATGAACAACCCAAAGAAGAAATTAAGCAATACCTGGAGACAAATGAAAACAAAAATACAGCACTTGAAAATATGTGGATGTCACAAAAGTGACTGAGGGAAGTAAATAGCAATAAAGGCCTACCTCAAGAAACAAGAACAATCTGAAATAAAAAGTCTAAACATGCAAAACTAAAGAAACTAGAAAGAGAAGAACAAATGAAACCCAAAGTTAGTAGAAGAAGGGACATAATAAAGATCAGAGCAGAAATAAATAAAATAGAGAAAAATAAAACAATAGACAAAATCAATGAAATCAAGAGCTGGTTCTTTGAGAAGATAAACAAAATAGACAAACCCCTATCCAGACTTAATACACATACTCACAAAAGGGAGAGGACACAAATAAACAAAATCAGGAACAAGAAAGGAAAAGATATAACATACACTACAGTAATACAAAGAGTTACTAGAGAATTCTAAGAAAAAATAATGTGCCAATAAATTGGACAACCTAAAAGAAATGGACAAATTCCTAGACTGACCCAGAAAGAAACAGATAATCTGAACAGAACAATTACTAGTAACAAAACTGAACTGGTAATCAAAAACTCCCAACAAGCAGAAGTCAAGGACTAGATGGCTTTATAGCTGAATTCTACCAAACATTTAAAGAAGAGCTAATACACATCTTTCTTAAAGCATTCAAGAAAGTAAAGGAGGTGTCAATACTTCCAAACTCATTCTACAAGGCCAGCCTCACTCTAATACTAAAAGCAGACAAAGACATGAAAAAAAAGAGAAAATTTTAGACCAATATCACTGATAAACATAGACACAAAAATCCCCAACAAAATATTAGCAAACTGAATTAAAAACACATCAAAAGGATCATCCATCACAAAGTGGGATTTATTCCAGGTATGCAAGGATGGTATAATACACACAAATCAATGAAAGTGATATACCACATAAACAAAAGAAAGGGTGAAAACCATATGATGATTTCAATAGATGCTGAAAAAGCATTTGACAAAATTCAACATCCATTCATGATAGAAACTCAACAAAATGGGTATAAAGGGAACATACCTTAACATAATAAAGACCAGATATGATAAACCCACAGCAGACATCATACTCAAAGACAGAAAGCTAAAAGCTTTTCCTTTGAGATCAGGAACAAGACAAGGATACCTACTCTCACCATTTTTATTCAACATAGCCCTGGAAGTCCTAGCTGTGGCAATCAGACAAGATAAAGAGATAAAAGTTATCCAAACTGATAAGGAAGACATAAAACCATCACTATTTGCAGATGACATGATACTATATATTGAAAACTTTAAAAACTCCACCAAAAAACTATTAGAACTAATAAATGGATTCAACAAAGATACAGGATACAATATCAATACACAGAAATCTTTTGCATTTCCTATATACTAACAACAAACTAGCCAAAAGAGAAATCAAGAAAACAATTACATTTATAATTGCATCAAAAAATAAAATACCTAGGAATAAACATAACCAAGGAGGTGAAAGACATGTACTCTGAAACCTGTAAGACACTGAGGAAAGAAATTAAAGAAGACACAAATAAAGTAATCTATCCCATGCTCATAAATGGAAATCTATCCCATCTCATGAACAGGAAGAATTAATATCATCAAAATGGCCACCCTTCTCAAAACAATCCACATCAAAATACCAACTTCATTTTTCAATGAACTAGAGCAAAGAATCCTAAAATTGATATGGAACTACAAAAGACTCCAAATATTCAAAGCAATCTTGAGAAAGAAGAACAAAGCTGAGGGTATTATGCTGACTTCAAGTTCTACTACAAAGCTACAATAATCAAAACAGTATGGTACTGGTACAAGAACAGACCCATACATCAATGGAACAGAATAGAGAGTCCACAATAAACCCACACATATATGGTCAATTAACATATGATATGAATTTACAATGGGGAAAAGACAGTCTCTTCAATAAATGGTGTTGGGAAAATTGGACAGCTACATGGAAGAGAATGAAGCTGGGTTATTGTCTAACTGTACACAAATGTAAGCTTGAAATGGATCAGAGACCTACATGTACATTAAATCATAAAACTCTTAACATAATCTCTTACAACAAAAATAACTCATAATAAAAATCTCTTGAACATAAGCATAAGCAATTTTTTGTGGACACACCTCCCCAGGCAAGGGAGACAAAATTACAAATGAGCAAATGGGACTATATCACACTAAAAGTCTTCTGTACAGCAAAGGACTCCAGCAGTAGAAGAAAACAACCTACAATATGGGAGAATATATTCATAAATGATTTATCAAACAAGGGGTTAACATTCAAAATATACCAAGAACTCATGCACATCAGCACACACACACAAAAATAATAACCTGATTAAAAAATGGGCAGAGTACCTGAACAGAGATTTTTCAAAGAAGACATACAGATGCACAACAGGCACATGAAGAGATGCCCCATATTGCTAATCATCAGGAAAATGCAAATCAAAACCTCAATGAGATATCACCTCACACCAGTTAGAATGGTCACCATCTAAAAGACAAGAAATAATAAGTATCAGTCAGGACATGGAAATAAGTGAACCCTCCTACATTGTTGCTGGAAATGTAAATTGGTGCATCCACTATGGTAAATAGTATGGAGGTTCCTCAAAAAATACAAATACCATACAACCTAGTAACTGTACTTCTAGGAATTTACCTGAAAAAAACAAAATCTGTTTCAAAAAGAAATATGCAACCCTATGTTTATTGCCATGTTCTTTACAATATAGCCAAGACATGGAAGTAACTGAAGTGTCCATTGATAGATGAGTGGATAAAGAAGAGGTGGTACATATACACAATGGAATATTACTCAGCCATAAAAAAGAAAGAAAGCCTGTCATTTCTGACAGCATGGATGGTCCTAGAAGGTATTATGCTACTTGAAGTCAGGTGGGGAAAGACAAATACTATATGGTTTCACTTATTTGTGGAATCTAAAAACAAAATGAACAAAACATCAGTAGACTCAGGGACACTGAGAAGTGACTGGTGATGGAGGGGTTTGGGGGGGATGGATGAGGAGGGTGAGGGGGATAGAGGGGGCATAAAAATCTCAATCATACTCTACATTGGTCATGGGGATAGTAATACACCAGTGAGAATATAGTCAATGTTTCTGAAACATCTTTCTATTTTGACAGATAGTATCTGCACTAGATGGGGTGAGAATTTAATAATGTGGGTAAATTTTGAATCACTGCATTATGTATCTGAAATCAATATAAGATTGTGTATCAACTGTATTTAATAACAAAATAAAAAAAGAAAGAACTATCCAACACCCAGGCAGGAACCTGCAGTCCTTATATTGCCAATCCTTTTGGTCATGACTTGTACTAATATTCCTAATATAATGATGTTTAACAACATAATCCAATGAGTATGTTAAATTTATTTTTTAATACTTAAAGTCACTAAAAAGTAAAATTATAGACAGATTTATAGAAGTCAATGGCTATGTAGAAAAACTTCCTTCTCATAAAATAGTGAAATTTTACACACTGCTCAAAATATCCAAAAAAGTTTTGTTTTTTAAATAATGTAGTTAACCTGGTGTTTGGCAGTTAAAGACATCTGAAGCGAAACAGCATTTTCCTGTTTCTTCAGCAGTGAAGGCATAGTCCCCCTGGTTGAGAACGCTCACAGCTGCAAAAGCAAGCTCCAGAGGCCTTCTGCTTTGACCATTTCCTGTCAAGGGGACGAACACGCCAGAGTGATCATAATTTACCATGAACTAAAATAGTTTGTTTTTAAAAGACACTGTTATTTATGCATTTTGAAATTTAGAAACACTTCTGAAGTTATTTATTTCATTATATCCTGCAGTGTGCAAAACTAAGTAGTTATTAATTCATTATAAATCAATAGTTTCTTTACTTAAAAAATGGCTTTTCCTCCAAGCTTCCTTAGATTCGGCAGAAAAACTAGATTTGCCTTCTCAAGTACTTCTTACTGAATCATATCTATTACAAAATCTCCCACATTTGAGTATAATTATGCCAAATACACTACTTTGTGTATTTCAATTTCTTACATGTGTTGCTATTATGATTTAAAAATATGAAATTCAGATTAAGGTCATGTGGGACAAATGTCCTGCCTTGATTTCAGTCTTCATTTAGGGACAGATGGTAGTAGTGTTGATCATATCTTTTTCTTTGAACAGATTAAGTCTGTTCTCATCATATATCATATACAAAACACCATGTGACCTAATTTGTATATTACAGATTCTATTTGTAACTTTGAAAAAAGTCATTATAGATATAATTATCCTTTATATATATATGACAACAGCAACAAAGGAAGGTCTCAAAAAACACCTGCATATAAATTATCCAATGTTAAAGGTTTTCTTCTTTTTCTTACTTTGAGTTTATCAATCACTAAAGATTTTTTCCACTTGTCCACTGAATTTTCATTTTGAACTTAGAACTCAATTACCTCCTTAAAGTAATAACAGATAAAGGTTTGTTACTGAAGTTAGTTCAAACTAAATAATGCCATAACTGCTAATATCCCAGTTAAACATATTGAGTTGAAGAAGCTTTTTCAGCTGCTACTAAATCAGTAATATTTCTTTCTAAACCCTGACACAGATGTATAAAACATTCTAGAGGTCTGCAGCTCACAAAATTATGCTGTCTCGGTGTTAGACTTCTGAAATCTTATACCCGGATTTGTGTGTCACACCTTTAGTGATACGGCCACCAGGTGGGCTTAGAAACCCCTCCCAGGTTGGTGTAACTAAACATTCCATTAAAATATTAAAAATATCTTTAAAAACACATTTAGTAAAGGGCGGAGCCAAGATGATGGCATGAGTAGGACAGTGGAAATCTCCTCCCAAAAACATATATATTTTTGAAAATACAACAAATACAACTAATCTTAAAAGAGAGACCAGAAGACACAGGACAACAGCCAGACTACATCCACACCTGCGAGAACCCAGCACCTGGTGAAAGGGGTAAGATACAAGCTGCAGCCCAGTGGGACCCAAGCGCCCCTCACCCCAGTTCCCAGTGGGAGGAGAGGAGTCAGAGTGGGGACAGAGAGGGAGCCCAGGACTGCTAAACAGCCAGCCCTAGCCATCTGCACCAGAGTGCAGACACAGTGCATGCGTGGGGTGCTGGAAACTAGGGAAAGCAGGACAGTAAGACCTGTGAGCGGGTCCTGAAGCCGGCGCCCCTGTGACAAAGAAAAGCGAGTGCTTTTTGAAAGTCTTAAAGGGACAGGGACCCCACAACTGGATGGAAGCATCCTGGGTCACAGTCCAGCAGCTGGAAATTCCAGGGAACTCTGGACACACTAACCCCTGGGCAACAGCTCTGAGACCCCTCACGGAGGTAAACAGCCAAACAACTCCACGTCCATTACCCCTCCAGGCCCCGCCATAGCAGAGCAGCAGCCTGAGGCTGGCCACGCCCTCAGCAAGGGAGCTTGGTCCATACTGGCCGGGCAAGATACAAAGACCCAGTCTACATGCAATCGCCCAACACAAGCCAGTAGGGGTTGCAGTTGTCCCAGTAAAGAAAGGCCAGAAGCCAAGTGGAAAGAGGCTTGACTCTCCCAGCTGATAGAAGCGTCAATAGCACTCCACTGCACCTATCAACATGAAAAGGCAAAAAAATTTGTTTCAGACAAGACTAACCCAGACAGCTTTGACATCTTCTACATCTTCCCCTGAGAAGGAACCTGGGGAGATAGACTTAAACAGTCTTCCTGAAAAAGAATTCAAAACAAAAGTCATAACCATGCTGATGGACTTGCAGAGAAATATGCAAGAACTAAGGAGGGAGAATACAGAAATAAAAAAAGCTCTGGAAGGACTTCAAAACAGAATGGACGAGATGCAAGAGACCATTAATGGACTAGAAAACAGAGAACAGGAATTCAGAGAAGCTGATGCAGAGAGAGAGAAAAGGATCTCCAGGAATGAAAGAATTTTAAGAGAACTGTGGGACCAATCAAAATGGAACAATATCTGCATTATAGGGGTACCAGAAGAAGAAGAGAGAGAAAAAGGGATAGAAAGTGTCTTTGAAGAAATAATTGCCAAAAACTTCCCCAAACTAGGGAAGGAAATGGCCTCTCAGACCACAGAGGTACACAGAACTCCCATGACAAGGGATCCAAGGAGGGCAACACCAAGACACATAATAACTAAAATGGCAAAGATCAAAGACAAGGACAAAGTATTAAAGGCAGCCAGAGAGAAAAAAAAAAGGTCACCTACAAAGGAAAACCCATCAGGCTATCATCAGACTTCTCAACAGAAACCCTACAGGCCAGAAGAGAATGGCACTGTCGCGTGCCCTGTCCTCGCCGGCAAGAACAGCATGCAACAACAGCAGGATTCTTCTGCAGAAAGCTTTATTCTTCAGCTCTTTGTGAAACAAATGAGTTGGGCAGGACCCAGAGGGGAAGGAGAGGCTTGCTTATATAGTTCTCATGCTCTGACCTGGTTGGTGCGGCTCCATATGCCTTATTAGCATAACCATTTGGTGGGTCTCATTGGTCCTTATGCCAAGGTGCAATTAGCATGTAGTTTAGTGGTGTGGGATGATTTGTCATTAGGAAGTTCGGGGCCTTCCGGCTGCCCTGCATTGGGCGCTATTTTCTGAGTGCGGCTGCCAACATCTCCCCCTTTTTTGTCTAACAGAAGCTCAAGGCGGAACTTGCCAGCAGAGGCGGAGACAGAGGCCTGACCTCCATCATACTTCCTGATGCCCCCTTTTTGGAGAGGGGTTCTGGGCATCTACTCCTATGCAGTCAGGCATGCCTCTCAGAGGGGTCCAAGACCTCTTGCAGTGCTTTGCCTCGCATCCTCTGGCTGGCGTTGGGACCGCTTGGTACAAAGGGTTTGGACCCTTTTTCTCAACCCTCTTGCACCATGAGCTTCTTAAAGAAAGCTGTGATTAAGCATTGAGGTACTCGGGCCTGGTGCAGTGCCACATGGGCTCAGGGTGCAAGAGCTACCTCAAGCTAAAGCCGAGCTTCCTTCTTAAGCATGTTGAGCCACACTTGGGGAGAGGCGCCAACGTCTATCGCCATTAGGGCTTGAGCAAGGATCACCTTGTCCTGCTTATGTTGGTTGCGGAGTCTGCATAACAACCAGAATAAGAGCATGAGACCTCCAAGCAGGAACACGCCCATCCCAGCCATGCCCGCCCACTCCTTGACGTGGGAGAGAGCTCTGAGGAACCAGGAAGAGAGTCCTTCTGCTACGGAGATATCTAGACAGGTGGAGTTGATGTGGATTATTTCTCGCCGCAGTACTTCTAGTGCTCCATCAAAGTCTTGGGACCAGTTTCCTGAAAGATACTGGGACAGGCCTCGTGACAGATTAGTGAAAGCATTTAATACTTCTGTTAGTGATCCTGGCTTGTTTGTGGCTCTGTAATATGGCTGCGGCTAGGCCCGCGTTGGTGAGTGGCCCTCCTATTTCTCTACAGGCTTTCAACCAGGCGTGTATCCCTTTTTGTTTCCAGGGTGTTATCGCCTGTCTGCATTCCTTGGTACATTGTTCAAATACTAATTGCTCCACTAGGGGCATTGCTTGTTCCTGATCTCCAAATATTCTGCCTGCGGCCTCCATCATACGAGCGACAAAGTCAGAAAATGGCTCGCTCGGCCCCTGAATAATTTTTGTCAAATTGCCTGATACTTCTCCTTTGTTGGTGAGGGCTTTCCATGCTTTGGCGGCGCATGCGTTTATTTGTGCGTATACCTGTAAGGGGAAGGCGGTCTGGTTGGCTACCCACTGTCCTTGGCCCGTCAGCATATCATATGACCACGCAGGCTGTCCTTTGGCCGCGTTTGCGCGTGCCTGGGTCATACTGATATCATGCCACAATGCCTTCCATTCTATGTATTGCCCCATACTAGAAAGGCATGCCTTAGTTACATATTGCCAGTCTGCAGGTGTCATGGCTGTCTCTGTTAATCTCTCAACTTGTGCTATGGTATAGTTAGCACTGACTCCATAAGCCCGAACGGATTCTGCTAACTCCTTAACTTGTTTATGGCTCAGGGGCTGGTGAGAGCGTACGCCATTATCCTCAAATACAGGAAACATTTGTCTAATTGCCTGAAGAGTATCTGGGTGGCAAAAGGAGAGTGCGCCACTCACGTAAGGTGGCGGGGCAACGGGCGTCGGGGGACACCCTGCTTTCATTTTTTCCTTGGTCCACTTTTCAACTTTGCTGGTTCCCTTACTTCTGCACTCTGCGGTTTTATTTTCTTCCCCTTCCTCTGCGGACGTTAATTCCTCCTCAGATTCCCTATTGGAGAGTTGGAGGTCCCTCAACTCTTTCCAGGGGTATTTACTATTTTCTCCGAGGCGATTGTCACTCGCTTTTCGGGGCTCTTTCGCTTTTGCCCTAGGCGGGCTTTCTCCCTCACTCTGGGGTTTCTTTACTTTCGTTTTTGTGGCCTTTTTTCGGCCGCGCGCGCTCTCTGTTTCCCGTTCCGTTTCTGACATGCTCTCTTGGATATCTGTCAATGCTCTCTGACCTTCTTTTATTACCTTTTCACATCTCTCATCTTGCAGACAAGCTCTAATCAGTTTCCAGAGGGGCCTGGTGCCTCCCCTCAGGCTACCCTCCTCCTCCTCTCTATCAAGATCTTTCCCCAGTTTGTCCCAGCTCGGGATTGAGAGGGACCCTGAACAAATGAACCAGGGGGCCACACGGTCTGTCTCCTTCACAAAAGATCCTAAGACTTTGCTGGAGACCTTCAAGTTTCGCTCTTTGAGAGCTGTCTGCAGCGCCGTGACTAATGACGGTGCATTCCCCATGGTGCCTCCTTATTTACAGAGAACCATCAACCATCATCCTAAAAAGCAGGGGCCTCTCGGAACTTACCCCTCCGGGCTTTCTTCTGACCTGCAGTTCTGAATCCTCTCCAGATGTCTGAAGGGTCCTCCCTGTGCCGGTGATGTTCTGATTCCCGGGATTCGGCACCACTTGTCGCATGCCCTGTCCTCGCCGGCAAGAACAGCATGCAACAACAGCAGGATTCTTCTGCAGAAAGCTTTATTCTTCAGCTCTTTGTGAAACAAATGAGTTGGGCAGGACCCAGAGGGGAAGGAGAGGCTTGCTTATATAGTTCTCATGCTCTGACCTGGCTAATAAGTTCATATGCCTTATTAGCATAACCATTTGGTGGGTCTCATTGGTCCTTATGCCAAGGTGCAATTAGCATGTAGTTTAGTGGTGTGGGATGATTTGTCATTAGGAAGTTCGGGGCCTTCTGGCTGCCCTGCATTGGGCGCTATTTTCTGAGCGCGGCTGCCAACATGGCACGATATACTTAATGCAATGAAACAGAAGGGCCTTGAACCAAGAATACTGTATCCAGCACGATGATCATTTAAATATGAAGGAGGGATTAAACAATTCACAGACATGCAAAAGTTGAGGGAATATGCCTCCCACAAACCAACTCTACAGGGCACCTTATAGGGACTGCTCTAGATGGGAGCACTCCTAAAAAGAGCACAGAACAAAACACCCAACATATGAAGAAGGGAGGAGAAGGAATAAGAAGGGAGAGAAATAAAGAATCATCAGACCGTGTTCATGATAGTTCAATAAGTGAGTTAAGTTAGACTGTAAGAGAGTAAAGAAGCTAACCTTGAACTTTGGTAACCATGAATCTAAAGCCTGCAATGGCAATAACTACATACCTTTCAATAACCACACTAAATGTAAATGGACTGAATGCACCAATCAAAAGACACAGAGTAATAGAATGCATAAAAAAGCAAGACCCGTCCATATGCTGCTTACAAGAGATTCACCTTAAACCCGAACACATGCACAGACTTAAAGTCAAGGGATGGAAAAAGATATTTCATTCAAACAACAGAGAGAAAAAAGCAGGTGTTGTAACACTAGTATCAGACAAAATAGACTTCAAAATAAAGAAAGTAACAAAAGATAAAGAAGGATATTACATAATGATAAAGGGCTCAGCCCAACAAGAGGATATAACCATTATAAATATATATGCACCCATTACAGGAGCACCAACATATGTGAAATAAATACTAACAGAATTAAAGAAGGAAATAGAATGCAATGCATTCATTCTGGGAGACTTCAACACACCACTCACTCCAAAGGACAGATCCACCAGACAGAAAATAAGTAAGGACACAGAGGCACTGAACAACACACTAGAACAGATGGACCTAATAGACATCTACAGAACTCTACATCCAAAAGCAACAGGATACACATTCTTCTCAAGTGCACATGCAACATTCTCCAGAATAGACCATATACCAGGCCACAAAAAGAGCATCACTAAATTCCAAAAGATTGAAATCCTACTAACCAACTTCTCAGACTACAAAAGCATAAAACTAGAAATAAATTGTACGAAGAAAGCAAAAAGGCCCACAAACACATGGAGGCTTAACAACGCACTCCTAAATAATCAATGGATCAATGACCAAATCAAAATGGAGATCAGGAATATATGGAAACAAATGACAACAGTGACACAAAGCCCCAACTTCTGTGGGACACAGCAAAAACAGTCTTAAGAGGAACGTATATAGCAATCCAGGCATATTTAAAGAAGGAAGAAAAATCCCAAATGAATGGTCTAATGTCACAATTATCAAAATTGGAAAAAGAAGAACAAATGAGGCCTAAGGTCAGCAGAAGGAGGGACATAATAAATATCGGAGAAGAAATAAATAAAATTGAGGGGAATAAAACAATAGAAAAAATCAATGAAACCAAGAGCTGGTTCTTTGAGAAAATAAACAAAATAGATAAACCTCTAGCCAGACTTATTAAGAGGAAAAGAGAGTCAACAGACATCAATGGAATCAGAAATGAGAAAGGAAAAATCATGACGGACACCACAGAAATACAAAGAATTATTAGACATACAGAGAAGACATAATATCCATTCTCCTTAAAGTCTTCCAAAAAATAGAGTACTCCCAAACACATTCTATGAAGCCAACGTCACCCTAATACCAAAACCAGGCAAAGACCCCACCAAAAAAGAAAACTACAGACCAATATACCTGATGAACATAGATGCAAAATACTCAACAAAATATTAGCAAACCGAATTCAAAAATACATCAAAAGGATCATACACCATGATCACGTGGGATTCATCCCAGGGATGCAAGGATGTTTCAATATTAGAAAATCCATCAACATCATCCACCACATCAACAAAAAGGACAAAAACCACATGATCATCTCCATTGATGCTGAAAAAGCATTCGACAAAATTCAACAAAATGGGAATAGAGGGCAAGTACCTCAACATAATAAAGGCCATATATGATAAACCCACAGCCAATATCATTCTGAACAGAGAGAAGCTGAAAGCTTTTCCTCTGTGATCAGGAACAACACAGGGATGCCCACTCTCCCCACTGTTATTCAACATAGTACTGGAGGTCCTAGCCACGGCAATTAGACAAAACAAAGAAATACAAGGAATCCATATTGGTAAAGAAGAAGTTAAACTGTCACTATTTGCAGATGACATGATATTGTACATTAAAAATCCTAAAGACTCCACTCCAAAACTACTAGAGCTAATATCGGAATTCAGCAAAGTTGCAGGAAACAAAATTAACACACAGAAATCTGTGGCTTTCCTATACACTAACAGTAAACTAATAGAAAGAGAAATCAGGAAGACAATTCCATTCACAATTGCATCAAAAAAAATAAAATACCTAGGAATAAACCTAACCAAGGAAGTGAAAGACCTATACCCTGAAAACTATAAGACACTCTTAAGAGAAATTAAAGGAGACACTAATGAATGGAAACTCATCCCATGCTCATGGCTAGGAAGAATTAATATTGTCAAAATGGCATCCTACCCAAAGCAATATACAGATTTGATGCAATCCTATCAAACTACCAACAGCATCCTTCAATGAACTGGAACAAATAGTTCAAAAATTCATATGGAAACACCAAAGACCCTGAATAGCCAAAGCAATCCTGAGAAGGAAGAATAAAGGGGGGTATCTCACTTCCCAACTTCAAGCTCTACTACAAAGCCACAGTAATCAAGACAATTTGGTACTGACACAAGAACAGAGCCACAGACCAGTGGAACAGAATAGAGACTCCAGACATTAACCCAAACATATATGGTCAACTAATATTTAATAAAGGGGCCATGGACATACAATGGGGAAATGACAGTGTCTTCAACAGATGGTGCTGGCAAAACTGGACAGCTACATGTAAGAGAATGAAACTGGATCACTGTCTAACCCCACACACAAAAGTAAATTCGAAATGGTCAAAGACCTGAATGTAAGTCATGAAACCATAAAACTCTTAGAAAAAAAACATAGGCAAAAATCTATTAGACATAAACATGAGTGACCTCTTCTTGAACATATCTCCCCGGGCAAGGGAAACAAACACAAAAATGAACAAATGGGACTATGTCAAGCTGAAAAGCTTCTGTACAGCAAAGGACACCATCAAAAGAACAAAAAGGTATCCTACAGTATGGGAGAATATATTCGTAAATGACAGACCCGATAAAGGGGTGACATCCAAAATATATAAAGAGCTCACACACCTCAACAAATAAAAATCAAATAACCCAATTAAAAAATGGGCAGAGGAGCTGAATAGATAGTTCTCTAAAGAAGAAATTCAGATGGCCAACAGACACATGAAAAGATGCCCCACATCGCTTGTCACCAGAGAAATGCAAATTAAAACCACAATAAGATATCATCTCACACCAGTAAGGATGGCTACCATCCAAAAGACAAACAACAACAAATGTTGCAAGGTTGTGGAGAAAGGGGAACCCTCCTACACTGCTGGTGGGAATATAAATTAGTTCAACCATTGTGGAAAGCAGTATGGAGGTTCCTCAAAAAACTAAAAATAGAAATACCATTTGACCCAGGAATTGCACACCTGGGAATTTACCCTAAGAATGCAGCACTCCAGTTTGAAAAAGACAGATGCACCCCTATGTTTATCGCTGCATTATTTACAATAGCCAAGATATGGAAGCAACCTAAATGTCCATCAGTAGATGAATGGATAAAGAAGATGTGGTACATATACACAATGGAATATTACTCAGCCTTAAGAAAAAAACAAATCCTACCATTCGCAACAACATGAATGGAGCTAGAGGGTATTATGCTCAGTGAAATAAGCCAGGCAGAGAAAGACAAGTACCAAATGATTTCACTTATCTGTGGAGTATAAGATCAAAGGAAAAACTGAAGGAACAAAATAGAAGCAGAAGCACAGAACCCAAGAATGGACTAATAGTTACCAAAGGGAAAGGGACTGGGGAGGACGAGTGGAAAGGGAGGGATAAGGGTGGGAAAAAAAGAAAGAGGGCATTACGATTAGCATGTATAGTGTGAGTGGGGCACGAGGAGGGCTGTGCAACACAGAGAAGACAAGTAGTGATTTTACAGCATCTTACTATGTTGATGGACAGTGACTGTGAATGGGTATGTGGGGGGGGACTTGGTGAAGGGGGGAGCCAAGTAAACATAATGTCCTTCATGTAATTGTAGATTAATGATACCAAAATAAAATTTAAAAAATATATATATATAGTCTAAAAAAAAAACACATTTAGTGATGCATAGCTATCCTGGAAGGAAAATGAGGAAATTCCTCAGAGGCCAGAAATAAAAAAGCCTGACCCTTCAGGTGTGAGAGAGAGCACCAGAGCCGAGTCTGTCTGGGGGATGCAAGTGGATCCATGTTGGTCTGGGTCCTGGCCTTTAATAGGTCACATAGGCATGGATCAGGAGACTAGGATAAATGCTCCAAATGGCAAGAAGGAGGATTGGAGATCAACTCTTCCCTTCACCAAAGCCAGGATGCCTGATGGCAAAAGCTAAGTGGAAAATAAATAGAAAACAAAACATAAACCTGCCCCTCAGATGTAGACCATTTAGACCATGAATAGGGTGGAACAGAACAAAGGAATGTTTCTAACTTGAAGCCTGTCTCCACCCAAGTTTAGGATCTGAATTCACAGACCAATGGGGCCCTAAAATCTCAAACCAAAAATTAAGTGTACAGAGTTCCTAGTGACAGTGTCTGTAAGCATCTGGCAGAAGCAAAAACAAATCCTCTCTGGAGAAAAGAGCTTTACACAAAGGCCTTAAATAATTCCAGCAGATAAAATTCCACTTTAAAAAACTTAAGGTCAGGGAGCCAAGATGGCAGCGTGAGTAGAGCAGTGGAAATCTCCTCCCAAAAACACATAGAGCTATGAAAATATAACAAACAAAACTCTTCCTAAAATAGAGACCAGAGGACACAGGACAACATCCAGACCACATCCACACCTGCAAGAACCCAGCACCTTGCGAAGGGGGTAAAATACAAGCCCCGGCCCGGCGGGACCCGAGCGCCCCTCCCCCCAGCTCCCGGCGGGTGGAAAGAAACCGGAGTGGTTTTTTGGTTGTTTTTTTTTGGCGACTGCTTTTTGGAAGCCTTAAAGGGACAGCGACCCCATTGCTAGGGAGGCAGGGCAGCGGGACTGGTGAGCGGTGCCTGGGACCGGCACCTGAGGACAAAGATCGAGCGTTTTTCCCTATGGGACCGGTCGGTGGGTGCCTGAGACCGGTGCCTGAGGACGGAGGAAATCGCGCGCTTTTCCCTTTTTTTTCCTCTCTTTTTGGTGAGTGCTTTTTGGAAGCCTTAAAGGGACAGGGACCCCGGTGCTAGGGAGGCAGAGCAGCAGGACCGGTGAGAGGGTGCCTGGGACCGGTGCTTGAGGACAAAGAATATCGTGCATTTTTCCCTGCGGGACCGGTGGGCAGATGCTTTTTGGAAGCCTTGAAGGGACAGGGACCCCGGTGCTAGGGAGACAGGGCAGCAGGACCAGTGAGTGGGTGCCTGGAACCGGCGCCTGAGGAAAAAAAAAAATCGCGTGTTTTTTCCTTTTTTTTTTTTTTTTTTTCTGATCCCTCTCTCATTGTTGCTGTTGTTGTTTTGGTTTGGAGAGTGCTTTTTGGAAGTCTTAAAGGGGCAGGACAGGACACTTAGACCAGAGGCAGGGAATCTGGGGATCTCTGGGCACTCTAACCCCCTGGGCAACAGGGAGCACAGAGGCCCCTTATGGAGAAAAATAGCCTCCTGGCCGCTCCCCCTCCAACAGGGCTCCACCACTTTGGAGGAGCAGCGCTAGCCAGGCCATGCCCACAGCAACAGTGGAGATAAACTCCATAGCAAACGGGCAGGTAGCAGAAGCCCTGCCTGCGCACAGCTGACAAGCATAAGCCACTAGAGGTCACTATTCTCCCAGGAGAGGAAGGTCACAAACCAACAAGAAGGGAAGCTCTTCCAGCGGTCACACGTACGAGGTCTGCAAACTATCTCTATCACCATGAAAAGGCAAAACAACAGGCAGACAAAGATCACAGAGTCAACACCTTAGAAGGAGGCAGACCTAACCAGTTCTCCTGAAAAAGAATTCAAAATAAAAATCATGAACATGCTGACAGAGATGCAGAGAAAAATGCAAGAGCAATGGGATGAGATGCAGGGAAAAATGTAAGAGCAATGGGATGAAGTCCGGAGGGAGATCACAGATGTCAGGAAGGAGATCACAGAAGTGAAACAATCCCTGGAAGGATTTATAAGCAGAATTGATAAGATGCAAGAGGCCATTGAAGGAATACAAGCCAGAGAGCAGGAACGTATAGAAGCTGACATAGAGAGAGATAAAAGGATCTCCGGGAATGAAACAACACTAAGAGAACTATATGACCAAACCAAAAGGAATAATATTCGTATTATAGGGGTACCAGAAGAAGAAGAAAGAGGAAAAGGGATAGAAAGTCTCTTTGAAGAAATAATTGCTGAAAACTTCCCCAAACTGGGGGAGGAAATAATCGAACAGACCATGGAATTACACAGAACCCCCAACAGAAAGGATCAAAGGAGGACAACACCAAGACACATAGTAATTAAAATGGCAAGGATCAAGGACAAGGAAAGAGTTTTAAAGGCAGCTAGAGAGAAAAAGGTCACCTATAAAGGAAAACCCATAAGGCTAACATCAGACTTCTTGACAGAAACCCTACAGGCCAGAAGAGAATGGCATGATATACTTAATGCAATGAAACAGAAGGGCCTTGAACCAAGGATACTGTATCCAGCACGACTATCATTTAAATATGATGGCGGGATTAAACAATTCCCAGACAAGCAAAAGCTGAGGGAATTTGCTTCCCACAAACCACCTCTACAGGGCATCCTACAGGGACTGCTCTAGATGGGAACACTCCTAAAAAGAGCACAGAACAAAACACACAACATATGAAGAATGGAGGAGGAATAAGAAGGGAGAGAAGAAAAGAATCTCCAGACAGTGTATATAAGAGCTCAATAAGCGAGTTAAGTTAGGCAGTAAGATACTAAAGAAGCTAACCTTGAACCTTTGGTAACCACGAATCTAAAGCCTGCAATGGCAATAAGTACATATCTCTCAATAGTCACCCTAAATGTAAATGGACTTAATGCGCCAATCAAAAGACACAGAGTAATAGAATGGATAAAAAAGCAAGACCCATCTATATGCTGCTTACAAGAAACTCACCTTAAACCCAAAGACAAGCATAGACTAAAAGCCAAGGGATGAAAAACATATTTCAGGCAAACAACAGTGAGAAGAAAGCAGGGGTTGCAGTACTAATATCAGACAAAACAGACTTCAAAACAAAGAAAGTAACAAGAGATAAAGAAGGATACTACATAATGATAAAGGGCTCAGTCCAACAAGAGGATATAACCATTCTAAATCTATATGCACCCAATACAGGAGCACCAGCATATGTGAAGCAAATACTAACAGAACTAAAGAGGGAAATAGACTGCAATGCATTCATTTTAGGAAACTTCAACATGCCACTCACCCCAAAGGATAGATCCACCGGGCAGAAAATAACTAAGGACACACAGGCACTGAACAACACACTAGAACAGATGGACCTAATAGACGCCTATAGAACTCTACATCCAAAAGCAACAGGATATACATTCTTCTCAAGTGCACATGGAACATTCTCCAGAATAGACCACATACTAGCTCACAAAAAGAGCCTCAGTAAACTCCAAAATATTGAAATTCTACCAACCAAATTTTCAGACCACAAAGGTATAAAAGTAGAAATAAATTCTACAAAGAAAAAAAAAGGCTCACAAACACACGGAGGCTTAACAACATGCTACTAAATAATCAGTGGATCAATGAACAAATCAAAACAGAGATCAAGGAATATATAGAAACAAATGACAACAACAACACTAAGCCCCAACTTCTGTGGGATGCAGCAAAAGCAGTCTTAAGAGGAAAGTATATAGCAATCCAGGCACACTTGAAGAAGGAAGAACAATCCCAAATGAATAGTCTAACATCACAATTATTGAAACTGGAAAAAGAAGAACAAATGAGGCCTAAAGTCAGCAGAAGGAGGGACATAATAAAGATCAGAGAAGAAATAAACAAAATTGAGAAGAATAAAACAATAGCAAAAATCAACGAAACCAAGAGCTGGTTCTTTGAGAGAATAAACAAAATAGATAAGCCTCTAGCTCAACTTATTAAGAGAAAAAGAGAATCAACACAAATCAACATAATCAGAAATGAGAATGGAAAAATCACGACAGACTCCACAGAAATACAAAGAATTATTAAAGACTACTATGAAAACCTATATGCCAACAAGCTGGAAAACCTAGAAGAAATGGACAACTTCCTAGAAAAATACAACCTCCCAAGACTGACCAAGGAAGAAACACAAAAGTTAAACAAACCAATTACGAGCAAAGAAATTGAAATGGTAATCAAAAAACTACCCAAGAACAAAATTCCGGGGCCGGACGGATTTACCTGGGAATTTTATCAGACACACAGAGAAGACATAATACCCATTCTCCTTAAAGTGTTCCAAAAAATAGAAGAAGAGGGAATACTCCCAAACTCATTCTATGAAGCCAACATCACCCTAATACCAAAACCAGGCAAAGACTCCACCAAAAAAGAAAATTACAGACCAATATCCCTGATGAATGTAGATGCAAAAATACTCAATAAAATATTAGCAAACAGAATTCAACAGTGTATGAAAAGGATCATACACCATGACCAAGTGGGATTCATCCCAGGGATGCAAGGATGGTACAACATTCGAAAATCCATCAACATCATCCACCCCATCAACAAAAAGAAAGACAAAAACCACATGATCATCTCCATAGATGCCGAAAAATCATTTGACAAAATTCAACATCCATTCATGATAAAAACTCTCAGCAAAATGGGAATAGAGGGCAAGTACCTCAACATAATAAAGGCCATATATGATAAACCCACAGCCAGCATTATACTGAACAGCGAGAAGCTGAAAGCATTTCCTCTGAGATCGGGAACCAGACAGGGATGCCCACTCTCCCCACTGTTATTTAACATACTACTGGAGGTCCTAGCCATGGCAATCAGACAAAACAAAGAAATACAAGGAATCCAGATTGGTAAAGAAGAAGTTAAACTGTCACTATTTGCAGATGATATGATACTGTACATAAAAAACCCTAAAGACTCCACTCCAAAACTACTAGAACTGATATCGGAATACAGCAAAGTTGCAGGATACAAAATTAACACACAGAAATCTGTAGCTTTCCTATACACTAACAATGAATCAATAGAAAGAGAAATCAGGAAAACAATTCCATTCACCATTGCATCAAAAAGAATAAAATACCTAGGAATAAACCTAACCAAAGAAGTGAAAGACTTATACTCTGAAAACTACAAGTCACTCTTAAGAGAAATTAAAGGGGACACTAATAAATGGAAACTCATCCCATGCTCATGGCTAGGAAGAATTAATATCGTCAAAATGGCCATCCTGCCCAAAGCAATATACAGATTTGATGCAATCCCTCTCAAATTACCAGCAACATTCTTCAATGAATTGGAACAAATAATTCAAAAATTCATATGGAAACACCAAAGACCCCGAATAGCCAAAGCAATCCTGAAAAAGAAGAATAAAGTAGGGGGGATCTCACTCCCCAACTTCAAGCTCTACTACAAAGCCATAGTAATCAAGACAATTTGGTACTGGCGCAAGAACAGAGCCACAGACCAGTGGAACAGATTAGAGACTCCAGACATTAACCCAAACAAATATGGTCAATTAATATTTGATAAAGGAGCCATGGACATACAATGGCAAAATGACAGTCTCTTCAACAGATGGTGCTGGCAAAACTGGACAGCTACATGTAGGAGAATGAAACTGGACCATTGTCTAACCCCATATACAAAGGTAAACTCAAAATGGATCAAAGACCTGAATGTAAGTCATGAAACCATTAAACTCTTGGAAAAAAACATAGGCAAAAACCTCTTAGACATAAACATGAGTGACCTCTTCTTGAACACAACAGCAAAAATGAGCAAGTGGGACTACATTAAGCTGAAAAGCTTCTGTACAGTGAAAGACACCATCAATAGAACAAAAAGGAACCCTACAGTATGGGAGAATATATTTGAAAATGACAGATCCGATCAAGGCTTGACGTCCAGAATATATAAAGAGCTCACACGCCTCACCAAACAAAAAACAAATAACCCAATTAAAAAATGGGCAGAGTAACTGAACAGACAGTTCTCTAAAAAAGAAATACAGATGGCCAAGAGACACATGAAAAGATGCTCCACATCGCTAATTATCAGAGAAATGCAAATTAAAACTACAATGAAGTATCACCTCACACCAGTAAGGATAGCTGCCATCCAAAAGACAAACAACAACAAATGTTGGCGAGGCTGTGGAGAAAGGGGAACCCTCCTACACTGCTGGTGGGAATGTAAATTAGTTCAACCATTGTGGAAAGCAGTTTGGAGGTTCATCAAAATGCTCAAAACAGACCTACCATTTGACCCAGGAATTCCACTCCTAGGAATTTACCCTAAGAACACAGCAATCAAGTTTGAGAAAGACAGATGCACCCCTATGTTTATCACAGCACTATTTACAATAGCCAAGAATTGGAAGCAACCTAAATGTCCATCGGTAGATGAATGGATAAAGAAGATGTGGTACATATACACAATGGAATACTACTCAGCCATAAGACGTGGAAAAATCCAACCATTTGCAGCAACATGGATGGAGCTAGAGGGTATTATGCTCAGTGAAATAAGCCAGGCAGAGAAAGACAAGTACCAAGTGATTTCGCTCATATATGGAGTATAAGAACAAAGAAAAAACCTGAAGGAGCAAAACAGCAGCAGACTCGCAGAACCCAAGAATGGACTAAAAGTTACCAAAGATAAAGGGACTGGGGAGGATGGGTGGAAATGGGGGGATAATGGGGGGTGGGGGGAAGAAAGGGGGCATTATGATTAGCATGTATAATATGGAGGGGTGGCACAGGGAGGGCTGTACAACACAGAGAAGACAAGTAGTGGTTCTAAAGCATCTTGCTGCACTGATGGACAGTGACTGTAATGGGGTATGTGGGGGGGACTTGGTGATGGGGGGAGTCTAGTAAACATAATGTTCCTCATGTAATTGTACATTAATGATACCAAAAAAAGCACAACTCATTGGCAGTAGCAATCCTAGCATAAGCATTAAAAACAACCTCTACTTTTACATATCTAATAAAGGCTCTAATTTGAGTTAGTCAAGAAATCTATTTTGCTTACCTTTTTGAGAGCTGTAATCCAGTTTCTGCCAGAGGTTGCACAATATTGGCAAACAGAAAGGTATTCTCAGGTGTGTTATTTCCCAGAAGATATCTATTATATACTCCCTATAGGTATATTAACATAGAGCAATTAAAATACATTGAAAACTGGTCTTCAGCTATCCAGTGTTTCCACAGTGTGAGTCACTAAATCCAAGGTACCAAGAGCTATCATACTAACAATTACATTAGTTTACATACAGGGGTAATTATATGCCCCTAAATTACAGAGTTACATTTGTATTATTTGGTTGACATATTTTCATCCTGACAGAACCTATAACTGGGAATCAAACCAAGCTTTAAAATGAGCTCTACAGTTAACCAAAGATACCAAATGGCAAGTTATATCACCTCAAAAGATTACTGCTCTCCCTTTATAGTGGGGGGAAAATCTAAAGAAACTAAACTAAAATAAAAACTTTAACACCAAAGAGAAGGCAACAAGATGCTCTCTATGATACTTTATGTAATTTACCTGGACCCCTAGTTTAGGTGAAATTGTCTCCTTTGAACCGTGTTAGGTGAACGCTAAGCAGTTGTTCTTCCTGCTTTGTGTTCTGTGCTTCCAACATAATATATTCTCCTCTCCTCTACCCACCTCCCCCGAAACACAATCAACTGAATTTCATTAGTTTCTTTATATAACTCTTAATGCAATAAAACACTTAACAGCCTTTCCATTATTCCCAATTTCATATTTCTAGTTAGGATGGGATGTTTATGATCATCTGTGAGACTACTATTATATAGTTTATGACATATGTATTAATTTCAATCATAACCCATGTCAAACTTTTATCTCAAATCAAAATTCATTTTAAATTCAAAGCCTATTTGGTATTTGATTTGTGGAAACTGATAGATATAGAAATACGCCATGAATGCTATTTTGAGAAATCCATCCAATCAACATGATTAACTAACATTAATTCAGTTCTAAAATACAGGATGAGATGTAACACAACAATTTCCTAGAAGACATTTCAGTTGTTTGTGGATAGCATGAACTCTGAGGATAGGGAACAATAACAAATTTTCCTTAATCCTTTTTTACCACTGCTTTCTGTTTATAAAATGTCTTACTTACCTGTTCTTTCTCCAAGCCCTGCACCCTGCCATTGATGAAGCATCTCAATTTCTTAAATAAACTCCCAAGATGCACAGTACATGGAAACTGAATTAGCATAATGAAGAATGTATTTGTCTAGGTTAAACTGTAATTTTAAAAAACTGAATTTATGCTCTATTTCCTCTAAAAATTAATCACATAATATGACCTAAAAATGGAAAAATTAAATCATCCAGTCACCCAAATATACATAAAGAGACTACTATATACTTGGTAGGGTGCCAGGCTTTGGGAAATACAAAAATAATTTTTTCCCCATCATCAGCTTTGGTTAATAAATGGTCTTATAGTCTGAAGGAGACATCGTCCAAAGAGTTCAGCTCTTTCTTGCATTGGTATTTGGGGAATAACTGATCCTCACATGCTTTTCTGTTTGTCATGATGTCTTTCTCTTTCCCTTCCTCCATCTCTTGAATTTACTATACCAAAAGGTGATAATATATTTTGTTACTCATCTTTTCCTTGCCAATTTCCTATTCTATAAATTCTGGATTTATATTTTGCCCATGTCTGTCATTTTTTGGCAATTTTCTTATTTTTCAAATTGATACAAAAATCAAATTTTGGTGCTTGTCATTATGAAAGGTAAAATGACCTAAGGGTAAAGAATATAAATCCCTGAAGACCAGAAATCAGACCATAAGTCTGAAGGCATTGTATTAATAAACAGTGGTGAAATACATGTTAGAAACAACGAATTATCTGTGCTGTTCCAGGCATTTTAAAATGTGAAAGGGCAAGAAAGAAATTCCAGGTAGGAAGAGCAGACTTAATTCCCCTGCATGGCAATATATTGAAATCAGTTCTTCCATTGATGATATCCCTATAAATACAACACACACTATAAACTTGAATAAAAATGTCATGGTGAATATTTCAACATGTCATAATATTACATTTAAAATATAATATTCATAAGTATATAAAATTGAACATAACCATTAATCCACATAACAAAATATGACTAAACACCGATTTCCAAAAGCACATTATATACAAAGGACTACATTTTGTCATAAATTACTAAAAGTGGAGTGCTACATTCAGAAAAATCAATAAAGAATAAGATGATTCAGAATCGTTTCAAGAAACAAAAATCTATGTATGTAAAATTGCAATAAAATCCTAATTTTTAATTATGAAGACAAATAAAGACCTAATTATTAGACATAATAACAGTAATTTAGGCACATTGTGTTTCCATACCTACGTTTTTTCCAAAATAAGAACTTTGATTTGTCACTGGAACACTCCTTGGCCAAAAGCGGGACAGGGACAGATGAGCTACATCTGACAAAGGATGACCGATGGCTGAAGCTGCCAATCCAGTACGGCTCTAACTCGAGACTGTTATTAAAAATAAAAAGTGTTAACATATCCAATCCAAAACAAAATAAGGAAATAAATGAAATAGAATGCATTCTAAATCATAATTTCCATCAAAAGCAAATCTGAGGCCAAAGTCTGAATTCTTTATCCATAGTGGCACATCTCATTTATTAAATAGCTAATTAACCTTGATTGTGTAGAGCCGAGTCCTCTGGCTCCATTACTGATCATCAGTTCTCTTGCATTTCACTTTACAAAACCTTACTGTCTCTACTAATGAGCACAGGAAAAAGCCGTTGAAACTTTTCAACTAGGAGTAGCTGTTACAAAGAACACATTCTAATAATTACTTACAATTTAAGAATCTATGCTATGCCATGTATAATTAAGAGTTTGCTCTGGTGGTGAATCTTAATACATAACAAATATTACACTCTTATGGTAATAGTAATTTTTAAAGTAAATTATTTCATCCTGTAGGTACAAAACTGTAATTGTTATAAACGATGCTGCTTGTTTTTATGAATATATATTATACAGCAACATGATAAAATGATTATGTAATTTGGAACCAATAAAACATAGAGGTTCCCCCATTCTACTTTGTAACAATATGTATCAAGGGAATGTCTATCTTTAAGTTAAGAACACAGGAAATTTAACTATAATTACAGGGGGAAAAATAAATTTGCAGAATAATATGTACAGTATAATCCTATTTTTGTTTAAATAAAAATGTTATAAATGAATATTTAAAGTTGTAAGGATGTACACCAAACTGAAAGCAATGGCTGTGATTATTTCAGGGAACTGAGCTAAGGGGGATGGGTAGACGAAGGGGAACCTTCACTGGAGGGTTCTGTGCAGAGGAGTGACATGATAGGATTTGTGTTTGAAGACAGTCACTCTGGCTATGTTTTGAATAGACTGTGCTGGGGCTAGTGAGGAGGCTGCAGAAATAAGGTGGACAAAATTACCCAAGCCAGATAAAATAGCAGAGCTCATTTGGGCAATGCAAGTTACTGGGCTTCATGCCTTTATATAACTTTGTATGGGTTTGGACTCCCTAGTTCTTTTGGCACACCTATATACATTACTATAGTTTTGTGGAAAAACATGGACAGATCTACCTGCAAATCCTAGTTCCACCGCTTACTGGCTGTGTAACACCGGACAAGCTAGTTAACCTCTCTGATCCTCAATTTTCTCAGCTATAATATATACGTCTTGCACAGGGTTAGTGTGAAGATTATATGAGGGCAGGTAGTGTATCTGTTTTGTTTACCAGTTCCTAGCAAACTACCTGGAATATAGTAGGTGGCCAACATGTATTTATTCAATGAATAAATACAGAGCCTAACATACAGTTCGCTATAAAAAATTTGCTATTAAGATGATGGAAAAAATTGATCAGATCACTCTCTCCTCCATGATTTGACTTTATAAGATCTTTTATTGTTGCGGTAATATTATATTATGAATTAGTATACTAGCTAGATTTGTTAAGCTAAAAAAAAAGATTGCATGCATTTTTTTCTATACCATCCTATGTGTTTCTATGCTCTTAACATCCAAAGAAAAGATGATAAACTTACACTACAACTTTTTTTTTCAGTAGAAATTGGGAATCTTCTCTGGAGTTAAATTTCAAGATATCTGAAACATTTTTTAGGTAATCACACAAAGCTCTAAAAACAATGGCCAGTGAGAAAAGTTAAATTGTATCAATTAGTGTAAATTGGCTATAGTTTATTAGAATTCTGTCTATGCCTGTGTACAGAGCTATAAAAATCTCAGCCTAACTCCCAGTGGTTGAAACGAATACTTAATCAGTTCATCTTGCTGGTAAAGAACTTATTAATAAATTGATTTCTGAGTTTTTCTGAAATATCAGCATAACTGAAAGCTTTTCAATTTTGATTATCTTCTAGATTGAGTTTTATTTTTCTATATATTGCTTTTGTACTACTGAATTGTATTAATATGTATGTATATTAATAGCTCTGACTTTCCACACTGGACCCTAGAGAATTAAGAGAGGAAGAGAGGAATCTTTTAAACCAGGAGAACATCCTTTTCCTAAGGAGATGTGAGTTTTTCTTCTTCTTACAGCATTATTTACACCATTGCCAAACATTAAAACCAGGCATTTCTGGCAATGTGTTTTCACTACTAAGCACCCATCCAGAGATTATGAAGTGGATCTTTAAGCAGAAAATCTGTGTGTACCTTCACCCTATCAATTTATTGCTCAAGTAGATGTATGTAATTCAGCTATAGAAACAGTAACTTAAATAATGGATGAGCTCTTTGCATACTGTTTTCCTTTGCACACTGTTTTGTACTTTTTGACTTTTGGCCATTTGCAGACGTGGCAGGTGTGTTTTCACGGATGTAGACTCTGAGCTGAGACTTGAGCAGAGGATGTTTATCAGCAAGTGTTCTTGTAGATGGGAAGGGAAATGAAGGAGGATTGGGCATTGGGAGAAGCTGAGCTGTGATGGATTCCCAGCAAAAGCATTGGCCACCCTCAGGGAGCTCTGAAGCTAGGATGGACCCTCAGAGTTGTCCCAAGATGGGATGAGGGGCCAGGCCTTCATAGCCCGAAGACTGATCAGTCACTGGACACTGGCTTACCCTGGAAGGAGGTGGAGCCTGGGGAGGTGGTTTCCTTCAGCTGAGACAATCCACAAGGAGGGCTGACAGTAAAGGCCTTCTAGCACATTCCCAGCAGCTGGCAGACAGGTCCCTTCTTCTTGAAGAGGGATCAGGCAGCACATGACATAATTTATTCTTGCAATAAATGAATGACATACTTATCAAGGAATCTAGTTGTCAGTATCAATAGTTAAAACATAGGTCTGGCCCAAACATGGGGTATAGGCAGTGTTTGGTGTTACTGAAGGGGTATTGCAAGGCTATCCGCCCCTACCCCCAAATCTTTCCTACACCACCCTGCCAAAGGCATATGAAGGTTTAATAATTTGTTGACAGATGTTTAAGCAGTGATTCCTGGAGAAATTTATTGGTATATACTAACTACATTAATAGATTACTTAATCTGACAATCATTCAGGAGTTCAATGAATCAGCCAGTAGAGAACAAGAACTGAAATTGTCCAGTGTTCCTAGTTTAGACCTTACTAATATTAGTAGGGCTTTGGGTAAATTCTCTGAATAACCAAAGAGGCCTGACTACAATTCGGGACAGTGTTCTCTAAACGGGATGCATGTACTCCAGGGGTATGCAAGACATCTACTTTCAGCAGACACATTTGCTATAGAAAGGAAACTTGAAAATTTCTATCTTTAAGATTTTTTTTTATTTTAAAGTTTTATCTTTCAAATTCTCATCTTTAAAAAAGGAAAAGTAAGACTCTGCAATATTTAGTCTACATGTGGAGATTGTCACCTTATTCTGTCCACAAGCCAGACTGCTTCATTTCAAGGACAGTAGAAGAGACCCTAATGCCACACGACAGAGTGACTAAGAAAACCATTGCTTTAAGCATCTTGTAGCATTTTGCAGTTAACTTGTTCTTGGTGAACAGGATCGCCAAATAATATAAGTTCAACTAAACAAATCTTCACAAAATTATTATGTGGCATTGACTATTGACTGTTCTGGTCATATTTAAAGTTTAAAATTTAAAACATGGTATCCTGGGCTAGATCCTGAAACAAGAAAAGGACAATAATGGAAGAACTTGAGAAATTCAAATAACGTCTGTAGTTTACAATACTAGCATTAATTTTTAGTTTTGAAAAATACACAGTGGTTATATAAATGTTAACATTAGGGGAAGCTGCCTGAAGGGTATATGGGGACTCTTTGTTCTTTATTAGCTGTCCTTCTCTAAACTCCAAATTATTTCAAATTACAATGTTTTTTAAAAATTCTATTTGACATATAACTTTCTACATCCATGATTGTTAATGATTAACACTGGCTTAAGTGTAGAGTATTCCTCTGCAATATTAGAAGATGATAGAGCAAAATTCTCAAGATCAGCAAGCTATTTGCAATGAAGAATTCAGAATATAAAAACACAGCCTCTAGTTTTGATTATATGTAAAGCTGTGTGATTCTCAGTCCAGGATTTTAAAACCATTTACTAAATATTTATACATAGATAGAAGCCACTTTTGAGATTTTTTATCTAGTAGCGAATATGCTGTTAGAGAAACTGCAGGAGAGGAATAATTCACATAAAGCAATGGCAAAACATTAAAATGCTCTCTTTAGTTAGAAATCAATCCCTTTAGAAGATACAAAGCACAAAGTATTAGTAAAAATTGCAAACTATGGGATGATTGCTGAACGAACTGTTGCTGAGCAAATGAAAGTCAAGATGCTTCTAATGTGACTCCATAATTGAGCTGGTAGATTCTGTTTCAATATTAAAATACATGAAGAAATGGTTCTATATGGCCTGCCAAAGAAATATATGTGCTCAACAATGAAGGCTTTTTAAATTAAGAATAGATGGTGGGGAGTTGGCGTCCATCATGGACTGGCACATTTGACAGAATTTAAAAAGAAAATGCACAGACCTGCTCCTCCTATGACATTCATAGACTGCATCAGTTACAAGGATGTCACTGCAGCAACAAAGTTCAAACAGAGATCCACAAAATGTCACAGGATGTCATCAATGTGATTACTTGAAAGAAAAGATACAGAATCTTAATGAGACAAGGGAATGACTGTGATAATCTTTGGCGCCCTTTGAGGGTTATAAGTCATCTCATGGCAAACCACCTGAAAGCATTATAAACTTGAAATAGTCATTGTTGCTTTACAAATACCAGTGTTCCAAACTTGTTGGCTTTTTTTGTGAAGGGGTTGACATACAAGCCAGCGGATATTTTAAAAAATCAAATATGCTTTATCTGTCCATTTGACATAAAGGTGTAGAGAAAATGTTAAAATGAATGAGAAAGTAATAACATTTAAAAGATATACAGGCTACAGGAAGAGCATTTGAAAATAGATGTTCAGAAATGTTTTTAATGCATGTGGTCTTTATGGCCAGAAACAAATGTAAAAATTCCCACCTGAGTCATATAATATTTTAAAAACAGAATTTTCTAAGCCACTCCCCAATTTTTCCAAATGAAGAATTTTATCATGTTTGAATATGTTTGTTAGAAATACAAAAAGCACCATACTTCCCAATTAAGTTGAAGCAACTACCAATCAGCATTCAGAAAAATGGAAACTGACTAGTCCATAAGAAACCTTAGGATAAGTAGTAGAAAAAACTAAAAAATCAGTATCATAATTTAGTAAGTAAAAAAAGAAAAGGCACTTCTTCCACCTGAACTACATATTTTTATGAAGGATATATATTTTTTCTAATTTTTATTTTGATACCGTTAATGTACAATGACAATTACTTGAACAACATTATTGTTACTAGGCTCCCCCTATTGTGAAGTCCTCCCCACATACCCCATTACAGTCACTGTCCATCAGCGTAGTAAGATGCTATAGAATCACTACTTGTCTTCTCTGTACATACCCGTGCCCCCCTTACCCCGGTACATTATGTGTGCTAATCGTAATGCCCCATTTTCCCCCTTATCCCTCCCTTTCCACCCATCCTCCCCAGTCCCTTTCCCTTTGGTAACTGTTAGTTCATTCTTGGGTTCTGAGAGTCTGCTGCTGTTTTGCTCCTTCAGTTTTTTCTTTGTTCTTATACTCCACAGATGAGTGCAATCAACTGATACTTGTCTTTGTCCACCTGGCTTATTTCACTGAGCATAATACCTTCTAGCTCCATCAATGTTGTTGCAAATGGTAGGATTTGATTTCTTCTTATGGCTGGATAATATTCCATTGTGTGTATGTACCACGTCTTTATCCATTCATCTACTGATGGACACTTAGGTTGCTTCCATTTCTTGGCTATTGTAAATAGTGCTGCGATAAAAATAGGGGTGCATATGTCTTTCTCAAACTGGACTGCTGCATTCTTAGGGTAAATTCCTAGGAGTGGAATTCCTGGGTCAAATGGTATTTCTATTTTGAGTTTTTTGAGGAACCTCCATACTGCTTTCCACAATGGTTGAACTAATTTATATTCCCACCAGCAGTGTAGGAGGGTTCCCCTTTCTCCACAACCTCACCAACATTTGTTGTTTGTCTTTTGGACAGTGGCCATCTTAACTGGTGTGAGGTGATATCTCATTGTGGTTTTAATTTTAATTTCTCTGCAATGTGGAGCATCTTTTCATGTGCCTGTTGGCCATCTGAATTTCTTCTTTGGAGGACTGTCTGTTCAGCTCCTGTGCCCATTTTTTAATTGGATTATTGCTTTTTGTTTGTTGAGGTGTGTGAGCTCTTTATATATTTTGGATGCCAACCCTTTATCAGATATGCCATACTGTAGGATGCCCTTTTGTTCTATTGATGGTGTCTTTTGCTGTACAGAAGCTTTTCAGCTTGATAGAGTCCCACTTGTTCATTTTTGCTTTTGTTTCCCTTGCCTGGGGAGATATGTTCATGAAGGAGTTGCTCATGTTTATATCCAAGAGATTTTTGCCTATGTTTTTTTCTGAGAGTTTTATGGTTTCATGACTTACATTCAGGTCTTTGATCCATTTTGAATTTCCTTTTGTGTATGGGGTTAGACAATGATCCAGTTCCATTCCCTTACATGTAGCTGTTCAGTTTTGCCAACACTAGCTGTTGAAGAGGCTGTCATTTCCCCATTGTACATTCATGGCTCCTTTATCGTATATTCATTGATCATATATGCTTGGGTTAATATCTGGATTCTCTATTCTGTTCCACTGGTCTGTGGGTCTGTTCTTGTGCCAGTACCAAATTGTCTTGATTACTGTGGCTTTGTAGTAGAGCTTGAAGGTGGGTAGCGAGATCCCCCCTGCTTTATTCTTCCTTCTCAGGATTGCTTTGGCTATTCAGGGTCTTTTATTCTTCCTTCTCAGGATTGCTTTGGCTATTCAGGGTCTTTTGTGGTTCCATATGAATTTTAAAACTGTTTGTTCCAGTTAATTTAAGAATGCTGTTGGTAATTTGATAGGGATTGCATTGAATCTGTAGATTGCTTTAGGCAGGATGGCCATTTTGACAATATTAATTCTTCCTATCCAAGAGCACAGGATGTGTTTCCATTTATTGGTTTCTTCTTTAATTTCTCTCATCGGTGTCTTGTAGTTTTCAGGGTATAGGTCTTTCACTTCCTTCTTTAGTTGTATTCCTAGGTATTTTATTCTTTTTGATGCAATTGTGAATGGAATTGTTTTCCTGATTTCTCTGCTAGTTCATCATTAAGTGTATAGGAATGCAACAGATTTCTGTGTATTAATTTTGTATTCTGCAGCTTTGCTGAATTCAGATATTAGTTCAGCCCCATGTTACTAGCCCTGTGAGGGTTGCTTAGAGTTTTTTATGTACAATATCATGTCATCTGCAAACAGTGACAATTTGACTTCTTCCTTACCAATCTGGATGCCTTTTATTTCTTTGTTTTGTCTGATTGCCCTGGCTAGGACCTCCAGTACTATGCTGAATGAAGTGGGAGGAGTGGGCATCCTTGTCTTGCTCCCGATCTTAGAGGAAAAGCTTTCAGCTTCTCGCTGTTAAGTATGATATTGGCTGTGGGTTTATCATATATGGCCTTTATTACGTTGCGGTACTTGCCCTGTATACTCATTTTGTTGAGATTTTTTATCATGAATGGATGTTGAATCTTGTCGAATGCTTTTTCAGCATCTATGGAAATGATCGTGTCGTTTTTGTCCTTTTTGTTGATGTGGTGGATGACATTGATGGATTTTCAAATGTTGTACCATCCTTGCATCCCTGAGATAAATCCCAATTGATCATGGTGTATGATCCTCTTGACGTATTTTTGTTTTTGTATCATTAATATAGTTATATGAGCAACCTGACGGTTACTAGATTCCCCCATTATCAAGTCCTCACCACATACCCGGTTACAGTCACTGCCCATCAGGGTAGTAGTAAGATGCTATAGTCACTACTTGTCTTCTCTGTGCTGTACTGCCTTCCCTTCCCCGTACCCTCCCCCACCCCTCTATATTATGTGCGCAAATCGTAATGCCCTTTCTTTCCCTTCTCCCTTCTTCCCCACCCACCCTTTCTCAGTAATGTTTTATTATTTTCAATGAAGTCTCCCCGAATTCACGACACCTGAGGGAAACTTTTCCCTTGCCCCTCCATTCAAACTCAGCGGCTTCCAGGATTGGCGCAAACCGTCTCCTTAGCAACAAGGTTGCTGCCGTAGAACGAGCGGTTCTAGGTGTAAGGAACGTGATGACGTAAAGCCGCGACGTCGCAAGCCAGGCGCAGGGCGGCGAAAGTCGGCGGACCTGACTGGAACTTTTCGAAGGACGCGAGGAGGAGCAGGTGGACGACCCCAGGCGTCAGCGCAGAAAGCAGGAGAGTCCGCGGCGCCATAACGGTGAGCAGCGGGTGGACCAGGGAGCGGCGGAGTCCGGGGGAGCCGGCGCCCGGGCGCCCCGGGGGTGAGGGCGGGGGAGCCGTGCTGCGCGCGGCCGGCCCCTTCTCTGGTCCCGGGGGGAGCGGCCCTTTGCTTTGTTCCGCACGCACCCCACTATCTTGCCCCTAGGCCCCTCCTCCGGAACTCAGCCCGCTCCGTGTTACCCCACCTTAGCGCGGAGGCTCCCGCGCGCGTGGGAACCAACTTGTGCCTGGCGCAGGTCGGACACAAGGTCCTCTCGCTCGGGCCCCGCGGCTTGGACCCGCCGGGCTCGGGCTGCGGAATACGTGCGGAGGCGGCTGCGGGATGCGTGTCGCTCTTGCGCGCTGGGCCGGCGGCGGCGAAGTGACCGCCTGGCGAGGCGCGCCGGCGGAATGGAGAGAAGCGGGACCCCTCCCTGCACCTCGGGCCCCGGCGAGGCGACTCCCGTGAGAGCCGCGCACGTTCCGTGGGGAGCTGGCGCGGCGGTCGGGGACTCGGGTCACGAGCGGGCACCTACTTGCCCCCGCGGAGAGACCTTGAGCGGAGGCGAGCTGGGGCTGCGGGCGCCTTTGTGGAGTTACCTGGTCTCGGAGACCGGGAAGCACCACAGACAGATCCCCTCCCCGGGGAGGGATGTTTTTCTGCGCCGGGTTGGGGCTCTGTGCGGACGCCTGTCTTCTCTGTGGGCTTCTGGGGAAGTTGTTACCTGGGCCAGACGCGCGGAGCGCTGCACCGGGTAATGGAGCTTGGATGGCGCGCTCGGTCTCGGGTGGAAGGCGGGTAGAGGAAGGGGCGGACGGACCCACGGACGCTCGGTCCGCTGCTCGCGCTGCAGCTGCAGTGTTTCTTGATTTGCGTAAGTTGTTTGCATTTCTGCTTATCTCAGGGGCGAATTAAAATTCGCCATTCGAATTAAAATACACCATTGTGTTATGAAACCTTAGAATAGGTGCTGGTTAATATTTCTTAGCAATGAGATCATATTTTTAAGTTGCAGCTGTTTACTGGAGAGAACTGCTTGGAAAATGTTATCTCTTAAGTCTTTTTAATGACAGGGTGAGTGTTGTATATAGAGTGATAGATAGTCCTAGAGATACTTTATGCTATTTTGTATGTAAATAGTTTTTTGTTCATTTTAAAATAAGATATGCAGATTTTACTGCTAAGCCTGCAGTAAAACATTTTCAATTTCCTTTCTGGAATATATCTGCAGTGTAGGATATTAATGGGACATCAAGTAATGTAACTTAACAGGCGTAAACCAAGTGAGCATGGTTTAGCCAAAGCATCAAACCTTATGTAGTAACTTGACGGTAATGATGTTAGTCATATAATAAAGGAGTGGATTTTGAATTGCTTAAATCATTTTTTACCATTTATAATGTAATGCTTTGCTTGTTAAATTTAAAAAAAATCTGTCTTCTCATTTTCCACTTATACTCTGTATGTGGTTTCCTTATCTTTTTTTTTTTTTTTTTTTTTTGAGGAACGCATTCTAGCTACTAATGACCACAATCTGATTACTTTACTTTAGATAGAATAGCAGGTACATATTTTTCTGTTATTTGCACCATTTCTACTTGCTGTTTTTGGAAACCACCAGTAGAGGATGCTAAAACAAAAGTGATGTTTTGTGTAGTCGTTCCCTCAGTCCCTGTCTCCTGTTGATTGGGACCTCTGCATGGAAAGGGATGCTTCGTGTAATTCTGAGTCCTACTGATGTGTAAAACTACCCCGAGTCAATTAGGCATATGCATTTTCTAGTCAGTATACTAAGACTGGAAAGAAGTAGGAATGTTTTAGCTTGGACATTTTTATAAATTTGAGCTTATATATCCTGAAATTGAGATCGCTATCACTTTAGCCTTGCTTTAGACCGGATGTATTACTGCTTTAAAAAGGAAAACAAAGTTTTATGGTGTTACGTATGGAGAAGAATATGTTAATGATTGGCCTGTATTTTTTTGTGTGTGCATATTTATCATACTTTTTAACCGTGTTATTCCTAGTAAGATCCCTGAAAATATATTCTTAGACATTAAAAGGTCAAATATGGTTAAGAAAAATTGTAAGTATTTGATAGTATTGTGTAATTATTTTCCCATAACTTGCATGAACTTAAACGTGGGTTGACAGACAAATGCTTAATAAGCAGTCACTCAGATATTAGTGATTTCTCAATTTTATCTGTTCGTCCCCTTGTACTTTAAGAATCAGAATCAGGTAGTATATGCATTTTAAATTTATCAGTGATAAATTAAGGAACCTAAGTTTGTTTGGGGTTTTTTTTTTTCTTCTCTTGTATTTCTTATTTTTATTTATTTATTTATTTTGGTGTCGTTAATCTACACTTACATGAACAACACTGTGGTTACTAGATTCCCCCCATTATCAAGTCCCCCGCACATACCCCATTACAGTCACTGTCCATCAACGTAGTAAGATGCTGTAGAATCATTACTTGTCTTCTCTGTGCTATACTGCCTTCCCTGTGCCATCCACCAACATTATGTGTGCTAATCATAATGCGCCTTTTTCCCCTTATCCCTCCCTTCCCACCCATCCTCCCCAGTCCCTTTCCCTTTGGTAACTGTTAGTCCATTCTTGGGCTCTGTGAGTCTGCTGCTGTTTTGTTCCTTCAGTTTTTTTCTTTGTTCTTATACTCCACAGACGAGAGAATCATTTGATAGTTGTCTTTGTCCACCTAGCTTATTTCACTGAGCATAATACCCTCTAGCTCCATCCATGTTGTTGCAAATGGTAGGAATTGTTTCTTCTTATGGCTGAATAATACGCCATTGTGTATATGTACCACATCTTCTTAACCCATTCATCTGCTGATGGACACTTAGGTTGCTTCCATTTCTTGGCTGTTGTAAAAAGTGCTGCAGCCAACATAGGGGTGCATAATGTCTTTTCAAATTGGGCTCCTGCATTCTTAGGGTAAATTCCTACGAGTGGAATTTCTGGGTCAAATGGTATTTCTGTTTTTAGTTCTTTGAGGAACCTCCATACTGCTTTATACAATGGTTGAACTAATTTATATTCCCACCAGCAGTGTAGGAGGGTTCCCTTTTCTCCACAACCTCACCAACATTTGTTGTAGTTTGTCTTTTGGATGGTGGCCATCCTTACTACTGTGAGGTCGTATCTCATTGTGGTTTTAATTTGCATTTCTCTCATGATTAGAGATGTGGAGCATCTTTTCATGTGCCTGTTGGCCATCTGAATTTCTTTGGAGAAGTATCTGTTCAGATCCTCTGCCCGTTTTTTAATTGGATTATTTGCTTTTTGTTTGTTGAGGTGTGTGAGCTCTTTTTTTTGATAAGTTTTTTTATGTTTATTTAGTTATCATTAATCTACAATTACATGAAGAACATTGTTTACTAGGCTCCCCCCTTCACTGAGTCCCCCCTACATTCCCCTTCACAGTCACTGTCCATCTGCATAGTAAGATGCTGTAAAATCACTACTTGTCTTCTCTGTGTTGCACAGCCCTCCCCAGGCCCCGCACGCACTGTACATGCTAATTGGAATGCCCTCTTTCTTTTTCCCAGCCCTTATCCCTCCCTTCCCCCACATCCTCCCCAGTCCCATTCCATTTGGTAACTATTAGCCCATTCTTGGGTTCTGTGATTCTGCTGCTGTTTTGTTCCTTCAGTTTTCCTTTGTTCTTATACTCCATATATGAGTGAAATCATTTGGTACTTGTCTTTCTCTGCCTGGCTTATTTCACTGAGCATAACACCCTCTAAAGGTGTTGTTGTGAATGGTAGGATCTGTTTTCTTCTTAAGGCTGAGGAATATTCCATTGTGTATATGTACCACATCTTTTGTACCACATCTTTATCCATTCATCTACTGATGGACATTTAGGTTGCTTCCATATCTTGGCTATTGTAAATAGTGTGGTGATAAACATAGGGATGCATCTGTCTTTTTCAAACTGGAGTGCTGCATTCTTAGGGTAAATTCCTAGAAGTGGAATTCCTGGGCCAAGTCGTATTTCTATTTTGAGCATTCTGAGGAACCTCCATACTGCTTTCCACAATGGTTGAACTAATTTACATTCCCACCAGCAGTGTAAGAGGGTTCCCCTTTCTCCACAACCTCGCCAACATTTGTTGTTGTTTGTCTTTTTGAAGATGGCGATCCTTACTGGTGTGAGGGGATATCTCATTGTGGTTTTAATTTGCATTTCTCTGATGATTAGTGATGTGGAGCATCTTTTCATGTGCCTGTTAGCCATCTGGATTTTTTCTTTAGAGAACTGTCTGTTCAGCTCCTCTGCCCATTCTTTAATTGGATTCTTTGCTTTTTGTTCGTTGAGGCATGTGAGCTCTTTATATATTTTGGATATCAATCCTTTATCAGATCTGTCATTTATGAATATATTCTCCGATACTGTAGGATACCTTTTTGTTCTATTGATGGTGTTCTTTGCTGTACAGAAGCTTTTTAGCTTGGTATAATCCCACTTGTTCATTTTTGCCTTTGTTTCCCTTGCCCAGGGAGATATGTTCATGAAGAAGTCACTCATGTTTATGTCCATGAGATTTTTGCCTATGTTTTTTTCTAAGAGTTTTATGGTTTCATGACTTATGTTCAGGTCTTTGATCCATTTGGAGTTTACTTTTGTGTATGGGGTTAGACAGTGATCCAGTTTCATTCTCTTACATGTATCTGTCCAGTTTTGCCAGCACCATCTCTTGAAGAGACTGTCATTTCCCCATTGTATGTCCTTGGCTCCTTTATCGTATATTAATTGGCCATATATGTTTGGGTTAATGTCTGGAGTCTCTATTCTGTTCCACTGGTCTGTGGCTCTGTTCTTGTGCCAGTACCAAATTGTCTTGATTACTGTGGCTTTGTAGTAGTACTTGAATTTGGGGAGCGAGATCCCCCCGACTCCATTCCTCCTTCTCAGGATTGCTTCGGCTATTTGGGGTCTTTGGTGTTTCCATATGAATTTTTGAACTATTTGTTCCAGTTCATTGAAGAATGCTGTTGGTAATTTGATAGGGATTGCATCGAATCTGTATATTGCTTTGGGCAGGATGGCCATTTTGACGATATTAATTCTTCCTAGCCAGGAGCATGGATGAGTTTCCATTTGTTAGAGCCCTCTTTAATTTCTGTTAAGAGTGTCTTGCTGTTTTCAGGGTATAGGTCTTTGACTTCCTTGGTTATATTTATTCCTAGGTATTTTGTTCTTTTTGATGCTTTTGTGAATGAAATTGTTTTCCTGATTTCTCTATTAGTTCATTGTTAGTGTGTAGGAAAGCTACAGATTTCTGTGTGTTAATTTTGTATCCTGCAACTTTGCTAATACCGATATTAGTTCTAGTAGTTTTGCAGTGGAGTATTTAGGGTTTGTTATGTACAATACCATGTCATCTGCAAATAGTGACAGTTTGACTTCTTTTTTACCAATCTGGATTCCTTGTATTTCTTTGTTTTGTCTAATTGCCATGGCTAGGACCTCCAGTACCATGTTGAATAACAGTGGGGAGAGTGGGCATCCCTGTCTTGATCCCAATCTCAGAGGAAACGCTTTCAGCCTCTCATTGTTCAGTATGATGTTAGCTGTGGGTTTATCATATATGGCCTTTATTATGTTGAGGTACTTGCCCTCTATGCCCATTTGTTGAGAGTTTTTATCATGAATGGATGTTGAATTTGTCGAATGCTTTTTCAGCACCTATGGAGAAGATCATGTGGTTTTTGTCCTTTTTGTTGATGTGGTGGATGATGTTGATGGATTTTCGAATGTTGTACCATCCTTGCATCCCTGTGATGAATACCACTTGGTCATGGTGTATGATCCTCTTGATGTATTTTTTAATTTGGTTTGCTAATATTTTGTTGAGTATTGTTGCATCTACGTTTATCAGGGATATTGGTCTGTAGTTTTCTTTTTTGGTGGGTTCTTTGCCTGGTTTGGGTATTAGGGTGATGTTGGCTTCATAGAATGAGTTTGGAGGTATTCCCTCCTCTTCTATTTTTTTGGAAACTTTAAGGAGAATGAGTATTATGTCTTCTCTGTATGTCTGATAAAATTCTGAGGAAATCCATCTGGCCTGGGGGTTTTGTCCTTGGGTAGTTTTTTGATTACCGATTCAATTTCGTTGCTGGTAATTGGTCTGTTTAGATTTTCTGTTTCTTTCTGGGTCAGTTTTGGAAGGTTGTATTTTTCTAGGAAGTTGTCCATTTCTCCTAGGTTTCCCAGCTTGTTAGCATATAGGTTTTCATAGTAGTCTCGAATAATTCTTTGTACTTCTGTGGGGTCCGTCATGATTTTTCCTGTCTCGTTTCTGATTCTGTTGATGTGTGTTGACTCTCTTTTTCTCTTAGTAATTCTGGCTAGAGGCTTATCTATTTTGTTTATTTTCTCGAAGAACGAGCTCTGGGTTTCATTGATTTTTTTCTATTGTTTTATTCTTCTCGATTTTATTTATTTCTTCCCTGATCTTTAGTATGTCCCACCATCTGCTGACCTTAGGCCTCATTTGTTCTTCTTTTTGTAATTTTGATAATTGTGACATTAGACTATTCATTTGGGATTGTTCTTCCTTCTTTAAATATGCCTGGATTGCTATATACTTTCCTCTTAAGACTGCTTTTGCTGCGTCCCACAGAAGTTGGGGCTTTGTGTTGTTGTCATTTGTTTCTATATATTGCTGGATCTCCATTTTAATTTCATCGTTGATCCATTGATTATTTAGGAGCATGTTGTTAAGCCTCCATGTGCTTGTGAACCTTTTTGCTTTCTTTGTTCAATTTATTTCTAGTTTTATACCTTTGTGGTCTGAAAAATTGGTTGGTAGGATTTCAGTCTTTTGGAATTTACTGAGGCTCTTTTTGTGGCCTAGTATGTGGTCTATTCTGGAGAATTTTCCATGTGTACTTGAGAAGAATGTGTGTCCTGTTGCTTTTGGGTGTAGAGTTCTATAGATGTCTATTAGGTCCCTCTGTTCTAGTGTGTTGTTCAGTGCCTCTGTGTCCTTACTTATTTTCTGTCTGGTGGATCTGTCCTTTGGAGTGAGTGGTGTGTTGAAGTCTCCCAAAATGAATGAATTGCATTCTATTTCCTCCTTTAATTCTGTTAGTATTTGTTTCACATATATTGGTGCTTCTGTATTGGGTGCATATATGTTTATAATGGTTATATCCTCTTGTTGAACTGAGCTCTTTACCATTATTTAATATCCTTCTTTATCTCTTGTTACTTTCTTTATTTTGAAGTCTACTTTGATACTAGTATTGTAACACCTGCTTTTTTCTCTCTGTTATTTGCATGAAATACCTTTCTCCATCCCTTGACTTTTAATCTGTGCATGTGTTTGTGTTTGAAGTGAGTCTCTTGTAAGCAGCATATAGATGGGTCTTGCTTTTTTATCCATTCTATTACTCTGTGTCTTTTGATTGGTGCATTCAGTCCATTTACATTTTGGTTGATTATTGAAAGATATGTATGTATTGCCATTGCAGGCTTTAGGTTCGTGGTTACCAAAGGTTCGAGTTTAGCTTGATTATTTCTTTCCCTTCTTTTTACTATCAGACTTAACTCGCTTATTGAGCTGTTATAAACACAGTCTGATGATTATTTCTTTCCCTTCTTTTTCCTTCTCCATTCTTCATATGTTGGGTGTTTTGTTCTGTGCTCTTTTTAGGAGTGCTCCCATCAAGCAGTCCCTCTAAATTACCCTGTAGAGGTGGTTTGTGGGAGGCAAATTCCTCAACTTTTGCTTGTCTGGGAATTGTTTAATCCCTCCTTCATATTTAAATGATAATCGTGCTGGATACAGTATCCTTAGTTCAAGGCCCTTCTGTTTCATTGCATTAAATATATCATGCATTCTCTTCTGGCCTGTAAGGTTTCTATTGAGAAGTCTGATGGGTTTTCCTTTGTAGGTGACCTTTTTTCTCTCTCTGGCTACCTTTAATACTCTCTCCTTGTCCTTGATCTTTGCCATTTTAATTATTATGTGTCTTGGTGTTGTCCTCTTTGGGTCCCATCTGTTGGGAGTTCTGTGTGCCTCCGTAGTCTGAGCTACTATTTCCTCCCCCAGTATGGGAAAGTTCTCAGCAATTATTTCTTCAAAGACACTTTCTATCCCTTTTCCTCTCTCTTCTTCCTCCGGTACCCCTATAATGCAGATATTGTTCCTTTTCGATTGGTCCCACAGTTCTCTTAATATTGTTTCATTCCTGGAGATCCTTTTATCTCTCTCTGCGTCAGCTTCTATGTGTTCCTGTTCTCTGGTTTCTATTCCATCAATGGCCTTTTTCCTCTTATCCATTCTGCTTATAAATCCTTCCAGAGTTTGTTTCACTTCTGTAATCTCCCTCCGGACATCTGTAATCTTCCTCCGGACTTCATCCCTTAGCTCTTGCATATTTCTCTGCAGCTCTGTCAGCATGTTTATTTTTATTTGAATTTTTTTTCAGGAAGACTGGTTAGGTCTGCCTCTGCAGATCCTTTCTCGGGTGTTGTTTGAACTATCTTGGACTGGACTAAATTTTTTTGCCTTTTCATGGTGATAGCAGTGGCTGTAGGCAGGTTACGGGTGTGTCAGCTGGGATAAGAAAGTCCCTTCCTGTTTGCTGGATGCCTTGCCCTTCTCTGCTGCCTATGATGGTTACCTGCACTCCTGGAGCAGCCACCGGCTAAGCTGCTGTGAGTGGGGTGTCTGTCAGAGCAGCACGGAGTGCTGCGGGGAGTGGCAGGCATGCCAGGTGTGCTCCGTGCTAGCAGCACCTCTGCTGGGAAGCTGTGTCCCAGCAGCCGCCTTTGGGTCTGGTCCAGGCAGCTGTGCCTTGGGCTGGGATTCCGGCTGGCTGCTGGGAGCGCACCTGCTCCCTCTGTCTCTGCTGTAGGTGCACACAGGCCTCTACCGAGCTTCTCTGGCTCCACTGCCACCAGTGCGCACGAGCCACGCTTGGTCTGTTTGGTTGCTCTGCTGCGGGCTTGCACAAGCCTCTCCTGGTCTCCTCTTGCACCATTGGTTCATGGATCTGCTCCCAGTCCCTTCTGGCACCACCTTCCCTGGCACACGCTGCCACTCTCCCACTACTGTGCTGGTATGTCGGGGTCTGCGCCAGTTGGAGAAACGACTGGCAGGCTGCTTAGTGCCATGAGGGGCTTCAGAGCTGCACTGCCTCCCTGGGGTTTAGGGCGCCTAAGGTTCCCCGGGATTCCCAGCTGCTGGTTAATTGTGCCAGGACAACTTCATCCCACTATGGGGTTCCTGTCTCTTTTAAGACTTGCAGAAAGCACTTGCTTTTCTTTTGTCTCAGGGCCGCCAGTTGTGGGGACCTGCCCACAGGTTTTGCTTTTCTGTTTCTCTAATATCCAGCACCCCATGCACTTTGTGTCTGCATTCCGGGTGCGGATTTCTAGAACTGGTTGTTTAGCAGTCCTGGACATTCACTCCCTCCCCGTTCCGACTCCTTTCTTCTCGCCGGGTTTTGGGGTTGGGAAGCATTTGGGTCCTGCCTGGCTGCAGCTTGTATCTTACCCCCTTCGTGTGATGTTCAGTTCTCACAGATGTAGATGTATCCTGGCTGTTGTACTGCATCCACTGGTGTCTCTTTTAGGAATAGTTGTATTTATTGTATTTTCATAAATATATATGTTTTGGGAGGAGATTTCCTCTGAACTTCTCATGCTGCCATCTTCCCGTGATCCCCAGTGTGAGAGCTTTTTATATATTTTCGATGTCAACCCTTTATTGGATGTCATTTATGAATATATTCTCCCATACTGTAGGATGTCTTTTTTTTCAATTGATGGTGTCCTTTGCTGTACAGAAGTTTCATCTTGATTTAACCGTGGTCATTTGTAAGTATTTTGTCATTTATAGTCACTGTTTTATTACTCCTAATTTAGTAAAGAACTAGATTTCAGCAGAACAAGTATTGGTTTCATAGGATTAAGTAAACTAAGGAAAATGATTTTGTGGCTTTTTCTTTCAAATGTTGCTGATAAAGTGTATTAAGCTTTTTCTCTTAAACTGACAATAGTTTAGTAAATGACAATATCTTTATAAGCAGAATGGAAATATTCATCTTTCTCTCTACCTAATCCCTCCAGAAGTTAAAAACTCTCAGTTACTATTTTTGTATTTCATGGCAGTGTGTTCATTTGCATAAATTCAATAAGAATATGCTTTCCTTGTAAGAGAACCAATTAAAAACAGAGGTTATAGTACCAGGGCTCTGACTGGAATGTCATACCTGAGAGACATGTGCATGAACTCAGATATGAACAGACAGTTTTAAGGAACTAAGGTTAACTGTATAGAGCCAACAAAGCCCCTTCGAAGAACTGGCCTGTTACCCTGGGGAGAACCCTACAGGGTTGCCAGCAGCCTTACCAGGGGAGTAAGGCAGGTCACTTCCTGGCAGGTGCAGGAACCTCAGGATGTCTTGGGGACCTCGAGAAGAGAGGAATTCACCCAAATCTACAGGTACTGCAGGAAAAATCTGATGTCAAGTCTGGCTTGGCTTTCTGATCTCAAGAGGCCTTTAAAAGTCCAATCTGAAATTCCTTGTAAAAAGTTCCAGCAAAGCACATTTAAAATATCCTATGTAATCAACTGCTCTACTTGCTGCACTTATGCAAATAGTCAAGCCAAGTCTTAATTATTTTCTTAATCTAGTTCCCTCTAATAAAAATAAGGGTGATTTTAGAGAAAAGTATTGTTTCAATAATGCAGCCTTATCTATACTAAATCCTTATACTAGTCATTGGGATGTAGACTAGATCCAGAATTCTAGTTTCCCCAAAATATCTAGCTATGATTCTCCAGATGTTTTAGTTTTCTCCCATCATTTCAATTAAAATTTTACTGTTTCTAGTCCTCATATTGAGCCATGCATTCTTAATCTTGTCGAGTTGCTCCAAAAAGGAAAATCCAACTCCAGATGTTGCTATTTATCTTAATAACAGGATTTGTTCTATCTTGCCTAGAAGCCATAAAACTGCAAATAGTAATAGAAATGGAACCCGGAATAGAAGCGCCAATCTTCCGAGGCCCTCTCACTGACCACTGATGGAGACCTAACTGCACCCTTTATGCGCCCCCTCTCAGCATGAGGCAACCAGAGCGGGCGTGGCCCCCTTTCCCTAGCAGCAGCTAGGGTCTCTATCTGTAGAGGGGGGAAATGAGACAGGGACTGTGAGCTTAGACAAAATAGGGTGAGGGCCTCCCAAAAAAGCAAGGCAGGATATTTGCAGTCAGAGGAATTTAACTACATGCAAGGAAGCCCCCTACCAAAACTCTGTGTTAAACATTAAGCTCTAGAGTCATTATTCAGTGAGATCAGTTAAAGCTCAAAAGGCCGGGAGCAACTTGGCCTGGAATGTTTTGAGTGTTCCGCAAATAAAGAATGGTATCTCAGCATAACCCGTGACTTCACTGCAAACAGCCCTAGCAAACGGACAGCAATCCAGTCCACCTTAGGGGCAGATCAGGTGGTACAATTCCACACCCTAAGCCCTCTCTTCACATTATCAAGGTATATGTGGTGTGGGATGCATTCTTCCTGCTCTAATAGATTGTCCCGGAAATAGTCATGAAAGATTTCTCCAAGCTCTGCCATCTGATGGTGATGACAACTTGAAGCTTTTAGATCCCACCTCTGTTGCAGTTGCAGATGCATTCATCCTGCTGGTTCCTGGACTTGTTGGTGGAATGCAAAAGGAAATACCTAAGCTGGCCTGTGTATATAGTAAGACAACAAATTTGACTGCTTCTGTATTATCTGAATTCAATCAAGAGCTTTGAGAAGTGCTATTGCGGTACTTCAAAATCATGCTACTATAGACTATCTGCTGTTAAAAGAACATATGGTATGTGAACACTTTCCAGGAATGTGTTGTTTTAATTTGTCTGATTTTTCTCAAATGATTCAAAATGAATTAGACAATATGCATCATATTATTAATAAGTTTTCACAAATGCCTGCGTTACCTAACTGATTTTCTCGGTTTCATTGGATATGGCCAGTAATTGTAGGTCTGCTTTTGTTATACATCTGTATTCTTGTTCTGTTAATATGTGTACGTAATTTAATTAGTAGTTTGTTAAAACCTATACATGCTTACGTTACTCTACAAGAAGTTATGTCAAAGAAATAATCCTCTCATATTTTCTTCCTTTGCTACCTCTGTAGCTTTTCTTTTTCCTTCCTAAATACAGCCCTTTACTAGAATTCATGCCTCATACTTAATTACCATGTATCATAATCCTTCCAGCTGGTAAAGGTACCTCAAGACAAGTGCTGGGCATAGGAGCCATGGGACATAAATCTGCAGAGATGTAAAAAGCTAACCTTTTAAAGAATATTGCTTCTCTCTCACCTATCAACTTTATATCTCCCCGTACGGCCCCGGAGATGGCTGGTTAGCCAGAGACGGGTAAGATTCCTCAAGGGGGGAACAACCTAAGACAGGCACAGTCGCAGAGGGGCCATCAGGTGAGAAATTGGGGGTCAACAGAGGTGAGGCTTAGAACCTCACCCCCCCCAGTTTTGAGAGAAATCTTCTGCACCCATGGCTGTTTTGTTGCCCTCGTCTAGCTCGGATCAATACCTAGTCTATAGGCACGGACCTGATTGCCTACACTTGCCTTCCTACTGCACTCAACTCTACTTTCCATCTTTATTTTACATCATGAGATTTAAAAGATAGATTATCTTTTATGAAAAAGTAAACTGTTAAGGGCATAAATCTGCAAAGAAGTAAAAAGCTAACCTTTTCAAACAATATTGCTTCTCTCTCACTTACCAACTTTACATTTCCCTGTATGGCCCTGGAAGATGACTGGTTAGCCAGAGACGGATAAGATTCCTCAAGGGAGGAACAACCTAAGACAGGCACAGTCGCAGGTGAGAAATTGGGGATCAACAGAGGTGAGGCTTAGAACCTCACCCCCCGTTTTGAGAGAAATCTTCTGCATCTGTGGATGTTTTGTTGCCCTTGTCTAGCTTGGATTAATACTTAGTCTAGAGGCACACACCTGATCATCTACATTTCCCCTCTTACAGCACTAAACTATGTTTTCTTCCTTTATCTTGCATCTACCCACCACTTCAGCATTTTATTAAAAATAGTAATAAGGGAGAAATGTGGGATTCACATATAAATCAAGTATAAAAATCAAACGAATATTCACATTTGACCTGATTGTTTATAGTTCATAATGCGTGAACAAAACCGAAAGTTTCTGTGATGACTGCCCTTGCACTGTTCACCATATAAGAACTTACTCACTGTGTAAGAATTTTTTCACCATGTAAGAACTTGTTCGTTATGCTTCAGAAGATTGGAGACTGTTGAGAATTAGGCTTGGGGTTAATTAATGATTGTGCATTGAGTCCCCTATACAGAATTTTATTGTTGTTAACAACCATTTGATCAATAAATATGAGAGATGCCCTCTCAAAAAAAAAAAAAAAGTAAACTGTTAAAAAGCTTTCTATTAGAAACTACAATCTTTATTATGTCTGCCTACTACTTAAACATTTTATTAAATAAGGGGGAAATGTGGGATTAATATATAAATCAAGTATAGAAATCAAATGTATAATCATATATGACTTGATTATTTTTCCTGTAATTCCTGATAAGTGATCAAAAACAGAACAAACAAGACCAAAACAGTTTCTCTGACCTAACTGCTCTTGCTATTGTTTCAATAACATGTGAGACGTAGTGCCCCAGGAGACTGGAGACTGCCGAGAATTACGTTTAGAGTTAGTTAATGGTTGTCTATTAAGTCCCCCACAAAGAATTCTATTGTTGTTAACACGTATGTGCCCAATAAATACAAAGGGTGCCCTCTCAGCACCACTCTTGTGCTGTTAAGCCTCAAGTCCCCTGGCTGGTCCTTTCATATCTTCGATATCTCATCGTGTCTCCTCCCTTATCTGTGGGTCAAAAGCAGAGAGGGACCGACATACTTCTTTGTATTATTTTATTTTATTTTTTTACAAATACAATGCATTACTTTTATAATGAATAAAATAGTGAAGTGTTTAAATTTAGGTAAAAAGAGGTATGTCTGTATAACCTCATTTTTAAGTGGAACAGACAAAATAATATGGCAAAGGCCCTTATAATGAGAAATTAGGAGGTCATCAGAGTCTAGAATAGTTCCAGAAGAATGGAAAGAAGCCAGATGGCAGGATTTTAAGAAAAGAGTAGGTGAGAGGATGTAGAAGAGAGAAATTTGGAAATTCTCAGATTATTACTCTCCTCCTATTGTTACCTCCATTGCACTGCTCCAGTTTCCTCATCACTTTTCTTCATTTCTGCATTTCAATATTCATCTCCTCTGCTTCCTTCCCTTAGAGATGACACCTTGTGGTATGATGCCCAGCTCCCTATTTTTCCTTGCTTACCTGGCACTAAATTATCAATACCACTCCCTCTCAAAGAGGAGTACAAGCAGAGGAAATGTTTCTCATGTAGGTAAAAAATGCACAAACAGGGTCTTGGATAGAAACACTGTGCATTCAAAAGTGAAATATCCTCATTTAAATGCTACTTTGCTGTCCCTTTTGTCACTGAGCCCTAGCTTTTTTTTAGCATATTAATAAGAGATGTTTATTATTACATATCCATCACTGCAATTTTCAATACCACTTGAAATATGCATATCATCCTAGAGATGAATCAGTTTTCCAGTGCTTCTTATTTGATACACATTACTGCAAAGCCATTATAAATTAGTGAGGAGGTATTTGGTTAAAAAAATAAACAATAAATTATACTGCCCGTATGAATCAACTCTCACTGATGCTGGGGTTCTTGTTCACGAAGCCGAAGAATGAGCTTCGCAAACATTCAAGGTAGGAGAGCAAGGTACAGGCTTTTATTTAGAGATAAAGTGAGAGGACAGAGCTCCCGGCTCACACCAGGAGGGGACAAGAGAGTCCATGGTTGGCTCCTTGTCTAGGGGTTTTATGCGCGGTTGAGGATTTTCAGTAATGAGGGTAAAGGGTTAGGGGTGCAGACTTGTTGAGTGGTCCTAGAATGCTCATTCTTGATGAGTAACAGAGGAGATTTTCAGCTCTAATTCTTTCTCAAGATAGCAGTTTCCCTCTGGGAGCATGCCAATTAAGACTGCCTACCCTGCCCCCAAGGTGGGCTGGGTTATTGCCTGTTTGCTGAAGTAAGTTAAGAATTTTACTTAACTTCTTGGGCTGTCTATAGTTGGGCTTGCTTACTGTAAGATAAATTCTAGCGGAAATAAGCAGGCAAAGAGAGGCAACAAAGGGCCAGGTAGTTTATCTGAATGCAAATTCCCGGGTGGTGTTCCATGGTCTGCCTATCACAGGCCAGAGAAGTCACACTCAGCAGGGCAGGCAGTGAGTTTTTAAAGAAGGTAGGGGGAGGCAGAGCTTAGATTTACAGTGTTGCGAGGATTGTCTAGCCTAAGGCACATTTTTCAGGTTGGTAGGGGCAGCAGCTGGGGACTTTGGCACGTCATCAGTGTCTGACGTGCTCACCCCTCTCCCCAGTGCCTTCAACCTTACATTCCAGCCTTTTGGTCATAATGGGCAACAACTTGATCTAGCTACTTCTGGCTGACAAGGGGCGTCGGCAGGGGGGTCTCCTAGCATGTAGTTACATTGCTCTGACTGCAAATATCCTGCCTTGCTTTCTCCAGAGGCTCTTATCTTATTCTGTCTAAGCTTATGGTCTCTGTCTTATTCTCCCCTGTACAGACAGACTCTAGCTGCTGCCAGGAAAAAGGGGCTATGACCGCTCTGGCTGCTTCATGCTGAGAAGGGGCTCAGTAAAGGGTGCAGCTAGGTTTCTATCACTGGTCAGTTGAGAGGGCCTTGGAAGGTTGGCGCTTCTATTCTGGAAGGACACGCTTGATGAGATTAAAAATGCATGGCTGAATATGAGAACTGGAAATATGAAGAGTCTAATTGAGAATCATAGCCAGGTATTATGGGGAAATTAAAATTCTGGATTTGAGTTTACATCTCGATGACAAGTATTAGGATTTAGTATAGATAAGACTGCATTATTGAAACAATACTTTTCTGTAAAATCACCCTTATTTTTATTAGAAGTAGCCAGATTAAGAAAATAATTAACAGCTGGCTTGATTATTTGCATAAGTGCAGCAAGAAGAGCAATTGATTACACAGGCTCTTTTAAATGTGCTTTGCTGGAACTTTTTATAAGGAATTTCAGATTGAACTTTTAAAGGCCTCTCGAGGCTAGACAGCCAAGCCAGACTTGCCATCAGGCTTTGCCTAAAGTACCTATAGATTTGGGTGAATTCTCTTCTTGAGGTCTCTAAGACATCTTGAGATTCCTGCACCTGCCAGGAAGTGACCTTCCTTACTCACCTGGTAAGGCTGCTGGGAACTCTGTAAGCAAGGTACTAGGCTAGTTCTTCCAAGGGGCTTTGTTGGCTTTATAAAGTCAACCTTAGTTCCTTAAAGCTGTTCATATCTGAGTTTATGCATGTGTCTCTCAGGTATGACGTTCTAGTCAAAGCCTTGGTAATATAACCAGTGTTTCTAATTGGTCTTCTTACAAGAAAAGCAGATTCTTATTGAACTTGTGCAAATAAACATCTGCCATGAAATATAAAAATAGTCACTGAGAGTTTTTTTTAATTCTGGAGGGATCAGGTAGAGAGAAAGATAAAGTCTCAATTCTGCTTATAAAGGCAGTCATTTACTAAACTGTTGTCAGCTTAAGAGAACAAGCTTAAAACACTTTATCAGCAACATTTGAAACAAAAAGCCACAAAATCATCTTCCTTAGTTTACCTAATCTTATGTAATCAATACTTGTTCTGCTGAAATCTAGTTCTTTACTAGTTTAGGAGTAATAAAACAGTGACTCTAAATGACAAAAGACTTACAAATGACAATGGTTAAAGATTTGATGAGAGCTTACTGTAAGACAGTTGACATAAGGAAATCCTGATATTTCTGTAACAAAACATTTAGTAACCAAGTTTAGCATTATTCTTTTTGACAGTGCTTTCTAGGTAACTAAGCAGGTAATTATTTATCAGATAAATAAGCTAAATTAGCCAAATACTTTCTCCAATGAGAAAAAAATTCCTCTGACATGTTCCAGGGGCCCTCTGAAAAATATCACAGTTAACTAGAGGTAAAAGGACCTTTTTGCATTTGATTTTAGGAAGCTGTTAAAAGTTTTAAGGCACTTGCTTAAATAGGATTATAGGTTGCTATGAAGCAATACTTATCTATTTAACTAGAATGACAACAAAATACCTCAAAGGCAGATAAAGAAGGTTATACAGTTGTTAGCAAACTTTAGCTTTTGGTCATTTTAATATTAAGATCTCATTATCTTAAATACTCAGACAACTCATTGAGACTTTAAGCATGAGAAACTGCTTTGATAAAACAATTAGAGAACATTTTGCAATCTTTCAATATTAAGAGCAGACTAACAGTTAAGAAAACTTTGTCTTTTTAACTGAAAACAAAATTATAATTTTGCTGTGTACTTGATACCGAGACTCATTTGCTTTAATTTTATATAGCATGACTGAAAGGAAGGAGCAACACACAGCAGCAATTCACTGGAGAATTCCGCTTTATTAGGGAAAAGTGCTGGGTTATATAGGAAGGGGCATGTGGTGATTGTGGTCTTACTTCTACGGGGCTGGTGGCTATTGGCTAGGTACTGGGATTGGGAGGGGGGAGAGAGGTGATTGGGCTTCAGGTGGCGCTGGCGGGAACCGAGAACCCGGAAGAGAAGCAGGAAGTTCTCCATCTTATGGGTGAGGGCCCTTCATTCCCCCCTTTCTCCTCTATGGGGTTGTGGACGTTGCTTTCTCTCTGACTGCTTCCTGCTGAACCAGGGCGGAGAAGGGAGTGAGGGCTACTGGGAGTAAAGAGTTGATAGGACTCCACACAGTAAGGACGAGTAGGTGTGGACTTCTTCAGGTTGGAAATCAATGAAGGTTCCCTGTAACCATAGGTCGAGGACTTGTTGATTCCAATAGTGCCAAGAGGACACGGGTGCCAGAAATCAGGCGTCTGCGACCATTGTTTCCAGGAACAGTTTCCAGCGGAGAGACGGGTCCATCTCAGCATGTGGTGAGGAGGTTACATGAGGGTGAGGGATCTTCTGTGGCCAGAAGCTGATAGTTCCTGAGTAAAAGCTGGTTGAAAGTTTGATTAGAGATTTTTCTGACTTGGAATTTGATGAACTTTATTATACAGGGTAAGAAGAGACAGGCGAGAAGAATGATTATTATGGGGCCTGCAATGGGCCAGAGCCAGGTAAGGAGGGGGTTTGTTAGTATTGAAGAGAATGGGTTGGAATTGGAAGCAGAGTGGAGACTGGAGGCAAGGTCGGTGAGTTTGGTAATGTCAGTTTCTACAATGCCGGATTCATTGATGTAATAGCAGCACTCTTCCCGCAGGAAGACACAGGTGCCACCCTTTTCAGCTGTAAGCAGATCTAAGGCCTGCCGGTTTTGAAGGGTGACCTTAGCTAGCGAAGTGACGTGTCTTTGGAGAGAGGCCAGGGAATCAGCAGTGGATGTCAGGGCCCCCTCAAGTTTGGCGTTGAGATCTCTAATTGCCCATAGAGAGTGACCCAAGGCTCCCCCTGAAAATCCTGCCCCAATGGCTGAGGTGGCTAGGGAAATACCGACCATAATGGGAAGGAAAGCAGCCCTTCTTGTGCGCAAGGGCAAAGGAGGTTGAAGCTCAAGGAATTCTGCCCTGCTGTAAAGTGTAAGCTGTGGGATTAGGGTGACGAGAATGCAGGGTGTTCTGGAGTTGGGAGGCAGTGAGTTAAAAAGACTGCCATTACACCAAAAGAAGTGTCCCAGCTGCGTAAAAGTCTTAGAGCCGGAGGTAGGGGTGTGGATAGAGAGACAGTGAAGTGCGCTGGAGGGGGGTGGAACTGGGCCTACACAGCAGTGAATGGTGAGATTATCTGCGTATTCTGGTTCCCATAGGGGTATGTCTGCCAGGGGGCAGAGGGGTTGTCTTTCTGCATGGAAGGAGTAATTGGAAATGTTAAGAGGCACAGCAGCTAGCAGTGGGCGTTGTAGTGATGTGCACAAGAAACAATTGGCGGTGTTAAGGGTGTGGTGATAAAGATGGTGGTGTCCTGAATGAGCTGTAACCAAGAGTAGGAGGAATTGAAAGAGGGGCGGGGGTGAGAAGATGAAGAGGCACCATCAAAAGTTTGGATAATAACTTTTTCGGAATGTTTGATATCAGATGCAACTTGAGAGATCTGGGAATGAGAGGGAACATACTCTCGAGAGATATGAAGGGCACCATGGGGGGTCGAGGAACCCCCATAGTAAACTGAGGCTGTGACTCCGGCAGCCCATCGAGAGTCCCAGGGATCTGGGATTGATAAGGAGAATGAGCCATTGGGATATTTCATGAAACGGTTGGAGGAGTAATACTGTGGGTACCGGGAGTTACCCATGTAGTGAATGGTGCAAGACCAGTAGGGACATCCCCCGTAGGTGTCTTGCCATCGCCTGCAATAGGCTTGTATTTGGTCATAGAGGAAGCAGAGGTAGGGAGAATAAAGGTAGCTGCTAGTGAACACTTCGGTGGAGGGAGGAAAGTGGAGGTATAAAGGCCCGGAGCAGCCTTTTAGAGGGCAGTCTAATGTGGCAATGAGGGCAGTAACTTTTGTTTGATGCTGTGTGTAAGTCTGTCTGACTTTGAACCACCATACAAAGGTGGCTGGGGTGGCGGGGAAGACAATAGGAATGAGGAAAAAAAGCGAGAGAGCAGTAAAGGAGGAAAAAATCATGATTCGGGTATGGATGGCAAAGGGGGTGAACGGGAGATGCGGAGTTTCAAGGGATCAGAGGGATGAGGCGTGTTAGAGTAGACAGTGTCTTGGGCTGTATCTGAAGGACTCTGGATTGTGACTGATGGGTCTTGGGTGTCCAGAGAAGGTGGGTCCTGGGTCTTTGGTTTCAACCTGGAGATATGAATGCAAGGGGTGACAGAGTTATCAGGCAGTAAGAGCTTGGTGGACAAGGGGGTGCAGAGAATAACTGGGTGTGGACCTTCCCATTTTGGGGTGAGAGGGGCCAGATCTTCTGGCAGCTTATAAAACACTAGTTGGCCGAGCTGTAAGACAGGAGGATTTTGGGAGGCGGGTGGATCAGGAAGGAGCCAATCCTGATATTTCCACAATTCAGTGCAGAGGAGAGAGAGTAGCGGAAGGGCCATATTGGGAGGAATTGGTCCTTTGTGGGAAGGGAGCCCCAGGAGTAGAATCGGGCAGCCGTACATGATCGATCTCAAAGGGCGACAAGAAGGAAGGTTTCTTTGGGAGGGCTCAAATGTGGAGTAGAGCTAAGGGAAGTAAGCGAACCCAGTCAAGGTGTAGTTCTAGAGATAGTTTGGTCAGGATGTCTTTTAGAGTCCTATTGGCTCTTTCTACTTTTCCCGAAGCTTGTGGTCGATAAGGACAATGTAAATGCCAGGGGAGCGAGAGCGACTTGGAGAGGTTCTGGATAATTTGGGCAGTGAACTCAGGGCCATTATCTGATTGGAGGGAAGTGGGCATCCTGAACCTAGGAAAGATCTGGGTGAGGAGGATAGAGGCAACTGCGGACGCTCGTTTGTTAGTGGTGGGGAAAGCCTCGACCCATCCTGAAAATGTATCTACTAACACGAGTAGGTATCTGGTACACCGTACAGGGGGCATGTTAGTGAAGTCTATTAGCCAATCTGTGGCGGGGACATTACCCTTTGCTTGATGAGCCAGGAAGGGTCAGGCCTTGAGGGGGGTATTAGGGTTAGTGCATTGGCAGATGGTGCACCTGTGGGTGATTTGGTTAAGTAGGGTTTTGTCTTCAGGAGAGAGAGAAAAAATGGATTGTAAAAAATGGATCAATGGGGGCTAGGATGGAACAAATCGTGTAAGAAGCGGAAGAGGTACTCTTTGTCCTGGGAACAGAGGGTGTCTTGTGATAAGGCTAAAACCGCAAGGGCAGACGGATCGTTGTCTGGTGTGTCTTCTGATAGGGCAAACGACCGGGCTACTCTGTCAGCTTTGTTGTTACCTCTTGTAATGGGGGAGTCATCCTTTTGATGTGATTTGCAGTGGACTATGCCCAGTCAGTGTGGGAGTTGTGAAGCCTCTAGAAGTTTAGTAATTAAGGCTGAATTAGTGATGGAATTTCCTTTTGTGGTGAGGAGGCCTCGTTCTTTCCATACTGCCGCATGGGACAAGAGAATGTGGAATACGTATTTGGAGTCAGTGTACAGTGTGAGAGACGTGTCCCGGGCCAGAGTGCAAGCTCTGGTGGCTGCAATGAGTTTGCCCTGTTGATTGGTTGTACCAGGGGGTAGGGCTCGTGCCTCAATGACATCTTCGAGGGAGACTACTGCGTATCCTGAGTAGTGGGTGCCCTCATGTTTAAAGGAGGACCCATCAGTAAACCAGATGAGGTCAGAGTGTGAGAGGGCTCCTTCGGAGATCGTGGAGTGGCATGGAAGGAAGTTGTGAAGGGCTTCCAGGCAATCATGCGAGAGAGTATGAGGAGAGTAGGGTAGAGGAAGAAGAGTGGCTGGATTCAGGGGCTGGTAGGGGAGGAAAGAAATGTCTGGATTTTGGAGGAAAGAGGACAGTAGGTCAGGAGTCTGGAGGGAGGGAGAGTCTGTAAACTTTTGTAGGTTAAGAGATCCCATAGGTGATGTGGGGACAGAATGGTAAGGGGCGCTCTGAATGTTAGTTTATGAGCTTCTTTCTGCAAGAGCTGTCCAGCAGCTAACTCCCGTAGGCAGGGGGCCCATCCCTGAACTGTGGGGTCTGATTGCTTGGAGAGATAAGCTACTGGGGCAAAGGATGGGCTATAATATTGGCCTAGGACTCCTAGTGCTTGACTGGACCTTTCATGGATGTATAATGAGAAGGGCTTCGACAAATCAGGAAGATGGAGAGCTGTGGCTTCCACAAGGGCTTGACAGAGCTAAATGAAGGAGTTTCGGGGTAAGGAGGATAATGGTTCTTCAGGGGGGCCCTTGCTGAGGTCGTATAGGGGTCTTGCCAACAGGGAGAAGTTAGGGATCCATGCTCTAAAATACCTAGCTAGGCCTAGAAAGGAAAGGATTTCTGTCTTGGTTTTGGGAACAGGCAGGTCAGAGAGGAGTCGCTTTCTGTCTAAGGTAATGGACTTTCTTTGTTGAGATAGAAGGAATCCAAGGTAAGTGACAGAAGGGGAAGAGATTTGAGTTTTGACAGGGGATACCCGGTAACATCTGGAAGCTAGAAGGTTAAGTAGGGAGGCAGTGTCAAGTTGAGACTGTTCCCACGAGGGACTGCAGAGTAGAAGATCGTCCACGTATTGTAAGAAGGTAGACTCGGAGTGATCATGATGAAACTGTTTGAGGTCCTGATCTAGGACCTGTCCAAAAATATGGGGACTATCTCGGAAGCCTTGTGGCAAAATTGTCCAAGTGAGTTGTTCAGAATGTCTTGTGTATGGGTCCATCCAGGTGAAGGCGAAAAAATCTTGGGAGGAGGGGTCTAGAGTGATAGACAAAAATGCGTCCTTGAGATCTAGGACTGAGAAGTGGGATGCCGAGTCAGGGATATATGATAAAAGGGTGTATGGATTTGTAACCAAGGGATGGATAGGGACAACGGCCATGTTGATGAGACGAAGGTCTTGGACAAGGCGGAAAGATCCGTTGGTTTTTTTAACAGCTAATATGGGGGTATTAAATGGGGAGTGAGTGGGTGTGAGGTAGTTTTTGTTTAAGAGATCTTGAATGATGGGTTGGAGGCCTATGAGGGCTGAAGTGGTTAGGGGGTATTGGGCCTGACAGATACACCGAGAGGGATCATGTAATTTGATAGAGGCAGGAGGACATAGAGCCACGGAGGGGCTTGTAATGTCCCAAACTTTGGGATTTACAGGGTGTATGAGGGCGGAACTGGAGCTTTCATTGGGGTCATCGGCTATGAGGGCCATCAGAAAGGGGGTACTGGGGGCTGTGGGAGTAGATATAGTTATGGAAACATGGAGGAGAGAAAGGATATCCCGTCCTAGTAAAGGGATGGGACACTGGGGCATAACTAGGAAGGAGTGGGAAAAAGGTATTGGATTGTCCTGGATTGTGCATAAAAGGGGGGTGGTTTTTAATGGGAAAATCTGTTTACCTCCTACCCTGACTATAGGAGTAATGGCAGGCGTGGTAGGGCCCCGGTATTCTCACAAGACTGAGAAGGTGGCTCCTGTGTCTAGGAGGAAGAAGATCGGGTGACCGTCTACTATTAAAGTAACCCTGGGCTCCTGTTTGGTGATGGAAATGGTCGGGCGAGAAGCCCCCGGGCCCTGTCAATCTTCTTCTGCCAGCCCCACTATGGCGGGCTTAGGATGGGGGTTGTTCGTCCAGCCTCCCCTTCGGGTGGTTGGGCAATCAGACCCCCAGTGGCCCTTTTTGTGGCATCTGGGGCATGGGGTGGTAGGAGATCTGGGGGAGGGGCATGCTCTTGACCAATGTCCTTTTCTGCACTTGAAACAAGCTCCTGGGGGGGGCTTGTTTGTAGAGGGGCGCCCAGGTTGTGGTTTTATCAGCTGGGCCAACATTTGGAAATTGGCCTGATCAGCCTTTTGTTTACGGCATTCTTTCTCCTCCTCCCGGTTGTGGAAGACTTTAAAGGCCACTGTTAGGATCTCAGTCTGTGGGGTAGCAGGGCCCTGTTCTAACTTCTTGAGTTTAGCTTTAATGTTGGGGTAGCTTTGAGCTAGGAAGTATGTCATAAGGACATGTCTTCCGTGTTTCTGGGTCTAGGCTGGTATACTGTAATAGGGCTTGAGTGAGTTTGTCTAAGAACTCAGAGGGAGTTTCCTCCCTCCTTTGAATTATGTCTTGGAGCTTTTGCAAATTATCTACTTTACAAGCTGCCTTTTTCAGACCTGCTATTAAGCAGCAGGCGAAGATATCTCGAGAGCGGAGACCCACGGCGGTGTTATAATCCCAGTGTGGGTCTTGTTCGGGGACAGCCGTGGGGCCAGGGGGATAGGTGGGGTCAGTCCTGTGGGTTTTGGTAGCATGCGTTTGGGCGAAGTCCCAAACTTGTCTATGCTCTTCAGGGAGGAGGGTATTGGCCAGGAGCATGAAATTTCATGATGTGTGAGGCTGTAAGACTGGAGGGTCCATTGAAACTCCCTGATGTATGTTGTGGGATCAGTGGAAAAGGAACCTAGGCATTTCTCAAGTTGGGCTAAATCTAAGGAGAAAGGGACGTGAACGTGCACGGTGCCTTTGGATCCTGCTACCTCCTGGAGAGGGACGATAATTTTGGGAGGCCCTCGGGACCGAGTCTGAGGGGGCAAAGACGGAGAAGGCTCCTGGGACTTACAGGGGCTGAAAGGCTCAGGCTCGATCTGCGGGGGGGGTGACGAGGGGGACGAAGGCGGAGGGGGTGAGGTGGGGGAGGAGATGGTGGTGTAGGAAGGAGAGGAGGGGGAAGGGAGAGGATGGGAGGCTTCTGCAGGGGAGGAGGTGGAGGCGGTGGGGACAGCGGTGGTGGAGGAAGGGGGAGGGGCTGTTGTAGGAGAGGAGGAGGAAGGGAGAGGACGGGAGGCTTCTGCAGGGAGGAGGTGGAGGCTGCGGGGAAGGTGGTAGACCGCGGAGGGATTGTAGGAGGGGGAGGGGCCGAAGGGGGAAGCCTGAATGGCGGAGGCTCGTCGGCTGGGTCAAAGGTAATTGAAGAGGGACTGGGAGTGTGTGGAGGGGAGGGAGACGGCTTGCAGGCTAGGAGAACTTGGGGCAGGGAACAGGTGGTGCAGAGGCTTGTATTTTGAGCTAGGAGGCGAAAAGCTTCGATATAGGGAATCTCCTTCCATTTTTTCAGGCGCTGGCAGTAGTTAAAAAGATCGCAAGTGATGCTAGGATCAAAAGTTCCCCCTGCGTGCCATTGGTTGTTATTGTCTAGGGCGTATGTCGGCCATCTTGGGAGCAGTATTTACAGAGAAGTTTTGGTTTTATATCGGGTGTCAGGGAGAGGGTAGCTAGATGCTTGAGCAGGCATTCAAGAGGTGAACTTTCAGGGAGGGATGAGGAGGCTCCCATGGCTAAAGGACAGAGGAGGAGACAAACAGGTAGATGAAAGGAGATCCTCAGACTGGGAGCAGACTGCAAGGAGACAAAGGGTGTCCCCGATGACCCTTGGTGGTCTGTGGAAACTCGTATACGAATTGAAATTTCTTAGGAAGTGTGGGTCATCACCCAAACTTCTCTAAGAAGGCAGAGTGCCGGAGTCACGAGGAACCTAGTACCAGGAATTTTCGGCAGACGGAACGGAAGGAGGAAGGGGGGAAAAAGGGAGCGTTCTCATTTGCAAAGGAGTCACCTCGTTTATGGCTGTTGGAGGAGGGGCCTGAGGGTCCGCCGCAGCAGTGAAGGCCTGAGGCGGGGAGAGTTCCCTCCTTGTCCCTTAGTGTCAGGGCCTTGCTGGACGATCATGGTCAATGGCGCTACGATAGCTTGGGGAAGAGTGGCCCACCCTAGGGAAACTTTACCCGAAGAGTTTCAGCACTAATGAAATGAAGGGGCAGTGAGTGTGTTTATGACTGTTGGAGGAGGGGCCTGAGGGTCCACCGCAGCCGTGAAGGCCTGAGGCGGGGAGAGTGCCCTCCTCGTCCCCGAGCATCAGAGCCTTGCCGGATGATCACGGTCAATGGCGCTGCAATAGCTCGGGGAAGAGCGGCCCACTCTGGGGGAAAACTTACCCAAATGCCATAGAGGAGTGGAGAGTGTGAGGAGCCAGCGCCGGAAAAAGAGGACGAGGGCAAGCTGATGCTGGTGTCGGGGGGAAGACGGGGCTCAGTTGGGGTGTCCCGTCTCCCGGGTTTCAACACCAATGAAAGGAAGGAGCGACACACAGCAGCAATTCACCGGAGAATTCCGCTTTATTAGGGAAAGGTGCTGGGTTATATAGGAAGAGGCATGGGGTGATTGTGGTGTTACTTCTACGGGGCTGGTGGCTATTGGCTAGGTGCTGGGATTGGGAGGGGGGAGAGAGGTGATTGGGCTTCATGTGGTGCCGGCGGGAAGACCCTTCAGGAGGACCCGGAAGAGAAGCAGGAAGTTCGCCAGCTTATGGGTGGGGACCCTTCAATGACCATATTAAATTCTTCTACAAACTTTCTATAACCTTCTTTTTACATTTAGAGTTCTCTCTGTAAAAACAGCTGTACTTTAGAACAAAGTTACTTACTTTTATCAAAAGACACATTCTTTAGGATGCAGAAATATTTTTCTTATTACTTTAAGTAGTTTTAATTAGAAGTTAAAACTATTAGGTACCTTAATTTTTAGTGAACACTGAGAGGCAGGCTATTGTAAACTGTTACACTAGCATTGTTTGGATTGACAAATTTATGAACATTTTATAATTTCTGTTAACTATGAGCTTTACAATACAATCTCTCACTAAGCACAAAGTATATCTTTTTAACTTAGCAAAATTTTAAGGTTTTAGGTTACCACAAAGATTTTTAGGCTGTAGATAGGTATACACACTGTAACACACAATTAAAAAGGTGTTCTCTTGCCACAGTTACTTAGTTCACTCATTCATAACAACTATGCTAGATTACTTACAAGACCTTTACTGAATATTAAACAAAGCTAAGCCTTTAAGCATTCTATTCTTAAAAGATTTAGCAGATAACATCAACTTAAATGACCTTAGGTAAACTTAGGCAGCTGATAACCACAAGGACATGCCTGCCTCGGCCAAACGCAAATTAACATTAATGCTTAACATTTTTTTATCAGATTTTCTGGAAGTTTTAGAATGCCCAATTTTCACAAGTGCCTTTTTTTTATTTTTATTAATACCATCTGGAGGTAGGAAAATATTTTTCATTTACACACTTAGACACAAACATACAAACTGAGACACAACTACAGACACGACTACAGTCAGCAACACCTCTTACACAAAAACATATACACAGACAGACAAACTGATATAAAGACTTGAGTCACTGATACTCAATTGCCTTCCCTCTCAGCTTCCTGTCTGTGGCTTCCGGAACCAGAGGGTGGGAAGAGCGTGTTCTGGTGGTGGAAGAGGGCTGTGAAGGCAGAAGGAAAGGAGGACGGGGTGGTGCAGTCACTGGAAGAGGAGAGCAGTACAATGGCATGGTTGAGAATGTAGGACTTTAATCTGGGGGCAACACGTGTGAAGACAAAGGACTTAAAGATGGTGGTGGAGGGAGGTGGCATCACGAGCTGAGGGAGGCAGGCGACTGAGGTCTTCTGGCGAATCTGAAAAGGAAGAAGGACTGGACAGACTAAGAGGCTGACAATCTTTATCTGGAGATCAGGCTAGGAGAACCTGAGTCATTGAACACTTAACATAAAGGTCTGGGCAGGAGTGCAAAGTCCAAAAAGCCTGCACATACGGGATTTCACTCTACTCTCCACTCTAGTGGTAATAATTAATCAAGTCAGTGAGGAGGCCAAAATTGAAACTTCCCTCAGGGGGCCAGCGAGATTGATTGTCTAAGGGATACTGAGGCCCGGCCTCAGAGTAAAGAAAGACTAGCTTCCATTTGCAAACTTCCCGGGACAAATATAGAGTAGCCAAATTAGAAATGAGACACCGCAACAGGGTCTGAGCCTCCACTTTTGAGGGCTGATTCCCCTTGTCTGCGCCACTTCCCAACTAATCCCGCTGAGAGGAGTGCCCAGCGTCCCAAGCACGCCAAGTCAGGGGAGACATCCTGGGAGCCTGGGTGAGGGATGTCTCCCACACTGTAGGGTCAGGGGCAGGCTGGATGCCCACAGAGGGTGGGCTGGATGCCCAAAGGGCCGGATGCCCTCACCTGGACATACGTCTGATTTCTAATGGACCAGGTGAAATGGAGTTAGGAAAGGAAGCAGACCGGGGGAAACTGAGGGACTCACCGGAAAATAGTCCATGCAGCGGAGAGCGGGCTGAGGTCCCAGGTCAGGGAAGGAGGGTGCAGGACCACCATGGCTTGTCGAGGCCCCATGCTCATGCTCCTTCCTGGAATTCAGGCACCAAATGTAAGATAAGTTCTAGCTGAAATAAGCAGGCAAAGAGAGGCAAGAAAGGGCCAGGTAGTTTATTTGAATGCAAATTCCCGGGTGATGTTCTGTGGTCTGCCTATCACAGGCTGGGGAAGTCACACTCAGCAGGGCAGGCAGTGAGTTTTTAAAGAAGATAGGGGGAGGCAGACTTAGATTTACAGTGTTGCCAGGATTGGCTAGCCTAAGGCACATTTTTCAGGTTGGTAGGGGGCAGCAGCTGGGGACTACGGCACGTCATCAGTGTCTGACGTGCTCACCCCTCTCCCCAGTGCCTTCAACCTTATACTTACTAAATTAGTCTTTTTCCTAGGTTGCAGATTACTTGGTTAGGATCAGAGAAGGAAATATAGCATATAGGTACGGTTAGAATAAACTGGACCTTTTAGGCTAAGGTAAATTTTACAGTGAAGTCACGGGTTATGCTGAGACACTTTTCCTTATCTGCAGAACACTCAAACATTCTAGGCTAAGTTGCTGCTGGCCTTTTGAGTTTTAACTGATCTCACTGAAGATGTCTATATTCCCAGTCTGGTATCTCTACCCTAGAGAATTAGTGTGACTTTGACTTTGCGTAATGCTTATCACAGAGTTCCAATAGGGACTTCTTTGCACATTGCTTCATTGTTCTGATGGTAATTATCTTGCTCTGCTTTTTCTCCAGAGGCCCTCATCCTACTCTGCCTAATCCCACGGTCCCTGTCTCATCATTATTGGATGAGAGTTTAACAGTATTTATCTGGTAATTCCTGTGTTAACTGGAAAACATCACAGATGTATTGCCATAATTTTCTTTTATACTGATGTAACCTTCTATACAGTTTGCAGAGTTTTATAAAATCATTCATTATTTTAGCAGGTAGTTTGATGCAAAGATTGTACTCAGTTTATTAAAGTCCAACAAACCTCTAAATATTTAAAATTAAATAAATTATCAATGAAAAACCCACAGACACATACTTTTTTGAAATTTAGTCATGGCATTAAAATAATTCTCTCAAATTAAGGCACAAAAAGGGCAATTCAATTCCTTTCAAAAGTGTTCTAAGAATAATATACACTTCAAACAGTACATATATTTCTTATGTGTGTTAATTTAATGTCTTTATCAGTTGAAACCATAAATACATTATACAATTACAGAACTGATGTATGCCACAAAATGCTCTTAAAATTGCTTCTAATGTTAGTTCCTAATGTCTCTGGTAGTAAAATAACTCAGTATGGCTTGGCAAAAATGCATAGATTAAATGTAACTTTTTTTTTTGCCATCTCCCAATTCCCAATCTACCGACTTGCTGAAACACATACAGTATTTTGTAAAGCATAATGTAAGATATTATTCTCCATCAAGTCCACTATGGGCAACCCAACAGTGAATCTTAAATTCTGGAGTGAGGGCACTGAAGTCAAGTGATGTCACTGCTTTCTTAAAATAGTTTTGTATAGTTTTGTATAGTCTTGCAAGACCACAGAACCTGAAGTCATTGAAAAGAATTTTGGTTGTCTCATTTTGACATATTTTCTTTATTCCTTCCATGAGCTGATCTTGATAGTGATGTCCATTCCACATGAAAGTGAAAGTCCCTTCCTCACTCATATGAGAAAAACTGTTCTATGATGACTGAGAGGCATTTTCTGAGAAATTCAAAGAGGCAGCACCTTTAAAAATATATATATATGTATCTAGCTAAGCTTTCCCACAATTATACTTGCATTACATAGTAATAATTAATCTAATCTACCTGTAGGCAAACCCACAATAAAAAAAACAAGAAACAAAAACCCTCAGTGTGCTTTTCTGCCAAAGCAAGGACAGAGTAACCCCCATCTTGACCCTGAAGTCTGTGATACTTCTGATTGTGCCTTTCAATTTTCCTTTTCCTTCTTTTTCAAATCCTGTGTATTAGCTTTCTTTCTATCAATTGTAAAATCTTCCCGATTCATTATTTCTTCCAACTTGTTAACAGACTGTGTTTTTAGGGTTTGTTCCATGTAGATATTCTTTTCAAAGGCAGCCTTAAGATCACTAATCTCTTCCTCTTTCTTAAATTTATATTCTTCCTCTACCTTCCTCATTTTATTCATCAGCTCTTCATTTTGTTTTCTTAATAATTCAGTATCTTTGGTAAGCATGCTGTTTGTTTCTTCAAGCAGTCTAACAGTGTGATCTTTATCTGTACTCTCTTGTCTATTTCTTGAAGCAGCTTTCTTGCTTTCTTGGGTCAATTCAAAATACTGCTCTTCCAGAAGCCCTCTAGCCAACTGCTCACACTCAGCTTTTGTTTCTGCTAGATCCAACTGAGTGACAAGGGTTTCTTTTTCATTTTGTAGTTCTTGCATTTTCTTTAAATTCTCTCTGTTGTTTTCTTCAATTTGTTAAGTTCCTTTACCTGGGTCTCATAAAGTGTCGAGAAATATTGCTCAACTTCAAGCAGATCTTGCACCTCCTGCATCTGTCCTCCATTTCCTCTATACTGTTTTGTAAACTGAGCTAACTCGAATTCTAATAATCTCTTTGCTTCCAATAAAGTACTTATTTCCTGTTTCATCTGCTTTTCGACCTTTAAAGTTATCTGCTTCAAATGCTTGAGTCTTCAATTCATTTTGTAACAACAGTCACTTATTTGATTCTCCCTCCAACTGAAGACTTAGACTCTCAACTTCATCCTCCATTCTCTCTTTATTTTCTATCAAATGCTCAAGCTTCTGCTGTGATTGTTTCAGATCAGCATCTAGCATGGAACACTGCTTCTCAACCTGAACAAAACCCTACTTTCAGCCTCCTCGTGAGCCTCTGTTCCTTTATCCTTTTTTCCATCTCACACATTGCAACAGATTTTGCCTCTTCAATAGACTGATGTTTGCCAGTTAAACAAGCTTTGGTTACTTTATGTTCATTTACCTCTTGTTCTAACCATTGTTGTAATGATTTAAGTTTATAGTTTAAATCTATTTCTAAATTATTCTTTTCCTTTTCTGAGTGATTAAGCATGTCTTGAGCTTCTTTTCTTTCTCTTTCCACTCTTTCAAGATTATGTTTGAGATTCTTCACCTCCTCTTGTAAAGATGTAATTTGAGCCACTCATCCATCTCGGAAGCATGACCTCTGTCTCTTCATTCAGCTTCTAACACAGCTTGCAGCTGGTAATAATCCTTGTCCATCTGTGACTTGGAATTCTCTAAAATTCTATTTCTCTCCTGCAATTTTCTGGTTAGGGACTCTAGCTGACTAATCGATGTGCTCATCTTTGTGAAACTCTTCCTTAATCTTACAGCTGTGTCTACCTCTGTCCTAAGTAACATTGACTTTTTCAAGCTGCTTTAGTGATTGTGCCAGCTTCTCATTAGCAAGCTGTGAATTATGATTTATTTTAAGTCTTCCAACTGATCCTTCAATATTGAAAACTCATATTCTACATTCCTCCTCTTATTTTCCTGTTCTGCTTTTCTTTGGTATTCATTAATTCTATGCTGTAGCAACATTTTCTCCTCAATCTGAGACCCTGTAGATTCTAGATTTCTTCTTAGATTCCCTCTTCATTCAGTTCTTTCATTATCTTGTCTAGTTTTATGTTTGAAGCTCTGTACTTAATTGCATTTCATTATGCAGCTGTTCTTCCAGTTTATACATGTTTTTTTTGCGAATTTCCAGCAAGCTTTGATCCACATTAGAGCTAGTTCTATTATCATTAGGATTAGCTGAAGACAAATATCTATGATTGCCAGAATATGTAAATCCTACAAGAGGTAGCTGATTGCCAACAAAAGCATTAGGTATAGGGAATATTTCTTCATCTATTTCATCATCTTCTAAATCATCAAAGTTACTTGTATCAATGTCACTGCTTCAATCTGGTACAATTGGTGCTAGTGTCTCAGAGTGTTTCTCAAGCCCTCAGATCATTTTTGAAGAAGAGATGTTGTTTGATTTCTTCTGCACCATTTCGCCCGAATCTCACCTCTCGCTCAGTAAGGAAGGCACAACTAAGACTTTTTGCTTCTTCTGATATGTCGTCATCATCATGGAAGATAAGTGGATTTTTATGGTTCATAATATTACTAAAAATTCCAGGCAGAGAATCTGCATAAAAAGGTGTGTCACCTACAAGCATTTCATATAAAAATACCCCAACTGCCCACCAGTCACATTCTCGTCCATAATAACCATCAGCAATTGGGGAGTTAATACTTCAGGGGAAATATACTCGGGTGTTTCCAACTGCTCTATCACATTGTACCATACCTTCCTTATTCATCTTCATGCAAGAACCAAAATCTGCTAACTTCAAATGTCCACATTTATCCAGCAACATGTTTTCAGGCTTCACATCCCTATGAATGAAACCCATGGAATGAATCGCATTCAGTGCAAGAACTACTTCCATAGTTTAGAATCGTGCCCATTTTTCAGGCACATCATAGTTGTTTATTAAGTTTCCAAGATCTACACCAGGCATGTATTCCATCACTATGTAGAGGTAATGATAATATTGGAATGCATTAAAAAAGCTGAATGACCAAAGGACTGTTAGCAAAAGCCATGATGTCCCTTTCTTCCGAGAAAAAAGCAGAACTGGATCTTTTAATCATTTCAAATTTGTTGAGAAGCTTCATAACATACACCTGCCTGGTGGATTTATGCCTTACCAATTGAACTTCTCCAAATGCACCGCTACCGATCACCTTCACTACTTCATAATCTTCAGCTTTCATTCGTAAATCTCTAATTGCATTTATTGTGTCTTTATATCTGCTTAAAAAGTCAATATTTTTGTGGTATCTTAAGGCAGGAAAATCTAAATCAAATATCAGAGCATCCAGTCCACCCAGCAAACAATCCAAATTCAGTTCTGATCTGGGTTCCTGCAACAGGTCATTGATTTTTTCAAACCGAGTCTCAAAACTGTCCCCAGTCGACATGCTGCTGTTACTGTGAGGGTACCCTCGTCCCAGCACCAGCAGAAAGCAATGACAACATCCTTCCGTGGTGGGTTCACGGCCGCGGGGCAGATGAGACGGAACCTCAGGGTCACCAAGTGCACCCGACTCCCTTTCTCCCCTCACTGAGGGGATCTCCACTCTCTGGACTTGGGGCTGTGGGCTACAGCGGCCCACAGCTGCTCGGACTCCCTAAGTCGCTTCCCATGCAGCAGCCCCTCTTGACAGCCAACAACGCTGTTGGCACCAGCCTCGTCATCTGGTGAGCTGCCACAGCCTAGCGGGCCCCAGCTGCCTTTGCCGAGGAGGGCTCCCTGTCCCAAGGAGGGCTCCCTGTCCCCAGCCGGGCAGGACGGGGAGAACAGGAGAAACAGGGTGGAGACCCCTTCTGGGCAGCAGGGAAGGCAAAGAGGGAAGGCACACACAAAGGGCAGGTGCGGAGCTGTGCCCGCTGCTGCTGCCACTGTCACCTGGGCCATGGTGTGACATTACTGTCCCATTTGTGATGTCACTGTGGAGGCTGTTGGGGTTGCTGCCGTGGTACCCAGCAGGGCGGTGTGAGGTCAGTGCCTGATGTGGGCTTAGGAGAGGAAAGGCTGGAGAACCGGCAGAGAGGAAGGCTAGAGTTGGCCAGCGGCTGACAGGGGAGCTTCTGGGAGAGGCTGCGGCCCCGCCTCTGATGTGAACTGTTTATCCTACCTAATACAACCTTTTTTTTTTTTTTTTTTTGGTTATAGCTATTACAAAAAAAAATTATTTGATGATGTTCTGCTTTAGGCACTTCTGCCCACTATATATGTATACATGTACACACAATATATGCAAAAATCATCTTAAAATATAAAATAGTTTTATCAAATATAAATAGTATATAAATATATAAATAAATATAATATTGAATTATCAAACCCAGGACCTTTACATAAGGGATTCTAGACCCTGTGTAAGATTGTTAAGAAGTCTAGAAAGCTCTGGTATGTGCAGGTACATCTTGGACTGATGAATTTTTAAAATCTCTACCTACCTTAAATTCTCAGAATTTAAACCCTCTCTTTAAAATCAATTCAACAAACAACTCATAACTAGCATGAGCTAAAATATGAGGACAGGTACTGAAATAACATGATTTTCACTTAATTCTTGCTTTCAGCTGAATTCATGCTAACAGTTTTGAGTCTACTTTATCCTTTGAAAATGTGTTATCTGTAAATTAGGGGAAGCCTATTTCAAGGCCTCAGCTATAAAACAAAGCATTGTATACATACTTGGCACTAAGTAAATTATCAAAAAAATGATAAATATCATTAAATAATTACCTAAATTTCTAAAATGTTCAAATATCTGTAATAAGAAAACAAAATTCTTGGAATGGTTTTTCTCTGCCTTTTCAGCAAGTGAGTGCACACTTCTCAATTTCCCTCTATACCCACAAAAAGCAAGGCACTGAATGAGAGGCTCTGTGAAGTATGCTGGTGTTATCACTCTGCTTATTTGAATTCTATGCATTCTTTTTAAGCTCAAGGCTAAAATAGAAACTAAGCAGTGGATTGAAGTCATTTTCAGACTTAAAAATTGAAAACACAATCCTGTACTTTTTCAATTGTACACGTAAAATATTCTTTTCTAGGAAAAAAATATAACTCTTCAGAAACTGAACTACTGTGTGACAGGCTATTTTCTTTTCTGTTATGATTTATTTTTCTACCTGTGTCTAACCACCAGTTATTTTCTTTTGTAAATCAAATGGCTCCTTTGTATCTATCCCCTTTACAGTTCTAGCCTCTATAAAAACTGCTTCTACTCTGATTAAAGCAACTTACAAATTTTGGACATCAGTTGAGAAGCATAACATCAGTTAGAATGTCAGAATCATATACTAGGGCTAAAAAACAATCTTAGTAGTTCTGTATCCCAAAAGTTTAATTTTACAAATGATGAAACAAAGGTTCAGAGAAACTTCAAAGAAGGTTCTGATCCTCTTAACCTCTTTCACTTATTTACTAGAAAAGCCCAGAGTTTATTCCTGATTCCTAACCCAGAGCCAATGTTGTTTTCAGAATCCTATGCTGTCACCCTGTCTCTCCCCCATGTAAAATGCCCACATTTCCTAATATAATGTTTGCATATAACATTTCAGATATTATTACTTTCAGTGGTACCTCAAGTCATATTTTAGATCAGATGTCACTTTACTTTCTACATAGGAAATAAAGAATTTGAGAAACTAATTCCAAATCTGCAAGAAATCAATTTTCCATTTCACAAAATTCAACTAATAAAACATATGACAACTGAAGTTTTCCCAAAGTGATGCTAAATAATATTGAGCATATGACAAGGATCCATAACATCAGGAACAAAAAGAGACAAGGAAAGTCCTATGGTGACTCAAAAATGTATTTAAACAGTCACAAAGACCTCCAGTTAAAATGGCAAAATGAGCTCACATTTTGATGCAATTAACCATGGGAGATAAGATTGAAAAACAGAAAACCAAAACAAATTTTCCACACATAAAAATAAAACAAACATCCTCAATAGACCAGAAATAGGATATAAATTCTGAGCAATGATCAAAGCTGTGACTTTGGAGACAATTGATCCAGAGGCCATTATAACATCTAATTCTGGACAAAGGCCCTGTGGTGCCAATGGAGGCAACTCCTATCAGGGGCGTAGGTAAAGCAGTGATTCAGAGAGAAAATAGATAAATAAATTGATAAAACAATCATGGTGAGCTAGCCAACACAAATATAAATTACATGGAGAAAAGTAAGGCTAAGAAAAATACCCAACCCCTATATAGCATATATTTATTCAACATGCAATTAATTTTACAGAATAAAAACTTTCACAGAAAAAAAATGACGAAATATTTTATATAAATAGTTATAAAATGCATGAAGAATAGTGAAACACTAAGCGTGAAAGTTGTTAACACAATTAGCAGAAATATAAAAGCAGGTGGTATGGGAAAAAAAGCTATTTAGAATCTTGAAAATAAAATAATGTAGTTAATAAAATGCCACTAGAATAGCCATGGTCTCTTAGGAAAATAACTACTGAACTGGAAAGGTACTGATAGATTCCCATACAGTAGTAGTTTAAATAGTCTCAGTCATATATCTTTGAATAGGCTTTGCAGAAGAAGTCAATAGAACAAATGGCTGTTTCCAGTTTGGAAGCCTATCCCTAGCATAGGGCAGGATAAAGATAAGCTCACATCTAGACACATCAAAGTAAACTGCAGAAGGTGAGAAATAAAAATAATATTTCTAAGACAACAAAAAAAGTCTACCAAAAGATAATTTTGAAGAGTGGACAAGTTCATAAGCAAAATAGCTAAATGATGCTAAAAGATAATGTAATATTTTTGCATTGCTTTGGAAAAGTAACTGTCAAGTCAAAATATAATAACCTACCAATTATGTTCCTAATGTGAAGACAAAGTAAAGATATTTTCTAACATCTCAAGAAATAGTGAGGTTACCACACAGAATTCAAACCAACAAAATTTCTACTGGACGCATTTCTTCCAGATGAAATAAAAAACCACAGAGAATATACAGGACAAGAACAGCAATTAATAAAATGTACCAATAAAAATATTTCACTGTTGATAATAAGACCATTATTTTTTATGTTTAAAAGCACTCAGTGAATTTCAAAGCAATGATGACAAGCTGCCAGGCTACAGGATACATGGGCAGCTAGCACACAATAAAAGCCTTGTCAGGTGTAAGATGAGATAGTCATGCAGAATAAATTTAAATTAAGTGGAAAATTAGCATTACTTACATGGGGTAAAATTTAAACAATTACAAAATAACATGCACATAGCGAGTTGTAGGTTCTAAATCAGCACACCAAAAGGGAAGAAGGATGGAAAGGATGAAAGGAGGAGAAAAAATATGATAGAAGTAACAAAAAAGCTGATCATTCTTTCATAAGTTAGAAGGGAGGGAGGTGGTGAAAGAAGAAAAGAGAAATAAATGATGGTACTCAGTGAACAACAGAAATATCTGATTTAAAAATAAGTCCAAATACTGAGGCGATATAGATAAGTGCCCCTAAAAATGACTTAAGTAGAGTGTAGTTTTTTAAAGCAAGCTATATACTGCTATAACAAAACACTTCTGTAACAGAACTATATATTGACATTCAAAATAAAGTAGTACAAACAGTATACAATGACCAAAGGCATGACATTATCAACCAAAATATAATTAAGGGAAGAAAGCCATGAAGACAAAGATATACATAATGTGACAGCAATATTAAAATGATAAAAACAAGCACTTATAATACAAATATTTATAACAAAAATACCTAATTTATACAATGTTTCAAAAGTTGATGAAAAATAATGTAGTCTACCAAGAACACACAAAAATGATATAAAATATGTAACTAATGAGCTTGTAGAGCTAAAATAACAACATAAATAACTGAAGAAAATTACAGAAAGAAATGAGCAAGTCCTGAACCTAAAGATTTTAATATGCATGCTTTATATCATCCGAGTATAAAACAAGCAGGCTAAGAATTTAGTAATAACTATTACATTTAGAGTGTCTCTGAAGAAAATCTAAAAGATGACACAAATGTATAGAGACATTAGAGATTTAAGCAAAAATTGTGGTTAGAAGATGGAACATCTAAAACAATATAATTTCTACATATGCATAATAATTAAAGAGAAATTATTACAAATTCAGAGAAACAAAATAGAACAACGTATCAATTCTCTGAGGGTACACAATAATATTCACTGGAGTTTTTAAAAGAAATTTATTATATCACTGAGGAACAAAAATAAGATGTGAAAAGATGAAGAGAGATAATATTCATGAATTGGAAAACCAAAGTTTGGTTTAAAGGTCATTTTGCCTGAAATTATATAAATTAAAGGCATTTCATCAATTTCAAATGGCTCATTAATGGGAATTGTCAGGCTGGCTTTATAATTCACAAAAAAGGAAAAAAGGACAAGAATGGTTAAAATAACTTGAAGGATAGCATATAGAATTGTCCTATCAGATATTTAAATTTGAGAAGTAAACATTTTTTAGGTCAGCAAAAGATTTCTTAAATATGATAACATATATTCCATAAGTGATAAACTTCAGATCATGAAATGTTACTAAAACAAAGGAGAATGGCAAACCACTGACAGAAAAAAATATTTTCAAATCACATAACTGGTAAAGTATTAGTATGTATAATTTTTTAAGAACTGCAACATTAAGAAAAAGTCAAACAACCCATTCAAAAATGGGCAAGTATATAAACTGACAACTAATAAAAACAGAAACCCAAGTGACCAAAAAACATGAATAGATACCCAATCTCAATAGTAACCAGGGAAAGGGGAAAAAGCAATAAAATAATCCATGAGATACATTTTCATGTTCATCAGTTTAGAAATAATTAAAAATCTGACCATCTCAATTACTGGTAAGGAAAATAAATGGAAAATCGCATACGTGGATAGTGAAAGGCAATGAATATAATATTCTAGCAGACAATTTGAGGTACATGGTAAAGTTAAAGATCTGCATTCCTTATGACCCCGTAATCCCAATACTTGAAAAAAAAACTTACTCAAAAGGTAACCTCTACAATAATGGTCACTGAGGCATGATTTGTAACAGTGAGAACTGGAAACTAAATGTTCTCTAATAAAAATAAATGATTTCTGATTAATATGTAATGAAATACAGAATGGCCATTAAAGTATACACACTGTGTGTATGTATATATGTATACACAATTATATAATGTATATAAATTTTATATAATATGAGCAAAATAAGATGCAGAATGATACATATATTGATATGTTAAATATATGCAAAATGTTGCCTATTGTTTATAAATACTGTAAGGCTGGAGGCACCAGAGGGAGGAGTGAGCACGTCAGACACCGGCCTGATGATATGCCAAAATCCCCAGCTACTGCCCCCTCCCAGCCTGGAAAAGGTGCCTTAGGCTAGCCAATCCTCGCACCGCTGTAAATCTATGCTCTGCCTTCCCCTACCTTCTTTAAAAACTTGCTGCCTGCCCTGCTGGGCGTGACTTCTCTGGCCTGTGACTAACCAGACTGGCGAACATCACCCAGGATTGCGCCCTATTAAACTTTTGGCTCCTATGTAGCCTCCTCGCCTAGTTATTTTGGCTCGATTTTACCTTACAAATACTATAGTATTTCTATTATTACTCTACACTATATTATATACTATAATACTGCAAATATTTACACAGAAATAATAATCACATAATTTGTTTCACCAAGGAAAGAAAATGTAAGATGGAATTTGAGAAGTGTACACAGGAGTTTCAACTATAGTATCTATATTGCATAACTTATTTTCAAAATCTGACAAGAATATGCCAAATGGTAAGATTTGATAAGGCTGAATAATGTGAATTTTGTTATATTATTCCCTATATGCTATTTTATATTTGAAATCACACTGTAGTACCTAAAAGATCAGTCGCTTCAACACAATGAAAATAATGCCTTACCATTATCAGAGTTGAAGAGGCCTAATGAAATTGGACAGCTGGCACAATTCCAGGAACTGTAGATAAAGGATTTTTCACTGAAAAGCACTATTTTATCTACTGTGCTATGTGTACAGGTTAAACTGCATATTATTTAAGAGTTGTTTTCAGATTATGTAATATTCCTGTTTAATAGTTGTGTATAATGTTTGTCCAAATCTTTAGAGCCCATTATTTAATTTTTCATAGAACCAGAACTTTCACTGATAAAACATATATTGCTTTACTTAAGTTCTTTAGATTCCTTCCTTCCCACTAGATGGTTAGTTCCAAAAATGAAGAGATGACATTTGTGCTTTCACTGTGCTGAATTCAGAGCCTATTAGAGTTCCTAGAACATAGCAGGGGTGATTTGAAAAATAAGTAAGAAAAAATAAGGAAGGAAGGGAAGAAAGGAGGGATGAAAGGAAGGAAGGACAAGTGTAAGCAAGTTTATAATAGAGCAGTGAGAACAGTGTTATCCTGATTTTGTACATGTAAATACAACTACAGACATGAAGCCCAGGGTTTTAACTTGGATTCAGTAACTCATGCAGAGTGTTCATTCTACTGCAACTTATCAAAGAGGCAAAAATCTGTATTATCTTGGAGGAAATATAACATCTCTCATAAATTTATTTATCCAGAAGATTTAGAATATCTTATCTGTTTTTGTACTTGAACTCTCATATTAAAATTTGTTTTTTATGTTGTTAATTTTGTGAAGTGACTGCTAATCAAGGAGTTAATTACAATACTGGATTGCTCTAGAGGTGGAAAGAACTTGTTGAATCATTGCAAATTATATGCAGTATTCTAACTACTTTTGCACTATGTAGAATAAAAATGTTATTCTTCAATAAATCATCAGTTTAAACCAGTTAGTATATACTCTGTATTGTAACTGAATTGTCTCATTTAATATTCAAAACCTAGAGGAAAGGGCTACTGTTTTGTCATTTTATAAACAAATAAATTGAAATGAAAACTGCCAAATAATTTGTCTAGGGCGGAGAAAACACATTAACACCCAGATTATCTGGGGCCCACATTCCTCAAGATATGTACTATTTCAATAGAAAAGTTTAAAAGTAAAAAAGCAAAATCAAAACTTCCACAGAATGACTCATTCTTAACTTATCATTCACCTTTTTATCACATTAAAATTATAATTTTCACTACTTCTCATAGTCTTTCTTCCTTTCTTGCTTTCTTCCTTACTTCCTTTCTTTCCTCTTTCCTTTCTTTCCTTTCTTCTTTCTTTTCTTTCATTCACCCATGTGTTTAAAACATCCCTGCTATATTCCAGGAATGATGACAGGCACTGACAAACCAACCATGAAAAGACAAAGTGGTTGGCACTTTCGTTGTGCCAACCAACACAATGAAAGATAAACATTAAAAAATAGTTAAAATAATGTTTACCCACAAGAAACAAAATGATTAGTAACTTAGTTTTAAAATGTGTTCTTTTCTTAACTTAAATATACATTGGAAATATAGTTAGTTATCAGCAAAAGTTTTCTTCTCTATTTTAATACTCTTGGTATCACAAATTCCTTAATTCAAAAAAGATTTATTGCTCACTCCTCAAGATGATAGACTGGGACCTGAAGTTACAGCCATCAGTAAGTTGATACATCCCTAAGTCCTCTTACAAATTTCCATTCTCATTATCTTATTCTTTTATTAACCCATGAATTTATGAAATATTTGTTGAATAGCTATTGAATGAAGACTGGGAAACACTGGGTGCAGGTTTATTACTCTTGCCTTCAGGAAGCTTACATTCTGGTAAAAGTGATCAGGAATGTATGTCATTCACTCTCCACACATGGTAATTTGTTTTAAATGATATAAGATCATTTTGCAGTGGCATGAGTTATCAGAAAGAGAATTTTTGACTAGGGTGATCTTCCAAAGTTATAGAATTGTAATTGGAATGCCTTGATTATCAAGTTTACTTAAGGGATGAATGTAAACTGGCAGAACTGTGGGATTCACATATAAACCAAGTATAAAAATCAAATGAATAATCATATCTGACTTGATTGTTTATAGTTCATGATGCGTGATCAAAACCGAAACAGTTCCTTGCATTGTTCACCATGTAAGAACTTGTTTGTTGTGCTTCAGAAGATTTTAGACTGTTGAGAGTTAGGCTTGGGTTGATTAATGATTGGGTATTGAGTCCCCTATACAGAATTTTATTGTTAACAACCATTTGATCAATAAATATGAGAGGTGTACTCAGCACCACTCTTGCGCAGTTACGCCTTGAGTCCCCTGACTGGTCCTTTCAGATCTTCGATATCTCATCGCGTCTCATCCCTTATCTGCGGGTCAGAGGCAGGGAGCACCTGACAAGTGGCGCCCGAACAGGAACCCTGAAACTCAGAATGGGGGACAGTTGAAACTCAGAGCGGGGAAACTGAAGATCTTTGATCTGGTAAGACTCCCAGGAAAGTGCGCATAGGGACAGGGTCGAGATGTCAGGGACACTAAAATTGGGCCAAAATGAAACTAAAGCAGCTAAACTGGAGGATTACTTAAAATTACTCCGTGCTCTCCTAAAAACATCAGGAGTGAAAGCTTCCAAAAAGGACTTTGCTCAACTTCACAAACATATTAGAAAATATTGTTGCTGGTTGCCACCACAGGGAACCCTTAAACAAGCTGATTGGGATAATGTATTAAGAGACTTTTAAAAGGCTCACAGACAGGGAAATGCATCCCTGTGCCTGTTTGATCTTTATGTAATTTGATCACTTTTGCCTTGCAGCCTTTGCAAACTCCCCCACTGTCTGAAACCAGATCAGACACATACAAGCGTGAGAGAGAACTCTTAGATGATGTGGTGAAATCAAGTAAGTGATCTTCATCCCCACATCTGTTTGACTCCTCTTTGTCCTCCTCTTCCTCTTCCGAGACTGACGAATAGAGTTCTATTCGTTCCTCTCATCATAAAAAACCCTCGGCTCCTGTTCCTGCTGCGTCTGCCTTCATGGCATAAAGCCCAGAGGGAGGGTGATATATATATAGATGCTTATCTGACACCCTTAGTAGCACCAGTTAATTTAACTCCTTGTGGGCCAAATGAGGATCCCAATTTCCACAAGGAGGGGGTCAAAGCACTTTATATGCCTATTCCTTACAAGACCTTAAAACACTTTAAACAGGTTATTTCCTCTTATGGTTCTAATTCTCCATATGTTGTGGGTCTCTTGAGGGGGTTGGCAGAACAGGAAAGGATGATCCTTCATGACTGGGATTTATTGGCTCATAGTTTAGACTCTTCTGAGTTTTTACAATTTAAGATGTGGTGGTATGAGGAAGCAAAAGCACAAGCTTTGAGAAATCAGCACGCCAATCCTCCAATTCTTGTAACTGCTGAACAACTAGCAGGACAAGGAGACTGGCTGCAGTTAGAAAGACATACTGGGTATGATGACACATAGTAGGTGGACACTAAAAGGATTAATAGTAAGACCCGGGGTTATTGATCAGGATTATATGGGTGAGAATGAAATAATGGTATCATCTGAAAAAGAATTATATATACCTCAAGGAGAAAGAATTGCTCAATTACTTTTACTTTCCTATCTCCCACCTACAACAACACCTTATGAAAGGGGACAAGGTGGATTTGGAAGTACAAATAAACAAATATGGCTTAATACAAAAATCACATCTGACAGACCTCAATGCAAAATCAGTATTCAGGGCAAGTCTTTCATAGGATTATTAGACATAGGGGCTGATGTGTCTGTAATTGCTCTTAAACATTGGCCAAAAAATTGGCCCAAACAAGAAGAGCATATTCAATTTTCAGGTATTGTACAGCCTCTCAAGTATGGCAAAGTTCAGCTACCTTACATTGTCTAGGCCCTGAAAAACAATTAGCTTTGTTGAAACCTTTAATTGTTGATGTAGCAATTAATCTCTGGGGATGAGACTTGATGCAACATGGCATACTACACTGTCTTTTGATGAGCCTTCATCAATTCAGTCTTTTTCTTAGGGGTCATTGATACACAGCTGCCAGCTCCTATACCATTACAGTGGGCCACTCAGACGCCTGTTTGGGTGGATCAGTGGCTCCTCAATAAAGAAAAACTGGCAGCCTTACACACATTATTTCAAGAACAACTTCAGCTAGGTACATTAGAATTTTCCACAAGCCCATGGAATTCCCCTGTATTTGTTATAAAAAAGAAGTCAGAAAATTGGAGACTCTTATATGACTTAAGACAAATTAATGCAGTCCTTAAACCTATGGGACCTTTACAACAAGGCCTCCCTTCTCCAGCTGTGGTTCCAAAAGACTGGAACATGACTATCATTGATCTTAAAGATTGTTTTTTACAATTCCCTTAGCCGTAATAGGGAAAAGTTTGCTTTTACTGTCCCTTCCTTAAACTTGCAGTCCCCTTCAGAAAGATTACAGTGGAAAGTACTTCCTCAAGGAATGTTAAAACAGCCCTACAATTTATCAGAATTATGTGCATAGGGCTCTTCAGCCTATACGTGAAAAATGGCCCTAAGCTTTTATCATTCATTATATGGATGATATTGTCATAGCCCTACCTAAACATCTCTCTCTCAACACTATTCTCAATGAGACTGAAACTGAATTAAAACAATGGGGCTTTAAAAAGCCCCTGATAAAATACAAATACAATACCCAATGAATTATTTGGGGAATAAAATTCAATAATCCCTCAGAAAATTCAAATAAGGAGAGGAGGTCATCTTACAACTTTAAATGACTTTCAAAAGCTCTTAGAAGATATCAATTGGATCTGACCGTTATTAGGAATTCCTATTTATAAACTACAACATCTTTTCAATACCTTGAAAAGACCCCAGATCTTAATAGGCCTAAAGACAACCTCAAAGGCTGAAGAAGAAGTCAAGTGGATAGAACAACACATTCAAAAGGCTCAGTTATCAAAAATTGACTTACACAAACCCTTACTTTTATTAATTTACTTTACTCCCCATCCTCCAACAGGGATTGCTCTGTTGATGTGACGGTTGGTTAGAATGGATATTTTTGCAATATCAAACTAAACCCTCGTTACAACCTTACATTGACAAAGTAGCCTCCATTATTCTTAAAGAATGACAGAGACTAAGACAGATGATTGGTCAAGAAGACCCTTACTCCATTATTCTTCCATTATCTAAACAAAATATTATGCAAGTATTTCAAGAAAATACTCTTTGGCAAATTGCACTTTATGATATTTTAGGAAATATTGACTGTCATTACCCTAAGAATAAATTAGTTTCCTTTTTTTCAGTGCCATCAATGGATCCTTCCTCAAAAAACTTCTCTTAATCTATTATTAAATATACTGTTATCTGTTTTACAGATGGTACAAAATCTTTTAAAGCAGCCTATACGACTTGTTCTGGTTTGTCAAAAACTTTTCAAACGTCTTTTACTTCTACACAACAAAATGAGTTATATGCTGTATTGCAAGCTCTGCAAGATTTCCCAGATCCTCTTAATATTGTTACTGACTCTGCTTACGCTGCCTTTTCCGTTCCTCTATTAGAAACTGCGACATTGGGCACCGTACAATCTCCTGTTAACACTTTATTTTCTCAGTTACAGGTGTGTATCCATTAACATCTGCATCCCTCCTTCTTCACTCATATACGATCACATTCTAATTTACCAGGTCCTTTATCATACTGTAATGATAAAGTAGACAAGCTTGTTTCTTTAGTTAATTACTCACAAGCTCAGTGCTATCATGACCTGAGTCATGCTCCCTCCTTCACCTTACAAAATGTTTCTCTCTGCCTCTGAAGCTCAAAATATCTTGAATTCTTGTCCAACCTGTTCTCAAATCAATTCTCATTTACAAGCAGGAACCGTCCGCAGGGGAACACATCCTAACACCCTATGGCAAATGGATGTTACTATTTTTCCTGAATTTGGAACTCTCAAACATGTTTATGTTTCCATTGATGCTTATTCTTCCACTTGGTGGACCACAGCTTAACAGGAAAACGATCTCATCATGTTATTACTCATCTTTTACAAGGATTTGCAGTATTTGGTGTTCCTGCTACCATAAAAACTGACAGTGCTTCAGTTTACCTCTCCTCTATGCTAAAAAAAATTTTTCAGCTATATAATATCACTCATAAAACAGGCATTCCTTACAATTCTACAGTTCAAGCTCTAATTGAAGGTCATCATCTTACTCTTAAGCATTATTTATTAAAACAAAGAGCGGGATTACTTCCTGATATGATAAAATTAACTGCAAATCAATGATTAATGCATGCTTTACATATCCTTAATTTTGATCTTTTAAAGGGTGACAGATGATCGGCTATTGAAGTACATTTTTCTAATAATATTTATTTTCCTGAAACAATAGCAGTTCCTGTGTGGTGGTCTCCAATAGGTTCACAATGGTATAAAGGTCATATCAAAGTGTGGGGCAAAGGGTTTGTATTGTTACAGAGAGGATCAACGGCTGATTTGGTTACCCAGAAAACGAATTAAAATATGAAGAACTTCCAACATCAGCATCCTCTGGAAGAGTCATTCCAGAAGATGACCATCAAAAAACTTCAACAAAGGCCTGTACATCAGATACAGAAAATTGAAGCCCATCAAATGATAGTATCTTTGTTTTTATTCCCAATAATGGCACTTCTGCATGTACATACTACACAAGCTTGCATTATAACAGCAAGCGTAACTAACCCCCCTTATTTAGGCCATGGTGTAGTTCTTCATTGCTTATTTACTTGCTGCACTCCTGTGGGCCCTATTGTTTAGAAGAAGAATGGCAAAGAGATATATAGACAAAAGAATGGAGGAAGACTTGGATGGTATAATACAACTAATCAGTCTAAAAGAAATAATATTCACTGTGATATTTACAAAAGAGTTTCGACCTGAAATGATAATGGCAATTATTCTTGCAAGAAATTTCAAAAGGGAGCTCCTGACATATCACTCTCTCCAGAATATGAATTTTACTCACCTAACATGTGGTTCCAACTCACAAGTCAGAGATTGAACAAGTCATCTTTTTGTGTAGCAGGAGATTCCTCTATTAGTAGATTATTAAAGAAAATTTTGATAGGTATAGGACTCCCTTTCTCCGTGTTCACTAATATTTCGGGAATAAACATTACTCACCCTCCTAAAATTCTTACTTGTGAAGTTCAATTGAACTTACTTGTCAGTACTACTATAATTTCTGAATGTATATGTATTAATTGCACCCATATACCTTCCTACTGCAATTTTACCACTTGTGTAAAATGGCCTTTTGGATATAGACTTCCAAATGGCTGGGTATTCTTATGCAATAACAAAACATATCAAGCCTTCTCTTCACATTATCAAGGTGTTTGTGGTGTGGGGCATATTCTTCCTGCCCTTATAGACCATCCTGGATATAAACACAGGTGGGTTTCTCGAGCCCTGCCACATGATTGTGATGACAGCTTGAAGTTGGATCCTGTTGCTGTGGCTATTGCTGCTGCATTCATCTTGCTGGTTCATGGACTTGTCATAGGAATGAAGAAAGAAATATCCAAGCTGGCCTGTGCATACAGTAAAACAACAAATTTGACTGCTTCTATATTGTCTGAACTTAACCAAGAATTAGGAGAAGTACGAGTTGCCGTACTTCAAAATCACGCTACTATAGGCCATCTATTGTTAAAAGAACATATGGGATGTGAACAGTTTCCAGGAATGTGTTGTTTTAATTTATCTGATTTTTCTCAAACTATTCAAAATCAATTAGACAATATGCATCATATTATTGATAAATTTTCACAAATGCCTGGGTTACCAAACTGGTTTTCTTGGCTTTACTAGATATAGCCAGTAATTGTAGGTCTGCTTTTGTTATGTATCTGTATTGTTATTCTGTTAATGTGTGTATGCAATTTAATTAGTAGTTTGTTAAAACCTATACATGCTTACGTTACTTTACAAGAAGTTATGTCAAAGAAATAATCTTCTCATGTTTTCTTCCATCTGCTATTTCTATAGCTTTTCTTCTTCCTTCCTAATTACAGCCCTTTACTAGAATTCATGCCTCATATTTGGAATTACCAAGTATCATAATTCTTCCAAGTGATAAAGATACCTCAAGACAAGTGCTGGGCATAAATCTGCAAAGAAGTAAAAAGCTAACCTTTTCAAACAATATTGCTTCTCTCTCACTTACCAACTTTACATCTCCCTGGATGGCCCCGGAAGATGGCTGGTTAGCCAGAGATGGGTAAGATTCCTCAAGGGAGGAACAACCTAAGACAGGCACAGTCACAGGGGGGCCATCAGGTGAGAAAATGGGGGCCAACAGAGGTTAAGCTTAGAACCTCACCCCCCACCCCAGTTTTGAGAGAATTCTTCTGCACCTGTGGATGTTTTGTTGCCCTTGTCTAACTTGGATTAATACCTAGTCTATAGGCACAGACCTGATCATGTGCACTTGCCTTCTTACAGCACTAAATTACGCTTTCTGTCTTCATCTTGCATCTACCTACCACTTGAGCATTTTATTTAAAAAAATAAGGGGGAAATGTGGGATTCACATATAAATCAAGTAAAAAAAATCAAGTGAATAATCATATCTGACTTGATTGTTTATAGTTCATGATGCATGATCAAAACTGAAACAGTTCCTTGCATTGTTCACCATGTAAGAACTTGTTCACTACGTAAGAACTTGTTATGCTTCAGAAAATTTGAGACTGTTGAGTTAGGCTTGGGTTGATTAATGATTGTGTATTGAGTCCCCTACATAGAACTTTATTGTTAACAACCATTTGATCAATAAATATGAGAAGTGTCCTCTCAGCACCACTCTTGTACTGTTAAGCCTCGAGTCCCCTGGCTGGTTCTTTCAGATCTTTGATATCTCATCACGTCTCCTCCCTTATCTGTGGGTCAGAGGCAGGGAGGGACCAACACAGAACCATGGAGGAAAATTGTGCCAGATTCCAGAGAGAGAGGAAGACAGAATATTTTATAAGCAAGGCATGGTACTGAAGCTGTAGCAGCCAGTATGAGAATAAGAAAAGTGCAGCAAGTTTGCTATGCTACATTAAGAGGAACACTTTCATGAGCATGTAACAGTTTTGACACCAACAATTTTAATTATTCAAATTTTACTCAAAAAGTGTAGGATTTTAGAAATTATGGAAAAGAATGAATAAAAACCTCTATCTTCCACAGGAATAGCAGTAGACTTGTAACATGGCAAAGCTGACTAACACTATACTATATGGGTCTTTCTCCTTGTTTTCACCGTTTCCCATATCTTCAAGGGTGGGAAAAATCTCTTCAACCATGCATGAGCTCTACCTTGTTAATACTCTCTTCTTTGGCAGCTTTTTGAAATCTATTGGTATGGTTCATATAATATCTGATTTCCACTAATAAGATACTTTACATTAATTCATTTTTTTAATTACAGAAGAAAGTAAAAATGACTGGTTAGTGATCCACTGAAATCAAACATTTCTACTTTTCCACAATGTGGTATATACTTTTTAGATTACAAAAAAGGGTCAATGACATTTTAAAATATAGTCCTTCATGACCATCATTAACATATATACAAAAATGATTACCTGACATAGTGATGTTTGATTAAAATTGTGGTCAAATTACCATGGTTCTTCCTAGGTAGTTTGGAAGTAAATAATGTCACTATTTTAGTCTGACTTTTAAAAAAATTATGTACTAGTAGTATATAGTAGCTGTCAAATTTTTTAAGTTCAAAATGTTCTTTCTCATTGCTGTAGTACCTGATTAAATAAATTTAATTTCATTTATTATACATGCTATAATGTGTTTTTCTCACCCATTAGAATATTTAATAATTTTCTGGTCATATGTTAACAAAATGCAAAAAATTAAGATGGCAGAGTAGGAAGGCAAGGTGGAAATCTCTCACAAACACACCAAAGAAGCAGCTACAGCAAATCCAGCTAACTCTGAAATTGACCAGAAGACTGCAGAACAGACCATCTATACCTGGGGGAGAAGAGAAGACCACACAGAAAGGAGTAAAGTGGCAGAGCCCCAGTTAAGTGGGACCCAAGCACTTCCCCATCCCAGTCCACAGTGGAGAGAAAGAGGAACAAAGCAGGGAGGGGACAGGCGCTCAAGAACTCTGCATATCTGGCCCTAGAGATCTGCTCTGGGAGAGATCACATTGCATTGGGATCTGGTGATTAGCAAGGGTGGACAGCAGTAACAGTTGCAACACACTGGGAGGCTGAAACTTCAGCTGCATGTGGAAGACAGGCATGCTCCACCAGTTCTGCTGAGAACCAAAACAGAGGTGGCAGTTTGAAAGATTAACCAGCAGCGGGAAGGGTGCCAGAGGGATAAGGGTTGGATGGAGCTATCACAACAGGAAAAAGGGCAGGAGGATGATGGTTTCCAACTGCTCTCTTGCTCAGCAGGTTGAATATGCTCAAGAGTTCCAGAAGCTACATCCCCTTGCTAACAGTTTGGCTCTGGGGCATGTCTCTGTACACCAACTGGCATGCCAGCTCACTAGGCCTTACAGTGTCAGATTTTCCTCCCTGGAAGGCAGACAGAGATTTTCCCAGCTTTCTTAACCTTGTCTCAGCCCAATTAGAGAGGCACCAGCAAGAGCTGGTTCCTACTGCTTCCTTGGTGCCTTCACATGCCTGCCCCAAGACTGAGTAACACCATGCCAAACCATAAACCAAGCAGCCCTTCCATCACTGCAGGGCAGGCAGATAGTGACCCTGCTCACAATCATCCCAGCAGAAGGCAATGCTCTACTCACAAAGTGCCTTCGAGACAAACTGCAGGCAACTGAATCAGACCACTGCTCATAGACACACAGAAAAGAGTACACACACATTGCCCACCAACAGCAACTGGAGCTTCTCCACAAAGAAGAACCAGGTATGAGACAGTAAAGTGTCTTGAACTTGTGGGCAACACAGGAACATAATGAAGCTGAGGAACAGGAAAAAATAATTTCTAGAAATGAATGATAAGAGCTGAATGACCAATCCAAACAAAACAATATTTGCATAATAGGGGTACCAAAAGGAGAAGAGAGAAACAAAGGGCTAGAAAGTCTCTTTGAGGATATAATTGTTGAATCTTCCCCAGTCAGGAAGGAAATAGGCACACGTATCATGGAAGCAGAGAGAGCCCATAACAAAAGGAACCAACCCGAAGAGGACAACACTGAGACATGTAATCAAAATAACAAAAGATTACAGGTGTGAGAAAGTATTGAAAGTATCCAGAGAGAGAAAAAAGATGATTTATGAAGGAAACCCCATCAGGCTATCAGCAGACTCTTAGCAGAAATTTTATACACCAGAAGGGAGTAGAATGAAATATTTAATGTATTGAACCAAAAGGACCCTCAACCAAGAATACACTATCCAGCAAGTTTATCATTCAAACTTGAAGGAAAGGGGAGGAGCCAAGATGGCGGCGTGAGTAGGGCAGCGGAAATCTCCCAAAACCATATATATTTTTGAAAATACAACAAATACAACTATTCCTAAAAGAGAGACTAGTGGATACAGTACAACAGCCAGGCTACATCTGCATCTGCGAGAACTCAGCATCTCACAAAGGGGGTAATATACATGCCGCAGCCCAGTGGGACCCAAGTGATCCCCCCATCCCAGCTCCTCGGTGGGAGGAAAGGAGTCAGAGAGGGGAGGGAGTGAAAGCCCAGAACTGCTAAACAACCAGCTCTAGTAATCTGCACCAGGAGTGCAGACACACAGTGCACAGTGTGCTGGATATTAGAGAAACGGAAAAGCAAAAATCTGTGAGCGGGTACCCGCAACCAGCTCCCCTGGGACAAAAGAAAGGAGAGTGCTTTTTAAAAGTCTTAAAGGGACAGGGACTTCACTGCTGGGTGGAATCATCCTGGCACACTCAGCCCAGCAGCTGGGAATCCCGGGGAACTCCAGGCACCCTAACCCCCTGGGTGGCAGTGTAGCTCTGAAGCCCCTCACAGCAATGAGCAGCCTGCCAGTTCCCCCAGCCGGCATGGCCCCTGACACAGCGGACCAGAAGCCTGACAGCAGTGGTGGCAGAGTGGCATGGGAGTTGGCACGAGAGATGGCAGCAGCGGAGTGGCCCAGGAGCAGGCACACAAGCCAGCGGCGGCGGCGGTGGCAGCAGAGCGGCCCAGGAGTGGGCACGTGAGCCAGTGGTGGCCGAACAGCCCTGGAGAGGGTGTGTGAGCTGGAGGCAGCAGCTGAGCAGCCTGGGAGCAGGCGTGCGAGCATGTGGCAGCTGGGTGGCCTGGGAGTAGCCGCGTGTGGTGGTGGTGGCAGCAGAGAGGCTGGGGAGAGGCCGCATGCACCCATGGTGGCAGTCCAGTGGCCGGGAGCAGCTGTGCCCCCAGCAGCCACCCAGAATCTCCTCTCAGTGCACAGCCACCGAGGCCAGACCCAAAGGCTGCTGCCAGCATGCAGCTGCCCGGTGCAGGCAGTAGAAACCTGGGCAAGGTGCAAAGGGGCGCTGCTCTCACAGAAGAGCACACCCATTGTGCCTACCACTCCCTGCAGGGCTCTGGGCTACCCTGACACCGACCCCACCCATGGCAGCTTAGGGGATTAACCCAGAGGCTGCTCCAGAAGTGCGGGTAACTGACACAGGCAGCGGAGAAGGGCAAGGTGACCAGCAAACAGGAAAGGACTTTGGTCTCCCAGCTGACACACACGCTACCTGCCTGCAGCTACCTCTATCGCCATGAAAAGGCAGAAGAATTTGGTCCAGTCCAGAGTTACCCAGACAACCCCCAAGAGAGGGCCTGGGGAGATAGACTTAACCAATCTTCCTGAAAAAGAATTTAAAATAAAGGTCATAACCATGCTGATGGACCTGCAGAGAAATATGCAAGCGCTAAAGGAGCAAGTAGCAAGGGAGAATATGGAAATAAAATAACCTCTGGAAGGTCCTAAGAGCAGACTGGATGAGGTACAAGAGGCCACTAATGGAATAGAAATCAGAGAAAAGGAATACAGAGAAGCTGAGGCAGAGAGAGAGAAAAGTATCTCCAGGAATTAAATAATTTTAAGAGAACTATGTGACCAATCCAAACAGAACAGTATTCGCATTATAGGAGTACAAGAAGAGGAGAGAGAAAAAGGGACAGAAAGTGTATTTGAAGAAATAATTGCTGAAAACTTCCCCAAACTGGGGGAGGGAATAGTCTCTCAGACCAGACCATGGAAGCCCATGGAACTCCCAACACAAGGGACCCAAGAGGACAACACCAAAACACATAATAATTAAAATGGCAAAGATCAAAGACAAGGACAGAGTATAAACAGCAGCCAGGGAGAGAAAAAAGGTCACCTACAAAGGAAAACCCATCAGGCTATCATCAGACTTCTCAACAGAAATCTTGCAGGCCAGAAGAGAATGGCATGATATATTTAATGCAATGAAACAGAAGGGCCTTGAACCAAGGATACTGTATCCAGCACGATTACCATTTAAATATGAAGGAGGGATTAAACAATTCTGAGACAAGCAAAAGTTGAGGGAATTTGCCTCCCACAAACCACCTCTACAGGGTATTTTAGACGAACTGCTCTAGATGGAAGCACTCCTAAGGCTAAATAGATGCCAACAGAGAAAATAAAATCACACTGAAGAAAGCAGACCAACCAAATACTAAAGGCAAAAAATAAAATTAACTTCTCACAAAAGCAGTCAAAGGAAACACAAAATAGTACAGAATAAAACACCTAACATCTAAAGAATGGAGGAGAAAGAATAAGAGGGGTGTGGGATTGATGGGGTTAATACATAATTCAAGTAATATAGAAATCAAATGTATAAGTACACATGACTTGATTGTTTTTCCACACACTCTGTTGATGTGTAATCAAGGACTGAGTGATGAGAACCAAAGCAGTTTTCATGGCTCGGAGCCATCTTCAGTTTTGGTATCCTTGAGAAGCGTCGCATCCTTGGGCTAGACTCAAGGCCAGAGAATGATGTTTGAGTTCATTGTAAGTTCATTTATTCAATAAATAGGAGAAATGCCTTCTCGGCATTGCTCTTGAGCTGTTATGCCTTGAGCCCCCTGGCTGGTCCTTTCAAATCTTTGACAACTCATCGCATCTCCTCCCTTGTCTGCAGCTTAGAGACAGGGAGGGGACCCACAAGTGGCACCAGAACAGGGATGGGTGAAACTCAGAACAGAGACCATTGAAACTCAGAAGAGCAACATTTGAAATCAAGAGTGGGGAAGCTCTGCTCGGGCGACCCTTGAAAAGCAGAGCAGGCAGGCTCCGAAGATCGTCGATCCGGTAAGACTCCTGAGAAATCACATGTAGGGAAAGGATAGAGACATCAGGGACACTATAATGGACCAAACTGAAACCAAAGCAGCTAACAGAGGATTATTTAAAAGTGCACCGTGCCCTCCTAAAAACATCAGGAGTGGAAACTTCTTAAAGAGATTTTGCTCAGCTTTATAAATATGTTAAGAAATAATATTATTGGTTGCTTCCACAGGGAACCCTCAGACAAACTGATGGGAGTAATGTATTAAAAGATTTCAAAAAGGCTCACAGACAGGGAAACATTATCCCTGTGCCTGTTTGGGTGGATCAATAGCCACTTAATAAAGAAAAAATGGCATCCTTACACATGTTAGTTTAAGAACAGCTTCAGCTAGATAGATAAGAATTTTCCACGAGCCCCTGTATTTGTTATAAAAAGGAAGTCAGGAAATTGGAGACTCTTACATGACTTAAGGCAAATTAATGCAGTTCTTCAACCTATGTGACCTTTACAACAAGGCCTCCCTTCTCCGGCTGTGATTCCAAAAGACTGGAATATGGCTATCATTGACCTTAAAGGTTGCTTTTTCACAATTCCTTTGGCCATAACAGATAGGGGGAAATTTGTTTTTACTGACCCTTCTTTAAACTTACAGGCCCCTTCAGAAAGATTTCAATGAAAATTGCTTCCTCAAGGAATGCTAAAGAACCCCACAATTTGCCAAAATTATGTGCATAGGACCCTTCAGCCTTTATGTGGGAAATTGCCCTCAGCTTATATCATTCATAATATGGATGATATTCTCATAGCTCTACATAAACATCTATCTCTTACTACTATTCTCAATGAGGCCAAAGTTGAATTAAAACAATGGGGCTTATAAATAGCTCCTGATAAAAAACAAATACAATACCCAATGAATTACTTGGGAATAGAATTCAAGAAAATTCAATAATCTCTCAGAAAATTCAGACAAGGAGAGATAATCTTAAAACTTTAAATTATTTTCAAACATTATTAGGAGTTATCAATTGGATCTGACCGTTACTAAATATTCCTACTTATAAACTGCAACATCTCTTCAATACTTTGAAAAGACCCTCAGATCTTAATAGTCCTAGAGACTTAACCCTAAAAGCTGAAGAACTCAAGGAGGTAGAACAACACATTCAAAAAGGTCAATTATTGAAAATTGACTTACACAAACCTTTACTCATTAATTTACATTGCCCCCCATTCAAAGCAGTCCTCTTAGGCCTGTGCACTACATTCTCCTGTGTAATGTAAATTGAGCCTTTAAAGTAATCAAGCTGAACCCTCAGACCAACATGTAAATAACTGTATTCTATCAACTCCTTTCCTTAGAGGCAGTCCTGACGCTTAGCATTTCCTTGTCTGTAGCCCCAGGGAAGTGAAACAAGCTTGTGACTCAGATCAAGACTCTAGCAGTGAAAAGTCACACAGTGCCTGCACTTATCAGACAGGCAGGGGCCTCTCAGGGAATGACTAAAGCTCAGGCAGGAAAAACTAGGAAAACTGACAGTAAGTCAGTCCCTAAACTCTAAGAAAGAAGTGTCTTATCTTCTGCACACAAACCTGGCCTCAATACAAACACTGATTAGAGAGGCGTGGCCCCTGAAAGAAGTATGCAATATAATGTTTTGCAGCTAAACATATTTTGCCACACGGAAAGAAAATAGTCAAAAGTCCTGTGAACTACTACAATATGGAGTTGGTTTTCTAAATTCTTTTAGTGAAAATCTATTCTACTTATTAAGTGCCATCATTATCTTTGAAAATTGGGAAGTCTTAAACTCCCTGAGATAGAAGAAATTTATCTTCCGCAGTACAGCCTGGCTTTAAATAACTGGTGCTAGAATTTTACTTGCATTTCATTTCCAGCCCCCTGGACACACACAGTCCCTATCAGTTCAGAGCCTTCATCGGCCCTGCTAATCTGGAGCCATCTAAACTGAAAGGAAAGGAGGGACACATAGCAGCAATTCACCGGAGAGTTCCGCTTTATTAGGGAAAGGTGTTGGGTTATATAGGAGGGGGCATGAATTGATTGAGGTGTCACTTCTACGGGGCTGGTGGCTGTTGGCTAGGTGCTGGGATTGGGAGGGGGACGAGAGGTGATGGGGCTTCAGGTGGCGCCGGCGGGAACTGAGGACCCCGAAGAGAAGCCGGAAGTTTGCCATCTTACTGGTGGGGACCCTTCATTCCCCCCTTTCTCCTCTATGGGTTTGTGGACGTTGCTTTCTCTCTGGCTGCTTCCTGCTGAACAGGGGCGGAGAAGGGAGTGAGGGCTTGAGGATTGGGAGGAAAGGGTTGATAGGACTCCCCGCAGTAAGGACGAGTAGATGTGGACTTCTTCAGGTTTGGAAATCAATGAAGGTTCCCTGTAACCATAGGTTGGCCAAGAGGATTTGGGTGTCCGGAGCCAGGCGTCTGCGGCTATTGTTTCCAGGAACAGTTTCCAGCGGAGAGGGGTCCATCTCAGCGTGTGGTGAGGAGGTCACGTGAGGGTGAGGGATCTTCTGTGGCCAGAAGCTGGTAGTTCCTGAGTAAAAGCTGGTTGAAAGCTTCCTTAGAGATTTTTCTGACTTGGGATTTGATGAACTTTATTATACAGGGTAAGAAGAGACAGGCGAGAAGAATGATTATTATGGGGCCTGCAATGGGCCAGAGCCAGGTGAGGAGGGGGTTTGTTAGTATTGACGAGAATGGGTTGGAATTGGAAGCAGAGTGGAGACTGGAGGCAAGGTCGGTGAGTTTGGTAATGTCAGTTTCTACAATGCCAGATTCGTTGATGTAATAGCAGCACTCTTCCCAGAGGAAGACGCAGGTGCCGCCCTTCTCGGCTGTAAGCAGATCTAGGGCCCGCCGGTTTTGAAGGGTGACTTTAGCTAGCGAAGTGACCTGTCTTTGGAGAGAGGCTAGAGAATCGGCAGTGGATGTCAGGGCTCCCTCAAGTTTGGCGTTGAGATCTCTAACTGCCTATAGAGAGTGACCCAAGGCTTCTCCCGAAAACCCTGCCCCAATGGCTGAGGTGATCAAAGAGCTACTGACCATGATGGGAAGGAAAGCAGCTCTTTTTGTGCGCGAGGGCAAGGGAGGTTGGAGCTCAAGGAATTCTGTCATGCTGTAAAGTGTTAACTGTGGGATTAGGGTGACGAGAATGCAGGGTGTATCGGAGTTGAGAGGCAGTGAGTTGAAAAGACTGCTATTACACTAAAAGAAGTGTCCCGGTTGCGTAAAAGTCTTAGAGCCGGAGGTAGGGGTGTAGATAGAGAGGCAGTGAAGTGCGCTGGAGGTGGGTGGAGTTGGGCCTACACAGTGGTGGATGGTGAGATTATCTGCGTATTCTGGTTCCCATAGGGGTATGTCTGCCAGGGGGCAGAGGGGTTGTCCTTCTGCATGGAAGGAGTAGTTGGAAATATTAAGGGGCACGGCGGCCAGCAGTGGGCGCTGTAGTGATGCGCACAAGAAACAATTGTCTGTGTTAAGGGTGTGGTTGAGAAAGATGGTGGTGTCCTGAATGAGCTGTAATGAAGAGTAGGAGAAATGGGAAGAGGGGCGGGGATAAGAAGATGAAGAGGCACTATCAAGAGTTTGGATAATGACTTTTTCGGAATGTCTGCTATCTGATGCAACTTGAGAGATATGGGAATGAGAGGGAACATACTTTCGAGAGATATGAAGGGTACTGTGGGGGGTCGAGGACCCCCCATAGTAAACTGAGGCTGTGACTCTGGCAGCCCATCGAGAGTCCGAGGGATCTGGGATTGATGAGGAGAATGAGCCATTGGGATATTTCATGAAACGGTTGGAGGAGTAATACTGTGGGTACTGGAAGTTACCTATGTAGTGAATGGTGCAAGACTAGTAGGGACATCTCCTGTAGGTATCTGGCCATCGCCTGCAATAGGCTTGTTTTTGATCATAGAGGAAGCAGAGGTAGGGAGAATAAGGGTAGCTGCTAGTGAACACTTCAGTGGAGGGAGGAAAGTGGAGGTATAAAGGCTCAGAGCAGCTTTTCAGAGGGCAGTCTGGTGTGGCAATGAGGGCAGTAACTTTTGTTTGATGCTGTGTGTAAGTCTGTCTGACTTTGAATCGCCATACAAAGGAGGCTGGGGTGGTGGGGAAGACAATAGGAATGAGGAAAAAAAGCGAGAGAGCAGTAAAGGAGGAAAAAGTCATGATTCAGGTATGGATGGCAAAGGGGGTGAACGGGATTTTGGAGAAAAGAGGACAGTAAGGTCAGGAGTCTGGAGGGAGGGAGAGTCTGTAAACCTTTGTAGGTTAAGAGATCTTTTAGGTGATGTGGGGACAGAATGGTAAGGGGCGCTCTGAATGTCAGTTTATGAGCTTCTTTCTGCAAGAGCTGTCTAGCGGCTAATGCTCGTAGGCAGGGGGCCAATCCCTGAACTGTGGGGTCTAATTGCTTGGAGATATAAGCTACTTGGGCAAAGCATATTGGCCTAGGACTCCTAGAGCTTGACTTGACCTCTCATGAATGTATAATGAGAAGGGCTTCGACAAATCAGGAAGATGGAGAGCTGGGGCTTCCACAAGGGCTTGACGGAGCTTAATGAAGGAGTATCGGGGTGAGGAGGATAATGGTTTTTTAGGGGGGCTCTTGCTGAGGTTGTATAGGGGTCTTGCCAACAGGGTGCAGGGAGAAGTTAGGGATCTACGTTCTAAAATATCTAGCTAGGCTTAGAAAGGGCCTAGAAAGGAAAGGATTTTTGTCTTGGTTTTGGGAATGGGCAGGTCCGAGAGGAGCCATTTTCTGTCTAAGGTAATGGACTTTCTTTGTTGAGATAGAAGGAATCTGAGGTAAGTGATAGGAGGGGAAGAGATTTGAGCTTTGACAGGGAATACACGGTAACTTCTGGAAGCTAGAAGGTTAAGTAGGGAGACAGTGTCAAGTTGAGACTGTTCCCACGAGAGACTGCAGAGTAGAAGATTGTCTATGTATTATAAGGTGAACTTGGAGTGATCATGATGAAATTGTTTGAGGTCCTGAGCTAGGACCTGTCTAAAAATATGGGGACTATCTCGGAAGCTTTGTGGCAAAACTGACCAAGTGAGTTGTTTAGAATGTCTTGTGTATGGGTCCGTCCAGGTGAAGATGAAAAAATCTTGGGAGCAGGGGTCTAGAGGGATAGAAAAATAGGTCTTTGAGATCTAGGACTGAGAAGTGGGATGCTGAGGCTGTATGGACTTGGAACTAAGGGATGGATAGGGACAATGGCTATGTTGATGAGGCGAAGGTCTTGGACAAGGCGGAAAGATCCGTTGGTTTTTTAACAGCTAATATGGGGGTATGTCTTTGATATTTAGGACTGAGAAGTGGGATGCTGAGGCTGTATGGATTTGGAACTAAGGGATGGATAGGGACAATGGCTATGTTGATGAGGCAAAGGTCTTGCACAAGGCGGAAAGATCCGTTGGTTTTTTTAACAGCTAATATGGGGGTATTAAATGGGGAGTGAGTGGGTCTGCTTGAATGATGGGTTGGAGGCCTATGAGGGCTGAAGTGGTTAGGGGGTATTGGGCCTGACAGATATACTGAGAGGGGTCACATAATTTGATAGAGGCAGGGGGACATAGGGCCACAGAGGGGCTTGTAATGTCCCAAACTTTGGGATTTACAGGGTGTATGAGGGCAGAACCAGAGCTTTCATTGGGTAGAGGGGGTCGTCGGCTATGAGGGCCATCAGAAAGGGAGTACTGGGGGCTGTGGGAGTGGATATAGTTATGGAAACGTGGAGGAGGGAAAGGATGTCTCATCCTAGTAAAGGGATGGGACACTGGGGCATAACCAGGAAGGAGTGGGAGAAAAGTATGGGATTGTCTTGGATTGTGCATAAAAGGGTGGGTGGGGGGTTTAATGGAAAAATCTGTTTACCTCCTACTCTGACTATAGGAGTAATGGCTGGCGTGGTAGGGCCCCGGTATTCTCGCAAGACTGAGAAGGTGGCTCCTGTATCTAGGAGGAAGGAGATGGGGTGACCGTCTACTGTTAAAGTAACCCTGGGCTCCTGTTTGGTGATGGAAATGGTCGGGCGAGAAGCCCCCGGGCCCCGTCAATCTTCTTCTGCCAGCCCCACTACGGCGGGCTTAGGATGGGGGTTGTTCGTCCAGCCTCCCCTTCGGGTGGTTGGGCAATCAGACCCCCAGTGGCCCTTTTTGTGGCATCTGGGACATGGGGTGGTAGGAGATCTGGGTGTGGGGCATACCCTTGACCAATGTCCCTCTTTTCTGCACTTGAAACAAGCTCTTGGGGGGGCTTCTTTGTAGAGGGGCGCCCAAGTTGTGGTTTTATCAGCTGGGCCAACATCTGGAAATTGGCCTGATCAGCCTTTTGTTTACGGCATTCTTTCTCCTCCTCCCGCTTATGGAAGAATTTAAAGGCCACTGTTAGGATCTCAGTCTGTGGGGTAGCGGGGCCCTGTTCTAACTTTTTGAGTTTAGCTTTAATGTCAGGGTAGCCTTGAGCTAGGAAGTATGTCATAAGGACATGTCTTCCTTCAGGTGTTTCTGGGTCCAGGCTGGTATACTGTAATAGGGCTTGAGTGAGTCTGTCTAAGAACTCGGAGGGGATTTCATCTCTCTTTTGAATTATGTCTTGGAGCTTTTGAAAATTGACTACTTTACAAGCTGCCCTTTTTCAGACCTGCTATTAAGCAGGAGGCAAAAATATCTCGAGAGCGGAGACTCATGGTGGTGTTATAATTTCAGTGTGGGTCTTGTTCGGGGACAGCAGTGGGGCCAGGGGGATAGGTGGGGTCAGTCCTGTGGGTTTCAGTAGCCTGCATTTGGGCGAAGTCCTAAACTCATCTACGCTCTTCAGGGAGGAGAGTATTGGCCAGGAGCATGAAAATGTCATGATGTGTGAGGCTGTAAGACTGGAGGGTCTATTGAAACTCCCTGACGTATGTCATGGGATCAGTGGAAAAGGAACTTAGGCATTTCTCTAGTTAGGCTAAATCTCTTAAGGAGAAAGGGACGTGAACGCGCACGATGTCTTTGGATTTTGCTACCTCCCGGAGGGGGGCGATAATTTTTGGAGGCTCTCGGGACTGATTCTGAGGGGGACTTAAGGGTTCTGGCTCAGTCTGTGGGGGAGTGACGCGGTCTAACCGTGCCTAGTCGAGCAGGTCCTGAAGTGCAGAAGGGGGGCAAAGAAAATAAAGAAAGATAGAATCGGACCCACATGTCGCCAGCTAGCAGCCCAGCTGCTTGCCTCTGCTGCTTTAGTTGGGCTTGAACTCATGACTCTGAGGTTAAGAGTCCCATGCTCTACTGAGCTACAGCAGGGCTCCAGTTAATTGCTTATGGAATGCGTTGTTTTCTATTCCTGCCACATCGGCAAGTGGGGGAAGGGCATAGCTAGCAGCAGGGGTGGTGTTTCTACACATCTTCAAGGTCTCCCTATTTTCAGAGTGAGGAGTCTTGGCAAGATATGTTTTTGTGGACAGATAACTTCTAAGGACTGCACCGGTTGTTCTCTAGCTTGTGCTTTCGCATGCTGCATTCAGACATGGGGGGAGGTGCTTTCCCATTCTCTCTACAAACATGTGAGAAGACAAAGGCGGTCCCTAACAGGGGAGAAACAGGTGATGAGGGCAAAGACGGAGGAGGCCCCTGGGACTTAGTTAAAGGGGGGCTGAAAGGCTCAGGCTTAATCTGCAGGGAATGAAGGTGGAGGAGGTGAGATGGGGGAGGAGATGGTTGGGGAGGAAGGGAGAAGGGCTGTTGTAGGAGAAGAAGGGGAAGGGAATGAACGGGAGGCTTCTGCGGGGGCGGCGGCTTGCAGGCTCGGAGAACTTGGGAGGGGGCGGGGAGAGGAGGAGGCGGAAAGCTTCCATATAGGGAATCTCCTTCCATTTTTTCAAGCACTGGCAGTAGTTAAAAAGATCGCGAGTGATGTTAGGATCAAGAGTTCCCCCTGCAGGCCATTGGTTTTTATTGTCTAGGGGGTATGTCGGCCAATCTTGGGAGCAATATTTACGGAGAAGTTTTGGTTTTATATCAGGCATCAGGGAGAGGGTAGCCAGATGCTTAAGCAGGCATTCAAGAGGTGAACTTTCAGGGAGGGATGAGGAGGCTCCCATGGCTAAAGGACAGAAAAGGAGACAAGCAGGGGAAGACGAACAGAGATCCTCGGACTGGAAGCAGACCACAAGGAGACAAAGGGCGTCCCCGATGATCCTTGGTGGTCTGCGGAAACTCGTATACGAGTCGGAATTTCTTGGGAAGTGTGGGTCGTCACCCAGACTTCCCTAAGAAGGCAGAGTGCCGGAGTCACGAGGTACCTAGCGCTAGGCGTTTTTGGCGGACGGAGCAGAAGGAGGAGGGGGGGAAAAGGGAGCGTTCTCATCCACAAAGGAGTCACCTCGTTTATGGCTGTTGGAGGGGGGTGCCTGAGAGTCAGCCGCAGCCGTGAAGGCCTGAGGTGGGGAGAGTTCCCTCCTCATCCCCGAGCGTCAGGACCTTGCCGGACGATCACGGTCAATGGCACTGCAATAGCTCGGGGAAGAGTGGCCCACCCTGGGGATATTTTGCTTAAAAACTTTCAGCACTGATGGAAGGAATGGTGAATGCGTTTGACTGTCGGAGGAGGGGCCTGAGTGTCCACTGCAGCCGTAAAGGCTTGAGGCGGGGATTTATGGCTTTTGGAGGAGGGGCCTGAGGGTCCGCCGCAGCCGTGAAGGCCTGAGGCGGGGAGCGTTCCCTCCTCATCCCCGAGTGTCATGGCCTTGCCGGACGATCACGGTCAATGGCACTGCGATAGCTCGGGGAAGAGTGGCCCACTCCGGGGGGAAAACTTACCTAAAGGCCAGAGAGGAGTGGTGAGTGTGATGAGCCAGCGCCGGAAAAAGAGGATGAGGGCAAGCTGCTGCTGGTGTCGGGGGAAGACGGGGCCCAGTTGGGGTGTCCCGTCTCCCGGTTTTCGGCACCAGTGAAAGGAAAGGAGCGACACATAGCAGCAATTCACCAGAGAGTTCCGCTTTATTAGGGAAAGGTGCTGGGTTATATAGGAGGGGGTATGAATTGATTGAGGTGTCACTTCTATGGGGCTGGTGGCTGTTGGCTAGGTGCTGGGATTGGGAGGGGGGCGAGAGGTGTTGGGCTTCAGGTGGCGCCGGCGGGAACTGAGGACCCCGAAGAGAAGCCGGAAGTTTGCCATCTTACTGGTGGGGATCCTTCATAAACCTTAACCCAGTTACGTAAACTGCTTGCCCTTAGAGTGTATTCTTGAAAACTGAAGTACTTTAATCAAGTAAGCTAAAAAGAAAGAAGGCAATTGAATATTAGTAATTCAAACCTTTATATCAGTTTGTGTATTTGTTTTTATATGAAAAGTGTTGCTAACTATAGTCATTATGTCTCAGTCTGTATGTTTGTGTGTCTAAGTGTGTAAATGAAAAATATTTCCTACCTCCGAATGGTATTAATAAAAATAGATTTAAAGATAAGCACTTATGAACATTGGGCATTCTGAAACTTCCAGAAAATCTAATAAAATATGTTAAGCGTTAATGCTAATTTAAGTTTAACTGAAACGGACATGTCCTTATAGTTATCAGCTGCCAGAGTTTACTTAAAGTCATTCAAGTTGATGTTACCTGTTAAACATTTCAAGAAGATGCTTAAAGGAAAGCTTGACTTTGTCTAATGTTTGGTAAAAGTCTTACAAGTAATCTAGCATGGTTGCTAAAAATAAGTAAACAAGTGTAGCAAATGAACATCTTAATAATAATACTGTATTAATATATAACAGTCTATATATCTGCAAACAGCCTGAGAATTTTTGTGGTAACCAAAATTCTTAAAGTTTTGCTAAGTTGTGTAGACATATTTTGTGCTTAATGAGAAATTGTGCGGTAAGGCACATTTCCAAAAATGATAAAATATGTTCATAAATGTCAAACTGAAGACTGCTGATATAACAGTTTACAGTGGTCTATTTTTCAGTGTTCACTGAAGGTTAAGGTACCAAATGGTTTTAAGTTCTAATGAAAACTACTTAATATAATAAGGAAAACATTTCTGTATGCTTAAGAATATATGTTTTAATAAGAGAAGGTATAAGGAATAAAAATGCATTGTGTTGAAAGTAAAAGAAGATAACTATTCAAAAGTACAACTGTTTGTTCAAGGAAAGAAAACACTGAATGTAAGAGGAAAGTTGTGAAAGGCTTATAAAAGATTGATATAGTCATGCTATGTGAAATTAAAGCAAAGAAATCTTGATATCAAGTACATAGCAAGACTAGAATTTTTGTTTGTTAAAAGAACAAAAGTTTATTAGTCTACCTTTAATGTTGAAAGATTGCAAAAAATTTTCTAATTTATTAAAACAGTTTCTTATGCTTAAAGTCTTAATGAATTGTCTGAGTATTTAAGAAAATGAGATCTTAATATTAAAAAGACTAAGCTAAGTGTTGTTAACTATGTAACCTTCTGTATTTGCTTTTAAACTTTCTTATTATCAATGTGTTATTTAATAACTATAAATTCTATTTAGGAAAGTGGCTTAAAACTTTTGACAACTTCCCAAGACTAAATTAAAAAAACATATTTTTTTACCTCTCAATTAACTCTGATGTTTTCCAGAGGGCCCCTGGAACATGTCACAGCAATTTTTTCTCCTCATCAAGGAAAATATTTGACTAATTTGGCTTATATACCTGATATGTATTTACCTGGAAAGCACTGTCAAAGGGAATAATGCTAAACTTATTACTGAATGTTTTATGTTACAGAAATATCACTCTTCCCCCTAAGATGCTTACTCCTGATGCCCAATTAAATTTACCTGTCAGTACTACTGTAATTACTGACTGTGTATGTACTGATTGTACTCATGTACCCTCTTACTGTAATTCTACAATCAATGTAAAATGGTCTTCTGTATATAGACTTCCAAATGGTTGGGTAATTTTGTGTAATAACAAAACATATCAAGCCCTGTCTTCACACTATCAAGGTGTTTGTGGTGTGGGACACATTCTGCCTATTCTAATAGACCATCCTGCATATAAGTGCAAGAGACTTCTCTGAGCTCTGCCATCTGATTGTGATGACAACTTGAAACTTTGAGATCCTGCCGCTGTTGCAGTTGGAGTTGCATTCCTCCTGCCGGTTCGTGGACTTGTCGTTGGAATGCAAAAAGAGATATCTAAGCTGGCCTGTGCATACAGTGAGATGACAAACTTGACTGTTCCTGTATTATCTGAACTCAATCAAGAGCTAGGAGAAGTGCGAGCTGCAGTGCTTCAGAATCACGCTGCTATAGACTATCTGCTGTTAAAAGAGCATGTAGGATGTGAACAGTTTCCAAGAATGTGTTGTTTCAATTTGTCTGATTTTTCTCAAAATATTCAAAATCAATTAGATGATATCCATCATATTGTCAATAAGTTTTCACAAATGCCTGGGTTACCTAACTGGTTTTCTTGGTTTTCTTGGATATGGCCAGTAATTGTAGGTCTGCTTTTACTATGTATCTGTATTCCTGTTCTGTTAATGTGTGTACGCAATTTAATTAGTAGTTTGTTAAAACCTATACATGCTTACATTACAGGAAATCATGTCAAAGAAATAATCAATCTTCTCATGTTTTCTTCCATCTGCTAATTCTATAGTTTTTAAAATTCATTTTCAAAATACAGCTCTTTACTAGAGTTCGTGCTTTATACTTAAAATTACTGTGCATCATATTTCTTTCAAATGACAAAGATATCTCAAGGCAAGTCTTGGACATAGAAGACATGGGCCATAAATCTGTAAAGAAGTGGAAAACTAACCTTTTCAAAGGATATTACTTGTCTCTCACCAACTTTACATCTCCCTGTATGGCCCCAGAAGATGGCTGGTTAGCCAGAGACTGGTAAGATTCCTCAAGGGAGGAACAACCGAAGACAGGCACAGTCACAGGGGAGAGATTGGGGACCAACAGAGGTGAGGCTTAGAACACCAGCCCCCCAGTTTTGAGAGAAATCTTCTGCATCTGTGGATGTTTTGTTGCCCTTGCCCAGCTCAGACCAAAATGCAGTCTGTAGGCATAGACCTGCTCACCTGCACCAACCTTCTAATCACACTACATTTGTTTTCTATCTTTACTCTCCTTTATGTAAGTTCAAAACATAGACTTTTATTTTATACTGTGAAATGTAAAGAACTATACTATGTCAAAAAACCTTCTATCAGAACTGGTCTACTTATTATACTCCTATATCTTTGTATTAATTAAAAGAAAAGGGGGATATGTGGGATTGATGGGGTTAATACATAATTCAAGTAATATAGAAATGTATAAGCACACATGACTTGATTGTTTTTCCACACACTCTGTTAATGTGTAATCAAGGACTGAGTGATGAGAACCAAAGCAGTTCTCATGGCTCAGAGCCATCTTCACACAGTTTTGGTATCCTTGAGAAGCATTGCATCCTTGGGCTAGACTCAAGGCCAGAGAATGATGTTTGAGTTCATTGTAAGTTCATTTATTCAATAAATAGGAGAAATGCCTTCTCGGCATTGCTCTTGAGCTGTTACGCCTTAATCCCCCTGGCTGGTCCTTTCAAGTCTTCGACAACACATCATATCTCCTCCCTTGTCTGCAGCTTAGAGACAGGGTGGGGACCACAGACAAGGAGAGATAAATAAAGAATCATCAGAGTGTTTATAATAGCTTAATAAGAGAAATAAGTAAGACGGCTAGATAGTAAAGAAGCTACCCTAGAACCTTTGGTAACTACAAATCCAAAGCATGCAATGGCAATAAGAACATATCTTTCAATAATCACCCTAAATGTAAATGGACTGAATGCACCAATCAAAGACACAGAGCAATACAATGGATAAAAAAGCAAGACCCATTTGTATGCTGCTTACAAGAGACACACCTCAAATCCAAAGACATACACAGACTAAAATTCAAGGGATGGGAAAAGATATTTCACACAAACAATAGGGAGGAAAAAGCAGGGGTTGCAGTACTTATATCAGACAAAATAGACCTCAAAACAAAGAAAGTAACGAGATAAAGAAGGACATTATGTAATGATAAAGGGGTCAGTCCAACAAGAGGATATAACCATTATAAACATATATGCACCCAATACAGGAGCACCAACATATGTGAAACGAATACTAACAGAATAAAAGGAGGAAATAGAATGTAATGCATTTGTTCTAGGATATCGCGCCCACTTCCCGTGGGTCAAGTCGACGCGATCACAGGTCGAGACCTGGTTCGGTTTCAATCAGCTTTAATTTCCTCTCACCAGCGGTGTTACAGAAAGATTGCAGCTTGCACGCAGGCAAGTATGAGTTAGAGCTCTTTTAGTTTCTCTCTAATTTCATTCCTCTCATCTCTGCAGGCTGGCTCGCTAGCTTCTGGTTCTGCTGGCTTCTTCTGCTGGCTTCTTCTTCTGCTGGCTTCTCCTTCTGCTGGCTTCTCCCTTTTGCCTACTACTAACTACCGCTATATATATGTTTCCTAGACCAATCAAAGGGGAGAGCATGCGTGACCTTTAACTCTATTGGCGACAGGGCGGAAATCATGCAGTGTGCATGAGCACGGAACTACTTATAAGGTCTGGGAGGGGGATTCTCCTGCTCGGCAGAGCGGATGCGTGGGATGTGCCATTACCGGATGTGAGCGCCATCTTAGAAGGGCTGGGGTCCGACCTCGGCCGGGGCTCGGACCTCTACATTCCCCCTTTTCTCTTAAACAAAAATGAAAAGAGGTGGGGTTTAAAGGGACTCTGCCTGTCTTAGGTCGTCAGAGGTCCTTTTGCATTCTTACCCATCATTGGGTGACAGACATCTAATGGTCTGCTCCCTGTCTTAGGTCAATATGCATGGCCTTTGATCTTACCCGTCACTGGCTATGAGTCCAGCATCTCCAACCATTTTCTGGGGGAGGCACCCTCTTCTATGGCAGCCATGGACTGAAGCAACACTCTTGTCATGCTGCTGCCTGAGCTGCATCGAGCATATCGTTCTGCCAAGCAGGAGGAGCCCCAAAACCATCAGTATTCCTAGGGTTGCTGTTCCCGACCAGGCCTTTACTAAATTAAATGCTGTATTAGCTAACTCTGCTATAGTTATAGTCTGTACTACATTGGAGCTAACATTCATTATTTCTAGCCTTAGCTGTGCGGTAAGTTCTTCGAGCTCACTAGACCAATTTGTAGCTAATAGTTGTCCTAAGTGTCTAGACAGGTTGGCTGCTCGGGAAAGGTTATTAAAGGGGATGCTAGAAACGCAAAGTCCAGTATAGGAATGGATGCACCTGAGGTGCCAGGTTAGTGCTAATAAGTCTGTTTGTTCTTGCAACAAGTCCACTCGTTGGTTCACTAGGACGATGCCATTCTTCAAGTGTGTGTTCTGCGTCAGGGCTGTCGCGGTGTCCTTTGACAGACTATTCAATATCTCGGCTGTAGGGATGGAGATAGGGCTGCAGTGGCTGTGGCTGTGGCAGCTACTGAAGCTGCTACTGCAATAGCGATGGCTTGCTGAAACTCCAAAGTCTCTCTGATACCTAAGTAGTACCGGGATGTTTGCTTCTTGCTCCCTCACTGGCATAGGGATGTATGTTGGAACACGCATTACCAGCATTATTGGGTACTTGTCTGTGTCCCAGCATTCTGTCAGGAAGCATTTACTCTGGTTGCAGTGGAGTTTTCCGCCTGAGATGCTCTCATTGGTAATGAGAGGGAGTGGTACTGGCCATGCTTTCACCATTCCCCATAATTCCCTCGTCTCCGCCATGGTTTGTGAGGTGATTCCTGCCAGGATCAGGATCAGTGCGGCTCCGTTCTCTGACTTCATGGCTCTCGAGCTTGTGTGTCAGCCGTTCAGGTACCCAGATGGGGTTTTTCTGGTCCTGTGGAAAAACACAAACAGAGCCTCGGGTCCAGACTAGTACTGGATCCGGGCCTTTCCATTTCCCTTCTAATACATCTTTCCATAGGATTTTTGGTAAATCTTTTAGCTGATTCTGCTGTGTATGGCGTTCGGCGGCATTGAGGTCGTTTTTGTCCAATATTAAGAAATTTTTTATGAATAAAATAAGATTTAGTTTGTCTTTTACAGATCTGAAGTCTTCCCCTATTCCCCCTTTTTGTTTATATAATGCATTCTTGAGGGTGAGGTGTGTGCGTTCCACCATACCCTGTCCTTGAGGGTTGTAGGGGATTCCTGGGGTGTGGGTGATATTCAGTGTTTTTAAGAAGTTGAGGAATGGTTTGGATGTATATGCTGGCCCATTGTCAGTTTTTAATTGTTTGGGTTTTCCCCAGGCTGAGAATGCCTGGAGGCAGTGAGGTGATTTTTCCTTCATCTAGGAACCACTGAGCATGTCTCTCTACTGTGTGGAGGAAGGCTTTTGCGGTTTTTGCTTTTAATGGGGTCCCGTTTGCTCTCAGGAGCGCCCTTAAAGGCTCCTCTGCTCTGAGTCTAGACACTTCAGATCCCATTTTTTACAGGGAGATTGGTAAATTTTAAGTGGGTAAGGGGTATTCTTGTTGCTATCCCGCGAACTTTTATTGCATCCGTCGCTATCCCGCGAACTTTTATTGCATCCATCGCTATCCCGCGAACTTTTATTGCTTCGTCGCTATCCCGTGAACTTTTATTGCTTTGTCGCTACCTCGCGAACTTTTACTGCTTCGTCGCTACCTCGCGAACTTTCACTGGCGTCCTTTCATTCCATACATGACAATACAAAACAGTACAACAAAGAACACTATGACAATCAGACAAGACAGGAACACCCACCACAGCTGCTCACTCTCGCCTTTTCTAACCCTACTTTCGTTTTGCTCGTTGGTCCACTCACCCTCTTCCTCTCCGGCAGCTTCTCTGGCTATCTTTCCGAATGGAGTCCACTGGAACCGTTGCAGGACAAGAAGCTCTACGTCGTCCGCAGTCGCCAGTTCTGCCAGGTGGTTGTGTCTCACGAAGAAAGCTCTGACTTACCCGCAGAGCTGGGAGAGGTTCCTGGGTTTCGGCACCAGCTATCACGCCCGCTTCCCATGGGTCGAGTCGACGCGATCACAGGAGACCTGGTTCGGTTTCAATCAGCTTTAATTTCTTCTCACAGGCGGTGTTACAGAAAGATTGCAGCTTGCATGCAGGCAAGTATGAGTTAGAGCTCTTTTAGTTTCTAATTTCATTCCTCTCGTCTCTGCAGGCTGGCTCGCTAGCTTCTGGTTCTGCTGGCTTCTTCTTCTGCTGGCTTCTCCTGCTGGCTTCTCCCTTTTGCCTACTACTAACTACCACTATATATATGTTTCCTAGACCAATCAAAGGGGAGAGCATGCGTGACCTTTAACTCTATTGGCGACAGGGCGGAAATCATGCAGTGTGCACGAGCACGGAACTACTTATAAGGTCTGGGAGGGGGATTCTCCTACTCAGCAGAGCGGAAGTGTGGGATGTGCCATTACCGGATGTGAGCACCATCTTAGAAGGGCTGGGGTCCGACCTCGGCCATGGCTCGGACCTCTACACTAGGAGACTTCAAAACACCACTCACTCCAAAGGAGATATCCACTAGACAGAAAATAAGTAAGGACACAGAAGCACTGAACAACACACTAGAACAGATAGACTTAACAGTCATCTACAGAGCTCTACACCCAAAAGCCACAGGATACACATTCTTCTCAAGTGCACATGGAACATTTTCCAGAATAGACCACATACTGGGCCACAAAAAGAGGCTCAGTAAATTCAAAAAGATTGAAATTCTACTAACCAACTTCTCAGACCACAAATGCATAAAATTAAAAATAAATTGTACAAAGAAAAAAAAAAGGCTCACAAACACATGGAGGCTTAAAAACATACTCCTAAATAATCAATGGATCAATGACCAAATTAAAACCGAGATCAAGCAATATATGGAGACAAATGACAACAAGAGCATAAAGCCCCAACTTCTAGGGAATGCAGCAAAGGCAGATCTAAGAGGAAAGTATGTAGCAACCCAGGTCTATTTAAAGAAGGAAGAAAAATCCCAAATGAATAGTCAAAAGTCACAATTATTGAAACTGGAAAAAGAAGAACAAGTGAGACCTAAAGTCAGCAGAAGGAGGGACATAATAAAGATCAGAGAAGAAATAAATAAAATTAAGAAGAATAAAACAATAGAAAAAATCAATGAGACCAAGAGCTGGTTCTTTGAGAAAATAAACAAAATAGATAAACCCCTAGCAAGACTTACTAAGAGAAAAAGAGAATCTACACACATTAACAGAATCAGAAATGAGGAAAAATCACAATGGAATCCACAGAAATACAAAGAATCATTAGAAAATACTATGAGAATCTATAAGCTAACAAGCTGGAAAACCTAGAAGAAATGGACAACTTCCTGGAAAAATACAACCTTCCATGACTGACCAAGGAAGAAACAGAAAATCTAAATAGACCAATTACCAGCAACCAAATTGAAGCGGTAATCAAAAAACTACCAAAGAGCAAAACCACTGAGCCAGATGGAATTACTGTGGAATTCTATCAGACATACAGAGAAGACATAATACCCATTCTCCTTAAAGTTTTCCAAAAAATAGAAGAGGAGGGAATACTTCCAGACTCATTCTATGAAACCAACATCACACTAATACCAAAACCAGGCAAAGATCCCACCGAAAAAGAAAATTACAGACCAATATCCCTGATGAACATAGAATGAAAAATACTCAACAAGATATTAGCAAATCGAATTCAAAAATACATCAAGAGGATCATACACCATGACCAAGTGGGATTCATCTCAGGGATGCAAGGATGGTAGAACATTCGAAAATCCATCAACATCATCCACCACATCAACAAAAAGAAGGAAAAAAACCACATGATCATCTCCATAGACACTGAAAAAGCATTTGACAAAATTCAACATCCATTCATGATAAAAACTCTCAACAAAACGGGTATAGAGGGCAAGTACCTCAACATAATAAAGGCCATATGTGATAAACCCACAGCCAACATCATACTTAACAGCGAGAAGCTGAAAGCTTTTCCTCTAAGATCGGGAAAAAGACAAGGATGCCCACTCTCCCCACTCTTATTCAACATAGTACTGGAGGTCCTAGCCACGGCAATCAGACAAAACAAAGAAATACAAGGAATCTGGATTGGTAAAGAAGAAGTAAAAGTGTCACTGTTTGCAGATGACATGATATTGTACATAAAAAACCCTAAAGAATCCACTCCAAAATGACTAGAACTCATTATCTCAATTCAGCAAAGTTGCAGGGTACAAAATTAATACACAGAAATCTGTGGCTTTCCCATACACTAACAATGAACTAGCAGAAAGAGAAATCAAGAAAACAACTCCATTCACAATTGCATCAAAAAGAATAAAATACCTAGGAATAAACCTAAACAAGGAAGTGAAAGACCTCTACCCTGAAAACTTCAAGACACTCTTAAGAGAAATTAAAGAGGACACTGACAAATGGAAACATATCCCATGCTCTTGGCTAGGAAGAATTAATATCGTACAAATGGCCATCCTGCCTAAAGCAATCTACAGATTCAATGCAATCCCTATCAAAATACCAGCAGCATTCTTCAACGAACTGGAACAAAGAGTTCTAAAATTCACATGGAACCACCAAAGACCCCGAATAGCCAAAGCAATCCTGAGAAGGAAGAATAAAGTGGGGGGGGGGATCTCGCTCCCCAACTTCAAGCTCTACTACAAAGCCACAGTAATCAAGACAATTTGGTACTGCCACAAGAACAGAGCCACAGACCAGTGGAACAGAATAGAGACTCCAGACATTAACCCAAACATATATGGTCAATTAATATTCAATAAAGGAGCCATGGACATACAATGGTGAAATGAGAGCCTCTTCAACAGCTGTTGTTGGCAAAACTAAACAGCTACATGTATGAGAATGAAACTGGATCACTGTCTAACCCCATACACAAAAGTAAATTTGAAATGGATCAAAGACCTGAATATAAGTTATGAAACCGTAAAACTCTTAGGAAAAAACATAGGCAAAAATCTCTTGGACATAAACATGAGTGACTCCTTCATAAACATATCTCCCTGGGCAAGGGAAACAAAAGCAAAAATGAACAAGTGGGAATATATTAAGCTGAAAAGCTTCTGTATAGCAAAGGATACCATCAATAGAACAAAAAGGTATCCTATAGTATAGGAGAATATATTCATAAATGACAGATCTGATAAAGGGTTGACATCCAAAATATATTAAGAGCTCACACACCTCAACAAACAAAAAGCAAATAATCCAATTAAAAAATGGGGAGAGGAGCTGAACAGACAGTCCTCCAAAGAAGAGATTCAGATGGCCAACAGACACATGAAAAGATGCTCCACATCGCTAGTCATCAGAGAAATGCAAATTAAAACCACAATGAGATATCACCTCACACAAGTAAGGATTGCCACCATCCAAAAGACAAACAACCACAAATGCTGGTGAGGTTGTGGAGAAAGGGGAACCCTCCTACACTGCTGGTGGGAATGTACCCCTATGTTTATCACAACACTATTTACAATAGCCAAGAATTGGAAGCAACCTAAGTGTCCATCAGTAGATGAGTGAATAAAGAAAGTGTAGTACATATATACAATGGAATATTATTCAGCCATGAGCAGAAAACAAATTCTAACATTTGCAACAACATGGATGGAGCTAGAGGGTATTATGCTCAGTGAAATAAGCCTGGCAAAGAAAGACAAGTAACAAATGATTTCACTCATATGTGGAATATAAAAACAAAGAAAAAGCTGAAGGAACAAAACAGCAGCAGAATCACAGAACCCAAGAATGGACTAACAGTTACCAAAGGGAAAAGGACTGGGGAGGATGGGTGGGAAGGGAAGTATAAGATTGGGGAACAAAGGGGGTGGCACTACAATTAGCATGTATAATGTTGTGGGGGTCATGGGGAGGGCTGTGCAACACAGAGAAGACAAGTAGTGACTCTACATCTTCTACACTGATGGACAGTGACTGTAATGGGGTTTGTGGGGGAGGGGACTTGGTGAAGGGGGTAGCCTTGTAAAAATAATGTTCCTCATGTAATCGTAGATTAATGATACAAAAAAAAAAGTCTACAGGAGAGATCCAGGAAATGGCGGCAGAAGAACATGACCTGCAAACTTCTGTGGATTCTCTGAAGAAGGAAATAACATTGATGCAAGAGGAGGCAGCATAAGAACGTCAGCAGCAAGGTGCCATTGAAGACGTAAAAAATTCCTTATAGAATGGGACAGCAGTGCTGCCACATGTTCTGAAGGAGGAAGAGGCCATCAAGGAAAAAGACGAACTCCTGAGGGAAGCACAGGAGGAGGAGGAGGTGGCATGAGAAGGTCAGCTGCGAAGCATTGAGGTGAAGGTAAGAGACCTTCTGAAGGCTGAGGTAGCATTGCTGTGAGGCACAGTGGAAAAGGTAAAGGTTGTAGCAGAGGAGGCACTCGGAGGAGGGGCAAGAAAGGTGCCATGAGCCCCAGAAATGGAGGAGCTGGGGAAGGATGAAGAGGTAGTGCCGGGAACACTGACCGCTCCTGTACTGAAAGCACACCCAGTGATTGTAAAGAAAATAAAGACCCAGCAGCTGAAAGTTCTGCAAAGAGAGGAGCAGCCCCTCCCCAGGTCATGGAGCACTCTATCCTACGCCCCTATACTCAGCCCGACCTGGTGGATTTGGGCTCACGGGTTAGGCAGAAGCCCTTGGAGTCAATATCAGCTTGGCTCCTGCATCTACGAGACAATAGCTAAGGGGCCTATACCCCTTATCAGGTGGCAGATAGACTATATTGGGCCTCTACCTGTTTCAGAAGGATATTGGTATGCCATGACTTGTGTGGACACAGCTACTGGCCTTCTGGTTGCTTTTCCTACCCGTTGTGCAGACCAGCAGATGAACAAAAGAGGTCTGGCGTGTCTCTTTGCTGCCTATGGCTGACCACAGGTAATTGAGAGTGATCAGAGCACCCATTTTACTGGACATACAGTGCAAGAATGGGTGTAACACCTGGGAATCAAATGGAAGTTTCATGTGCCACACAATCCTACTGCAGCAGGCATGATAGAGAGACACAATGGCTTGTTAACATCTGGACTAAAGTCAGATACCAGTAGTCTGTGGGGATGGTCAGTCCACTTATGGACTGTGCTATTGCATTTGAATGAGAGACCTTGAAAGGGAGCCCTGAGCCCCATAGACATGTTAACACATGGCTGCCTCCCATATACAATTGCAAGTTCAAACCAAGGAAGACTCACTGAAGCCAAGGTTCAGCCACCAGAATGATATCTTGCTGCCAGCACCAACTGCACTGAACCCCGGAGAATCCATTCAGTGGACGTGGCCTTGGACCTTTTGACACATGGATACACAATGGCTGGCTCTCCTGCCACCTTGGAGAAAAGGCCTGGAAGCTGGCCTCCTGTGTATTCCTGGAATAATAGCAGAGTGGCTGCCAAAGGTCATAGTAGTATATCCTGAATGGCCAGAAGGTAGGAGCATCTTACCAGAGAGTTTTATCATTATGGCCAGTGCATGCACCTCCAGCAGCACTATATACAGACCCTTCAGTAACCCCCACAGGGAAAGGAGTACAAGTATACAAGTATGATATACTAGACCTGGAAGGGACCCCCTTCCTGCTACAGTCTTATCACAGGACCACTCTCTTGAATTCATCCTACCTGATGGAGAAAATTTGCTTATGTTGGTGTCATTAAAACACGTGTCTTATCGTCCCTAAAGTCTTAGAGGATTATTATAATTTTTGTTATTAGGAACCTCCTCTGGCTTCAGGATTATTATAATTTTTGTTACCTGTATCAAAATCTTGTGTCTTAATTTTTATTGTTATCTCTTAAGTTGTTTTTATCCTCTGTTGCTATTGTGGAATCTGGTTGCAGTGCTCCAGCTTTGTCACACAGGAACCATTGTGGAAGATTGAAAGCATGTATATTGTTAGGCGAGAATCCTGGAGGGGTGGAGTGTGGGGAAGCTGGGGTTCCTATGGCCAGGATCCTCACTGAACTTGAACCACTTGATGATGTAACTGGCCTGTTGTTAGGCTACCACTTCCACACCTTTAGGCAATAAGGAATATAGAGAGCTTGGCCCAGTGCTCTGGGTGGAGGCAGAGATGCTAGTGCTCGACCTACTGCCAGGAGAACAAGCTGGGTAATAAACCCTTTCACCCCAAAGAACATTTTGCTGTCAAGTTCTTTGGTCACACTGAATCCATAGTGAACTTGTGAACTTGCCCGGGTCTCAAACCCATTGGCAAGACACCTTCACCCAGAATTAATAACAATCATTAACATCATCTTTACTTGTGGTCTTTACATTCAACAGTAAGCTTAAAAGAAAAAGTTTAAAAAGTTTATCATGCCATGGGGGTATTTATGCTCCCCAACTTCAAGATCTACTACAAAGAAGAAAACATAGGTAAAAATCTCTTGAATATAAACATTAGCAACTTTTTCCTGAACACATCTTGGGAAAGGGAAGCAAAAAGCAAAAATGAACTCATCGGACTACTTCAAGCTAAAAAGCGTCTGTACAGTAAAGGACACCATCAGCAGAACAAAAAGGCATCTTACAGTATGGGAGAATATATTCATAAATGACATATCCAACAAGGGTTTAACAACCAAAATATATAAAGAATTCACATGCCTCAACACCCAAAAAGCAAATAACCCGACTGAAAAATGGGTAGAGGATTTGGACAGATACTTCTCTAAAGAATAAATTCAGATGGCACATGAAAAGATGATCTACATCACTAATCATCAGTGAAATGCAAATTAAAATCACAATGAAATATTACCTCACAGCAGTTAGGATGGCCAATATCCAAACAAGCAACAACTAATGCTGGCGAGGATGTGGAGAAAGGGAAACCCTCCTCCACTGTTGGTGGGAATGTAAATTAGTTCAACCATTGTGGAAAGCAGTTAGGGAGGTTCTTCTAAAAACTAAAAACAGAAATACCATTTCACCCATTAATTCCAGTCCTAGAAATTTACCTGAAGAAAACAAGATCCCAGATTCCAAAAGACGTATGCACCCCTATGTTTATTGCAACACTATTTAGAATAGCTAAGAAATGGAAGCAACCTAAGTGTCCATCAGTAGATGAATGGATAAAGAAGATGTGATACAGATATACAATGGAATACTATTCAGCCATAAGAAGAAAACATCCTACAATTTGCAACAACATGGATGGAGCTAGAGGGTATTATGGTCAGTGAAATAAGCCAGGTGGAGAAATAGAAGTACCAAATGATTTCACTCATCTGTGGAGTATTAACAACAAAGCAAAAACGAGGGAACAAAAACAGCAGCAGACTCAACAGACTTCAATAAGTGACTAGTGGTTACCAAAGGGTTACCAAAGAGAAAGGGGGTGGGGAGGGCAGGGGGTCAGGAAGGGAGAAGGGGATTAAGGGTCATTATGATTAGCACACACAATGTAGGAGGGGCCATAGGGAAGGCAGTATAGCACAGAGAAGACAAGTAGTGACTCTATAGCATCTTACTACGCTGATGGACAGTGACTGTAATGGGGTATGTTGGGGGGACTTGATAATATGGATGAATGTAGTAACCACAACGTTGCTCATGTGAAACCTTCATAAGGTTGTATATCAATAATACCTTAATAAAGTTTATCATGCCAAATCTTAGCCCAAATTCCTTACTACTGCTTTCATTCCCCATTGCAATAACCATAATTTTGGTACATCATTCCAGTGTATTTTTCACGCTTTACATAAATACGTAGGTACTCATAATCCATGTGTAGTATTTGGTTGACATAAAACCATTCACAAAAATTATTTCATATTGTATATATGACTGTGTCCAGTTTTACTCAACATTGCATGTTGAGCAGTTGCAGTTTATTTCTTTCAAGTGCTTTTTAGTAGTCCATAGTAAGACTATATACCATTTTACCAGTCTATTTTCCAATGAAGGACATACTGGCTATTTCCAACTTCTTGCCACTACAAACTATGCTGCAATCATGTATACATCTTCTCACATACGTGTGAGTTTCTTTGGGAACACCTATCAGAAGTGGAATGGCTGGCCTGTTGGGCATGCACATTTCTCCCAACCATGTCACCAGTATCTGACACATTGCGTAAGGCATCTCATTGTTCTGATTTGCATTTCTAGGATTCCTCATGAGGTAAAAATTGGTTATGATTGTCAGGCCATTGGATTTCTCCTTTTCTGGCTTATTTTCCATGCTCATTTATTTCTCTATTTGGGCATTATTCCTTTATGAAATCGGAGGCATATAAAGCAAAAACATTAAGAATATTTCACGCATCCCCCTCACTTGAAGGACGGGCTCAAGTCCAGAAAGGGGAAGGGCCTGTTCAGGATCATGTAGTGGAATAGGTCAACACAGGAGCCTCCCTTGGGATGGAGATCTCTGTATCAGCACACCAGTGTCCTTCCCACCACTCTACTCTCCCTTTACCAGAAGGAACGGAGCCAAGAGCCCAACCCAAGGCCTAGAACCTGAAGAAAGGGTCTAAAGCTTTAAGTCAGAGGTTGCCTAATAGTTATTTTGGATCATTTCATCAACAAAGACTCCAAGACTGCAGGTTGCAGCAAGAGAGGAGGCAGTCTAACTGTGCTGTGGGTGAGACTGGCACACTCCACAAGGGAGCCAGGAGGACCTCCCCTAATTCATTCCCAGGTGCTAAAGGGATCACACCCCAGAACAGGCCCAGTCCACACCATTGGGAGCCCAAGGAGAAGAATGTTGCTCAGTGGCTCCAAACTCTTGGACTTGAACCCATCTTTCAGGACAGCACAAGGCCTAATCCCATGATGCCTCCCACCCCAGTTTACCTCAGTCACCACCAAAACCCATCTGTCTTCTCCATGCTATGCTGGCCCCATCTTGCTTCCTTGTCCCCCAACCCCTGGATTCTGTTCTCTGGAACCCAGAATCTATGATCAGCAAGTCTCCTTTATCCTCAGTGGTTCTTCCAACAGAAAACTGGCTGCCCCTTGTGGCCCTGTTGAGTGAAAGTTGTTTAATCAGCCACACCTCACACTGTAAATGGTAGAATTGTGCCCAGCACACACCAGGCATACAACAAATATTTGGTGATCAGCTCCAAGAGCCCTGATGTCTTCTTTTCTTAGTGTCCTCACTTTGGAACCATTTATCTTTCTTCAAGACACAGTTCGTGACATCAGATTTTTTCATTAGGAAAAGTCCTCCTAGTTGTTGTCATCCATTATTTCCCTTTGGATGCCTCCCTGCTCCCTTGTATCTGTACTGCTGCCACCGGTCTCAGTTACTTCAACACCCGAAGGATGACCACCCAACATGTTAGTCTCTCAGTTTCTTCACCTCCTTACCTTCAATGATCTTGCCTTTGACCATCTTAGTGACCTAGTGCCAAGGTCATTCCTTATCATCATGGCAAAAGCACAACCTGCTTCAGAGATCCTTATTTCAGGCATCCATTCTCCTATCCTTCCAGCACACCACTCAAGTACTCCCACCCAGCATTTCTTCCACTTTGTTAAGATGTCTGATCCACCCACCCTCCTACAGCTCCTTTCCCACCCCTCATCCCCCTTCCTCACATCCTCGCTTTGGATCCATGTTCCACCATTATAATCCCTGCCTTCTGATTCTTAACTCTCTTTCTCATGCCCTCATGTTCATTGACAAAATCTTGACCCTGATTAAATCCAACAGACAATCCATGCCTGCACCCCAGTTGCTGAACTTTCCTTGAGAAAGACATGCCACAATGCTGAATGTACCCAATACTAAATGCACCCAGCAGTAACTAATGGGCATTCAATACATTCACTTCAAAAAAGCTCTGTACTTGCCCAATACATTTGCTTTCCTGTTCACTAACTGCTTCATATGGTCTCTCCTCAAACCTCTGACACCCTCTCCTCCCTGTTTATTCTTGGCTGATAAATTCTTGTCTCACACTTTATAGGAAAAAAATTGAAGTAATCAGATTTTGTCATCTTTCACTATCAAATCTGAATGTACATTCTCTCCTCTTCCTCCCATGATGATGGATCAGGTGTCTAGTCCTATTTATGGCCAATTCCTCCATTATGCACAGAATCCCATACCTCTTGGCTCCTTGAGGACTTGAGCCTACCAACCGCCACCAGCTCTCTCTCCCACACCATCTCCCCTGTTTCCCACAGCAGTCCTTTCAGCATACAAATTCATTTTGGTGTCACCCATCTTAGCAACTTCTTTCCTACTTCATTATTATCTTGTTCTCTCTACTAGAATGTAAGTATGAGTGCTGTTCAACAATATATCCTTAGCACTAGGAAAGGTTAATTTCACCTACACTGGACCAGACTCTGACAGCATGCCAGCCAAAGGACATCAGATTAGATACAGTGATTTCTTAGAGAACACGTACCCATTCCCACTTGTTTCCATAACCATCTTAGAGCAAACAGTCATACTTGATATTACATTAACTGCCCTGGGAGTAATTTGATGATTTTAGGAAACAGGGATCTACCATTATACCAACAGTTCAATCAACTTCACATATTATCAGTCAGGAATTTCAACATTTGGTTCTGTTTTTTTTAAGGGCAAAGTGTAATAAACTTGCATTTTAAAAATCCAGTTTCAGACAATGAATTCAATTACACAACCAGAAAAATAACATTTTATTTGTTGGGGTCTCTTCATAGCCAGTACAGTCATTTTGGGATTGCTCCCAGGCTAAGCTCTGTCAATCAGAGCAACATCTCTTTACTAGGTCACTATTTTGCACATACACTGGCAAAGTGAACACAATTAGAAAGGTCTACACGAATTTAAGACTTTGAGTTAAACTAAAACTACCAAAAATAGTTCAGTATTAATCATGAACTCTTAAGTCAGACCACCTGGGTTCAAATCCCTGCTCTGACAGCATCCCCTGTAACAAGTTACTAAACATATCTTCCTTTATTATATTGACTGATGTAATGCTCACAGTAACAGTATTTTATAGAGAGGATCTTAAAGCGAAGCTTGGCATGTTGTATAAGTACATGCCAACTATCATTACTATGAAAGACAACTACTGCTGCCTGGAGAAATCTCACCTGATTAAAACAACTAACATTCAGTGATTGAAGTGAGGTCTCCCTTGAATGAGAACTGCCTAGAAGATGGAAGATCAAAAAAGCAAAAGCTGCTAGAATTTATTCCCAGATCTGCTATTTGAATTTCTGATTATATTTATTATTATTCTTAATTTCAGAGGTCAAGTAATTACAGAAATGACTGACTTTGTAGGCATGACCTTAAATCTCTTTCCTGAGTTGACCTTACCAATACCACTTATTCAATATAAGAATGTCTTGTCCACTTTCTATGGCAGATTGTCACATAGACCAAGCCTGAATGGCTTTAATGTCAGAAAATAGGAGCAGTGACCTCAGCAGGCAACTGGCCATTCTATTACAGGATGGCTCTAATCACCAGAAAGTCATTTTGTTTTGAACAGAAAACTGCCTTATACTGACTTCAACCTGCTGGACATTGGACCAGCAGGCATAATACAGAATAGGCCCAAGTGCTCACACTGGTGTGGCTGATTACCCAGATTTGCCAAAGAGGTGATGAAAAGTTCAAATCCTCACATAGATACATTCATTTAAAAGAGTGAAAACCTATTTCTTGACCAGAGACAATAGTTGGCTATTGGCCAATTTTGGTTTGGATTCACAAGGGACCTAAGACTCCAAGACTGCGTCAGCTGGACCCATCCAGGAAAAAGAACTTAAAAGTATGTATCCTACTAAAGGGGTAAAAGAAGCCTATGCTTTATGTCAGAAATGGTGTTTTGATTGTGTAACAGGAGAACATAATGAAAATGGGAATAGATTTAACATCATCACCCAAGGCAGGAGCCTGGGAGTCACACTTGATTTTCTCCTTCCCCCTCCCCGAGTCCAGAGATCCCTGAGGCCTGTCAATCCACACCAGCTCAGGGCTGATCCTTCTTGTCTGGTCTGGACTACGGCACATTGCACTCCACAGAGTGTAGAACTTTGGCCTATTTTGTCCACTCCTGTGTCCCAGCATCTAGAATGTTCCAACGTATATGGGGGTTCAACAGATATTTGCTGAATGAATGTTCCTAGACTCCTCTACTGTCTCTCTCTCTCATCTCTTTCCACTGCAGCCCCACTACCTCCATGCTTTCTTCCCTGATAGAGGATCATCCCCTGCTTAAAACCCTTCCCATACAGGACAGAGTTCCAGCTCCCAAGGGAGACAAACATGGCCTTTCAAATCAAGGTTCCCACTTACCCACCAGGACCAGCTCCTGTCACCATGCTGCTAGGTGCGAAGCACATTAAGGGCTCACAGTTCCCTGCATTCTTTTGTTCCTCTCTTTTCTGTCTGTTCTCTGCTTTGTCTGAAATGTCTGGCCGTTTTTTGCCCTGATGAATTACCCACTGAAGAGCTCAACATCCAGCACAAATATATGTCCTGTGTCACATGAAACATTCTCACCTCTGAGCTCCCAATAGCACTGTGTGTGTCCTACCGCCCCACCTCCACCTTACTCTGCAAAGTACTGTTATCATCCCAGGCCAGTCTACCTGTCAAACAATCAAGGTCCCTATTTTATTCTTCCTAGAGACTGGCACAAGGCAGACTCCCATTTGTTGAAATGAAAATATGGTGTAACCCAGTATTTTAAAGTCCAACATTTGTAAAACACTTCCTGCCATTTAGGGGACAAACCCTGAATGCAAGTGTTCCGAGTTTTTCTAGAGACCTACCGCATTCATTTCCAGGTTCTTGAACTCAACTTTGGAAAGTTTATTTTGAAAACTAGTATCATTTTTTATATCACTACAAAGATATCTGGATGTCATTTCATAACACATTCTACTATTCAATCCTCATGCACATGTCAAAGTGAAAAAGAATTTTTAAATTATTTTTTCTTAATGGAATGGTTTATTTTTTAAAAAGAGCTCAATTTCTTCATTTTCCTTTGGGTTTACCATTCCATAGATTTAAATGAACACACCAAACAGTCCAAGTCTCTATACAAGAGAAAAAGTGGGTTTTGGAGAAGAGATATCTATGTACCCCTACTTAAGGGAAAGGGTTCAGGGGGAAGGTAATACAGTGACCATAAAATGTTTTTTTGGAGGGTTTAGATGTATTTCATAGGATAATATGTAATCTGAGGTCAGTTACAAAAAAAAGAAAGATGTTACTTTTATAATGTACACAATATGTAAAGAACCACTAAAATAGGCCCAGTAGAAAAACAGTAAACTCTCTGGAAACTCCAATCACTGTATTCCCTCAGAGACCACATTTAAACTTCACTTGCTCTGTGCCTTCCAGGGCGGTCCCTTCGCCTCTGCCCCAGGATCTCTCCAGCCCAGTACAAATTGGGAACATCCTGGGAGGTAGGCAGGGCCCCCAGCTCTTCTCTCCCCCCACAAAAAGGGGTGTTAATAGTGCTGCCTTGCTTAAGCAGATCTGAGGATTTTTGAAAGGGTGTCTCGCCGTGACCCTCTTTACCCAGAATAACTCAGGAGACACGGGTCCACGCAAGAGACTTTATCTGAAAGAGAGAGTGGCTGTCCCAGAGGGGGTTGGGTGTGTGTGTGAGGAGAGAGAGAGAGACAGAGAGACAGAGAGACAGAGAGACAGAGAGGGGAGGGAGACAGAGACAGAGACAAAGAGAGAGGGAGGGCAGCAGCGTGGTGCAGAGCCTTGTGCCTTTTATTGTGGCGGATCCGCTCGGCCTGTTGCCTTGGGGGAGGGTCGGGATGTTTAGAGATAAGGCGGGGTAAGCCCAGGCAAGCCCCAGGCAAGCCCAGGCATAATTCTCACCAGCTTGTGCTTGGGACCATGCGGCAAATGGAGGATAAATTACTATTTTCTTACATTCCTCCCTTTTCTGTTTTATAAGTGGTAGAGGATTTGGGAAGGGGTGAAGGTCAGTCTTCAGTAACTGCATCCTGCTGATTAGGGGCAATGAAGTTCACTTTTGTACTGATGGGGGTTGGTCCTCAGATGAGCCCCTGGTCTGCAGTGGCGATGGCATTTTCCAGGTTCAATAAGGATCATCGTTTTTGGAGAGGGGTTGGTAATCCTGTAATATAAGCTGGTTAAAGGTTTGGTTAGAAATTTTTGCATTTCGGCTGATTGCTATGTTTACATAGGGTGGCTGAATTATTAGCATTCTTTGGGGACATATGTGTAGGCAGAAAAGCAACCTGTAGGGCAAAGGGAATCCTTGATGGTGCAATCTTTTGGACAGTCTGAAAGAGAAGAAAGGGCTGGCATTGGGAAGATCAGTCTGGTGAGAGAATAAGTGTTGAGACCAGAGTTAACAATTTGAGGCATGAGGCATGGCGGTTGTAAGGGAGGTCTTAGGACTCAGTGCTGGCTTCAGTGATGAGTGGAAGTGGAGATGAGCAAGGCGAAATGCAGAGTAAGAGGTCCCGCCAGGGTGGAGGAGTAGGAACCTATGGGAGATTTGGTGGGAGGGGAATAAGCTGAGGCAAATGGCTTAAGGTGGGAGTTGTGTATCTAAAGGGGAAGACCCTGGAGTTTAACTGCAGTTGGCATGGAAAGGATTACTGTGTATGGTCGTTGCCATTTGGGGGTTAGGGATGGAGTTGCTTGGTGTTTGGAATGGATATGGTTTGGAGAAGTTTTTTCCTGTCTATGGTAATGGCCTTGTAGCACAGGGAGAGCTGAACTCCCAGGTATGTGACCTAAGGGGCAGACAGCTGAACTTTGGAGGGTGAGACCTGATAGCTGTGTTCTGAGAGAAAGTTTAAAAGGAAAATAGTATCCTGTTGAGAGAGGTTTGTAGGGAGGGACTGCACAGGAGATCATCTACATATTGAAGGAGGATGGAGCTCGAGAGTAAGGGATTTGGGGTCTTGTGTTAGAGCCTGTTCAAAAAGGTGGGGACTATCTCTAAAGCCTTAAGGATGGACTTGTTAAGTGTTCTCTGAAAATTAAAAATTAACTTAACATAAGGAATTTCCTGCTTTGATTTTTCTCTGGAATACCGGTGTCTTGGTCTGGGAGCTTATCAAAAGACTGCCTGTTCAGCTCCCAAGGAGGGCTGAGGTATTGTCTATTTGCTAAAGAATCCTGCCTTTTACTATGCCATCTACAGCTGGGTCTGCATGCTAAGTTAGTTGCTCAGTTTGCAAAATAACCTCGTCAGATCTGAAGGAGGAAAGACAGCACATAGGCCTGGGCCTTTTAGTATGCTAAAGGAATCTTATACACAATTACAAATGATTAGCATAATAAAACATGTGCTACTCTTCTTTATCTGGGGAACATTAACTGATCTCACCGAAGAATGATTCTAGAGCTTAATGCTCAACATAGTTTTAGTGGGGGTGAGGGGTGGGGGTTTCGTAGCATGTAGTTACATTGCTCTGACTGCAAATTCTCCCCTCTACAGATAGAGACTCTAGCTGCTGCTAGGGAAAAGGGGTGATGACTGCTCTGGCCGCTTCATGCTGAGAGGGGGCGCAGTAAAGGGTGCAGCTAGGTCTCCATCACTGGTCAGTTGAGAGGGCCTTGGAAGGTTGGTGCTTCTATTCTGGGTTTCATTTCTATTACTATTTTCAGTTTTGTGGCTTCTAGACAAGATAGAACAAACTGTGTTATTAGGTTAAGTAGCAACATCTGGAGTTGGATTTTCCATTCTGGAAGGACAAACTTGATGAGATTAAGAATGCATGTATGAATGTGAGAACTAGAAATATGAAGACTCTAATTGAGACTCATAGCCAGGTATCATGGGGAAACTAGAATTCTGGATCGAGTTTGCATCTCAATGACTAGTATTAGGATTTAGTATAGATAAGACTGCATTATTGAAACAATACTTTTCTCTAAAATCACCCTCATTTTTATTAGAAGTAGCCAGATTAAGAAAATAATTAACAGTTGGCTTGATTATTTGCATAAGTGCAGCAAGAAGAGTAATTGATTACATAGAATCTTATAATGTGCTTTGCTGGAACTTTTATAAGGAATTTCAGATTGGACTTTTGAAGGCTTCTTGAGGCCAGAAAACCAAGCCAGACTTGCTGAAAGGAAAGGAGCGACACATAGCAGCAATTCACCGGAGAGTTCCGCTTTATTAGGGAAAGGTGCTGAGTTATATAGGAGGGGGCATGAATTGATTGAGGTGTCACTTCTACGGGGCTGTTGGCTGTTGGCTAGGTGCTGGGATTGGGAGGGGGGCGAGAGGTGATTGGGCTTCAGGTGGCGCCGGTGGGACCTGAGGACCCCGAAGAGAAGCCAGAAGTTTGCCATCTTACTGGTGGGGACCCTTCATTCCCCCCTTTCTCCTCTATGGGTTTGTGGACGTTGCTTTCTCTCTGGCTGCTTCCTGCTGAACAGGGGCGGAGAAGGGAGTGAGGGCTTGAGGATTGGGAGGAAAGGGTTGATAGGACTCCCCGCAGTAAGGACGAGTAGATGTGGACTTCTTCAGGTTTGGAAATCAATGAAGGTTCCCTGTAACCATAGGTTGGCCAAGAGGATATGGGTGTCAGGAGGCAGGCGTCTGCGGCTATTGTTTCCAGGAACAGTTTCCAGTGGAGAGAGGGGTCCATCTCAGCGTGTGGTGAGGAGGTGACGTGAGGGTGAGGGATCTTCTGTGGCCAGAAGCTGGTAGTTCCTGAGTAAAAGCTGGTTGAAAGCTTGATTAGAGATTTTTCCGACTTGGGATTTGATGAACTTTATTATACAGGGTAAGAAGAGACAGGCGAGAAGAATGATTATTATGGGGCCTGCAATGGGCCAGAGCCAGGTGAGGAGGGGATTTGTTAGTATTGACGAGAATGGGTTGGAATTGGAAGCAGAGTGGAGACTGGAGGCAAGGTCGGTGAGTTTGGTAATGTCAGTTTCTACAATGCCAGATTCGTTGATGTAATAGCAGCACTCTTCCCAGAGGAAGACGCAGGTGCCGCCCTTCTCGGCTGTAAGCAGATCTAGGGCCCGCCGGTTTTGAAGGGTGACTTTAGCTAGCGAAGTGACCTGTCTTTGGAGAGAGGCTAGAGAATCGGCAGTGGATGTCAGGGCTCCCTCAAGTTTGGCGTTGAGATCTCTAACTGCCTATAGAGAGTGACCCAAGGCTTCTCCCGAAAACCCTGCCCCAATGGCTGAGGTGATCAAAGAGCTACTGACTATGATGGGAAGGAAAGCAGCTCTTTTTGTGCACGAGAGCAAGGGAGGTTGGAGCTCAAGGAATTCTGTCATGCTGTAAAGTGTTAACTGTGGGATTAGGGTGACGAGAATGCAGGGTGTATCGGATTTGAGAGGCAGTGAGTTGAAAAGACTGCCATTACACTAAAAGAAGTGTCCCGGTTGCGTAAAAGTCTTAGAGCCGGAGGTAGGGGTGTAGATAGAGAGGCAGTGAAGTGCGCTGGAAGGGGGTGGAGTTGGGCTTACACAGTGGTGGATGGTGAGATTATCTGCGTATTCTGGTCCCATAGACATCTGCGATGTCTGCCAGGGGGCAGAGGGGTTGTCTTTCTGCATGGAAGGAGTAGTTGGAAATATTAAGGGGCACGGCGGCCAGCAGTGGGCGCTGTAGTGATGCGCACAAGAAACAATTGTCTGTGTTAAGGGTGTGGTTGAGAAAGATGGTGGTGTCCTGAATGAGCTGTAATGAAGAGTAGGAGAAATGGGAAGAGGGGTGGGGATAAGAAGATGAAGAGGCACTATCAAGAGTTTGGATAATGACTTTTTCGGAATGTCTGCTATCTGATGCAACTTGAGAGATATGGGAATGAGAGGGAACATACTTTCGAGAGATATGAAGGGTACTGTGGAGGGTCGAGGACCCCCCATAGTAAACTGAGGCTGTGACTCTGGCAGCCCATCGAGAGTCCCAGGGATCTGGGATTGATGAGGAGAATGAGCCGTTGGGATATTTCATGAAACGGTTGGAGGAGTAATACTGTGGGTACTGGAAGTTACCTATGTAGTGAATTGTGCAAGACTAGTAGGGACATCTCCTGTAGGTATCTGGCCATCGCCTGCAATAGGCTTGTTTTTGGTCATAGAGGAAGCAGAGGTAGGGAGAATAAGGGTAGCTGCTAGTGAACACTTCAGTGGAGGGAGGAAAGTGGAGGTATAAAGTCTCAGAGCAGCTTTTCAGAGGGAAGTCTGGTGTGGCAATGAGGGCAGTAACTTTTGTTTGATGCTGTGTGTAAGTCTGTCTGACTTTGAATCGCCATACAAAGGAGGCTGGGGTGGTGGGGAAGACAATAGGAATGAGGGAAAAAAAGCGAGAGAGCAGTAAAGTAGGAAAAAGTCATGATTCGGGTATGGATGGCAAAGGGGGTGAACGGGATTTTGGAGGAAAGAGGACAGTAAGGTCAGGAGTCTGGAGGGAGGGAGAGTCTGTAAACTTTTGTAGGTTAAGAGATCTTTTAGGTGATGTGGGGACAGAATGGTAAGGGGCGCTCTGAATGTCAGTTTATGAGCTTCTTTCTGCAAGAGCTGTCTAGCGGCTAATGCTCGTAGGCAGGGGGCCAATCCCTGAACTGTGGCGTCTAATTGCTTGGAGATATAAGCTACTGGGGCAAAGCATATTGGCCTAGGACACCTAGAGCTTGACTGGACCTCTCATGAATGTATAATGAGAAGGGCTTCAACAAATCAGGAAGATGGAGAGCTGGGGCTTCTACAAGGGCTTGACGGAGCTTAATGAAGGAGTGTTGGGGTGAGGAGGATAATGGTTTTTTAGGGGGGCTCTTGCTGAGGTTGTATAGGGGTCTTGCCAACAGGGTGCAGTGAGAAGTTAGGGATCTACGTTCTAAAATATCTAGCTAGGCTTAGAAAGGGCCTAGAAAGGAAAGGATTTTTGTCTTGGTTTTGGAAATGGGCAGGTCAGAGAGGAGCCATTTTCTGTCTAAGGTAATGGACTTTCTTTGTTGAGATAGAAGGAATCTGAGGTAAGTGATAGGAGGGGAAGAGATTTGAGCTTTGACGGGGGATACTCGGTAACTTCTGGAAGCTAGAAGGTTAAGTAGGGAGGCAGTGTCAACTTGAGACTGTTCCCACGAGAGAGTGCAGAGTAGAAGATTGTCTGTGTATTATAAGGTGGACTTGGAGTGATCATGATGAAACTGTTTGAGGTCCTGAGCTAGGACCTGTCTAACAATATGGGGACTATCTCGGAAGCTTTGTGGCAAAACTGACCAAGTGAGTTGTTTAGAATGTCTTGTGTATGGGTTCGTCCAGGTGAAGATGAAAAAATCTTGGGAGCAGGGGTCTAGAGGGATAGAAAAATGGGTCTTTGAGATCTAGGACTGAGAAGTGGGATGCTGAGGCTGTATGGATTTGTAACTAAGGGATGGATAGGGACAATGGCTATGTTGATGAGGCAAAGGTCTTGGACAAGGCGGAGAGATCCGTTGGTTTTTTTAACAGCTAATATGGGGGTATTAAATGGGGAGTGAGTGGGTCTGCTTGAATGATGGGTCGGAGGCCTATCAGGGCTGAAGTGGTTAGGGGGTATTGGGCCTGACAGATATACTGAGAGGGGTCACATAATTTGATAGAGGCAGGGGGACATAGGGCCACGGAGGGGCTTGTAATGTCCCAAACTTTGGGATTTACAGGGTGTATGAGGGCAGAACCAGAGCTTTCATTGGGTAGAGGGGGGTCGTCGGCTATGAGGGCCATCAGAAAGGGAGTACTGGGGGCTGTGGGAGTGGATATAGTTATGGAAATGTGGAGGAGGGAAAGGATGTCTCGTCCTAGTAAAGGGATGGGACACTGGGGCATAACCAGGAAGGAGTGGGAGAAAGGTATGGGATTGTCTTGGATTGTGCATAAAAGGGTGGGTGGGGGGTTTAATGGGAAAATCTGTTTACCTCCTACTCTGACTATAGGAGTAATGGCTGGTGTGGTAGGGCCCCGGTATTCTCGCAAGACTGAGAAGGTGGCTCCTGTATCTAGGAGGAAGGAGATGGGGTGACCGTCTACTGTTAAAGTAACCCTGGGCTCCTGTTTGGTGATGGAAATGGTCGGGCGAGAAGCCCCCGGGCCCCATCAATCTTCTTCTGCCAGCCCCACTACGGTGGGCTTAGGATGGGGGTTGTTCGTCCAGCCTCCCCTTCGGGTGGTTGGGCAATCAGACCCCCAGTGGCCCTTTTTGTGGCATCTGGGGCATGGGGTGGTAGGAGATCTGGGGGAGGTGCACGCCCTTGACCAATGTCCCTCTTTTCTGCACTTGAAACAAGCTCTTGGGGGGGCTTGTTTGTAGAGGGGCGCCCAGGTTGTGGTTTTATCAGCTGGGCCAACATCTGGAAATTGGCCTGATCAGCCTTTTGTTTACGGCATTCTTTCTCCTCCTCCCGCTTATGGAAGAATTTAAAGGCCACTGTTAGGATCTCAGTCTGTGGGGTAGCGGGGCCCTGTTCTAACTTTTTGAGTTTAGCTTTAATGCTGGGGTAGCCTTGAGCTAGGAAGTATGTCATAAGGACATGTCTTTCTTCAGGTGTTTCTGGGTCCAGGCTGGTATACTGTAATAGGGCTTGAGTGAGTCTGTCTAAGAACTCGGAGGGGATTTCATCTCTCTTTTGAATTATGTCTTGGAGCTTTTGAAAATTGACTACTTTACAAGCTGCCCTTTTTCAGACCTGCTATTAAGCAGGAGGCAAAAATATCTCGAGAGCGGAGACTCATGGTGGTGTTATAATTTCAGTGTGGGTCTTGTTCGGGGACAGCAGTGGGGCCAGGGGGATAGGTGAGGTCAGTCCTGTGGGTTTCAGTAGCCTGCATTTGGGTAAAGTCCTAAACTTGTCTACACTCTTCAGGGAGGAGAGTATTGGCCAGGAGCATGAAAATGTCATGATGTGTGAGGCTGTAAGACTGGAGGGTCTATTGAAACTCCCTGATGTATGTCATGGGATCAGTGGAAAAGGAACTTAGGCGTTTCTCTAGTTAGGCTAAATCTCTTAAGGAGAAAGGGACGTGAACGCGCACGATGTCTTCGGATTCTGCTACCTCCCGGAGCGGGGTGATAATTGTAGGAGGCTCTCGGGACTGAGTCTGAGGAGGACTGAAGGGTTCTGGCTCAGTCTGTGGGGGAGTGACGCGGTCTAGCCGTGCCTCGTCGAGCAGGTCCTGAAGTGCAGAAGGGGGGCAAAGAAAATAAAGAAAGATAGAATCGGACCCACATGTCGCCAGCTAGCAGCCCAGCTGCTTGCCTCTGCTGCTTTAGTTGGGCTTGAACTCATGACTCTGAGGTTAAGAGTCCCATGCTCTACTGAGCTACAGCAGGGCTCCAGTTAATTGCTTATGGAATGCGTTGTTTTCTATTCCTGCCACGTCGGCAAGTGGGGGAAGGGCATAGCTAGCAGCAGGGGCGGTGTTTCTACACATCTTCAAGGTCTCCCTATTTTCAGAGTGAGGAGTCTTGGCAAGATATGTTTTTGTGGACAGATAACTTCTAAGGACTGCACCAGTTGTTCTCTAGCTTGTGCTTTCCCATGCTGCGTTCAGACATGGGGGGAGGTGCTTTCCCATTCTCTCTACAAACATGTGAGAAGACAAAGGCGGTCCCTAACAGGGGAGAAACAGGTGATGAGGGCAAAGACGGAGGAGGCCCCTGGGACCTAGTTAAAGGGGGGCTGAAAGGCTCAGGCTTAATCTGCAGGGAATGAAGGTGGAGGAGGTGAGATGGGGGAGGAGATGGTTGGGGAGGAAGGGCGAAGGGCTGTTGTAGGAGAAGAAGGGGAAGGGAGTGAACAGGAGGCTTCTGCGGGGGCGGCGGCTTGCAGGCTAGGAGAACTTGGGAGGGGGCGGGGAGAGGAGGAGGCAGAAAGCTTCAATATAGGGAATCTCCTTCCATTTTTTCAGGCGCTGGCAGTAGTTAAAAAGATCACGAGTGATGTTAGGATCAAGAGTTCCCCCTGCGGGCCATTGCTTGTTATTGTCTAGGGGGGTATGTCGGCCAATCTTGGGAGCAATATTTACGGAGAAGTTTTGGTTTTATATCAGGCGTCAGGGAGAGGGTAGCCAGATGCTTAAGCAGGCATTCAAGAGGTGAACTTTCAGGGAGGGATGAGGAGGCTCCCATGGCTAAAGGACAGAGAAGGAGACAAACGGGAAGACGAACGGAGATCCTCGGACTGGAAGCAGACCACAAGGAGACAAAGGGCGTCCTCGATGATCCTTGGTGGTCTGCGGAAACTCGTATACGAGTCGGAATTTCTTGGGAAGTGTGGGTCATCACCCAGACTTCCCTAAGAAGGCAGAGTGCCGGAGTCACGAGGTACCTAGCGCTAGGCGTTTTTGGCGGACGGAGCAGAAGGAGGAGGGGGGAAAAAGGGAACGTTCTCATCCACAAAGGAGTCACCTCGTTTATGGCTGTTGGAGGGGGGTGCCTGAGAGTCAGCTGCAGCCGTGAAGGCCTGAGGCGGGGATTTATGACTGTCGGAGGAGGGGTTTGAGCATCCGCCGCAGCCGTGAAGGCCTGAGGCGGGGAGAGTTCCCTCCTCATCCCCGAGCGTCAGGGCCTTGCCGGACGATGACGGTCAATGGCACTGCGGTAGCTCGGGGAAGAGTGGCCCACCCCGGGGAAATTTTGCTTAAAAACTTTCAGCACTGATGGAAGGGATGGTGAATGCGTTTGACTGTCGGAGGAGGGGCCTGAGCGTCCGCCGCAGTCGTAAAGGCTTGAGGTGGGGATTTATGGCTTTTGGAGGATGGGCCTGAGGGTCCGCCGCAGGCGTGAAGGCCTGAGGCGGGGAGCGTTCCCTCCTCATCCCCGAGCGTCAGGGCCTTGCCGGACGATCACGGTCAATGGCACTGCGATAGCTCGGGGAAGAGTGGCCCACTCCGGGGGGAAAACTTACCTAAAGGCCAGAGAGGAGTGGTGAGTGTGATGAACCAGCGCCGGAAAAAGAGGACGAGGGCAAGCTGCTGCTGGTGTCGGGGGAAGACGGGGCCCAGTTGGGGTGTCCCGTCTCCCGGGTTTCAGCACCAATGAAAGGAAAGGAGCGACACATAGCAGCAATTCACCGGAGAGTTCCGCTTTATTAGGGAAAGGTGCTGAGTTATATAGGAGGGGGCATGAATTGATTGAGGTGTCACTTCTATGGGGCTGTTGGCTGTTGGCTAGGTGCTGGGATTGGGAGGGGGGCGAGAGGTGATTGGGCTTCAGGTGGCGCCGGCGGGAACTAAGGACCCCGAAGAGAAGCCGGAAGTTTGCCATCTTACTGGTGGGGACCCTTCACTTGCCATCAGGTTGTGCCTGCAATACCTGTAGATTTGAGTGAATTCCTCTCTTTTTGAGGTTCCCAAGACATTCCTGAGGTTCCTGCACCTGCCATTCAGTGACCTTCCTTACTCACCTGGTAAGGCTGCTGGGAACCCTATAAGCAAGGTACCAGGCCAGTTCTTCTAAGGGGCTTTGTTGGCCTCATAAAGTCAATCTTGGTTCCTTAAAGCTGTCTGTTCATATCTGAGTTTACACACATGCCTCTCAGGTGTGACGTTCTAGTCAAAGCCTTGGTAATATAACCAGTGTTTTTAATTGGTTCTCTTACAAGGAAAGCAGATTCTTATTGAACTTGTGCAAATAAACATACTGCCGTGAAATATGAAAATAGTCACTGAGAGTTTTTAAATTCTGGAGGGATCAGGTAGAGAGAAAGATAAAGTTTCCATTCTGCTTATAAAGGCAGTCATTTACTAAACTGTTGTCAGCTTAAGAGGAAAAGCTTAAAACACTTTATCAACAACATTTGAAACAAAAAGCCACAAAATCATCTTCCTTAGTTTACTTAATCCTATGTAACTAATACCTGTTCTGCTGAAATCTAGTTTTTTACTAGTTTAGGAGTAATAAAACAGTGAGTACAGATGACAAAAGACTTAAAAATGACAATGGTTAAAGATCTGAAGAGAGATTACTGTAAGACAGTTGTCATAGGAAATTTGGATATTTTTGTGACACAAAACATTCAGTAACAAAGTTTAGCATCATTCTCTGTGATAGTGCCTTCTAAGTAATTACGCAGGTAATTATATATCAGATAAATAAGCTAAATTAGCCAAATACTTTCTCCAATGAGAAAAAATTCCTCTGAAATGTTCCAGGGGCCCTCTGGAAAATATCAGAGTTAATTAGAGGTAAAAGCACTTTTGCATTTGATTTTGGGAAAGTGTTAAAAATTTTAAGGCACTTCCTTAAATAGTTACTCACATTAGAGAAAGCTACACTTCACTTTAAGCATTTTTCTTTGAAAGATTCAACAGATATCATCAACTTAAATGACTTTAGGTAAACTTAGGCAGCTGATAACCATAAGGACATGTCTATTCAGTTCAACTTAAGTTAGCATTAATGCTTAATATCTTCTATTAGAATTTTCTGGAAATTTTAGAATGTCCAATTTTTCACAAGCGCTTGTCTCTAAATCAATTTTTATTAATACCATCCAGAGGTAGAAAAATATTTTTCATTTACACACTTAGACACACAAACATACAGACTGAGACATAATGATACAGTGAGAGGACAGACAGAGCTCTTGGCGTGAGCCAGGAGGGGACAAGAGAGCCCGTGGTGGTGCATTGTCTAGGCGTTTTATAGGCAGTTGAGGATATTTGGGAACATGAAAAAAGCTTAGGGGTGTGGACTTTAAGGCAAGTAGTAGGTGTTTAGGATTGCAGGGGAGACAGACAGAGCTTGGTTCAGAGGTAGGAGAAAGCCTGGGTATATGGGATCTCTTCCCATTTGCCCATACACTCACAGAAGTTGTATAAGTCATAGAGAGTTTTAGGATCTAAAGAGCCATTTGGGGCCCATTTAGACTGATTATCCAAGGGATATTGTGGCCAGATCTCATTATCTCATTACAGCAGCAAACAGGTTTGAGGTCTGGAGTGAGGTGGAGGGGCTTCAGATTATTGAGTAAGCACTCTAGCAGTGAATCTGTGGGAACGGAGGTGCCAGATCCCATGGTGAGAACGAGACCGTTCAGAAGTCGCTGAGGCGTCCCTGAGTGATTGAGAAGGTCACGGAGAAGACCAGGCACAGTTAGGGGGTCGTCACCACCTCTAACTGCGGGGTCAAGGTGAAAACGCCGGGGAGGCTTGGTACCTGGTACGAGGAGTTTTAGAGTAGATACATAGATAAAGGGAGACCGGGCCTCAGTGGATGAGGATTCTCACCAGGGGGTGGCAGAGAAGGGTTGACTATAGGGATCAAGTGTGACTCTGAAAGTCGTGGTTGGGGGTGCTCCTGTCCCGGAGGAGCCCTTGGGGGTCCCGGACACTTCCCAGGTTCCAAAGGGACACTTAAGTTGACCATGAAGGGGAGACTCACCAAATCGAAGGCCGGTGTTGGGCGAGAAGACGAGCAACTGGGGAAATGGACGGTGAGCCCGTGGAGGAGGATCGGGCAGTGAGGGTTCCCAGAGCAGCTCAGGTTCCCAGAGGAAGAGCAAAGTCAATGGGAGAGCCTCATCCGAGTCATGGCACCAATGAAAGGGTATCTTGCCACAGCCCTCCTTACCCAGAATGACTCAGGAGACACGGGCCCACGCAAGAGACTTTATTATCTGAAAGAGAGAGTGGCTGCCCCCAGAGGGGGGTTGGGGGAGAGAGAGATAGAGAGAGAGCAGCAGGACAGAGCAGAGAGAGAGAGCAGGGAGAGCAGGGGGACAAAGAGACAGAGACAAAGAGAGAGAGGGCAGCAGCATGGTGCGGAGCGTTGTGCCTTTTATTTTGGCAGATCCGCTTGGCCTGTTGCCTTGGGGGAGGGTCGGGATGTTTAGAGATAAGGTGGGGTAAGCCCAGGCAAGCCTCAGGCATAATTCTCACCAGGTTATGTGCTTGGGACCATGGGGCAAATGGAGGATAAATTACTATTTTCTTATACTTTTGAGGTCCTAACTACCACCTTACAGTTCTAGGCTTCAGTTTCCTATTTTATCCCTCAACGGTTCTGTGGCATACATTTCCATACAACAGTTTTCCTGGTGGATGAGGCCTGGCCAGAAAGTGTGCTTCATTTTCTCTTAGCGATGTTTACTGCTTCCAGCTTGCACACTTCCAACAGCAACACAACTCCTTTGGGGTTCTCAGCTTCATTATGTACACACACTCTCCAAGACACCAGGCTTTGTGGAGATTTCTTTCAGCTCTTCAGCATTGCCCATCACCTGAGGTCCCTTGTTTCCTCAGTGTGAGGGGACATATCCTCCAGGTAGAGTGGTTTTTGTCTTCCAGAGGTGTACCCTTAACCTCCTTCCCTTATAGTAAGGAATGGGCTGTTTAATCATTGCCAACCTGCGGGAGGATGTCACCCTTAAACCACCTTCATGACCTACACAGGACATCACCTGCGGCCAGTGAAGCTGGTAAAAAGAGGGGAAGGGTGCTTTGGGACAGCTGTCACGTTGCCCTTTGCCACCCAGTCAGGATCCGCAGGGGCCTGGAAACCCTCCCAGAGAAGGGGACGCCCCACCCCTTGCCACCCACATTCCCAGAGGCTCTGGGTCACGGAGGGGACTGTGAAACAGCTTCCCCAGTGGGAAAGGAGCCACACCCTCCCCAAGTCCGTCTGCCTCCTGTCCCAGCTCACCCGGTGCCCTCCTCCCCACCCCTCGGCCTTTCCCCTAGTCATGGCTCTTCCGCATCATGCCGGCTGGGACGGGGTTCCCAACCCGGATGCAGACACTGACCAGGGATGGCCTTGGACAACAGGCTGAGGGAGACTCGGGCTGATGAGGGGCCTCACAGCACCTTTCTAAAATCCAAAAAATCCTGAAATTCTGAAATAGCTTGTTCCAAAGACTCTAAAAACAGGATTTGGACCTGCAGCATCTATTTACTGCCTAAGGTCATTGTGAGGATTAGGGGCTAGTACCTGTAAAACACTCAGAACAATGTCTGGTACACTATTAGTACAGCTGGTGTTAGCGCCAGTTCTGTCTTAGCCTGACTGGTCCAGTGTGGTGCCTCCTCTTACACTTCCACGAGTAGACGGAATCTAAGTGCAGCTAAGATGTGGTTTTGTGGTAGGTGAATGCAAAGCAGTACAGTAGGGTATTCCCTGAGATATTCATTTGTTTCTTGCTTTCTCTGCAGCCACCTCCCCCCCCCTCAAAAACATACACACCATTTGAAGAAGGCAGTTATAGCCCCTTTGTGTTTCCTACCACAAGGAAATTTGCAGGGCTCTTGGAAGACCAATCTCTCATCTTGCCTTTTGAGAAAGCCCAATCTTAGATTATCTACCCCAAGTGTCCTGGAGGGAGAGGGGAGAGTCCAGGATGGGTGGGGGTACTTTCACAGCAGCTGGAGGGAAGAATGCACCAGAGGGGGAGGGAGGGGAGGTTGGTGGTCTCATAAAGCCAAAATTGTATTTGTAAAAAAGCAAGGAAGTTTAAGAAGAAAGATTCTTAACATACTCTTTAGCAAACAAGAAACAAGGAACTGCCCACCTTGGATGAAGGACCGACAGAGTTGGCTGATATGCTCCCAAACTATGAAGCTGCTATCCTAGGAGAGAACCAAAGCAGTACATTTGTATTAAGCTATTTTGCAGAATTACCTAGAGAACTTAAGAAACTTAATGTTTCATCAGAGATATTTGGGACTCTTAGGTAGGAAAATAGATATGAGCAGGGTGGAAAAGAAAAAAAGACCCAAAATCAATCAAAGCTCAAAAAGCCAAGAGCAACTTGGCCTGGAATGTTTGAATACTTCCCAGATAAAGGAAAGTACCTCAGCGTAGCCCATGTCTTTATTGTGTTAATCATGCAGGCCCAGCTTACTTTTTTACCTTTACCTATATGCTGTTTTTTTTTTTCTAGGTCCAGCCCTAATTAAGTAGTATGTAACCTAGGCGACTAATTTAGTCTGCTGGCCCAGCCATAAATAACATAGTGAAAGACAGGAAGGATTCTGATGCCTGGGTTCTTGTTCACAAAGCTGAGGAATGAGCTTCATAAACACTCAAGGTAGGAGAGCAAGGTACAGGCTTTTATTTAGAGCAGTAAACAGGATGTAGCAGAGAGAGAACTGTAAGGCAGCTGCAATAGAGGCCTCAGGGATTTCTGAAGTTGGGATGGCACTTCACAGATATCTCCCACATCAAAGCAATGGAGCCCTTGGGAAGGAAATGTCACCTTGAGTAAGGCAGCTTTCTTTGCTTGAGGTCAGTTCACAGAGAAGGATACAATGGTGGGCCACTAGCAGTCAACAGTCCCAGCAGCTGAAGAACTAATACTTAGGTCCTAAAGAGAGATCTGGTAGTATACCACAGAGTCCACTTAAATTCACCTCTGTCACTCCGATCCCCTTGCTTTAGTAAACTCACTCCATTTGGGAACCACTCCTTCATGATAATGGTTGACCTCTTCGCCTTGGAAAATGCGTAAGACAAGGTTAGTGGGGTGAATTACAGCCTTCATTACTTCAATGGTCTCAAAGCCACAGATGATACACATCAGTTCCCTCCTTTACTCAACCTATTTTAGCTTCTCTTTGATTCTGCTAGTCTAGGTGAATTATCTGCTAGAGAAATGCAGATCTGGGGAGACTGAGGAGGTTTACTCCCTGGGTATTTTGCCCACTTCCTGGGATGCTGCACTTATCCATTTACCATCAAAATTCGACAGATCAGTACTAAGAAAAGAGATAGAAGATCACCTGGATGCCAACCATACTCTTTTCTGCCCATGTTGTTTAACAGCAGCCCTACCTCCTCCTGATGATCAGGGTCAGTTACCCCTGACAGGATTGTGACCCCTTCGTTTTTTTAAGTATATATTTATTTATTTTTTAATTTTTTATTAAGGTATGATTGATATACACTCTTATGAAGGTTTCACATGAAAAAACAATGTGGTTACTACATTTACCCATATTATCAAGTCCCCACCCATACCCCAATGCAGTCACTGATGGTGACCCCTTCTCATCTGCTGGTCTCCTAGCACAAGTAGCTGAAGGTTGAAAAAGACTGGTTATGTCCTCTGTTGAAAATATTCCTCTTCTGAGAAGCAGGTCCTCTAAACACACAGTCTACAACTACAGGGACAGAAAGCATTAATTCCTTAATTAAGAGAGTATGTGGCTCCACTCCTACTACCACCTTGATCCCCACATCCTTGTATTCTACCTATTAGAGACACAGCAAAATAAAATGCTAATTGATTTAGAGAACATAGAATATCCTGGAGGATGGTTTCTTTTCTTTGGAAGAGATCAACTTTAATCTGGCTCTGTGGCTATGCCTTCAAAAGCTCTTCCCATTTGCTCTATTGGGATGGTAGCTTCTGGGGACTGAGGTGTCAGTTCTCTGCTACACCTCCTTTGCTGTCAAATGGGTTTCTTGGTGTCATGTATTGTCCACCATTCATGATCCACATGAATATTGTGCAGTGGATCAAACATTCTGATGGTCCCCAGATAATCATGCCGACTAAGGTCTTACAGGCAGGAAATAAAGTGTCAATTCTAGTCGAGATGAATTGCTTTTCCTTGCAGGTTAGAAGGGGGTCCTATGTTATCAATATGCCACCAAGCAGTGGTTAGACTCCTTGAGGGATGGTGTCGTATCAGGGACTGCTCAAAGAATAGTGTCATATCACTGGTCTCTGCTGTGGCCAGGCTGGCTTTGAGCAATAGCAGTAGCAATAGTAACAGCTAAGTAAGTCTTGATGAGAGGGAGCCCATGCTCTTGGACCACGCACAGCCTTCATCTATACCACCCTGGTTATGCTGTTTCTGAGCCCATTGTCTCAGTACCTGAGTGGCCAGTGACAGGGGTTGGCTGGTATCTACCAGCTAAGTCATTCTATTTTGTTGTTTGGTGACTTCTCCATTGTCAGTGCTCTCTGGTGTTTATGAAACTTATTTGTACCATCTTGTCCTGCTTGTACTCAATAGTGATCAGATATACCATTTCCATTTTCTGACAGATAACTGATGGACCCACCTGAACTTATTTGGTGAGTCTGATAGAAATCAGTTCATCATGGGACAGTCTGGCTGCAGGGCCACTTAACATCCCACAATCTGTTGCTACAGCTCTAACAGAACAAGTCATGACATCATTATGGTATGACAGAGGATGTGTTTTCATAACCTTGGGGCAAAACTATAAATGAATGCTGTTATATGTTGTTTGAAAGCAAACTGCTAATGCTCCTTCTTCTTCAAGGGGATGGAAAGAAATGCATTCACCAGATAAATGGCTGCATACCATGATCTTAAGTGTATATTAATCTGGTTTAGCAAAGATACCACATGTAAACAGCAACTTCATTTGGGAATACTACTTGGCTGAGTTTACAATGGTCCACTGTCATTATCCAGAATCTGTCTTGGTTTTGTAAGGGCCATCATGGTGAAATTAAATGGGGATATATAAGGACAACTATTTCTGCATATTTTAGGTCTTCAGATGACACTAATCTCATTATTTTCCTTAAGGTGCAATTTTGGTTTTGATCAATTCTCTTGGCTGAGAAATTAGTTTCAGAGGCTCTTGCTTGGTCTTCTTCACTATTGTAACTTATCTCACAGACCAATGAATCAATGTGGGGGTTCTGCAAACTACCAAGTATGTCCATGCTACTTATAAATTTAGGAACTAGGGAAATGACTGTGCTCCAGATCTAAGTCAGGCTTTAACTATTATCTGGCCTCCATACACTCCCACTCTATTGGGGGACCATAATAAGGCTTCAGGCCTGCATGTGTCAATGCTAGCAAGACCCTGTGTCCAACAGTCTTTAAATTGTTTGGATCTTTCCCTTTCCCCAGTGTAAATGGCCACAGGTCCCTTTAAAGAACTTGGGGGATTATTACTGGATGCACTTGCCATGGGATCCTTCCTCTTGGAGGCCTGTGCTCTCCTTCAGGCATTGTGTTCTGGGTTCTGAAAAGTGCTCAAGTATGAGATTGGATAAGGGATTATGACTTTTTATTGTGACTGCCATCCTTGGCCTTCTATAATTCATCCTTGATTTCTGTTGATTGAGCGGTTCCCTTGTGGGTTGCCATTCATTTTGCCATTTAGGATGCTGTATTCTATTAACGATTCCTATAGCTTGCTGCATTTCTTTCATTAAGATCATTTTTGCCTTCTGCTTTTGAGGGTTAAGTGCTACTGCCTGACCTCTTTTATTTTGGCATCTGAGAAGGAATGCCAGTTGTCTAAAAGCATCTCCAGCTGTTAGCCCCAGCCTGCAAAGACCAGTCACCACTGTTTCCCCTTGATGCTAGTGCCTCTATCACCAGTGCATTCTTGACTGCTTTGATAAATGGACTGTCCCATGGACTTTCCCATGGAAGAGAATCAATGAAGACAGTGAGTTGAAAGAACAGTCAATGAATTAAACACAAGTTGATTCAACACAAGACACAAATAAATCCCATGTGATATGGGCAGAAAAGGCACAAATCCCACAGTCCCAGAAGGAAAAGTATCCTGATTGGAGTGGAACCTCTTCCTAGGAATTTCCCTCTGGGCTGAGCTGACCATAAGGCAGCATCAGAACAATTTTAGGTTGTTATTAAGTGACTGGTAGCAGTGTCCAAGGGTTATAACCAGTCTCCAACTAAGACTTTATTGTAGGAATCAGAATTTTTCTGGTGATTCTTATGCTTATATTTTTTATGAGGTCAACTTATCAATTACCATATGTTCAGCTACTCAAGGAGGAAGGCAACACTGAAAATGAAATCACAATTGCTACTTAAAGTTGATGAACTAAAAGGAAGCAACTCAGAGAAACCCTGTGATTTCTTTACTTGGAGCATCCAGCACCTGAACAGACAGTCCAGAGGTAAAAGGTATAGATAAGAGCCTCCTCACACCAGGCTGTCTGTTTATGCCCAATAAGCTGCTCCCAGGACGTATCTCCAGAGCGAAAATGCCAGCTGCCCTTGCCTGTTCCAGTTCTGCTCTTCACGCTCTACCTCCCGTGCAATGCTGGATGCTTGTATGACAACACTGCCTGCAGCCTAGACCTCTTTCCCTCTAGCGGTTTCTGTGGGTTTCCATCCCAACCCTTCTTCAGAGCTGATGCAACCACCCCTCAGCTGCTGGAAATATTAGTTGCTGACTGTTCATAGCTGTACTCATCACTGGAAATTGCCCTCAGTTACAGGGAACTTTCAGGGGCCAGCCCATAGGCAATGGCTGGCTGATGTGGAGATAGCTACAAAAGCACACTCATCTCATAATTTGAATCAATCTTGGTGTGGGGGGGCTACCCCAGCTCCAGATCTGTTTGTAGGGTTATCTGAGACATCAATTGCAACCTCAGTGGGGGTTGGCTTCTCCCTATGCTCAGTTCTGCTTCACTCTTACTGTTGTGTCTAGTGAGCACTTTGTGGTGGCACAAGTTTGTTCTGCTTCAAGGGAAGCCAATCTAAGATATCCTCCTACTGAGAGTCAGACCCACGCTTCTTGTATAACCACAGGAAACAAACACATCAAGGGCTGGGGCATCTTTTTCAGCCAGGCTTGTGTCCCTCACTGATAGAATGATCTCAGGAATGTTCCTTGAACTCTTGGGTTCCCATTAGAAAATGAGAAAAGAAGTCAGTCTGTCTCTGATAGTCACAGAGGTGGTGGAAAGTCCAATCCTACAATCCATAAATACATATAATATAGACTAATAGAGTATAGAAACACAAACACAAAAACATATAGATATATTTAAAAAGATGTAAGCTGGTTTCTCATTGTCAAAGAAGGGAGTTACAAATTGCGAAGGAAGAAAATAGAAAGAACTCAGTGGGGATTAAAGATGGTGGCATGACAAGTGAGACAGAGAACTCCTCCCAAAACCACATATAATACGAAAACATAGTAAATACAACTAATCCTAAAAGAGCAACAGGAAAGAAGGCGGCGTCAGACTGCACATACCTGGAGAAAAGAGCAGACCTCACAAAACAGGGTAACGTACTAAAGCCTTGATCTGGTGGGACCAAAGCCTTTCCCCCACCCAGCTCACTGGTGAGAGGAAGACAAACTGGACAAGGAGGGGCTGGAAGCCCTGGAGATCTGCTTTGGAAGCACTAACCTACATTGCATGGTGCTCTGGAGAATAGTGGGGTTGGAAAGCTAAGACAGGCGAATACTTGGAGAGACTGAGATTCCAGCTATTTGTGGAAAACAGGGATCTACATCCAGCTGCTCTGGGACAAAAGAAAGGCAGTCTGAGACAACTCCTAACAGTGAGAGGGCTGCTAAAGGGGCAAGGATTGTACAGAGCATGCTGCTCAGGAGAAAGGATAGGTGGACAAAATTGTCCAGGTGCACTCTGCCCAGCACATTGGGAACTTTCAGGAGCTTCAGGTGCTCCATCCCCCTGGCTGGCTACTCAGCTTGGAGGCTCCCCACCGTTATACACACCCTGCTGCACCTTCTTCCTGGCCTGCTGGCACCAGCTCACAAATTGGCAGTCCCTGCCCTGGTGTCAGGCCAGCCAGAGGGAGGCCCTGCCTACAGCAGTTACAAACATGAAGCACAGAGGCTTACAGCTGTATGCTTGGCCAATTGGTTCTGACAGTGGAGACAGGCACAGCAGCCGGGAAGCAGGAAACAGCTCTTTCCTACCACCAGTCATAAGTGTCATTCCCCTGCGACCCCTGACATGATTCCAGGGGCTGAACAGCTCCAAAGAGTAGAGCTTCTGGACACTAGAGGGTGCCACATACAAATATTACACAACTCAGGAAACTGGTTCAAACAAAATCGCACAAAAAAAAAAAGAAAAATGGCTAAGTGAAACTGAACTCATCAATCTTCCTGAAAGACAGTTCAAAGTAAAAATCTTAAACATGCTCACAGAGGCACAGAAATATATTCAAGAACTCAGATGAATTTGGGACAGAGATTCAATCTTTGAAAAATTCCATATCTGAAATGAAACATACAATGGAGGGATTTAAAAGCAGTTTAGATGTAGTAGAGGAGACGGTAAATGGAACAGAAATTACGGAAGAGAAATACAAAGAAGCTGATGCACAGAGAGAAAAAAGGATCTCTAGTAATGAAAGAATATTGAGAGAATATGAGTCTTGTTTTTTTTATCCATTCAGTGACTCTATGTCTTTTGATTGGTGCATTCAGACCATTTACATTTAGGGTCATTATTGATAGGTATGTATGTATTGCCATTTCAGGCTTTAGATTCCTGGTTATCAAAGGTTCAAGGGTAATTCCCTTACTCTCTAACAGTCTAACTTAATGACCAATCCAAACAAAACAACATTCACATTATAGGAGTACTAGAAGAAGAAGAGAGAGAGAAAGAGATAGAAAGTATCTTTGAGGAAGTAATTACTGAAAACTTCCCTAATCTGCGGAAAGAGATCGTCTCTCAGGCCATGGAGGTGCAAAAATGTCCCAACACAAGGGACCCAAGGAAGACAACACCAAGACATACAATAATTAAAATGGCAAAGACCAAGGATAAGGACACACTATTAAAAGCAGCCAGAAAGAGAAAAAAGATTACATACAAAGGAAAACCCATCAGGCTATCATCAGACTTCTCAACAGAAACCTTACAGGCAAGAAGGGAGTGGCATGATATATTTAATGCAATGAAGCAGAAGGGCCTCAAACCAGGAATACTCTACCTGGCAAGATTATCATTTAAATTTGAAGGGATTAAACAATTTCCAGATAACTGCAAGCTAAGAGAATTTACCTCCCACAAACTGTCTCTACAGTGTATTTTGGAAGGACTTCTATAGACAGAAGTGTTCCTAAGGCTAAATAGCTGTCACCAGAGGAAATAAAACCACAGTAAAGAAAGTAAAACAATTAATTACTAAGCAGATACAAAATCAAATCAATTACCCCCAAAGTCAGTCAAGGGATAGACAAAGAGTACAGAATATGATACTTCTTTATATAAAGAATGGAGGGGGAAGAAAAAGGAGGAAAAATAAAAGAACCTTCAGGTTGTGTTTGTAATAGCACACTGAGTTAAGCTGCACTGTTAGATAGTCAGTAGAAGGAGGGACATGATAAAGATGAGAGCAGAAATAAATAAAATCAAGAATAAAACAATAGAAAGAATCAAAGGAGCTGATTCTTCAAGAAAATAAACAAAACAGATAACCCCCTAGCCAGACTTATCAAGAAAAAATGAGAGTCTACACATATAAACAGAATCAGAAATGAGAAAGGAAAAATCACTATGGATACCACAGAAATACAAAGAATTATGAGAGAATACTATGAAAAATTATATGCTAACAAACTTGATAACCTAGGAGAAATGAACAAATTTCTAGAAAAATATAACCTTCTAAGACTGACACAGAAAGACACAGAAAATCTGCACAGACCAATTACCAAAAAAGAAATTGAACTGGTAATCAAAAAACTACCCAAGAACAAAACCTCTGTACCAGATGGCTTCACTGCTGAATTTTATCACACATTTAGTGAAGATATAATACCCATATACTTTAAAGTTTTCCAAAAAGTAGAAGAGGAGGGAATACTTTGAAATTCATTCTATTAGTCCAGCACCACTCTAATACCAAAACAAGGCAAAGACATCACAAAAAAGAAAATTACAGACCCATATCTCTGATGAACATAGATGTAAAAATACTGAACAAAATATTAGCAAACCGAATTCAAAAATACATCAAAAAGATCATCCATTATGATCAACTAGGATTTATTCCAGGGATACAAAGATGGTACAATATTCAAAAATCCATCAAAATCATTCACCACATCAAATAAAGGAGGATAAAAACCATATAATCATCTCCAGAGATGCCAAAAAAGCAGCTGACAAAATTAAACACCCATTCATGATAAAACTCTCAACAAAATGGATGTAGAAGGCAAGTACCTCAACATAATGAAGGCCATGTATGAAAAACCCACAGCCAACATCATACTTAACAGCGAGAAGCTGAAAGCCTTTCCTTTAAGATTGGGAACAAGACAAGGATGCTCACTATCCCCACATTTTTTTTTTGGTATCATTAATGTACAATTACTTGAACAACATTATGGTTACTAGACTCCCCCTATTATCAAGTCCTCCCCACATACCGCATCACAGTCGCTGTCCATCAGAGTAGTAAGATGCTACAGAATCATTACTTGTCATCTCTGTATATACTGCCCTTCCTGTGTCCCCCCCATTACATTACATGTGCTAATCATAATGTCCCTTTTCCCCCTTATCCCTCCCTTTCCACCCATTCTCCCCACTCCCTTTCCCATTGATAATTGTTAGTCCATTCTTGGGTTCTGTGAGTCTGCTGCTGTTTTATTCTTTCAATTTTTGCTTTGTTGTTATACTCCACAGATGAGTGAAATCATTTGATTTGTCTTTCTCTGCAGGGCTTATTTCACTAAGCATAATACCCTCAAGTTCCATCCATCTTGTCACAAATGGTAGGATTTGTTTTCTTCTTATGGCTGAATAATATTCAATTGTGTATATGTACAACATCTTCTTTATCCATTCATCTACTGATGGACACTTAAGTTGCTTCCATTTCTTGGCTATTGTAAATAGTGCTGCGATAAACATAGGGATACATATCTTTTTCAAACTGGGTTCCTGCATTCCTAGGGTAAATTTCTAGGAGTGGAATTCCAGGGTCAAATGCTATTTCTGTATTCAGTTTTTTGAGGAGCCTCCATACTGCTTTCCACAATGGATGAACTAATTTACATTCCCACCAGCAAGCAGTGTAGGAGGGTTTCCCTTTCTCCACATCCTCACCAACATTTGTTGTTATTTGTCTTTTGGATGTTGGCCATCCTAATTGGTGTGAGGTGATACCTCATTGCGGTTTAAATTTGCATTTCTCTGATGAATAGCGATGTGGAGCATCTTTTCATGTGCCTGTTGGCCATCTCAATTTCTTCTTGGGAGAAGTGTCTGTTCAGATCAGCTGCCCACATTTTAATTGGCTTATTTGCTTTTCGTTTGTTGAGGTGCATGAGCTCTTTATATATTTTGGATGTCAAGCCTTTATCGTACATGTCATTTATGAATATATTCTCCCATACTGTAGCATGCCTTTTTGTTCTGCTGATGGTGTCCTTTGTTGTACAAAAGCTTTTCAGCTTGGTTCATTTTTGCTTTTGTTTCCCTTGCCCAGGAGACTCTCCCCACTTTTATTCAACATAGTTCTGGAGGTTCTAGCCGTGGCAATCAGACAACACAAAGAAATGAGGCATCCAGATTGACAAAGAAGAAGTCAGACTCCACTCCTAAACTAACAGAACTAATATCTCAACTCAGCAAAGTTGCAGGATACAAAATTAATATACAGAAATCTGTTGCTTTCCTATACACCAACAATGAATTGGCAGAAAGAGAAATCAGGAAAATAATCTCATTCACAATTACATCAAAAAGAATAAAATACGTCGGAATAAACCTAACCAAGGAGGTGAAAGTCCTATACCCTGAAAACTACAAGACACTCTTAAGAGAAATTAAAGAGGAGACTAACAAATGGAAATTCATCACATGCTCTTGGCTAGAAAGAATTAATATTGTCAAAATGGCCATCCTGCCTAAAGCAATCTACAGATTCAATGCAATCCCTATCAAAATACCAACAGCATTCTTCAATGAACTGGAACAAATAGTTTTAAAATTCATATGGAACTACAAAAGACCCCAAATAGTCAAAGCAATCCTGAGAAGGAAGAATAAAGCAGGGGAGAATCGAGCTTCCCAACTTCAAGCTCTACTACAAAGCCACAATAATCAAGATAATTTGGTACTGGCACAAGAACAGAGCCATACACCAGTGGAACAGAATAGAGATTCCAGTTATTAACCCAAACACATATGGTCAATGAATATACAAGGAGCCATGGATATACAATGGGGAAATGACAGCCTCTTGAACAGTTGGTATTGGCAAAACTGGACAGCTACATGCAACAGAAGGAAACTTGATCATTGTCTAACCCCATACACAAAAGTGAATTCGAAATGGACCAAAGACTTGAATATAAGTCATGAAACCATAAAAGTCTTAGAAAAAAACATAGGCAAAAATCTCTTGGACATAAACATGAGCAACTTCTTCACGAACATATCTCCCGGGCAAGGGAAACAAAAGCAAAAATGAGCAAGTGGGACTATACCAAGCTGAAAAGCTTTTGTACAGCAAAGGACACCATCAGCAGAACAAAAAGGCATGCTAGAGTATGGAAGAATATATTCATAAATGACATGTCTGACAAAGGCTTGACATCCAAAATATATAAAGAGCTCATGCACCTCAACGAACAAAAAGCAAATAAGTCAATTAAAATACAGGCAGAGGATCTGAACAGACACTTCTCCCAAGAAGAAACTGAGATGGCCAACAGGCACATGAAAAGATGCTCCACATCGCTATTCATTAGAGAAATGCAAATTTAAACCGCAATGAGGTATCACCTCACACCAATTAGGATGGCCAACATCCAAAAGACAAACAACAACAAATGTTGGTGAGGATGTGGAGAAAGGGAAACCCTCCTACACTGCTTGCTGGAGGGACTGTAAATTAGTTCAACCATTGTTGAAAGCAGTATGGAGGTTCCTCAAAAAACTCAATACAGAAATAGCATTTGACCCTGGAATTCCACTCCTAGAGATTTACCCTAAGAATGCAGGAACCCAGTTTGAAAAAGACATATGTACCCCTATGTTTATTGCAGCACTATTTACAATAGCCAAGAAATGGAAGCAACTTAAGTGTCCATCAGTAGATGAATGGATAAAGATGTGGTACATATACACAATGGAGTATTATTCAGCCATAAGAAGAAAACAAATCCTACCATTTGTGACAAGATGGAGGGAGCTTGAGGGTATTATGCTCAGTGAAATAAGCCAGAGAAAGACAGGTATCAGATGATTTCACTCATCTGTGGAGTATAACAACAAAGCAAAAACTGAAGGAACAAAACAGAAGTAGACTCACAGAACCCAAGAATGGACTAACAGTTATGAATGGGAAAGGGGGTGGGGAGAATGGGTGGGAAAGGAGGGATAAGGGGAAAAATGGGCATTACAATTAGCACACATAATGTAGGCGGGTGGCACGCGGACAGCAATACAATACAGAGAAGACAAGTAGTGACTCTATAGCATCTTACTACACTGATGGACAGTGACTATAATGGGGTATGTGGTGGAGACTTGATAATGACGGGTGTCTAGTAACCATAATGTTGCTCATGTAATTGTACCTTAATGATACCAAAAAAAAAATTTTGGTCATCTTTGATTCTTTCATTCCCCTCATGCAAACCATCAGCAATATTAACAGACTAGTGTGTAACTTTTCTGTACTAAAAAAAAAAGTTCTTTCTTTTTCAGTGCTGCTCTCATTGTTTGGGTATAGTGACACAAACACATTAAATGCATATATGCGGCTTTTGGTTTAACTGAAACACTTCTCAAATACATATTACTGTGGTACTATTTGATTGACATCTCTGTAAGTCAGAACATAAAGATCCAACTTTTTTTCTTCCTAATTTCTTAATGGATTTCTAAATATATAAAACACCTACCTACCTACCTAATTACACTATGAATATACTGCGTGGTAGTAGTAATTTTTCTTTATTCTTTCTATTACTTCCTCCTTCATTTTTTCCAACTCCCAAATCAAGATAACTCAACCAAATGGTATATATCTGCTCATATCTTTCTCTATGCTCATAAAATCAAATATATGCATGTGTATGTATACATTATACATGTCTTATCATCTTGCTTTTCTCATTCAAATCCCAAAACCTCATGGAAACTTCTCCAGAACATACAACATAGTGAATAAATTCAGTCTTAAAAAACAATTTAGGGGCGGAGCCAGGATGGCGGCGTGAGTAGAGCACTGGAAATCTCCTCCCAAAACCACATAGATCTATGAAAATATAACAAAGAAAACTCTTCCTAAAATAGAGACCAGAGGACACAAGACAACATCCAGACCACATCCACTCCTGCAAGAACCCAGCGCCTCGCGAAGGGGGTAAGATACAAGCCCCGGCCAAGCGGGACCCGAGCGCCCCTCCCCCCGGCTCCTGGCGGGTGGAAAGAAACCGGAGCGGTTTTTTTTTTTCTTTTGGTGAGTGCTTTTTGGAACCTTAAAGGGACAGGGACCCCAATACCAGTGAAACAGGGCAGCAAGACTGGTGAGCGGGTGCCTGAGACCGGCACCAGAGGACAAAGAAAATAACGCTTTTTCCTCAGTACTGGGGAGGCAGGGCAGCAGGACCGGTGAGCGGGTGCCTGAGATTGGTGCCTGGGGACAGGGAAAATCGCGTTTTTTCCTTTGGCGAGTACTTTTTGGAAGCCTTGGGACAGGGACCTTAATGCCAGGGAGGCAGGGTGGCGGGACCGGTGGGCGGGTGACTGAGACCGGCGCCTGAGGATGGAGAAAATTGCGCATTTTTCCCTTTTTTTTTTCTTTTTGGTGAGTGCTTTTTGGAAGCCTTAAAGGGACAGGGACCCCAATACCAGCGAAACAGGGCAGCAAGACTGGTGAGTGGGTGCCTGAGACCGGCACCTGGGGACAAAGAAAATCGCGCATTTTACCCAATACTAGGGAGGCAGGGCGGCGGGACCGGTGGGTGGGTGCCAGGGGCCGGCGCCTGAGGACAAAGAATATCAGGCGTTTTTCCCTTTTTTTTTCTTTTTGTTGGCGAGTTCTTTTTGGAAGCCTTTAAAGGACAGGGACCCCAATGCCAGGGAGGTGGGGCGGCAGGACCGGTGAGTGGGTGCCTGGGACCGGCGCCTGAGGACAAAGAAAATCGCGCGTTTTTCCCTTTTTTTTTTTGGCGAGTGCTTTTTGGAAGCCTTGGAGGGACGGCGACACCAATACAAGGGAGGCAGGGCAGCAAGACCGGTGGGTGGGTGCCTGGCGGATAAAGAAAATGGCGCATTTCTCCCTTTTTTCTCTTTTTGGCGAGTACTTTTTGGAGGCCTTAGGGGGACAGGGACCCCAGTGCCAGGGAGGCAGGGTGGCAGGGCCGGTGGGTGGGTGCCTGGGACCGGCGCCTGGGGACGGAGAGGGTCACGCGTTTTCCCCTTTTTTTTGGCGAGTGCTTTTTGGAGGCCTTGGAGGGACAGGGACCCCAGTGCTAAGGAGGCAGCGCGACAGGACCGGTGGGCGGGTGCCTGGGACCAGCGCAGGAGAACAAACAATATCACGCATTTCCCCCCCCTCCCTTTTTTTTCCCTCTATCGTTGTTGCTGTTGTTGTTTTGGTTTGGAGAGTGCTTTTTGGAAGTCTTAAAGGGGCAGGACAGGACACTGAGAACAGAGGCAGGGAATCTGGGGATCTCTGGGCACTCTAACCCCCTGGGCAACAGGGAGCACAGAGGCCCCTTCTGGAGATAAATAACCTCCCGGCCGCTCCCCCTCCAACGGGGCTCCACCATTTTGGAGGAGCAGCCCCAGGCAGGCCACGCCCACATCATCAGCAGAGATAAACTCCATAGCAAACAGGCAGGTAGCACAAGCCCTGTCTGCGCACAGCTGCCAAGCACAGGCCACTAGAGGTCGCTATTCTCCCAGGAGAGGAAGGCCACAAACCAACAAGAAGGAAAGCTCTTCCAGCAGTCACTCATACCAGCTCTGCAAACTATCTCTATCACCATGAAAAGGCAAAACTACAGGCAGACAAAGATCACAGAGTCAACACCTTAGAAGGAGGCAGACCTAACCAGTCCTCCTGAAAAAGAATTCAAAATAAAAATCATGAACATGCTGACAGAGATGCAGAGAAAAATGCAAGAGCAATGGGATGAGATGCAGAGAAAAATGCAAGAGCAATGGGATGAAGTACGGAGGGAGATCACAGATGTCAGGAAGGAGATCACAGAAGTGAAACAATCCCTGGAAGGATTTATAAGCAGAATTGATAAGATGCAAGAGGCCACTGAAGGAATAGAAACCAGAGAACAGGAACTTACAGAAGCTGACATAGAGAGATAAAAGGATCTCCAGGAATGAAACAACACTAAGAGAACTATGTGACCAATCCAAATGGAATAATATCTGTACTATAGGGGTACCAGAAGAAGAAGAAAGAGGAAAAGGGATAGAAAGTCCCTTTGAAGAAATAATTGCTGAAAACCTCTCCAAAATGGGGGAGGAAATAATCGAACAAACCACGGAAATACACAGAACTCCCAACAGAAAGGCTCCAAGGAAGACAACACCAAGACACATAATAATTAAAATGGCAAGGATCAAGGACAAGGAAAGAGTTTTAAAGGCAGTTAGAGAGAAAAAGGTCACCTATAAAGGAAAACCCATCAGGCTAACATCAGACTTCTCAACAGAAACCCTACAGGCCAGAAGAGAATGGCATGATATATTTAATGCAATGAAACAGAAGGGCCTTGAACCAAGGATACTGTATCCAGCACGACTATCATTTAAATATGATGATGGGATTAAACAATTTCAGGCAAGTAAAAGCTGAGGGAATTTGCTTCCCACAAACCACCTCTACAGGGCATCCTACAGGGACTGCTCTAGATGGGAGCACTCCTAAAAAGAGCACAGAACAAAACACACAACATATGAAGAATAGAGGAGGAGGAATAAAAAGGGAGAGAAGAAAAGAATCTCCAGACAGTGTATATAACAGCTCAATAAGCGAGCTAAGTTAGGCAGTAAGATACTAAAGAAGCTAATCTTGAACCTTTGGTAACCACGAATCTAAAGCCTGCAATGGCAATAAGTACATATCTCTCAATAGTCACCCTAAATGTAAATGGACTTAATGCACCAATCAAATGACACAGTAATAGAATGGATAAAAAAGCAAGACCCATCTATATGCTGCCTACAAGAAACTCACCTCAAACCCAAAGACAAGCACAGACTAAAAGTCAAGGGATGGAAAAACATATTTCAAGCAAACAACAGTGAGAAGAAAGCAGGGGTTGCAGTACTATTATCAGACAAAATAGACTTCAAAACAAAGAAAGTAAAAAGAGATAAAGAAGGACACTATATAATGATAAAGGGCTCAGTCCAACAAGAGGATATAACCATTATAAATATATATGCACCCAACACAGGAGCACCAGCATTTGTAAAACAAATACTAACAGAACTAAAGAGGGAAATAGACTGCAATGCATTCATTTCAGGAGATGTAAACACACCACTCACCCCAAAGGATAGATCCACCGGGCAGAAAATAAGTGAGGACACACAGGCATTGAACAACACAATAGAACAGATGGACCTAACAGACATCTATAGAACTCTACATCCAAAAGAAACAGGATATACATTCTTCTCAAGTGCACATGGAACATTCTCCAGAATAGACCACATACTAGCTCACAAAAAGAGCCTCAGTAAATTCCAAAATATTGAAATTCTACCAAACAATTTTTCAGACCACAAACGTATAAAAGTAGAAATAAATTCTACAAAGAAAACAAAAAGGCTCACAAACACATGGAGGCTTAACAACATGCTTCTAAATAATCAATGGATCAATGAACAAATCAAAATAGAGATCAAGGAATATATAGAAACAAATGACAACAACAACACAAAGCCCCAACTTCTGTGGGACGCAGCGAAAGCAGTCTTAAGAGGAAAGTATATAACAATCTAGGCACACTTGAAGAAGGAAGAACATTCCCAAATGAATAGTCTAATATCACAATTATCAAAACTGGAAAAAGAAGAACAAATGAGGCCTAAAGTCAGCAGAAGGAGGGACATAATAAAGATCAGAGAAGAATTAAAGAAAATTGAGAAGAATAAAACAATAGCAAAAATCAACGAAAGCAAGAGCTGGTTCTTTGAGAAAATAAACAAAATAGATAAGCCTCTAGCCCAACTTATTAAGAGAAAAACAGAATCAACACAAATCAACATAATCAGAAATGACAATGGAAAAATCACGACAGACTCCACAGAAATACAAAGAATTATTAAAGACTATTATGAAAACCTATATGCCAACAAGCTGGAAAACCTAGAAGAAATGGACAACATCCTAGAAAAATACAACCTCCCAAGACTGACCAAGGAAGAAAGAGAAAAGTTAAACAAACCAATTACAAGCAAAGAAATTGAAAGGGTAATCAAAAAACTACCCAAGAACAAAACCCTGGGGCCGGACGGATTTACCTTGGAATTTTATCAGACACACAGATAAGACATAATGCCCATTCCCCTTAAAGTGTTCCAAAAAATAGAAGAAGAGGGAATACTCCCAAACTCATTCTATGAAGCCAACATCAGCCTAATACCAAAACCAGGCAAAGACCCCACCAAAAAAGAAAATTACAGACCAATATCCCTGATGAATGTAGATGCAAAAATACTCAATAAAATATTAGCAAACAGAATTCAACAGCATATAAAAAGGATCATACACCATGACCAAGTGGGATTCATCCCAGGGATGCAAGGATGGTACAACATTAAAAAATCCATCAACATCATCCACCCCATCAACAAAAAGAAAGACAAAAACCACATGATCATCTCCACAGATGCCGAAAAAGCATTTGACAAAATTCAACATCCATTCATGACAAAAACTCTCAGCAAAATTGCAATAGAGGGCAAGTACCTCAACATAATAAAGGCCATATATGATAAACCCACAGCCAGCATTATACTGAACAGTGAGAAGCTGAAAGCATTTCCTCTGAGATCGGGAACCAGACAGGGCTGCCCACTCTTCCCAGTGTTATTTAACATAGTACTGGAGGTCCTAGCCATGGCAATGAGACAAAACAAAGAAATACAAGGAATCCAGATTGGTAAAGAAGAGGTTAAACTGTCACTATTTGCAGATGATATGATATTGTACATAAAAAGCCCTAAAGACTCCACTCCAAAACTACTAGAACTGATATCGGAATACAGCAAAGTTGCAGGATACAAAATTAACACACAGAAATCTGCAGCTTTCCTATACACTAAGAATGAACCAATAGAAAGTGAGAAATCAGGAAAACAATTCCATTCACAATTGCATCAAAAAGAATAAAATACCTAGGAATAAACCTAACCAAAGAAGTGAAAGACTTAATACTCTAAAAACTACAAGTCACTCTTAAGAGAAATTTAAGGGGACACTAATAAATGGAAACTCATCCCATGCTCATGGCTAGGAAGAATTAATATCGTCAAAATGGCATCCTGCCCAAAGCAATATACAGATTTGATGCAATCCCTCTCAAATTACCAGCAACATTCTTCAACAAACTGGAAGAAATAATTCAAAAATTCATATGGAAACACCAAAGACCCCGAATAGCCAAAACAATCCTGAAAAAGAAGAATAAAGTAGGGGGGATCTCACTCCCCAACTTCAAGCTCTACTACAAAGCCATAGTAATCAAGACAATTTGGTACTGGCACAAGAACAGAGCCACAGACCAGTGGAACAGATTAGAGACTCCAGAAATTAACCCAAACATATATGGTCAATTAATATTTGATAAAGGAGCCATGGACATACAATGGCAAAATGACAGTCTCTTCAACAGATGGTGCTGGCAAAACTGGACAGCTACATGTAGGAGAATGAAACTGGACCATTGTCTAACCCCATAGACAAAGGTAAACTCAAAATGGATCAAAGACCTGAATGTAAGTCATGAAACCATTAAACTCTTGGAAAAAAACATAGGCAAAAACCTCTTAGACATAAACATGAGTGACCTCTTCTTGAACATATCTACCTGGGCAAGGAAAACAACAGCAAAAATGAGCAAGTGGGACTACATTAAGCTGAAAAGCTTCTGTACAGCGAAGGACACCATCAATAGAACAAAAAGGAACCCTACAGTATGGGAGAATATATTTGAAAATGACAGATCCGATAAAGGCTTGACGTCCAGAATATATAAAGAGCTCACACGCCTCAACAAACAAAAAACAAATAACCCAATTAAAAAATGGGCAGAGGAACTGAACAGACAGTTCTCCAAAAAAGAAATACAGATGGCCAAGAGACACATGAAAAGATGCTCCACATCGCTAATTATCAGAGAAATGCAAATTAAAACTACAATGAGGTATCACCTCACACCAGTAAGGATAGCTGCCATCCAAAAGACAAACAACAACAAATGTTGGCGAGGCTGTGGAGAAAGGGGAACCCTCCTACACTGCTGGTGGGAATGTAAATTGGTTCAATCATTGTGGAAAGCAGTTTGGAGGTTCATCAAAATGCTCAAAACAGACCTACCATTTGACCCAGGTTCCACTCCTAGGAATTTACCCTAAGAACGCAGCAATCAAGTTTGAGAAATACACATGCACCCCTATGTTTATCGCAGCATTATTTACAACAGCCAAGAATTGGAAGCAACCTAAATGTCCATCAGTAGATGAATGGATAAAGAAGATGTGGTACATATACCCAAGGGAATACTACTCAGCCATAAGAAGCGGAAAAATCCTACCATTTGCAGCAACATGGATGGAGCTGGAGAGTATTATGCTCAGTGAAATAAGCCAAGCGGTGAAAGAGAAATACCAAATGACTTCACTCATCTGAGGAGTGTAAGAACAAAGGAAAAACTGAAGGAACAAAACAGCAGCGGAATTACAGAACCCAAAAATGGACTAGCAGGTACCAAAGGGAAAGGAACTGGGGAGGAAGGGTGGGCAGGGAGGGATAAGGGGGGCGAAGTAGAGGGGTATTAAGATTAGCATGCATGGGGGGGCAGGGAGAAAGGGGAGGGAGGGCTCTACAACACAGAGAGGACAAGTAGTGATTCTACAACATTTTGCTGTGCTGATGGACAGTAACTGTAATGTGGTTTTTAGGGGGGACCTGATATAGGGGAGAGCATAGTAAACATAGTATTCTTCATGTAAGTGTAGATTAAAGATTAAAAAAAAAAAGAAAGAAAGAAAAGGGGGATTACTCCTTGATAGGATAAAACTATTGGTAAATCAAAGACTAACACATGCTTTAAATATCCTTAATGTTGATCACTTAAAGGGTGTCAGATGATCAGCTATGGAGGTACTCTTTTCTGATAATATGCCTTTCTCTTAATAAAAAAAAAAAAAAAAAAAAGCAGCTCCTGTGTGCTGACCTCCAATGAGTTCTACACAGTGGTATAGAGGGCATGTCAAAGTGTGGGCAAGGGGTCTGTTTGTTTCTATGCAGAAGATCAAGGCCTAGCTTGGCTACCCAGAAAATGAACTAAGATACAATATGAGGAGGAGCTTCCGACATCAGCACTCTCTGGAGGACTCGTGCCGGGGGATGATCATCAAAAAGCCTCCACAGGGATCCGGACGATGCTGCGGTTGTGGCTGCACCCAGCCCACGTCTCCTGGACTTGCCATTGGAATGAGGAGGGAGATGTCTAGGCTGGCATGTGCATACAGTGAGACAACGAATTTGACCAGATCTGTACTGTTGGAACTCAACCAGGAGTTGGGAGGGGTGCAAGTTGTAGCACTCCAAAATCTTACGACTATAGACTATCTATGGTTAAAGGAACATATGGGATGTGAACAGCTCCCAGGAATGGGTTGCTTTAATTTGTCTGATTTCTCTCAGACTGTTCAAGTACAGTTGGACAATATCCATCATATCATAGACAAATTTTCACAAATGCCTAGGGTGCCTAAATGGTTTTCTTGGCTTCACTGGAGATGGATGGTAATTATAGATTTGCTTTGTTTATGTCACCGTATTCCTATTATGTTAATATGTGTGCGTAAGTTATTTAGTAGTTTAAAACCTATACATGCTTAAGGTACTCTACAAGAAGATATGTCAAAGGAATAAGCAATCCTCCCATGTTTTCTTCCATATGCTTCCTCTATAGCTTTTCTTCTTCCTTTCTAATTACAACCCTTAAATAGAATTCGTGCCTCATATCGAATTTACCGAGTATCATAATTCCTCCAGGTGGTAAAGATACCTCGAGACAAGTGCTGGGCATAGAAGCCACAGGGCATAAATTTGCAAAGAAGTAAAATGCTAACCTTTTCAAACAATATGGCTTCTCTCTCACTTACCAACTTTACATTTCCCTGTATGGCCCCGGAAGATGACTGGTTAGCCAGAGACGGGTAAGATTCCTCAAGGGAGGAACAACCTAAGATAGGAACAGTCGCGGGGGGCCATCAGGTGAGAAATCGGGGAACAACAGTGGTGAAGCTTAGAACCTCACCCCCCCACTGTTTTGAGAGAAAGCTTCTGCATTCGTGGATGTTTTATTGCCCTTGTCTAGCTTGGATTAGCATATAGTCTACAGGCACACACCTGATCATCTACAATTGCTCTCTTACAACACTAAACTATGTTTCCTAACTTTATCTTGCATCTACCTACCACTTCAGCATTTTATTAAAAATAAAAATAATAATAATAATAAAGGGAGAAATGTGGGATCCACATATAAATCAAGTATTAAAATCAAACAAATATTCATATTTGACCTGATTGCTTATAGTTCATAATGCATGATCAAAACTGAAAGTTTCTGTGATGAATGCCCTTGTACTGTTCACCATGTAAGAACTTATTCACTATGTAAGAATTCGTTCACCATGTAAGAACTTGTTCATTATGCTTCAGAAGACTATAGACTGACGAGAATTAGGCTTGAGATGGATTAATGATTGTGCATTGAGCACTGACCCCCCCATACAGAATTTTATTGTTGTTAACCATTTGATCAATAAATATGAGAGATGCCCTCTCAAAAAAAAAAAACAGTTTAATATTCTTTGGCATAAATATTACAAAATGTATTCACCCCTTGCCTTATTTATGAGCACCCACTTTATTTACCTTATTTATGAGCACCCACTTTATTTAGCCCAACACAAATAATGATACAGTTAATATCTTTGTACATTTAGTCTACGTGCAAGTGCTTTTCTTTCCATGAACTAAAATTTCAGAATAGAATTGGCTGGGTCAAAGGATTCACATAGTTTTTATTAAACAATAAATAGGTACAAATATTTATCATGTATAGGGTAGACAAAGTAACAGTAAAACAAGTATCTAGGTACTTACCACCCAGTTGAAGAAATAGAACTTTCCCTATTTTCTGAAGCCCCCATATGGTCCTTTTCCCCTTTAGAACAAAATTTATCCTGAATATTTTTTTACATTTTCCTTTTATTGAATTCTGCCACATTCACTAAAAAGAAAAAAAGGAAATAAATTTCTTGCAATGAGAACTCTAAGGGTTTACATTTCATTATCTTTTAGTTGCAATTATTTTGTGATTCCTGTTATGATTCTTTTTGATCAATGTATTACCTACAAGTATGTTTTTGAATTTTCAAATGTGTTTTTTTCCCCTAGTGATTTCTAACTTAACTGCAAGGTTGTCAGAGAATGTGGCCTGTATAACATCAGTCATTTGAAATTTGTTAAGAATTACTACATGGACTTGGATGTGGTCAATTTTCATAAACATTCCACATGTGCTTTAGAAGGATGTAAATCTTCTAACTGTTGAGTGCAATACCTTCCATATGTCTATTAATTCAATCTTCATAATTATGTTGCTCATATCTTCTGATTTTTGTAAGACCTAGCTATTCATTATTTCAAGGTGTGTTAAAAATCTCCACGATAGTGGTAAATTTATCCATTTTCCTTGTAATCCTGTCAAATGTCCCATTATCCCATATAAAAAATGCTAAGGATAATGTAATTAGGTATATACATGTTTAACAGTCCCTAAGTCCTAGGGTATTGAACTTTTCATTATTATTTATTTTTAATTTGCCTTTTGTTAAAATATCTCTACAAGTTTTCTACTGTTATATTAGCCTCACATCTTTTTCCATCTTTGTTCTTGGTTTTAGAATGTCTCAAAAATAGCATTCAGTTGGATTTCATTTTCTTGTCCATTTTACATTTTTTTTTGAACTGGAGAGTTTATTCCACTCATATTAATTGTGCTTTCTGAAATATTTGTATTTATTTTTACCATATTACTATTTATAATTTCTGTTTGTTTCACTATTTCTATTCTTTTTCCTCTCTTCATATCTTGGCTTTGGGCATTTTTTATTTTATTTTCTCCCTCTATTAATTTGGAAATAATACACTCTTTTAGTGGTTGCCTAAGATGTTTTAACTTGTATACTTACAAGAGTAAAAGAGTAAAACTTCATCAATATTTTTACCCTCTTCCCATACAATACAAGGATGTTTGAAAACTTCAACTCCAATCATCACTCGACCCATCCAGTTTCAAATTATGACTTTGAGGCCCAGAATATTCTACCTTGCTTTACTTCAACCACACACATTATGTTTTATTATTACTTTATATAGTCAATATTTTTTTAGCTTTAAATACTTATTTACCAATTTCTTTGCTCATCATTCCTTTTTGTGTTAGGGATTATTTTCTGTTGGTGGTAAACTCCATATATTTTGTCTGAAAAATGCCTTGAATCAGATAACCAGGTTTAACTCCTGGCCCTACCATTCCTTGGTCATGTGACCTTAGATAAATACCTTAACCTCTGGAATCTTTTCATCTGTATTCTGAGATACATTTGAAAAACTGAGATAATATTGAGCAGTTTCATTCTCTGCTGGGAGATACAAGGCTGGGAGGTAAGATGCAACAAGAGGCTCCTGAGATGAGTTCTCTGTAAAATAAAAAAACAAAATAGAACAAAACCATTAAACACTATAATCACTTTCCTGAGTGTTTGATAATCTTGTAGGGAAGACAAGATTAACATATATTGAAAAAAATTACCTAATAACAATACTCGTGCATATGTGAGGGTTAAAGTATTTAGGGTTAAAGGGTTCTTTTAAGCTAGCATTTTCAAGCCTAAAGAAATGGTTGGCTCTTAGGAGCCTATGAACGAGACTTTACGGAAAAAAGTGCTTGCATAGAGGTCAGCAGCTTGTTAGCCACTCAACAATTTAGTCTTGACAAAATAATACAATGTAAACACTTTAAGAGTTTCTACAAGAAAAAGACTAAAGAAAGTAAGGTTTTCAAACAGTAGCAAAGTAATTATTCATTAAACATCTGGCACATACAGGGCCAGACACTATAAAATATGAAAGCCAGACAATAATGCTTCTACCTACAACAAACTTGTAAGAGTTGGGAAGACTTACATAAGGAAAGTCAATTAACAAAGCAGTATGAGGCAGAAAAGATAACTATAGAATATAATATCATACAGGGATTTTTGGGGAAGATGGCGGCGTGAGTAGGGCAGCAGAAATCTCCTCCCAAAACCATATATATTTTTGAAAACACAACAAATAAAACTATGCCTAACAGAGAGACAAGAGGATGTTCTAGTCTGGCTAAATGTACATCTGCAAGAACTCGGCATCTCATGAAGGGGGTAAGATACAAGCCACAGCCCAAAGGGACCCCAGCTCACCAACAGGAGGTGAGGAGCGGGAACAGGGAGGGAGTGGAAGCCCAGGACTGCTAAATAACCAGCCCTAGTAATCCACACCAGGAGTGCAGACACATATTGCATGGTGTGCTGGATATTAGGGAAACAGAAAAGTAAAATCTGTGAGCGGGTCAGTGCTCCTGACACCCCTGGGACAAAAGAAAAGTGAGTGCTTTTTGAAAGTCTTAAAGGGATAGGGGCTTCACAGTTGAACGGAATTGTCCCGGCATACTCAGCCCAGAATCTGGGAATCCAGGGGAACTCTAGGCGACCTAACGCCATGGGTGGCAGTGCAGCTCTGAAGCCCCTCACAGTGATAAACAGCCTGCTGTTCATTCCCCCTCCCGCGTGACTCCAGCAGAGCAGCCTGGGAGTGGCTGCACCCACAGCAGCCACCCAGAGCCTCCTCCTGGTGGGCAGCTGCCTGGGCCAGATGCAAAAGCCGCCACTGGCAAGGAGCTGCCTGCCACAGGCAGAGGAAGTGGGGGCAAGGCGTGAAGGGGTGCTGTTCTCGCAGGAGAGCACACTGGGCATGCCTGCCTCTCCCAGAAGGCTCTGGGCTGCCCCGCCCACAGTGGCTCAGGAAATTAACCTGGAGCCTGCTCCCAGTGTGTGGGTAACTGGCACAGGCAGCGGAAAAGGGCAAGGTGACCAGCAAGCAGGAAGGGACTTTGTCCTCCCAGCTAACACATGTGCTACCTGCCTATGACTACCTCTGTCGTCATGAAAAGGCAGAAGCATTTGGTCCAGTCCAGAATCACCCAGACAACCCCTGAGAGAGGGCCTGGGGAGACAGATTTAACCAATCTTCCTGAAAAAGAATTCAAAATAAAGGTCATAACCATGCTGATGGACTTGCAGAGAAATATGCAAGAGCTAAAGGATCAAGTTGCGAGGGAGAATACAGAAATAAAACAATCTCTGGAAGGACTTAAGAGGAGACAAGATGAGGTGCAAGAGGCCATTAATGGAATAGAAATCAGAGAACAGGAATACAGAGAAGCTGAGGCAGAGAGAGATAAAAGGACCTCCAGGAAAGAAAGAATATTAAGAGAACTGTGTGACCAATCCAAATGCAACAATATTCACATTATAGGGGTACCAGAAGAAGAAGACAGAGAGAAAGGGATAGAAAGTGTCTTTGAAGAAATAATTGCTGAAAACTTTCCCAAACTTGGAAAGGAAATAGTCTCTCAGACTGTTGAAGCCCACAGATCTCCCAACACAAGGGACACAAGGAGGACAACACCAAGACATAAAATAATTAAAATGGCAAAGAGCAAAGACAAAGACAGAGTATTAAAGGTAGCCAGAGAGAGAAAAAAGGTCACCTACAAAGGAAAACCCATCAGGCTATCATCAGACTTCTCAACAGAAACCTTACAGGCCAGAAGAGAATGGCATGATATATTTAATGCAATGAAACAGAAGGGCCTTAAACCAAAAATACTGTATCCAGCATGATTATTATTTAAATATAAAGGAGGGATTAAAATTCCCAGACAAGCAAAAGTTGAGGGAATTTGCCTCCCACAAACCACCTCTACAGGATATTTTTAAGGGACTGCTCTAGATGGAAGCACTCCTAAGGCTAAATAGATGTCACCAGAGAAAATAAAATCACAGCAAAGAAAGCAGACCAACCAAATACTAACTAAAGGCAAAAAATAAGATCAACTATGCACAAAAGCAGTCAAAGGAAACACAAAAGAGTACAGATTAAAACACCTAACATATAAAGAATGTAGGAGGCGGAATAAGAAGGAAGAGAAATAAAGAATCATCAGACTGTGTTTATAATAGCTTAATAAGTGAGTTAAGTTAGACAATTAGATAGTAAAGAAGCTACTCTTGAACCTTTGGTAACCACAAATCTAAAGCCTGCAAAGGCAATAAATATATATCTTTCAATAATCATCCTAAATGTAAATGGAGTGAATGCACCAATCAAAAGACACAGAGTAATGGAATGGATAACAAAGCAAGACCCATATATATGCTGCTTACAAGAGACTCACCTCAAACCCAAGGACAAGCACATACTAAAAGTCACGGGATGGAAAAAGATATTTCATGCAAACAATAGGGAGAAAAAAGCTGGTGTTGCAGTACTTACATCAGACAAAATAGACTTCAAAACAAAGAAAGTAACAAGAGATAAAGAAGGACAATATATAATGATAAAGGGGTCAGTCCAATAAGAGGATATAACCATTTAAATATATATGCACCCAATAGAAGAGCACCAACATATGTGAAACAAATACTAACAGAATTAAAGGAGGAAATAGAATGCAATGCATAATGCATTCATTTTTAGGAAACTTCAACATGCCACTCACTCCACAGATAGATCCACCGGACAGAAAATAAGTAAGGACACGGAGGCACTGAACAACACACTAGAACAGATGGACCTAATAGACATCTATAGAACTCTACAACCAAAAGCAACAGGATACTCATTCTTCTCAAGTGCACATGCAACATTGTCCAGAATAGACCACATACTAAGCCACAAAAATAGCCTCAGTAAATTCAAAAAGATTGAAATCCTACCAACCAACTTTTCAGACCACAAAGGTATAAAACTAGAAATAAATTGCACAAAGAAAACAAAAAGGCTCACAAACACATGGAGGCTTAACAACATGCTTCTAAATAATCAATGGATCAATGAACAAATCAAAATAGAGATCAAGGAATATATAGAAACAAATGACAACAACGACACTAAGCCCCAACTTCTGTGGGACGCAGCGAAAGCAGTCTTAAGAGGAAAGTATATAGCAATCCAGGCACACTTGAAGAAGGAAGAACAATCCCAAATGAATAGTCTAACATCACAATTATCGAAACTGGAAAAAGAAGAATAAATGAGGCCTAAAGTCAGCAGAAGGAGGGACATAATAAAGATCAGAGAAGAAATAAACAAAATTGAGAAGAATAAAACAACAGAAAAAATCAACAAAACCAAGAGCTGGTTCTTTGAGAAAATAAACAAAATAGATAAGCACCTAGCAAGACTTATTAAGAGAAAAAGAGAATCAACACACATCAACAGAATCAGAAATGAGAAAGGAAAAATCACCATGGACTCCACAGAAATACAAAGAATTATTAGAGAATACTATGAGAATCTATATGGTAACAAACTGGAAAACCCAGAAGAAATGGACAACTTCCTAGAAAAATACAACCTTCCAAGACTGACCAAGGAAGAAACAGAAAATCTAAACAGACCAATTACCAGCAACCAAATTGAATCGCTAAGCAAAATCTACCCAAGAACAAAACCCCAGGCCAGATGGATCTCCTGCGGAACATTATCAGACATACAGAGAAGACATAATACCCATTCTCCTTAAAGTTTTCCAAAAAATAGAAGAGGAGGGAATACTTCCTGACTCATTCTATGAAGCCAGCATCACACTAATACCAAAACCAGGCAAAGATCCCACCGAAAAAGAAAATTACAGACCAATATCCCTGATGAACATAGATGCAAAAATACTCAACAAGATATTAGCAAATCGAATTCAAAAATACATCAAGAGGATCATACACCATGACCAAGTGGGATTCATCTCAGGGATGCAAGGATGGTAGAACATTCGAAAATCCATCGACATCATCCACCACAAAGACAAAAAGGACAGAAACCACATGATCATCTCCACAGATGATGAAAAATCATTTGACAAAATTCAACATCCATTCATCATAAAAACTCTCAACAAAATGGGTATAGAGGGCAAGTACCTCAACATAATAAAGGTCATATATGACAAACCCACAGCCAACATTATACTTAACAGCAAGAAGCTGAGAGCTTTTCCTCTAAGATCGGGAAAATGATAGGGATGCCCACTCTCCCCACTCTTATTCAACATAGTACTGGAGGTCCTAATCACGGCAATTAGACAAAACAAAGAAATACAAGGAATCTGGATTGGTAAAGAAGAAGTTAAACTGTCCCTGTTTGCAGATGACATGATATTGTACATAAAAAACCCTAGAGACTCCACTCCTAAACTACTAGAACTAATATCTCAATTCAGCAAAGTTGCAGGATACAAAATTAATAGACAGAAATCTGTGGCATTCCTATACACTAACAATGAACTAGCAGAAAGAGAAATCAGGAAAACAACTCCATTCACAATTGCATCAAAAAGAATAAAATACCTAGGAATAAACCTAACCAAGGAGGTGAAAGTCCTATACCCTGAAAACTACAAGACACTCTTAAGAGAAATTAAAGAGGACACTAACAAATGGAACCCATCCTATGCTCTTGGCTAGAAAGAATTAATATTGTCAAAATGACCATCCTGCCTAAAGCAATCTACAGATTCAATGCAATCCCTATCAAAATACCAGCAGCATTCTTCCACGAACTGGAACAAATAGTTCTAAAATCCATATGGAACCACAAAAGACCCCAAATAGCCAAAGCAATCCTGAGAAGGAAGAATAAAGTAGGAGGAATCTTGCTTCCCAACTTCAAGCTCTACTACAAAGCCATAGTAATCAAGACAATTTGGTACTGGCACAAGAACAGACCCACAGACCAGTGGAACAGAATAGAGAGTCAGATATTAACCCAAACATATATGGTCAATTAATATATGATAAAGGAGCCATGGACATATAATGGGGAAATGACAGCCTCTTCAACAGCTGGTGTTGGCAAAACTGGATAGGTACATACAAGAGAATGAAACTGGATCATTATCTAACCCCATACACAAAAGTAAATTTGAAATGGATCAAAGACCTCAATGTAAGTCATGAAACCATAAAATTCTTAGAGAAAAACATTGGCAAAAATCTCTTGGACATAAACATGAGCGACTTCTTCATGACCATATCTCCCCGAGCAAGGGAAACCTAAACAAAAATGAACAAGTGGGACTATGCAAAGCTCAAAATCTTCTGTACAGCAAAGGACACCAGCAATAGAACAAAAAGGCATGCTACAGTATTGGAGAATATATTCATAAATGACATATCCAATAAAGGGTTGACATCCAAAATATATAAAGAGCTCATGCACCTCAACAAACAAAAAGCGAACAATCCAATTAAAAAATGGTCAGAGGAGCTAACAGACAGTTCTCCAAAGAAGAAATTCAGATGGCCAACAGACACATGAAAAGATGCTCCACATCGCTAGTCATCAGAGAAATGCAAATTAAAACCACAATTAGATATCACCTCACACCAGTAAGGATCGTCGCCATCCAAAAGAGAAACAACAAATGTTGGTGAGGTTGTAGAGAAAGGGGAACCCTCCTACATTGCTGGTGGGAATGTAAATTAGTTCAACCATTGTGGAAAGCAGTATGGAGGTTCCTCTAAAAGCTCAAAATAGAAATACCATTTGACCCAGGAATTCCACTCCTAGGAATTTACCCTTAGAATACAGGAGCCCAGTTTCAAAAAAATATATGCACCCCTATGTTTATCATAGCACTATTTACAATAGCCTAGAATTGGAAGCAACCTAAGTGTCCATCAGTAGATGAATGGATAAAGAAGATGTGGTACATATACACAATGGAATATTATCCAGCCATAAGAAGAAACCAAATCCTACCATTTGCAACAACATTGATGGAGCTAGAAGGTATTATGCTCAGTGAAATAAGCCAGGTGGACAAAGACAAGTATCAAATGATTGCACTCATCTGTGGAGTATAAGAACAAAGAAAAAACAGAAGGAGCAAGACAGCAGCAGACTCACAGAACCCAAGAATGGACTAACACTTACCAAAGAGAGAGGAACTGGGGTGGATGGGTGGGGAGGGTGGGATATGGGGGGGTGGACGAAATGGGGCATTATGATTAGCATGTATAATGGGGGGGCACATGGAGGGCTGTACAACAGAGAGAAGACAAGTAGTGACTCTATAGCATCTTACTACACTGATGGACAGGGACTGTAATGCTGTATGTGGGGGGGACTTGGTGATGGGGGGAGTCTAGTAACCATAATGTTCCTCATGTAATTGTAGATTAATGATCCCCACCCCCCAAAAAAATCATATAAGAGGTTATTGGCTTGATACAATATATGTAATAGGGCTGAATGTAGGTCATATATTGTTTTCTAGATTCCTCTTGTGTTGAGATGTGCAGATTAAACATAAATAAAAATCAATTTTAAGTATACGTTTTTCCCCCAAGGAATTTCAGGGCCAGAGTATGATAGATTTGTGTGGAACAGTTAAAATAATCATTATCTTAAATGATGCTGCCTTTCTTTTGTATACTACTAGTATAAAATAACATTCAATTCTGTTGAGCCTCATGTATCTATGTACATAAATTTATAAGGTAACTAATTTTTTATTGGTTGGCTACTAGTTTACATGTACTGGGTACTTCCCAGTCATCCCATTTCATGCTCCCCAAATGCTAAGATGTTGGTTGTGTATATTTCTATCCTACAAAGGAGTAAATACACATTTAAACCACTTGATTCAAGTCTTTTATTTGTAGAGTAATTCACTGTGTTTTGAGGACCGTCCATCTTGTATTTTTAATTAATGAAATTTGTCTCAGTTACAACAGAATACTGTTAATCTACTAAAACTAAGCATTAAATTACCATGAAAAAAACCTGTATATAATAGCTTATAGATACCCAAATCAGTTCCTATTGTAATGCTAGGATGGTCCTGTTTGTATTCATTTCATGATTAATGTACAACTATATTAACAGCCAGTGTTGGTTTCCTAGAGACCAAATTAAGAAAAATATGTTTTTGGAATATGTAAGACAGACCATTCTTCTATTCAAAAGAACACTGGTGGAGAAAAGAACAAACTGATGATAAGGATCATTAACAGCAGGGAACAGATTCAAGATTAGAATTTAAATAATCAAGAAAATTGAGTAAGTATCTCACAAACTGCTGTGATCTCAGTAAGTCTTGTACTGGAAAGCCTGAACTTTTTTGATCTCAGTGTAACCCAGACTTGTGTATATTATTCGTGTATTCTCTCAAACTGCCTCCCTGATACTCAGTTCAACCTTTCATAGATTGCCATCCACAGACTATGGCCACTGGGAATAGTCCTGACTCTGCCCAGATGTGGGTGTTTGTGGTAGAGATGTTTCCTACAATGCCCAGCTCACATGCCCACATTGATCTTGTTACCACTGTCAACCCTGCCCCCTCTTGGCAAAGCACAGAACTTTGAGGAGTCTTAGGACTGAAGGCCTGGGACTTGTAGCTCCCAAGTTGACATGTTTTGAGGAGCACAACCAGTCCTCTGATAATCCTCACCTGGGGGACGAATTTGGTGAGGGAGGGGAGGGATGAGAGGAGGCGAGAGTAAGTGGGTACAGGCAGTTCCCCAATCAGCTTCAGCTGTAGGTTGAAGAGGAAACCTTTTCCCTCTTCCCTCAAGCTTCCCACTTGAAATAGCAGAGATTTGGCCTAGGCGGGATGAAAAAGGTGCCACCCAGTGGCACCTCAGAGTAACCCCACAGTCTTGATTTTATTGCTTGTGTTGTCAGTCCTAACAACTATCTTATTAGCAATATTACCTCAAAATTTTTGTCAACGAATAGTTTTGGAGAATGTGCTCGAGGGATCAACTGGTGCTTCCCCCTCCCCCTCAACTACATTTTATCCTTTCTCATCCTTTTACCAAGCACCTGGGGTCTAACTATGGGCAATGTACGACCTCTGGCCTTCTGTGTCCCCTAAGGCAAGAGATGCTCAAGTCAGCTGTTTCTGGATCACTACTGGCTAACCTGGGGACAACAAGTGGCAGGAGCAATTATTGAAGGTTTCTATGGTTTTCAGCACTTTAGGAATGGAAGTGCTAAATAGTAGCCTCTTATGTATGTTCACTATAATACTTGACATTTTTCCTCCAAAAACATTTGCAGAAGGCTTTATGTAAGAAAGTAAAAGATAATATCTAACAATGATAGAGAGTGAATTTTCCACAGCTTTGATCAAGAGGCCAGGCCCAGGAGGATGTATTCTCTTTGAACTTCAAGTATGTGCACAAAGAAACCCTAGTACAATAACAGATGAGGGAATTTAATAGTACTCAATATTCCAACAATCTTTCCTACAAAAACTTAGTTCAATTATTTATGTTTGGGGTTTAGTATTTTCCATTGACCCCAACGATTGACATGCTTACCTCTCTGGCCCCTAACCAGTCTAATGCTATGTTAAGACCAGATAGGTATTACAGAGCACAGCTGCACCTCCTGCAAGAGAACTGCTTACTTTGTTATTAAGGAAACAGGAAACCTGTACCTGACTGCTTTTTCCTCGTTCACCTAGATTTAGGTCCTTATCACCTCATAATAACATTGTTTCAGCCACCTCTACCTAAAAAAGAGCCCTTCCTTATCTTGTCTGTTTAATGCCAGACAGAGGCTCCCAATGGCCTCTGTGGCATCTAAGGCACAGGGCCCCCAATGTATTTCAAAGCCTGAAAGAGAACACTTACTGGACACTTACTCAATAAGAAGCATTGTGCAACACCTTTCACACATTTAAATAATCACAAATTCTCTGTGCAGTGGATAATACCCCTAATTTTACAGATGAGGCACTGGAAGCATGAAAAGTAACCATACCTAATGTCACATAGCTAGAAAGTGGCAGGACTGTATACAATGCCAGGTAGAGCTAGCTATTAACTACTATATTATAATGTCTGAATTATAAAGTACTGACATTTATTGAATGTTTAGGGGTTTACAGATATTATCTTATTTAATCCTCTCAACAGTGAGAGGACCTGTCCACATTAATATTATCATCTTACAGGGAGAAAAAGCACAGAGAAATCTGGTAACATTCATAGTCTGTAAAGAAGTGTTCATGGGAGACTTGAACCTAAGGTGGGCCCTGAACCTGGATGCTATGCCTAAATGCACCAGAAGAAAAAAAATGCCAAAATAATTCCCAAGTAAGAAACAATGATGTTCAACACTAGTAGACAATGCCAGCATACGTGTATATATGCATGTGCGTGCATGCACACACACACATATAGCATATAAAAAAGACCTAATAAAGGATGTCTATTCTACTCAACCACATTTCAGCAATTATGATACTATCTTAGGTCAGGCCGCTAAAATACACTACCATAAACTGGGTGGCTATAAACAACCAAAATTTATTTTTCACAGTTCTGGAGGCCGAAGTTGGAGTGTGGGCAATGGCTGAGTTCTGGAGAGGACACTCTTCTGGGTTGCAGACTGACCTTTCTTGTTGCACCATCGCAGGGCAAGCTGGAGAAAGCTCAATGGTATCTGTTTTATAAGGGTACTAATCCCATTCAAGCGAGTTCCACTCTCATGCCCTAACCTCTTTCCAAAGGCCCCACCTTCTAGAATGCCATCACTTTGGAGGTTAGGGCTTTCAACATAAAAACTGGGTGGGGGTGGGGAAGGGAGTACACAAATATCCAGTCCGTAACACATACCTCCATTCAACTGTTTGCTGGTGAAATCTTATTCAAAATTATAGTAGAAGTAACAGCAAACACACACACAAAAACACAAAAACACAAAACAAGCTGATCCTGTGAACCTGCAACTGCAGAAACTCTTCATTGTCCTGAGAGCTTAGCTAATGGCTTTATGAATTGTTTCTCCTTCCAAAAATAACTAGAACTCCGTAGCCCTTTCGGGTTATCCAACTTAATCTCACCTTGTCACTTTTGCAGGAAAGCGATTAACCTTTTAAAAGGACATTTCCTCCAAGGCCTTAAGAACTACGCAGAAAACGGAAACTGTAAGCTTCTAGATTTGGGGTGGAGAATACCGCTCCAGGTGGAGAACGTGGGTGGTGGGGCCGCCGCCCCACGGTGGGCGGTGGGAGCAGAAGGCTCAGGGGAGGCAGGAGGGTGGAGGCGGCTTCCCAGGAGCTCAGCCTTAAGGCGAACTCCCAGCCTAGCTCAGTTTCCGTACTTGCTGAGGGGGCGAGATGAAGAAGCAAGGGGGAGAGAGGCACCCGGAGCTGCGACCGCTATACCTCAGAGCCCGGAGGCCCGGGGGAGGGGCCCTGGGCGCCGCTGATGACTCCGCAGCTCTTTGAGGGCGATGGGGCCAAAAGGGTAGGGGCCCCGGTGGTCTTGGGCTTACCTTCGACGTCTCCTGCAATCATCGCCGGGCTGGCCTGGTCACCCCTCAGCTCCCGGCCTCCTCCGTGGGCCCGAGGGAGGGGGAGCGGCGCCACCACTCGAGGCCCGGGGCGGGCCAACTTCGCTCGGGCCCGGGGCTTATTGTTCCGGGAAGCCGGAGGCAGCGGCGGGCAGAGACGACTGGCGGCGCCCAACCCCGCCCACCCTTGTCCGGGGTCGACCGGCAGCGGTGGGTGCGCCGACTGGCGGCGGGCGCGCGTGTCTCTTTAAGGGGCCGGGCCTGTGCGGCTGAGGAGCTGGCGGGGTGTGCGTCGCTCCGGGTGTGAGTGTGTGGGGGAGAGAGCGGCCGGCGGGCGGGCGCCGGAGGGAGGGAGCGAGCGAGCGAGCCAACCAGCCAGCCAGCCAGCCAGCGACGCGGGCCGCCCTGCCGCCGCCGGACCAGCGGCCTGCTCCTCTCCCCTCCCCTCCCTCGCGTCGCCCTGCCGCGGGGAGGGGGCTCGCGTCGCCGCCTCCAGCCGCTCCTGATGAAGCAGCTGCCGCCGCAGCCGCCTCTGAAGATGGGGGACTTCTACGACCCCGAGCACCCGACCCCCGAGTGAGTATCAGCTTCGCGGCCCCCCTCACTGCCGCCGGCCGCCGCAGCCTGAGCCGAGGGTGGCGGGTCCTGACGGGTGGCGGCACGGGCCGGCGCGAGGAGTAACGGGTCCGCGATGGAGTCGCGCGGTGGCGTGGGAAGCAGGCCCGCCTCGCCGCCTCGCCCGGGCCGCCGCTGGCCGGCACTTGGGCCCGGCGTTGGCGCCGCTGCTGGCGTCGCAGCGGCAGTTGGGCCGGGTCGGTGGGGGAAGGGCGGCTACGGCCTCAGCTGCCGCCTCCGCGGCGTCCGCAGCGACCCGGCCGGTCTGAGGCTCGGCGGTCTCCTCCAGCTGAGTGGGCCGCGCTGCAGGCGCAGGGGCCGAGCCGGAGAGGCTGCCGGTGCCGGACTCAGCGAAAAGGCTCCGACGAGGGTAGGCCGCGAATCCCCGGGCTCGGGTGGAAGCCCGGCCCGTCGCCGGGCCTGTCGCCCGGCCACCTGGCGACGGCGGCTCGGACCGGAAGGGCCTAGCGCGCGTTACTCGGCCCAGGGCCGCAGAGGGGCCCGCGCTGCACACTCGGGTCTGACTTTTTTTCTCCAGGAGCGTGATCCTGGCCTCGTACTACTTCCGGCTTCACATTCTGCACCTTTGGCACTTCGGTTTTGTAATGGTGGGGAGGTTTGTGTGGCCCCGGTGTTGAGGTGACACCGGAGCCTTCGGAGAGGCATGCATTCTCTACCAGATGATGGGATTTGCACACTTTCGGACACTCTACTTCTTGATAACAGGAACCTCTTACCCCACATGGATGACTTTCTACTCCTGAAGACTTATTTAAAAACCAAGAGTCATTTGAGGATTCTCTAAAGAGATAGTATTCTAGAAAACCGAAATACAGTTTTGCCCCATAGTATTTTTTTTTTCAGCTTAGGACATTTTACATATCTTTTGAGGGCTGGTTCTACTACTGTATCTGATACCTCCGAAAGCTTCCCACTCCAGAAAACCCAGATTCACTTCTTTCCCTTGGCCCTTGCAAGACTAATTTTAAAAAGCTATCCTTAAGCTCTCTTTGCTCGTGTTGGCTGAAATCTAGACCTCTTCAAACTTAATGATTGATGGGGATTTCAAATGAAACTGTCACTTTTATAACCAGAATGAGCCCAAGAGATTTGCCTTCTGACACATTTTACCTTAGCTCTGCCCTGGCTCTTTTTTTGAATTGTTTGCCAAATCTTTCCACCTTGGTCTAGAAATTTATGGATCTAACTTGGTAGTTCTTAGGTTCCGTTGCAACATAGAAGAATTCTGTTGGGGTTGTTGATGGTTATCTCTGCACAAAAAGAAAAATTTTTCTGCCATTATAAAACGAAACACAATTCTTGCAGTAGTAAGTTGTCTCAGCATGGCGTTATCCTTTCATAGATTCTTGCTTGTAGGTTAACATTACCTTAATTAGATTTTGATTTACTGCATCAGTACATATACAAAGTTCAGGTTATAGGTTTTTGGTTTGAGACTTGAAAAACCTAAAAAAAAAAATTCCACATCATGATCCAATACTTATTGAGCACTTGTCCTGTACAAAATAACGTGCTAAGCCCAGAATGGGCTAAGTGCCTGCTTTCAGTTCCTTTTACCAGTTTGCATCCTTACACTTCCTGAGGAAAAGCACAATGTTTCCTACTGTGTGAGAAAATGAATTCGAAAGGCATCTTTGAGGAACATGAGTAGGGAAGAATCGAGAATGTTTATTGCTTTACACAAAGTCTGGGAGTTCTTATTTTCACTGTTTTTCTGTCTTCACTGCTTTGGATTTCTAAAAGTGACTAAGTAAGTTTTGAAGTGTGTGTGTGTGTATTAACCTGCATGGAGTATTTAAAATGTTATAATACTATAAGAACTGGAAGGGATCTTGGTAGGCATTCTGAACAATATCACTTGTTTTTTAGATGTGGAAACTGGAGTCTAGAAAAGTGAAGTGACAGGAAACTCAATGAGGTAGTATGCATAAGCTAGTTAGTTTATACCACCAGAGAGAGAAAAGTGGTATAATGTAGGGTTAAAGAACTTGGATTTCAGAGTCAGGCAGACCGGAGTTTGAACACTAGTTGAACCTCTAACAAGTGACTTCATGTCCCTATGTTTGGGTTTTCTCATCTTTGAAATAGCATCATAATGGTAGCAACCTTAAAGGGCTTTTGGAAGGATCCAATGAGAATAATGTATGAAAAGCAGTTGGCACAGGGTGTGCATGCTAAGTGCTTCTAGCAGAGGTCATTCGGGGAAACCTAATGAAATAGGATTTTAAGTCAAGCATGGAAGGATCAGGCAGATTTGTAAGAGGGTGACATGACAGTGGGAGGAAGGAATGACCAAGTACCCTTTTTAAACTTTACATAGTTTGAAACGGTTCTTAGATACGCAAACAAATTGAGGCAACGGATGAAAATTCAGTTTCACTGAAGTAACATTCGGAACTGGTGTTCAGTATTTGTCTTGCACTCCTTTAATCAGACACACCTGTAAGACCTGGTGCTTTTCTGTGGCATATAGGATTGTGTTTCAGGTGAAAATGGTTTTAATCACCTGAGTGAGTATCTGTGCATTAAGTGTCTCCTATTAGGCAGGGCCAGGGCCAGGTGTTGAGGACACTGCAAATTAGATCCAGTAAGAGTCTTCAAAGAACTCTGATTGAGAGAGACAGGCAAGTACTTTGGAGTGATAGAAATGGTATTCTTTGACCATATGCCTGTCTGTTTTGTGCCAAACATAGGCCATAGGGTTGAGTGGTGTACAAAACAAAATTTTGCCCTTGTGGGTACCCTTCTAATGAGGGGTATAATAAGTAATACAGAATGTTCAAAGGTAGTGCTTTGGAAAATGGAGCAGTGTAAGGGGGAGCCAGAATTTCTGGGGAAGATGTTGTAATTTAAAAATGAGACAAACTGGGTGAGCTTTCCTAAGCATGATATTTAGGCAGAGACTTAAAGAGGAGGGATTTAGCCGTGCTAATATCTGGGGGTAGGGGAGCATTTCAAGTGGAGGGAATAGTTAGTTCCAAGGCACTAAGGCAGACCTAGTGAGTTCTGCCCAGTATGGCTACAACAGGATGAACAAAAAATGGTAATAGTCAATTTGGTCTGACTGTATGCACATTTTACCATGCTTTATAAAGCCACTGTAACGACTTTCTGCGTGGAGTTTTCAGCAGAGGAGGACATGGTTGGCTTTCGGCTTCAGAATTGCTCAGTTTGCAGGGGGAAGCACAATAGAAGCAGGGAGACTTGTAAAGAAGCCAGTAACCTAGAAGAGAGATGCTGGTGACTTGTACCAAGGTGGTAACAGGAGATGGTAAGAAATGTTTGGATTCCAGGTATATTTTGAAGATCAAACCAGTATAATTTGTTAATAGAGCAGACGAGGCAGGTAAGAAAGGAGCCAACGATGATTCCAAGGTTTTTAGTCTGAGCAGTTAGAAAAATGGAATCACCATCAACTAAGAGATGACTGTGAGAGAACAAGATTGGGGAATAGATTAGGAGTTTGATTTTAGAAATGGTAAGTCTGAGATGCTTATTAGATGTTTGGGTTTAATTGATAGCCAAGTCTGGAGTTCAGAGGAAAGTACTGGACTGGAAGTAAATTTTGTAGTCATCAATTTAGGTAGTATTCAGAGCCATGAAACTGGATGAGATCACCAAGGGATCCAGTGTAGAAAGAGAGAAGGATCAGGATTGGTCTTTTAAACTGAATTAAGAGGATTGTTACAGTATCAGTGTAGGGGGTCTTAACATGGATATCATCTGTAAATTTAGGGGGAAAATTACCCCTTCACTAACCTCTAACTGGAAGTTAGCATTTTAATGACAAACAGCAGACTACAATACTATTAACAATACCTGTGATCTTAATATTAGTACAGATCACAGATATTTTTATATCATGGTTGTTGTAGCTATCTCAAAATGCTAATATTTATCATTACATTAAAATTACAGTACATTTGAGGTCCACCACTAGATTGTTAAGAATGTATATTATTATATCACACATTTGGGTTTTTTGTCCCAAGTATAATTGGTAGTCTTTGTAGTCACTTGTTTTTTTATGCATTTAAAAATATTAAACTGAGAAGGAATCTGCAGGCTTCATCCGACTGCCAAAATGGACCAAGGCATACAAAGACTACTAAGCTGTGGAGCATTACTCCTAGTTTAGAATCTCACTTCTTTTACTTAATGGCTTTAGAACCTGGGCAAGTTTCATGAAGACTCTGTGCCTTGGTGTCCTTACTTATAAAGTAGAGATCACAATAGTACTTTCTGCAAAGGGTTTCATGAAGATTTAAAAATTAGGGCAAATTAGCTCTTTTATTAGTGGTATTGGTTGGAAAGATGCAGCTAGAAAGCACAGTACTGTTGACCCTTGAACAACAAGGGTGTTGGGGCACCAACCCCTGGAACAGTAAAAAATCTGTATATAATTTTGACTCCCCCAAACTGCTAACAGCCTATTGACCAGAAGCCTTACTAATAACATAAACAGCTGAGTAACATGTTTTGTATGTTCCATGTTTTGTTTACATTTCTCTCTACTGTGAATGGTGCCCTGTACAATCTGTTTGTGTGCATGAGTTTTGATATTTTAACTTTTTGATAATTTGTATGTATTTTATGCAATAAATAATGAAATAGACTAGTATGTATACATTATGCATTCATGACGTACTTTTTTCATTTTTTTCAGTATTTCTAGGCTGTATGGTTCATCTGAGTTTTTCAAATTATCTCCAAAGAATTTTCTAACATATTTATTGAAAAACATCTGCATGTAACTGGACCTGCACAGTTCAAACCCATGTTGTTCAAGGATCAGTTATGCTTTACAAGACAGGATGATAATGGTGAATTTGGCCAAAATAAAGTTTAGTAATTGGGAAAAAATATTGCATTTATTCAAAGAAAATATAAAGCAGTGAGGATAGTTAAATTCTCATAATTCAGTTGAGTCACAGCGGGGCTAGAGGAGCCGTAAGAAGCCAACTGAGAGAAAATATCATAATGTGGTCCCCTGATTCCACATATGGCCTGGACCTTTAGTAGATTTGTATAGTAGATTTGCAGCCAGTACATGAATCAAAATACTGTTAATTTTACAAGGGAGAAATACCTTTGTAGTGATTAAGGTATGGTTTCACAGGATGGGGTACCCTGTTGAGGCTACTGAGGTACATGGGAGGCCAAAATATTACTTGGACGGTTACCAGGTGAGTATGAGAAGTCTGATAAAGTATCTTAGTACTTAGAATAGTGTATACGTTTTCAGTATTCATGTCCCTCCTTGCTCTTGCCTTTCCTAGATTTTAGGCTGACCATTCTTCTGTTGACACATTATGTCTTTAGAAAGCTATCAAGTAACTTGATAAAGTTGTGCTTTCCTATGAAGTGTTCAAACTTCCAAGATATACTTTATACATGTAAGATTATTTATCCTGGTTTCTGTCATACTTTCCTAGTTTCCTTAAGGGGACTTTGGTATTCCCAAATCTTTTTTGTCACTTTTCATGGTAGTGACTAGTTGATTTAATCTATTTCCCTTGAAAAAATTGAAAAGAATTATTTACTCTTTAACAGATACTCACAATAATTTTTTTTGACCCTGATATTCAGTCTTGTTCCATGAACATTGTCAGTTTTTGCAGAGAAGCTAGAACAGTCCTGCTGTAGTGCAAAAGATGACTAGCCTGGTTTAGAGAATCAAAGGTTGACCAGCTTCATCATTTCTATTAATTCTTCCAGAGTACTGTAGGGTATTTTATAACGTACTAAGGGCTATTATTGTAAGACCCTGAGAGACAATTCATATTAGGAACTGTGCCATTTGCACTTGGAGTAACTGAAAATCAAGTTCAGAATCTTTTTTTCTCTTTAGAGAGATCCACTTTTTAGGGGGGATAAAAGCCTTTTATTTAGGAAAAAATTTCAAGCTTGCAAAGAAGTTACAAGAACAGTATAATGAATTCCCATATACTTTTCATCTAGATTAACCAGTAATTAAAATTTTGCCACAGTTGCTTTATCTTTCTAAATAAAAATATATATTACATGTGTTTGTTTTTGGCTGAGCCATTTAAGGGTAGTTTACAGACATTATGATGGTTAACCCTTAAGTATTTCATACTATTGTCTTAAGACTAAGTATTCTCTTAGATAACCAATGTACAATAATCAAAGTCAGGTAATTTAAAATTTATACATTTATACAATTTACAACAATCCTGTTATCTGATATACTCTTCATATTTAAATTTTGCCAGTTGACCCAATAATATCTTCTGTTTTTCCTGTGGGATTAGACATAACATTTAATTGTCATGTTTCTTAGTTGTCTTCTTTAATCTCTAAGGATAGAGCTTTAAATTCAAGCTTTGGAGGTACTTTACTACTGTCTCTTTCTACTAACCTTAAATGTAATTTTTGAGAACAAAAATATCGGTACTGTGCTTAAAATGTCTTTTTAAAACAAATTACCAAAGCAATAAATGCTTATTGCAAAAGGGCAACATAATACAGGTGTATATAGAAGAAAAAGTGAAAATCCATCCTTAACATCTCTTCCCTGCTCCTCCAAGTCTCACATCCAAGAGGTTACTATTACTAACAATTTAGTCTATATTTTTCCAGACCTTTTCCCTCCTTTGAACAAATTTTTGTTTTGATGTAAGTAGGGTCATATTACTACGCATACTATTCCACCACCTTTCTACATTTTCTGTTATCTGCATGTTTGCATTTACACATAAAATGTCTTATCTTTTTTAACAGGCATTATTCTGTACTATGGATGTACTATATTAAGTTGCTTTAAGGTGTCTGGTTGTCATGGTAAGCAGTTTGAAAGGGTTTAGGACATGTGCTGTGTGGAAGGTGTCTCAACAGGGTAATTTATGGTGGTGGTCTTGTGATTTTGTTTAAAGCCTGACTCCTATACTTCTTTCCTTTCCTTTTTTTTTAATTGTCCATACCTCTTTATTTCTGTTCTATCTGGTACTAATGGATTAAATAGCTTTTATTTTTTGACCTACTTTGATTAGTGGCATGGCTATTTTAAAGAGAAAGCTCAAATCATTTTAAGTGCAGACTCCTGTAAATGGTTAGGTTTGAAGCCTGCCAACTGAAAATTCAATAGGTTTGTTGTTTTTCATAATGGGATTTATATTTGGAAGTCTACTTTCAGGGATTCAAAGGATAGGCAATTGACTTGTGTAATTTTTGGTTACCATATACTTAAAAAATATATTTGAGCCCCTTAGCTTTGGTATCCATGTATAATATATTTTATGTTTAATTTGGTAGTCTTTTTTTTTTTAATCAAGCTAATGGTTACTTCAGTGTCTTTTCCAACTGAGCAAGTACATTGGTTGTTTAGATGGAGCTTAAAGTTGGTCTGAATTCCTATAGATGCTTTTTATTTTATGCTTTTTCTGTCATATGCTAATGTTCACAAGTGAAATTATCTTAGGGATGGTGTGGGTGTTGATAGGAGTGTGATTGTGCTGGCAGGCTGCTGTGAGGTCTGCTTACTGGGAGCGCTGCTGAGCTTGCAAGAATTTGGAGCAAGTGGTTTCTGATTGTAGCTCTTCCTGCTGTCCACTTTCTGCCAATTGCGGTTAGAGCCTGTGTTTGGGGAGGGCTGTATAGTAATCACCATTGTTTGCTTCATGATTTACTCTTGGGAGACCCATGGACTAACTTGTATTTTGAGTCTTTTGTGTGGTATTTGGCCTCTTGGTGAAGAGTTGTTAATTACATAATCTACTTTAGTAGGCAGATGATGCCAGGTTAAAAATTTTTATGAATTTTGTGTGAATGTTAAGTAGAGCTAACATTTTTCATAAGTTATGTAGGTTGTTATGAAAACTGTTTCTGTGGAAATCCATTTATTCTGATCTTGAGCACATACAAAATCTTTCTAAAATTGCCTGATTAAAAATATAACTCTTCCATTAATTAATCAATTCTAGATTGGATATCTATTTTAACTCTAAAAATAAGCTAGTCATTTTATTGTACTACTTCTGTGCTGAAAATATAATTAAGATTATAGTAAACAGCTGAACTTAGTTGAGATACAGTCCTGTTAGAAATAGGTGAAAATGTGTTCCCGAAGTTTTCCCCAAGGTGACCTTAAGATATTCCTTAAGCTTCAGTTTACCATGTCCATTAAAAAATAAAAAAACAAAACTGATCATTGTATAATGATTCATGAAACCAGTTATGAAAAATAGTTTTTTTGGCATATTAACAGTTTATATAAGAAAGTAATGTTAATAGCTGAATATTAACACATTGAAACAGTGGTAGTTGAATATAAAACTAGTGTTTCCCCAATTAAGGTATTGCTTGAGTGCATTAGACAGTGAGACTACCAAGAAATACTTTGATGCCCATCTTTCTTTGATTACTCTTTTTCTTTACTAGAGAAGATAATGATAGTGTCAAAGGATCCAAAATTGGGGCAGGAGTTGGAATCTGGCTGTGATAGGATATTTTTTCCAGCTGTGCATATGCTGGTTATAAACTTTGTTAGCTATGTGCTTTTGTGAAATGTACCCATTGCTTAAGTTTTTTTGTTTCCATCATTAATGTTTTTTCATTTAAATATTTTAAAAGATGTGTTTGCATGAGTATTTTTATAATTCTCTAACTTTAAGATAATCTGAGTGGTTACTAATACAAAGCATCAAGAAAGGCTAACATTTCATTGGAGACTATCTTGGCATTCATCCATTATCTAGCAGTATTTAGATTTGTTTGGTTCTGTTATTAGGACCTAAGAGATCTTGTAGTCCCATGTACTAGAAAATCCAAGGACCATGGTGAATATGTTATAGAGACTTAATCTTTGAAGTAGAGGAATCCCAGTAACTAGCAGCTGGGTATAGGGTAGTATGTGCTTAGTAAATATTTGAGTTGACCTGATTCTTCATAACTAACATATTCTAATTTCCTGATAGTGACTAGCAGCATTAATAATTACACTTATTGTAAGGCATTCTTCCAAGACTATGTTAGGACAGGAGGTCAGGGAATTGAGTGGTACATGTAGAGCTGATGAAAGTGGTTGGTGCTCAGAGTACTTCTTATTCTGCTTCTGGTAATCCTGGTGGTTATGAACTGAAGAAAATTTTTAGGAGAAAAAATTAGAAGAAAACATGTAGGAGATGTCATGATGGTGGTCTGAGAGAGAATGTGAGTGCGGCCTTTGGTAGGACACCTTGTTATGTTTTGTGCTAGACCAGTTTTTGTTCCCTAGCCTTTTAGTTGTTTTATACTTATGTATTTTCCAGGATGGATAACTTATTTAAACTGTGTCCCTGTTCTTCATCTTTATTTAGTTGCCGTTCTAGTCAGATCCTTCAGATCAATAATCTCATTATTTTCTTCATGAATATTAGGGTAATATAAGGAAAATGAGGAAACAATAGTTGCAATGATAAGTCAAGAGGTGTTTTTGGATATACCATAAAGCTGTGACACTGAAAAATAGAAAACTTAATTCTCTAAAAATTGAGGCTTTTATTATTCTCTGTAATAGCTGGTGCTTTTTGTACCTAGCATGCAAATTTATTTTTCAGTTTTCTAATAAGCCTTAAATTGTATGAAGCATTTATAAAGTTATATTCAAACTTTTTTCATTATAATTGAATCATTTAAACTTGATGTTTAGATAAACTACCTGAGATTAAACTCTTGATGCTTAATATTTTTGACTAGTGTTTGTTGAATACCTACCTTCTGATGAGGATACAGAAATAAGCACGAGCTACAGATGGGTGGCGTAGAGGGGTGGGTACTTAGGGAGGGCTGTCCAGAGGAGGTATACTTAAACATAGTCTGAAAGAATGGGAGTGAGGTAAAAGGGTGGAGAGAGGATGCTCTAAGGCCACACTGAAGGGTAGGGTACGGAAGGAAGATTGTCCCTATGCCCATTTCCAGTTAGATGCCTCTGTATTTGCTGCCTGTTGTAAATTGCTGAGCAGCATAAGCAGTTCCTTGTGTAGGTGGTGTTATTACCTTACTGAATAACTCCTCATTCCTGTAGCTTCCAACTTTTTTTGCCCCTTAACTCACTCATTATCTTGATTTACATGGCTGTGATTTTTAAAGGGCATGGGAGCTCATGCCTCTCAACTTATAGATAAGGGAGGAAAAGAAGGCCCAAAGAAGTCCAAGCTGTGCTTGCTGGCTACTTGAGCAGCAGCAGCACAACTTAGCAAAGGTCCCTTCACTTACCAATATGTTAGAGACCAGCTTTTTAATGATACTAAGGAGTAACATTTGGAATAGCTGCCATTTATAATCAACTAGATTTCTGTATTCTGAGTAACTTGTTTTTCCAGGGATCTTGTGGATTAGTCTTGAGGTGTTTATAACAGCTCAGTTTGGAGGAGGCAGGAGATTCTTTACTTGGGTTGGTTCTTTCCTCTGACTTTGCAGATATGTTTGTTGGAGGATTAGAGGCCTAAACATCATCTCAGCAAAAGGTACACTGGATATGTGGATCGTCCAGATCTGTCCTTTTAGCAAGTGCCTTAAATAGCCTGAAATCTTCATTGGAAATGAGCTTCTAGGAACTTCTAATCCTGTATGAAATTCAAACCGTGGTTTGTTGTCACTCCATATGTTAAGGAAATCCAGAAAGGGTATATACACACATAATTTGCCTTTTGTTGAGAAAGGTAGCGTTTATGTGACTTGAGAAAGGCATAAGGTACTCCACTGCTGCTGGTGTTACTTTTGTCTTACCAGTTTGTGCTGTGTCCAGGAGGTGAGGTAGTCCTAGTTCAAGGGTACTCTTGAATAATGGTTTTTGAATAAATGGACAGAACTTGCAAGTAGCAATAATGAACATATTTGTGGGAGCATGAGATGCCAGACAGTATTTCTCACTGCTAAGACTAGGGAATTAAAATAGTTGTGAATTAACAGGAGAGGCTCTTCACTCATGGTTAGTTTGAAATAAGAAGCCTGTATGCAGCTTGTTTGGATGTCAATAGATGTTTTTTCTACTTGAAGCATTGTGTGAGAAATGGGGCTATTACTCTAACCTGAGCTGGTCTCAGGTTAACATCAAGACCCTAACATCAAGACCTTAATTATATTTTTGATTCAGAAATTTGCATTATTCAAGGTTAACTTAAAAACCATCATTTATTTTATGGTACTATAGAGGTAGAAAGAAGGTATACAAGATTGGCAAATACTTAAATTGAACCTAGATCATACTTTGAAATTTCCCTGTTAATAAATTTTCTTATCTTTTGTCTTCATTAAAAGAAAGCTTGAGGAGGTAGGTAACATTGCTCTGACTCAGTGAAGTTTCAGGTTAGTTATACTACAGTTTTAAGCCTGGGTTTACTGAAGTAATTTTTTTGAGCCCATCAGTGAATATAGTACTTTGATTTTGTAAGAGACACAATTTAGAACAGGGATTGGCAAACTGGCCAGTGGGCCAAATCCAACTTGCTTGTATGTTTTAAAAGTACAACCTGTGCATTCAAAATTATTTTAGATTTTTCACATGACTTAAAAGAAATAGAAAGACTATTTTGTGACTTGTGAAAGTGAATTGAAATTGGAATTTCTGTGTCCATATAATAGAGTGTTACTGGCACAAGCCATGCTCATTTATTTACTTGTTGTCTATGGCTGCTTTCACATAAGTACATCAAGAGTTGAGTAGTTGTGGCAGAGACCACATGATCTGCAAAACCTAAAGGGTTTAGTTTCTGGCCCTTCATCAGAAGTTTGCCTATACTTTCTCCAGAACACTAATGAAAAATCATATTGAGTGCCTAATTTCCAAGACTGCTTATGTACAATTTTTAAAAGTGTTAAGTTTTCAGGAAAGCAAGGCCCATCCTAGTTTCGTGCTTTTTAGAGTGGCCTGGTAAGAATTCTTGGTAAGAATGCCAAGAAACCTAACTTGGCATTATGTTAGAATAATTACCTCCATTTTATGTTTCTCCTGTGTAAGATTTTAAGAAACGAGCTTTAAGGAAGCTTTCAGGTTGTTTTTCTCTGTATCAGGAAAACAATTTAATGTAAGGAATTGTTTAAAAGGGATTTTGGAGAACTGAGAAAATGAAAAGGGGACACTGAGGTTAACCTAGATAGAAGGGCAGGAAGTAGCTACCAACCATAGGGCTAGGAGAAAAAAGGGAGGTGGGTATGGTTTCCAGAACCTAGAAGCTTGGAGTACTCTACCCTGGTATTGAGACTTCTGAAGGAGTATTCAACAGCCAGCCGGTGCTGATGTCTCTGAGGAACTGCTGTCAGGCTGTTCTGGGGTTGTGGAAAAAAGGTAGCAGTTGGAATCACCACCCAGGTGAAATGCGTACATTGGTCAGTACACATCAGAACTGTGACCAACAGGAAGGAGCAAATTCCCTCTTACTCTTCAGCCTTTCAGTCTACCTTTCGTACATTCTATTAGTGTCAAAGGAGAAATGTAGTTTACAGGTTTCTGATCATACTTTTTACAAACAAGAGTGTAGAAAGTACGGGCTGAGAGCTACAAGAAAATGTCTTAAAATGACATGCACTCTAAATATGTTGAAAGATTTCTCAAAGCTTCAGGCAAGAATTGTTTCTAGTGTATTTTCAGTAATCTGAGAAGGTAAAAATCCACAAGATTTTTAGATGAACATTGTGAAGTTTCTAGAAGCTTTGTTTTTTACGTCATGGTACTCCATATACCTTGCAGTCTTCTGGAGGCATTGTTTTTTTTTTTTTTGGTATCAGTAATCTACAATCACATGAAGAAGATTATGATTACTAGGCTTCCCTCTTCACCAAGTCCCCCTCACATACCCCTTCACAGTCACTGTCCATCAGCGCAGTAAGATGCTGTAGAATCACTACTTGTCTTCTCTGTGTTGCACAGCCCTCCCCATGCCACAACTATACATGCTAATTGTAATGCCCCCTTTCTTTTTCCCTGCCCTTGTCTCCCTCCCTTCCCACCCATCGTCCCCAGTCCCTTTCCCTTTGGTAACTATTAGTCCATTCTTGGGTTCTGTGATTCTGCTGCTATTTTGTTCCTTAAGTTTTCCTTTGTTCTTATACTCCACATATGAGTGAAATCATTTGGTACTTGTCTTTCTCCACCTGGCTTATTTCACTGAGTATAATACTCTCCAGCTCCATCCATGCTGTTGCGAATGGTAGGATCTGTTTTTTTCTTATGGCTGAGTAATATTCCATGTGTATATGTACCACATCTTCTTTATCCATTCATCTACTGATGGACGTTTAGGTTGCTTCCATATCTTGGCTATTGTAAATAGTGCAGCCATAAACATAGGGGTGCATCTGTCTTTTTCAAACTGGAGTGCTGCATTCTTAGGGTAAATTCCTAGAAGTAGAATTCCTGGGTCAAATGGTATTTCTATTTTGAGCATTTTGAGGAACCTCCATACTGCTTTCCACAATGGTTGAACTAATTTACATTCCCACCAGCAGTGTAGGAGGGTTCCCCTTTCTCCACAACCGCACCAACATTTGTTGTTGTTTGTCTTTTGGATGGTAGCCATCCTTACTGGTGTGAGGTGATATCTCATTGTGGTTTTAATTTGCATTTCTCTGATAACTAGCAATGTGGAACATCTTTTCATGTGTCTGTTGGCCATCTGAATTTCTTCTTTGGAGAACTGTCTGTTCAGCTCCTCTCCCCATTTTTTAATTGGATTATTTGCTTTATGTTTGTTGAGGTGCATGAGCTCTTTATCTATTTTGGATGTCAAGCCTTTATTGGATCTGTCATTTACAAATATATTCTCCCATACTGTAGGGTACCTTTTTGTTCTATTGATGGTGTCCTTTGCTGTACAGAAGCTTTTTGGCTTGATATAGTTCCACTTGTTCATTTTTGCTTTTGTTTTCCTTGCCCGGGGAGATATGTTCATGAAGAAGTCGCTAATGTTTATGTTCAAGAGTTTTTTGCCTATGTTTTTTTCTAAGAGTTTTATGGTTTTATGACTTACATTCAAGTCTTTGATCCATTTCGAATTTACTTTTTTTTTTTGAGAGGGCATCTCTCATATTTATTGATCAAATGGTTGTTAACAACAATAAAATTCAGTATAGGGGGGCAACGCTCAATGTACAATCATTAATCCATCTCAAGCCTAATTCTCGTCAGTCTCCAATCTTCTGAAGCATAAAGAACAAGTTCTTACATGGTGAACGAATTCTTACATAGTGAATAAATTCTTACATGGTGAACAGTACAAGGGCATTCATCACAGAAACTTTCTGTTTTGATCATGCATTATGACCTATAAACAATCAGGTCAAATATGAATATTCGTTTGATTTTTGTACTTGATTTATATGTTGATCCCACATTTCTCCTATTATTATTATTATTTTTATTTTTAATAAAATGCTGAAGTGGTAGGTAGATGCAAGATAAAGGTAGAAAACATAGTTTAGTGCTGTAAGAGGCAAATGTAGATGATCAGGTATGTGCCTATGGACTAAGTATTAATCCAGGCTAGACAAGGGCAGCAAGACATCCACGGATGCAGAAGATTTCTCTCAAAGCAGGGGGGGTGAGGTTCTGAGCCTCACCTCTGTTGATCCCCAAATCGAATTTACTTTTTATGGGGTTAGACAGTGATCCAGTTTCATTCTCTTACATGTAGCTGTCCAGTTTTGCCAGCACCATCTGTTGAAGAGACTGTCATTTCCCCATTGTATGTCCATGGCCCCTTTATCGAATATTAGTTGACCATATATGTTTGGGTTAATGTTTGGAGTCTCTATTCTGTTCCATTGGTCTGTGGCTCTGTTCTTGTGCCAGTACCAAATTGTCTTGATTACTGTGGCTTTGTAGTAGAGCTTGAAGTTGGGGAGTGATATCCCCACCACTTTATTCTTCCTTCTCAGGATTGCTTTAGCTATTTGCAGTCTTTGGTGTTTCCACATGAATTTTTGAACTATTTGTTCCAGTTCGTTGAAGAAAGCGGTTGGTAATTTGATAGGGATTGCATCGAATCTGTATATTGCTTTGGGCAGGATGGCCATTTTGACAATATTAATTCTTCCTAGCCAAGAGCACGGGATGAGTTTCCATTTGTTAGTGACCTCTTTAATTTCTCTTAAGAGTGTCTTATAGTTTTCAGAGTATAGGTCTTTCACCTCCTTGGTTAGGTTTACTCCTAGGTATTTTATTCTTTTTGATGCTATTGTGAATGGAATTCTCTTCCTGATTTCTCTTTCTATTAGTTCGTTGTTAGTGTATAGGAAAGCCACAGATTTCTGTGTCTTAATTTTGTATCCTGCAACTTTGCTGAATTGAGATATCAGTTCTAGTAGTTTAAAGTGGATTCCTTAGGGTTTTTTATGTACAGTATCATGTCATCTGCAAATAGTGACAGTTTAACTTCTTCTTTACCAATCTGGATTCCTTGTATTTCTTTGTTTTGTCTAATTGCCATGGCTAGGACCTCCAGTACTATGTTGAATAACAGTGGGGAGAGTGGGCATCCTTGTCTTGTTCCTGATCTCAGAGGAAAAGCTTTCAGCCTCTCGCTGTTCAGTATGATGTTAGCTGTGGGTGTATCATATATGGCCTTTATTATGTTGAGGTACCTGCCCTCTATGCCCATTTTGTTGAGAGTTTTTATCATGAATGGATGTTGAATTTTGTCAAATGCTTTTTCAGCATCTATGGAGATGATCGTGTGGTTTTTGTCCTTCTTTTTATTGATGTGGATGATGTTGATGGATTTTTGAATGTTGTACCATCCTTGCATCTCTGGGATGAATCCCACATGATCATGGTGTATGATCCTTTTGATGTATTTTTGAATTCGGTTTGCTAATATTTTGTTGAGTATTTTTGCATCTGTGTTCATCAGATATATTGGTCTATAGTTTTCTTTTTTGGTGGGGTCTTTGCCTTGTTTTGGTATTAGGGCTGGAGGCATTGTTTTTAAAGTGAAATCCTGGCTTTTGTGTACCTTGGATTGTTGGGTATGATAGAAGTAAAAGACTGAGGAGTGAAGAACAAAATTTTATTAGGTAGCAGTAAAACTCCAGCTAAAAAAACTGGAGACTTTTTCTATATATGCTTCAATTTAGAATTGTCTAGTACTCCACAGGACAAAAATTAATCCAATTATCAATTATTTAGGAAATCAGGGGTCCCAAATAGGATAAGGCTGGTTTATGCATATTCTAGTTTAGTGTTTCCTGAACTATATGTGGTAAAAGACCAGTTTATCACGGAATGATGCTTTTTAAACATACAGTAAAAATGAATCCCTTGAATACAGCATCACTAAAGGAACAGTTATGTATCATGATTGTGGTTACATATACATGGAATAAAGTTGTATAGAACTATAGAATACACGAATATGAATGAAGGTTAAAAAGATTGATGTAAACTGAATAAGGCCTAGTCTGGTCAACAGTGATGTGCCAGTATCAATTTCCAGGTTTGGATATTAGACTATGCTACATAAGATGTTACTATTGGAAGGGACTGGGTAAAGAGACAGGGACTTTTTGTATTACTTTTGCAACTTCCTGTCAATCTGTTATTATTTCAAAATAAAAAACTTAAAATAAGCCTACTGATGACTGATCAAGGTCAAACTGCTGTAGAAGTTTCTAGCTCTAGTTTCAATTTCTGTACTTGTAGATATGTAATAAACTTAGTCAACTGGCACTGGCCTGAAGACCACAGTTAAGTGTTGACTCTCTTTTCAGTATTTTTGCCGTTCTCCTACCTCCACTGCTCTACTCCTTATTTGTTCAAAATTATTTATTGTGTACCTTATCAGTGCCAAGACCTGAGGATATAAAAATGAGCAAGGCCCTTATTATTTATGCTATTTTCTAATAGTGGAGACTGTTTTTTATTCTACTTTATTTTACTGAAGTAAAATAGACATACAGTACCCTGTTAGTTTAAGGCTATTATACATCATAATGTTTCATTATTTTTATACATTTTAAGTGGAGATTACTGTTACCAGAATCTTACAGATATGTAATTGATACTGCTGACAGTTCCCATTTATTGAGTGCTAACTTACAGATATGTAATTGATATTGCTGACAGTTCCCATTTATTGAGTGCTAACTTAATAGTGCCAGGCACTATATGGAGGATTTTAAATAGACATTGTTTTATCTTCTATTTGAAGTAAAATATGCCATTACTATTTCAGTTGTATAATCTCTTTGGCTACCATTTCTCTTAAGTAACTTAGGACAAAAAGTGTTAAAAAGTATTGGAGTTGGTATTCAAATTCAGGTTGACTGACATTCCAGCTTTCATTCTTAACCTGTACTGTAATACTTCCCCATCTGATGTTGTGAAAAATGGGGAAGAATAGGGATTGGAACGTGTGTTCTAGACAGAAGGCAAAGGAAGGACCATAGAACAGAAAACTTAGGCTGAACTGTATAGTTCTTTTTCATCATACTCATTATAGTACTTACAGTGTCAGTTTTGATTTTCTGTGCTCTCATGAGAGTAGATAACAGGCATGAAAACCAGCTGCCTAGTTTGACTTTGGGGTATGATAATTCCTATACTGTTAATTCGAAGTCATAGTCCTGTCATTTTACCTTTTGTTTCTGTGAGTGGTGCATCTGCTTTATCAATTTGTAGTATTTCTGTCATAGAGCATACAACTTGACCTCTTGTAGTGAGGTTATTGGTTGTACTTAATGTCTCTCTGTGATTCCTGGGATATTTTAAAGTGTCTAGGGACTTGATGGTTAGATCTGTGGACCAATCGCATTTATGTAAATTCTGGTATAGTGTAACTTGAAATTTGAGACAAAAAAAAGCCTGTGAGATTACTTTATAGATTAGCTATTATTATACATTGTTATATCTATAAATATATATTATTATATATCTGGAATTTAGTATTTGGAAGTGGAAATTAAAACCAGATTTCTAATTTTCAAGGTGATGTACAAAAATACTCTATTTTCGGTTACTTTGATAATTCAAAAAATAATTTTTGCAGGAAATGAAAATTTAGCACTGTGGTGCCTTTTGCTAAAAGATTGGCAAATGGGTGGAAAATGGATTTAAGTATTCAGATATTAATATTCTTCTTCCTAAAGACAAAATAGTTTTATATCTACTGTTGGATGAGGTTTTTTTAAGAATTAAGGTTCCACCTTGAGTCTTTTCAGATTAAATGACTCTAGAGTAGAACTACTACATGTTGATACTATTTGGTAAGAGTTAATTTATAAGAATATTAATATTCTTCTTCCTAAAGACAAAATAGTTTTATATCTACTGTTGGATGAGGTTTTTTTAAGAATTAAGGTTCCACCTTGAGTTTTTTCAGATTAAATGACTCTAGAGTAGTACTACATGTTGATACTTTTTGGTAAGAGTTAATTTATAAGAAATATTTTCTATCATAGCATAATATTCACTATGGTTACATATTTATATTTTTTCTTTGGTTTATTGTTGAGTGAATTCTTGAATCCATAGAAATAAAATCTAATTAGATAGAATGTATATTTTGCCAGCACTTCTCACCACCCACACTGTGCATGCTGCATGTACACCCGTGGTTTCTTACTTCTTTGGGGATTTCTTGTCATCTTTTGTATTGTAATTAAATATTTAAAAAAATTTTTTATTTATTATGGAAAATTTCAAGCAATCATACAAAAGAGAATAGCGTAAGGAACACCTTTCCTGCCCCTGTCCAGAGTGCTCATGCAACTTCAGCTGTTATTAACATTTCACCTTTCTGGTATCATCTGTCTACAACTTTTTTTGCTGTTGTTGTTCCTGGGACATTTAAAGCACCCTAGATATTCTATCATTTCATACTTTTAAATCTCTGATATACAGGCTCTTTTAAAAAAAGTAACCGTGATAACATTATTATATTTAGTGCAATTGGCAGTAATTTTTTAATGTTGTTTGTTTTTTTAAAAATCAGGATCTAAATACAGTTGACCCTTTTTACAATGCTGGGGTTAGGGGCATCAAACCCCAACCCCAGTCAGAATTCTGCATGTAACTTCTGACTCTTCCAAAACTTAACTACTAATAGGCTACTGTTCACTGGCAGCCTTAGCCCTAGTCCATTTATATACTCCTAGCTCAGTCCTGCAATCAATCATTTCTTCTGTGAGCTTTGGTTCCTTTTAATGAAAATGATATTTAGAGACCATAATCTAGACAGTAGTCATATTAGTCATGGCTACTGGATCATCAATGCTTATGCATTTTCATTGGACAGTTAGGATATATGTATTTTTTTAGAAAAGGACAGTTCTTCATACTGATCTTTCCAATTCATGTTTAAAGCTTTTACTTTAAAACTTCTCTTTTCTTTTATGCTAGAAATCTTGGTTTCTAATGAGATAAATGGAATAACTTACTTGCTTTATCTTTTTATATATGATAGTTTCAATAGCAATACTAGTATTATTATAATAGTAAGACTACTAAGTATAGTTTGGGAGTTATGTTTCTTTTTGCCCCTAGGATATATTCCAGTAAGATGTATGTAGTCAAGATAATTTAACTTTATGTGTTTATACCAGTTACCAATTTAATATAATTTTTATAGTTTGAATTTCTAGAAATAATTTTTTTACTTTCTAATTTTTAAAAATAAGGCATCATTTTACATGATTCCAAAGTTACTGCAGTTAAAGAATGTTCAGAGATACAGCTTTCAGCCCTTTTTTCTCCTAAACATTTCTTTAATATGTAATCTTTATTGTTATTAATATGTAATCTTCATTTTGGCTGAGTCTTCCATTTTCCATTTTGAAAATATAAACATTCTAAACATAATGTTTCTCTGTCTTGCTTTTTCATTTAATAATAAGTATCATCCCAGAGCAGTATACAGAGAGCTTCATTACTTTATAATGCTGCCTACTACTTTGGATGTACCAGAGTTTATGCAGTCACTTTTAGGCTATTTGCAGTCTTTTGCCATCACATGGATAGCCTTTGCATTGAACCTATTGAACCTATTTTCCATGTATGAAATGGTGAGGGAGTGGTGTGTTCAGTGCATTGTAACTCACAGTGACCCCACATTATCACTGGCTTTGCCTTGTGAGAATAAGTGCTTCAGAGTTTGTCTTTCTTGTTTTGTTTAGGCATGCATATCTTTGTCCTACTTGTAGTTGTGTTAGGTGACTTGAAACCTTTATCTTCTACATCTCAAACATTAATTTTCTGTTTTTTTGGAAAATGCTTAAACTCTTCACAACAACCAAAAAATAAATGATGGCTATTTTTATTGTGTTCAAGCTTTTGTTCCTCAAGAAAACTGAGTTTCATTGCTTTTCAGTGTATTTTGATTTTAGTCTGGTGGTAATTTATTATGCTAGGAACTTTCTGAGTTGCTGTATTCATTGTGTTACCAAAATAAAACACTGCCCGTGTATTTTTCTTTATACTTAGAAGAAAGCTTGCTTGTGAAACATGAAAGAATAAAATTATTTTCAGAAGCATTTTTGATACTAACACCAAGGTAAGCAGGTATTTATGAAGGAAAGAAGCCCTGAATTATTATCTTTGTGTATAAAAAGAGAAACCTCATCTTTCTCATGTTTAGGTTTAATCACATCACGTTTTACTTTATTGTTATTTAGAAGGTAAGTTTTAAAGAGCTAATGTGCACGAAAGTCATAACGCCACACGAAGGAACTGACCACCATCTATTTTCATGTTTCTGTTTAATGTGATTAAGCAAGAGTAGGACTGGAATGCTGGTGTAAATAGTCTGGTAAAATACAGTGTAGATACAGCTCGTTAAACATTAACTAGGTGAGCTTGTCTGTACACTACTTTCTTCCTTTGTCCCTACAGTCTGTCTGTAATAAGCCATCTCCTTCAGACTCTTAATATTCCACAACTACTTTCAGTATAGTATCTTTATAGAGGAATCTGGTCCTAAATTGGGGGAGTGGGTAGGAAGTGTTTTCTTGCATCCAGTTTAGGAGTTTCTTCTATAATACACATGATCATTAGGACTCTAGTTTGAATACTTCTGTTACTCCTTATTTCATGAAACAACACTTTGTGTTGCTAAGCAGATACAATTACCAGTACACTGAATCAAAATATGTTTCTCTGAAACTTTTTACCCTTTGCTCTTAGTTCTGTGTAATAGCAAATAAATATTTGATTTAAAGAGCAAGGGGTCTGCAGCTTGAATACTTGGCTCTGCCACTTTACTAGCTGTGACTTTAGATTTCTTCCTTTGTAAAATGGAAATATAGTAGTACACCCTTCATAGGTTTGAAGATCAAATGAGTTAGACATATGTAAAGCATCTAACCCAGTATCTCAGAAATGGAAAATGTTCTGTTAGCTGCTTATAATGATGATGTTGGTCTACTAATGGGGCTGTAAGACAATAGTTTAATATGATCAGGTCACAAAGAGCTTATCCTCAGCTCCTTCTGCTAACAATTCATTAGCTAGTATAAAAATGAATTCCAGCATTTATGCATTTCTGTCTTTTGAAGGGTACTGGTAATGGGTGTCCCCTCTCCCACATTCGCTAATGAGGAAAATAAAGTGGATAATTTAAGAGGTTTAACTCAAAATAGTGAACAAAAGTAGTGAATTCTATGGATATAATGGGCACTAAAATTTTCAAATTAGATATGCCCAGTTTGTGGGTTTGGAAAAAGCAGATTGCTTTAACAGGAGAACATAATTCACTTTATGCAAGTGTTCATGCAGACTAATTTGGAAGACAGATTTAGAAACAGATTTCAGGTGTACTCACAGTTGTTAAAATTTGGGATATTCTAACCTTCCCTCACTGACTTTAGAACTCTGCAAGTATACATTTGGAATAAGCTGTTTGTTTACAAAGTGATTTTTTGATTAAAGAAAATAAGTTAGTTTTAGTCATTATTGTATATAGACACTCCACACTGAAGTTTCACCTACTTTGGGTTATAAGAATAATTGATGGGTATGACATTGGGTAGATAGCTGCTATTTTGACCTATATTTGTATATCGAGAGATAGGTCTTTAATCAAATTACTTACTGTGAGACTAGTCTTGCCTTGTATAATTTTAATAACATTTGTTTTTATTATCAAATCATTTTTTTCCTAGATTTAATTTGTATACATGAGCCCTTATTAGTAGAGGTTCTCTGTATGTTTGAGATGCTATGGTAGTTGAAGATGTGGACTTAAAGCAAGTGAGAAATAGTGTTTGTGTTTATTAAGTTCATTGGCACTACTTCAGATTAGCATATTCATCCTTAAGTGCTTTGCTTAAAGTTTCCAGGCTTTTGATGAAAAGCTGTCTGGTATTCATGTCTTTATTGTCCACGTAAGTCACACAAATTTCTCACCAATGTTTTAAGTCACTTGTCATCTTGGGTCCTGTTTCTTGGATGAGAGTATGATATGTGATGATAATTTATGGCTTGTATGGCTAATTTATGGACTGAATGGCTTTTATTTTCTACAGGTTAGTTTTGAGATGTATCCCTCTTCTGAAATGAGAACTAACTGGTACTATTGTTAAGGAATTTCTTTGATTCAAAAAGTAATGAGAATGTTTGCTAGGAATGGGAATGGTAAACCCAGGGGAGATTGTACAATAAGGACAAGATACTGCCTTTCTCTCTTTATAACCTAAACTCTAAATGGGAAGGCAGGAACAACAAATGCAAGTCAAGGCTATATGTGATTGTCATTCTGCAAAATATATGGTATAGGAATCGAGTTTAGTAGTAGTGTCTGGAATGGTAAGGGATAGGAAAAGGCAGTACAATATTGAGTATGTAAGTAGGCATTCAGATAATTGTCAAGTGGTTAGAAGCAAGAAGAAGGGGCTGAATTAAGGTGGCCATCAGGGGTGATGTGTGTGTGGAAGCTGGGGAGAAGGAGAAAGATGGTAGAAAGGGAGGAAGATGGTAGAATGAAGAGCAGTATGAAAAATTTATTGAAGTTGGCACTAATGTATATTTGAACTTAGAGGAAGCCATCTTAACTATTGAAATTCCTTCTGGGGAGTAGTGTAAAGCAAGCTTAGCTAGATAGGAAGGTGGAAATAATGTTGACAGTCAAATATTTACTGAGTGTTTCCTGTGTTCTGGGTAGTGTTTTTGGCACTTAAATACAGCTGTGACTAAGATAAACCAAATCTCTGCCCTAAAGGGGCTTGTACTCCAGTGGGAGGAAACTAGGCACTACTTTGACGCAAAATAAAGGAGAAAAACCTAATTGGTAAATGCTAGGGGTGAAATAAGACACTATATGGTAGAATGGTGGAGGAATCTCAGAGGAGATAACATTTGAGGTATCATATTATTGTGAAGAAGCGCTCTGTCAAAGATCTGGGAGGAATAGTATTCTAAGAAGGAACATTCAGGTGAAAAGGCCAGAAATTAACTTGAAATGTTTGAGGGACAGAAAGAAGGCTAATGTGGCAATGAACCTAGGGAATGAAGGAGGAGGCACTGTGAAGAGTTAAGGTCAGAAAGAGAGAGTAAGCAGGTCTGTGCCATGATCTGATTTATACTTTTGAACGATCACCTGGGTATTATGTAAATTAATAATATACATGTATAATAATCATAATTGGTATGTGCACATATGGGATAATCATCGTTCAATTTTGACCATGTTATGTCAGAGATAAATATGACACATTCAAGTAGAGATGTCTAGTGAGCAGTTGGGTAAATAAGTGCAGGAAGAGGCTGGGTTTGGAGATTGGGAGTCACCAGTCTATAGATGGTACTTAAAGCCATGGATCTGGATGTAATGAGGTAGGAGGGAAAAGAGTAGATGGAGAAGAGGAGAGGCCAAGCAGGGATCAAGTTTTTGGGCACTCCAACATGAAGATACCTGGTAGAATATAAGGAGTCAACAAATAAGACTAAAGAGTATCCAGTGAGGGTAGGAGGGAAGCAGGAAAATGTGGTCTGGGAATGCCTACAAAAGAAATTGACTGTTGGCTTTAAAATGTTGGTCACTGGTGTTGACCCCTTTCTTCTTGCTTTTGGGTATTTTAAAATTGAAAGTCCTTGAGAAGCCAGGAGGATAGGACACAGTAAAGTGGTAGAATCATCAATTGAGAATTGTCAGGGAGACAGTAGTGACAGAGATTTGGTACTGTAGGATGATGTTTGAAATAGGCATCTAGGGGAGTTAGGTAATTGAGTGGCACACATCATAGAACAAGTAAATGGTACAGACAGGATTCCAATCCAGATATCATCAAAATTTGGTCTCTTTGCTGTGTTACATTGCCGTCCTAATAAGCAAAGTAATAAATACTAAAGGAGGTGTGCTTTCATCAAGGAGAATCAAGAAAGTGAGGCTAGGTTGAATTAACAAAAGGAAAATTTAAAAAGATAGCCCTTTATCAGTCTTTTCATTTATGGCAATTATTTCTTTATGTTGTAGTAATTTGGTATACCTCTGTGCCATACTACTTCAAGTAAATTGTGAAATTCCTGGTTGTGTTGGGTACTGTGAACTTGACATCTTGTCTTTACAAAGTTAATTGCTTTCAGAGGGGTAGATCCTTAAATGTTGAGCATAAGGTCTTCTGATTGATATGAGAACTGATAATTAAAGTTAACAGTGGTGCCTTTATAACTAACTAGCCTTTGGGCAGCCCATCAGTGTGGTTGTATGCCAAGGAAAGGTATGTTCTGATTAAGTCTCCACATTTGCCTTAAGCCCAGCCTACTCATGGCTGTTAGCTAGGACATGTTTCCTACCAAAACTTTTGACCATGGAAGGATTGACCCAGTCTGTTTAGAAGAGGTTAGCAAATGTGTATCACTTATTAGGCCAAGCAGTGATCTTTTGTAATAAGTTCTACCCATGAAGACTTTCTCCCTGTTGCTCTGTATTATAGAAGATAGGCTTTTAAAGTATTGAATGTATGACACTGTAAGTGCCTACATACATAAGTGTCAACATACATGACCTCAGCGCACTCTTTCCTACTTTTGTTTTCCACAACAGATGGTTTCATTTGTACTTGTTGGGAAGCAGGTCAAAGATTAAGAAATCTAAAATGGAAACAAATGGAGGGGAGTGGCTGGACCTGAGAAATTCCCTTTCTTTTCTAATGGTGTGGATAATCACTTTAGTACTTGAGATAGGTTGCCTGCCATTATGTCTCTGTGACTCTTCCCTTGGCACTGGGTGTACAGAGCAAGCTACCTTTCTTCTAGGGAGCTCAGGATAGTACTTGAATGCACCTCTGGACCAGGGTATAAGTAATGTTATGAAATACTCTTCAGTTTGTCATTGTGGTTTCCTTCCTTTTGTTGTCAGCCAGTTCTCCTGGCTTATCTATAAGTTTATGCCTCTTTACAATACCCTACTCTTCATTTTCATAGTTTGTTACACGGTCTAGTTTTTTATGTAGCTTATTCTCATCAGTGACTACTAGAATATGAATTTAGAAAGATTAGAGGTAGTGTTTCTCCAGCTGAGGCTCTAGGATCTACAAGAGGCCACATATTCTTTTTTTTCAAATTTCTTAATTCTGTGAGGGTATTTAAAAGTTTTTCACATTTAATTATTTTAAATTAAAAACATTATTTTAAATTTTGAAATAACATACTTACAGAATGGTTTCAAAAAATAATAGAGATTTCCTATGTACCCTGCACCCAGATTCCCCAAATGTGAACATACTACCATTTATTCTTTCTATATACACACACGTATTTTCTCTGAAATGCTTGAAGGTTACACACAAACCTTTTCCTCCTATATTCTCCAGTGTGTATATCCTAAAAACATTCTTTTATATAATCACTATACAATCATCAATTTTAAGAAACTAATACTGATACAATACTGTTTTCTAACTCACAGACCTTAAAAATTATTTTGACAGTTTTAAGTTCTAAATTTTATTTTACTTGAAAAATACTGTTACTTTTCAGTGGTAGTTTTCAAGTAAAATTTTAATAGGCTTAATTTTAGTTTCTTAAGTCAGTGTTCCTAAATTGGGATCTAATATTAGATGTCTGACAATTTTTTTTCCTTTAAAAGAGGCGTATACATCATTCAAATGTGAGGAACACTGGCTTTAAATATTTGAGTTTAAGTAAGAAATCTTTAAAGATTAGGTGGGAGTGAGTCTTAAAGTCTTTATTTATTAAAATTAAGGTAAAATAAAATGCTGTTTCTGATTTGTGGTTCAGGAAATTAAGTGAACTGAAGGCATAGAATAAGGCCTCACTTTTATTTTAGCCTTACAACTAGGAGGACAGGAATTCTGTCTCATCTTAGGTAAGCTGTCATCCACATTCTCCTTAAACCTTTCTGATGACAAGGAAATTAAATATTCTGTACAGTGACATATTGCACTCGAAGATACCTCACATCTTGTTCTTATAAATCAGTGAGAAAGACCAACAACTCAATAGATAATCGATTGGCAAAGGACCCAAAAAAGCACCTCACAGAAAAAAGAAAATACCAATGATTTAGAAATACACAAAGCTATTATGCTGATAGAACTGCAGTTGAAGCCTCATCTATATCTTTATATGTAATGATACCCAAGACTTAAGTGGAGAAAAACAAAGTGCAGAAAGACATGTTTCCATTTGTGTGTCTTTCTTTTAAAAGAGATGTATATGCTCATATATGCATATAGTTTGTGGAAGGATATACAAAACTCAACAATAGTTGCCACTGGGGAGTGAGATCTAATTTTAGTTGTACATCTCTTTGTATTATAACTTTTTCCCCCAGGTGCATATATTACTTTTTCAAATAAAACTAATTAAAATTTTTCTAATTTAAAATGAGCTAAAGCCTGTCATTCCATACTGTTGGTCACAGGTCCAACTTCTGAAGTTGTGGAAAATGAGAGTATTTTATCTTCTAAGTTTTCTGATACTTTGAAATAAATCACTCTGGTCTTGTAAGTTGTCTTTTGTTCCCCAGAATAAATAAAAATGCTCTGTTTAGCTGTAACTATTTTTTGTGTGTGACATGGCATCCAGTATAGATTCCTTTACTGCCCAGCTTATTTATATTTATGAATATTCTTGACATGGCCAAATCTCTCTTTGGAAACTTTATTTCTTTTATCCTAGCCTGAGAGATTGGTTGGTTGGTTGTTTTGGCTGATCATGTTGTTTGGTTCTTTGAGTTTCTTTAACTAAATCTCTTAAATAAGTTTTTTTCCACATGTGCCTTGTGACCTATGAGAGATTTGTTTTTGTATTGACATGGATTAATCAACATTCTTTAGATACAGTTCTTCAGCAAGCTGTAGATCTGTATACTGTACATTTTTGTCAGACATCTGGCTGCAGTATTCCTCTGAGTTTTCTCTGTTGTATCTTTTCAAAAGAAGAAATAAGTCTATTCTAGCAGGATATCATGATAGAGTGCTAAATGCCTCTTTTTGCATACCTTCTTATTTTTTATGGTAGCGGGGGTACAGGAGTTCAGTACTCCTCAGTCTGGGTCCCATACCCTTGTTTCATCAACCTTCCTTCAAAGGGGTACAGGAGCTCAGTACTCCTCAGTCTGGCTCCCATACCCTTGTTTTGTCAACCTTCCTTCAAAAATCTGTTCTTTGCTCTTGACATTATTTTATATTATTTACCAAAGCAAGTGTTATTTTGTTAAAAACATTTGTGGCTGATTCTTGCTATTAATTGTGGCCTCACAGTTTTGTTAATATCTTTAAAAAGGTCTTATTGCTGCAGTAGTCTGTGTCCATGGCCACACCTAGGTGTCATCTCCTGGAAGTGTACCCCAATTCTAAAATACTACTCTGACCATAAATCTTCCCAGTTCTTTTCCAGTTCTTTTCACCTTACCCTTCTACCTCTCTTTCTAGTTTCCATCAAATCTAGTCTTTAAAGTAGCCAAGTTTAAATATCTTGCCCCCACCCTGTTCGTTCAGTTTATCAGCTTCCTTCACATTTCACTCCCTTCTCTGTTCACATCTCACTCCCGTGGATCCCTAGGTCAGTCTTGGCATCATTCTTGGGAATACCTTCAATTCTCTCAACCTTTTGTGTTCTACTACTCTTGTCTCACCCGACTTGCTGGAGTGACTCACCAGTTGTTATCCCTACTTGCTTCTTGGTAGCTTAATGCTTCCAGCAGAAATAGAATTATGTGCTAATAAGCTCTGTTATACGTTAATAATGTGCAACTTCGGGCAATAACATTGAGGTTTATGGGCTACTTTCATTTTTGTTCCCCACACTTGAATTTTCTTCGAGTCTTTTACCCTGTCCCTTTCCCCAGCTTTCAACTAACGTAGTGAGAGAGAAATAGAGGCCAAAAGGAATAAGCTTGCTTTATTTTGAAACTTAACTAAGTCTTCACTCATCTATATCCCCTGCTCTCAAGACCATTCCCTCCTTAATCTGTATTTTCTGTGACCTGTACACTTTGTTTACCTGCTGTTTTTATGGTAAGGGAGGGAAGCAAGATACAGAATAGCTTGTATGATGTGATTACCCTACTTAAAGGGGAGATACAGAATGGATTGTATCCTGTGATTACTCTACTTAAAAGAAAAGGATTTATGTTTAGTTTCCTGCCTCCCCAGCCCATGTACACAGATGCATTAGAAAGCTCTGTAGGCCAAGGCATTAATAGCAGTTGTCTCTGGAAGGGTTGGATTGTGGACTTTTTGCTTGTTTGTAATTTGACTTTTCTCTCTTAATATGAAGTACTGTTATGATGAGAAAAATTTTATATTTTCCCCCAAAATTTCTGTGTGTGCTTATATTCTTTTTATTATAAATATTTTATTATCAAGTTCTGGGAAGTGTCTTGCCACATCTGTCAAGCAGTTCTTTGATTTCTGAAAATTTCTACTCCCTGCCCCCATCCCACATTTATGTTTCTTCAGTACTTTAACTATGTGATGACTTTCATCATAGTTTGTCGGGATTATTCTTTTCATTTGTACGAAGTAGAACTGCTGAGGCTTAGGAAAGGGTTCTGGTCACTTCAGTATTTCCAGCATTTCATGTGTACAGCTACCATACAGAGAAGCATGAATGCTCTTAAATGTTTACTGAAAAGCAGAATACAAATATGAATGATGCTCCAAGTACCCTTTTTGTTCTTGAAAAAATTTCACATGGTACTAATTTAAATAAAATCTAGTATGCCATAGGTTGTAAGACAATTATTTTATGAATCATTAAAAAAGAAAAATGCTCTGCCATTTAAGCTATGATGTTATTGATAGTATAATATATCCTGCAAAGTGTTACATAGGGGGAAGTGTACATTGTAGAATAGATGAAATACATTAGTTCTTAGCAGTTTTAAGAGTAGGAAAAAAGTGTTTAACCTTGGCACTGCTCCAGATCTTAGCCATGTATTGCCAGCTTTTTTTACCCCTTCATTACTTGGTGTTGTATGGCTACCATAGACACTGGTGAACTGACTGAATTATGATGGAGTCAGACCTACATTTGGGGAAAGGGTTTTTATGCATTTCTTTTAAGGGCCATTTAAAACAGATTATTGTACTTGAGTCTTGGCACCTAGCCTGCAGAGTGACCTGCTTGAAATACAAATCTGGCCGTTAGAGCCTGAAGCCTTTCTATAGCTTCCCTTTCCTCAGTATACCACATGCAGCAGTATATATCATTTGACTTTTAATTCCACCTTTGTTAGAACATAACTGTGAGCTCAGAGAGCCAGGTGTTGTGATGTGGAGCAGAGTGTATACCTTGCATTCAGCAAAGGGACTGTTAAATGGATTCCAAAAAAGATTGAGAATGTCTTTTCCCCTCATGAGAAACCTGCCTGTGGACCTGGCCACTGCTCCATACTTCACCTAATTATTTGCTGGTTTCTGTCTTACACTTTATACTCAGGTAATATTGAGCTATTTATAGTTTCTTTGCCTATATTGTTCTCTTTTAATATCTGTGCTTTTGCCTGGGATCTCGCTCTGCCTAGCATTTCTCTATTCTTCAGTCTTTTCTTTTAGGAAGGATTCTTTGTACTGCTGTCCTTCTACTAAACTGAGTTACTTCCTCTTTGCTGTCACACTGTATATTTCTATCCTTATATTTACTCTATTATGTTGGAATTATTTTTGTAACAAAATTATATTTTGTATTTATAGAATACTCTAAGATACTAATGGGCAGGGACTCTGCTTTATTCACCTGTTATCTCCAACACCTAGCACATTGTATGGCACTATCTTCAATAAATATTTGCTTTACAAAATGTTTCTGAAGCTTTGAAGGAATGGACAGTCCATATAGACTATACCTGTAGGTTATAGGTATCCAGAGTTTTAATAAAAATAACTTTCATTTCTATTGGTTTTAAGTATTTATTATTTCTTTTTACTCTTTTGCATGTTTTCTTGGCTGGATGGCAATAGAGAAGAAGAAAATGAGGTAAGTATAATTTAGCTAGTTATTCAGTGATTATGGGATTGAAAACATTCAACATTTAGCTGTCTTTGAATGTGAAATGAAGTTACAGTTTTTGCTTAATTTTGTTTTTCAGTTTTTAGTAACTCATTCCAGTAAAGGATGTCTTGTATCTCAAGAAAATGGTTTTAAACATGGGAGCATCAAGAGATTTAGGCAAGGTAAAGGAAGCTGGCAGCTCTGGAGATAGCTTTTTACTATTTTTTATGTATTGAGCTTCCCTGTAAGATGCATTTGAAAAGCAGATTTTGTTTCTTAAAGGACTTCAAGACCATTGTTTTATGATAATTAAGACATTTACTTTCCCTCTTGAATGGTTACTGTATAATTTTGAAAACGGGTTTCAGATTTAACCATGTCAAAGGGGAAAACTATTTTCTTAAATAGCCAGAGTTGATGAAAGAACATCAATTAGAAAAATGTTGCAGATGGCAAGTGTACCATCTTTAATTTAGGCTTGAATTTGTTGCTGTAGATTTTTATGATGTTCTGTCTATGCCATTAACTTCTAAAGCCCATTTCTTTTGCTGGCTTGGCAAATAATGGAGGGAGAAGTCTTAGTTCATAGTTGTTGCTCATACAGCAGGATCCCACTATCAGTCATCATGGCCTGAGTGTGTGGGGCCCAGGTAGAGACAGTGGGAATGTTCCAGGGCAGAGTAGTTTCCAGTAAGGAGAAAGGTCTGGTCCTCATTTGGTTACTCAGTCTGTAAAATGAGATGGGAGACTGCTCTATACCAGTGGTTTCCCAGATTTGGGAAGTCCATCAGAATTGCCTGAGGTGCTTGTTTTCAAAACAAAACAAACTTTCTTGCTTTGCCCTAGATCTATTGAATCAATATTCCTGTAGTTTTGTCATAGATACATAGTTTTACCAAGCATCCAACTGAGTCTGTGTGATGCTAAGAGACAACTGGTTATAATGATTTCTGATGTTTTTTTTCTCAGAACACAATAAACTCTTTTCATCATTGAGATGTTAGCCATTGCTATCTAGCCACATGTCCTTTTGTGTCTTGAAATACACATCATATTTTTTTTTATTCTTGTTAAAAATTCTACCTGAAAACAGTTATTAAAATGTAGGAGACAGCAAGAATGGAAAAATATGGCTAATTGTTGAAACTGGTGGTGAGTACTTAGGGATTTATTATAATTTTCTCTATTTGAGTATGTTTGAAAATGTCCATAATAGTTACGTAACTTAGTGAAATTCATAGTGTTTGTTATAAAAGGGACTTTTCATTTCTGACATAAACTGTGATGCTAGCCATTTGAAAGGAACTTAATTGTAATAGTAACTGCTTGTTTTGTTTATTTATAGGCAAAGATTGAAAACGTGCAGAAAACAGGTTTCATCAAGGGACCAGTGTTCAAAGGTGTTGCTTCTAGTCGGTTTTTGCCCAAAGGCACCAAGACAAAAGTTAATTTGGAGGAACAGGGAAGACAGAAGGTGTCATTCAGCTTCAGCCTTACAAAGAAAACTTTGCAGAACAGGTTTCTGACAGCACTTGGCAATGACAAGCAAAATGATACTCTAAACTCCCCAGCTGTACCTCAAGTAGACTTGACTCCTAAAATTAAAATGGACATCGGAGATACCTTATCTACTACAGAAGAATCTTCCCCACCAAAATCAAGAGTAGAGTTGGGCAAAATTCATTTTAAGAAACATTTGCTTCAGGTAACATCCAGGCCATTGCTGACTACTACCACAACAGTAGCATCTTCACCTTGCATAATACCATTACCAGCAGTCATAGCAGAATCAACAACTGTAGACTCACCACCCTCATCTCCACCTCCACCACCTCCTCCTCCCCAAGCCACAACACCCTCACCACCAGCACCAGTAACAGAGCCAGTGGCCTTGCCACACATACCAGTAACAGTTCTGATGACAGCACCAGGAGATGTAGCAGTTAGAAGCCTGAAAGAACCACCGGTTAAAATTGTATCAGAATCTTCCCAAGTGGACACTAAACAGGACACAGTATCTAATAGTTCAGAAGAGCACATAACTCAAAAGTTGAATGAGCAAGCAAATATTTCCTCACAAAAAGAAGATTCCCAGATTGGGAAGGAAGAAGAAATTCCAGATAGTTCTAAGAGTAATTTGGGCTCTAAAAAAACAGGTTCTAAGAAGAAATCCTCACAATCTGAAGGCACCTTTCTTGGTTCAGAATCTGATGAAGATTCTATACGGACTTCCTCAAGTCAAAGATCACATGATTTAAAATTTTCAAGCATTGAAAAGGAAAGAGATTCAAAAAAGAGCTTAGCACCTTTAAAAAGTGAGGATTTAGGAAAATCGTCACGATCTAAAATAGAAAGGGATGATAAATATTTTAGCTACTCAAAACTTGAAAGAGATACTCGGTATATATCTTCTCGATGTAGATCAGAGAGAGAGAGAAGGCGGAGTAGATCTCGTTCTAGATCTGACAGAGGCTCTAGAACTAGTTTATCCTATTCCCGGTCAGAACGATCCCATTATTATGACTCTGAACGTCGTTACCATAGGAGTTCCCCTTATCGAGAGAGGGCACGCTATTCTCGGCCATATACAGATAACAGGGCACGAGAGAGTTCTGACTCAGAAGATGAGTATAAGAAGACATACTCGAGGCGCACCTCAACTCATTCCTCCTCTTACAGAGACCTAAGGACATCGTCATCCTATTGTAAATCTGATCGGGACTGCAAAACTGAGTCCTCTTACTTAGAGATGGAGAAAAGAGGGAGGAATTCTTCAAAACTAGACAGAGAATCCAAAAGGACTTCAGAAAGTGAAGCAATGAAAAGATGTTGTTCTCCCCATAATGAACTGGGATTCCGGCGGGGCTCATCATATTCCAAGCATGAGAATAGTGCTTCCCGTTACAAATCTGCCACTTCAAAACCAATACCCAAATCTGATAAATTTAAAAATTCTTTCTGTTGTACAGAATTAAATGAGGAAATCAAACACTCTCATTCTTTTAGCTTACAGACTCCTTGTTCAAAAGGTAGTGAATTAAGAATGATAAGAAAAATTCCTGAAAGAGAAAAAACTGGGTCTACATCCCCATTAAATCGATTAAATGATTCACCTACTTTAAAAAAGCTAGATGAGTCACCTATTTTAAAGTCTGAATTTATAGAACATGATAGCCATGATAATATTAAGGAATTAGACTCTTTATCTAAAATGAAGAATGATGAATTAAGAAGTTACTGTCCCATAGAATTAAATATAAATGGATCTCCTGGGGCAGAATCTGATTTGGCAACATTTTGCACTTCTAAAACTGACGCTGTTTTGATGTCTTCTGATGATAGTGTGACTGGATCTGAGGTATCTTCTTTGGTCAAAGCATGCACGCTTTCATCAAATGGATTTCAGAATATTAGTAGATGTAAAGAAAAAGACTTGGATGATACTAGCATGCAGCATAATAAATCAGAAAGCCCATTTAGAGAAACAGAACCTCTGGTGTTATCACACCAAAATCAACTCATGTCTTTGCCAGTTATGACTGTAGATTATTCAAAAACAATAGTTAAAGAATCAGTTGACATGAGAGTTTCTTGCTATAAAACCAAAGATTCAGATACATACTGTACTTCAAATGACAACAATCCTTCTTTGTGTCATTCCGAAGCTGAAAATACTGAGCCTTCAGTTACAAAGATTTCTTCAAATAGCTTTATAACTGTACATTTGAAATCAAAAACAGTTACATGTGATAACAGGAATCTGACAGATCACTCAAACTTCACATGTGAAGAATATAAGCAGAGTGTCAGTAGTGCTAGTTCAACTTCTGTTAATCATTTTGATGATTTATATCAACCTGTAGGGAGTTCAGGTATTGCTTCATCTCTTCAGAGCCTTCCACCAGAAGTAAAAGTGGACAGTTTAAATCTCTTGCAGTGTGGAGAGAGCACATCTCCAATTCAGAATACTATTCTGAAGAATAAAAGCACAGAGTTTTTAATGCATGCAGAGAAAGAAACAGTAGAAGTAGGTAGTGGCCTTCCTGATTCAGGAAGGGGATTTGCTTCCTGGGAAAACAGGCATAAGAGTGGGCTATCTGGAAAATGTGGGCAAGAGGCTCAAGAAGAAGGGAGTTCCATATTGCCTGATAGAAGAGGAAGATCAGAAATCTCTTTATATGAAGAAGAAGGAAGAGGACATGCACATACTTCTGATGATTCTGAAGTTGTATTTTCTTCTTGTGATTTGAATTTAACCATGGAAGACCATGATGGTGTAACATATACCTTAAAATGTGACAGTAGTGGTCATGCCTCAGAGATTGTGTCTACTGTCCATGAAGATTATTCTGGTTCTTCTGAAAGTTCAGGTGATGAAAGTGATTCAGAAGACACAGATTCTGATGATAGCAGTGTTCCAAGAAACCGTCTTCAGTCTGTTGTGGTTGTGCCAAAGAATTCTACTTTGCCTATGGAAGAAACAAGTCCTTGTTCTTCTCGGAGCAGTCAAAGTTATAGACACTATTCTGACCTCTGGGAAGATGAGAGATTGGAGTCAAGGAGACATTCATATGAGGAAAAATTTGAGAGTATAGCAAGTAAAGCCTGTCCTCAAACTGAGAAGTTCTTCTTTCATAAAGGAACAGAGAAGAATCCAGAAATTTCTTTTACACAGCCCAGCAGAAAACACATAGATAACCACTTGTCTGAAATTGCTCATCCTCAGAGTGATGGAGTTGATAGTACAAGTTATGCAGATGTGAAATCAGACCTTCCAGGTCATCCAAATTCTGAGGAAACAATGAAAGCCAAAATGGTTTCTAGGCAACATGGAGAGCTGCCAGTTTATTCTTCTGATGATTTTGAAGATGTCCCAAATAAATCTCGGCATCAGACCATGTTCCCTTATAGGCCAGATAGTAGACTGGGAAAAACAGAGTTGAGTTTTTCTTCCTCTTGTGAAATCTCCCGTGTAGATGGCTTCCATTCATCGGAAGAGCTCAGAAACCTAGGGTGGGACTTCTCTCAACAAGAAAAGCCTACTACCACATATCAGCAACCTGACAGCAGTTATGGAGCCTATGGTGGGCACAAGTATCAGCAAAGTACAGAACAATATGGTGGGACTCGTAATTATTGGCAGGGCAATGGCTACTGGGATCCAAGATCAGCAAGTAGACCTCCTGGAACTGGGGTTGTATATGATCGAATTCAGGGTCAGGTACCTGATTCCTTAACAGATGACCGTGAAGAGGAGGAGAATTGGGATCAAGGAGGAGCTCACTTTTCAAGCCAGTCCAGTAAATTTTTCCTATCCCTTCAGAAGGATAAGGGGTCAGTGCAAGCACCTGAAATAAGCAGCAATTCCATTAAGGACTCTTTAGCTGTGAATGAAAAGAAAGATCTTTCAAGAAACTTAGAAAAAAATGATATGAAAGATAGAGGGCCTCTTAAAAAAAGGAGGCAGGAATTGGAGAGTGATTCTGAAAGTGATGGTGAGCTTCAGGACAGAAAGAAAGTTAGAGTGGAGTTGGAGCAGGTAGAGACAGCAGTAACTCCAGGCACAACACTGGTTGGGCCTTCCTGTGTCATGGAGGACTTCAGGGACCCACAGCGGTGGAAGGAATGTGCCAAGCAAGGGAAGATGCCTTGTTACTTCGATCTGATTGAAGAAAATGTTTATTTAACAGAAAGGTAAGTCTGATTAATACTTGTCTGATAAATTCTAACCTCTTGTTTAAAAAAAAAATAAGCTTTTAATAGTTAAAAATATATGAACTCAATCGTCCAAAATACAATTGTGTCATAAAGTGTAAATTTAAAAACCTACAGAGCATATTTATACATTTAGATTTGATGTTACTGAGTCCCTCTCCCAATTTTATTCCCCCCCAGGAAGGGGATGTCAGATTTTTTTTGAAGTGGCATGGGAGCTCATTACCCCTTTGGTTCTGAAAGTATTATTTAGGCCAGCCCAATTTTTCTTAAATTCTTTTTACATGTGAAACTCACAGAAAATGAACAAAACCCCAGCAAAAGTCTGCTCTTAAAGGAAAAAATTAGTCATACTGGATTTTTTTTTCCTTTTCAAAAGTGTTCAGAGTTAAGTATCTTTAGGTAATGAAACTAGACTATGGTGTTTTTGTGGGTTTATTTGGTTGGGTTTTTTTAGTCTTGCTAATAGATTAAATTTGGCAAAAGCATAAAAAATATTTTAGAAATAAGTAATAGAATGGTTCACTACAAACCCCTTACATAAAGCAGTGTATAATGAGAATAGGGGTAATGAAAACATTCTCCTCTAGAGCAGAGCAACTCAGTCTGGTTTCTTTCATCCCTCCTTGAGCATCTTCTCATTTCCCAATATAAATACATGTTGACTGTTCCTCTTTTTTTTTTTTAATCTATAGTCTTCTCACCACCTTCCTTCTCCTTTTCAAAACTTTTCCTCTAGTTGAAAATCAACCTAGCCATCATCTCTTTAAGCATTCTAATTTTTTTTTTAAAGAGGACATTTTACCCTTTAGATAAGGTAGAAGACTTAATGTCAAAGTTAGGTCCCATCAGAAGTTTTTCCTATTAAAAAAAAGACATAATATGGAGAGCCTCTTATAGTTCTACTCATTTATATGTATTTGTAAATTAAGTTTTAAATACAAAATACTGAATAATTTAGTACTCATTAGGAATGTGTGTGTTTATCAGTGCCCTTGTAAAATAATAGAAATAAAACCCATTAACTTTGGATTTTATTCAGCAGTGAAATTCAGATAAATATTAGACTATACATACGGAATGGTAAGTGGAAGCATTAGAGGGTCTTTGTGGGGTGGGAAGTATTTATATATATAGTCAACATTTTAAGTACTTGTTATATGCTGGACATTTAGAAGCCACCAAGAAGACAAATTATAGAACATTTTGAGTATAGTGGCAAAGAAAGTTTTTTGTCTGTCTGATGAAAGTAGGCATAATTGAAAATAAAATCTGTGTCTCTTAGTCTTAATCTGACCTTCTGAAGCAATACAAAATAAAGCTACTGCTGATTCTTCAAAATTATAGTCTTTAAGTACTTGTGAATAGATATTTTGTTTATCTTTAGTCCTCACTCTTTAGGCTAAGTTTATTCATTCACTCATTAATGAATTATGTCTTTAATCCAGATGAATCATTCTTGTTACCCAAACTTGGTAATGACACTCTTTAGATACTTCATAAAACTGGGACTGTAATAATGTAATCCAGGGAAGTGGAAAAGAAGGAATCTGCAAAGATAAAAGCCAAGTAAACATAACACAACAAGGAAGAAAGTGGTTAATTCCATCAGGAAGTTCAGAAAGTATATCGGCAGAGCAAGACACCGGAAAAAAGTGTAAAAATACTGATCAGGAAGAGTCTATCATATCTCCAAGAAAGTGCCACAGTCATTTTCTGCAACCACATTAAGTGACACAGAGGGAAATAATACGCAGACCAATAAACAAAATCCCAGTAGAGGAACTTGGTAAGGTTTCTGAACATAAAACCATCACTAAAGGAACACCAAATAAGGAAGACAAGGCAGGGAGCTGTTCTGAGAGTTGAGTGCAGAGGACAAGTCCTTCAACAGTGAGTCCCCAGGCTCTCATCCTGAGTCCAGCTCTGATCCCTCCAATCCTAAAACACTGCATGCAGAGGCAACTGATTCAGTGCCACAAGGTTCTGAAGAAAACAAGGTCAAGAGGACATCCTGCATGTATGGGCCCAACTGCTACAGAATCCTGTCCATTTTCAACACTTTAGCCACCCTGGTGATAGTGATTATGGATGTGTACCAGTCATGTGTCAAGGTGAGGTTGATGACAGGCCCGAATGGAGTATCTCGTTATAGGAAGAATCTCCAGCACAAGATAGAATGTAGGTATAGTATAGATATAGTACACTTCCAGAAGGAAGCATTTCAGATGAAGACAGTGGAAATGTTGAACAACCCAATAAATACGACTTGAATGACAGCTTTCTAGATGATGAAGAAGAATATGAGCCAACAGCTGAAGATTCTGACTGGGAAACCAGGAGAGGAAGAGCAAGAGAAAGAAGATACAGAAGAGCTTTTGAAAGAAGCAAAGAAATTTATGAAAAGAAAAATAACTCTTTTCTGCAATAATATATGGCTCATGTTTACTCTTTTTTTATGGGAAAAAAAATTTAAGAACTAAGGAAGCACTTAAGCAGTAATTGTTTTCCTTCTTTTTATAGTTACGACTTTACTATTGTCTCTGCAAATGAAACCTTGAAATGTCAACCTTCAATATAGTGGATGGAAATTGTCCTGTTGCTTTGCGTTTTCTATCCTGTTTAAAGCATCTGGAAGCAGGAAGCAGACGGAGTTAAAGAGAAATTGATATTTTCATGTACTTTGTGTGCTAGTAATAAAAAGTTAAAGCCATTGATTGCACACAAAAAAAAACTGGGACTGTAATAGAACATATGTTGAAAATGAAAGCAGATTAGTCATGGGGTTAAGATAGTTGCTCATGTCACTGTCTGATAGTTGAAGAGTAAGTCATAGTTACATAATCGTAAGGAGATCTGAATCAACCATCTTGTTTGTTTCCTTTTTGACAAGGGTCAAAAAATAGAGTTCAACATAAAGACCAGTAAATAATCACATTCTCACTTTAATTTATACAAACTCTGGCATAGGTTTTTATGAACCCAGTCAAATTTGAACAGTGCCCCCCAGGCGGTCAGTTTGTGTTGAGAAAGTTTAGCCCTCTGAAACCTTTAGCTGATTTTTCTGTAATTATACTTTGTTTTTTTTTTAGTCATGTAGTTTTCTATTAAACAAGATTTGTGCAAATGTAGTGTTACTGAAGGATTCTTTAATAAAAGATTTGAGTTCATGCTTGATTAAAAACTTATTTTTTTAACAAATTCTTTTCATCCTCAGCCTTGTATTTCAACTATTATTTATTCATCCATGAGGACTAGTTCCTAAACCTTAATCAATCAGCTACATCACTATTTGCTATTCATGAATTTTCCAATATTAACACTTGAAATTGCTCAGAATTCAAGGCTTAATTGACCTTTACTAGAAAATAAGGGCTGAGTCTAAAATGATAAGACTCAAATTTACCTGTCCTCCCATTTGCCAGGCCTCTCTCATATTTTTTGCAACACAGCTCTGACTGTTTTTAATCTCAGAAATGCTAGTGATTAGATGTTTTCTTCTTTTGTATGATTGACTCACCCAGAATCATTAAATGATTTTATTATTTATTTATCAAATGATATAAAATACCATGAAATGAGATTCAGCACATAATTGATTGCATATGTTGTACAATCATTGCAACAAGATTTATTTAACTAATTTTTATAAAATTTTTCTCAATAGAAAGAAGAATAAATCTCATCGAGATATTAAGCGAATGCAGTGTGAGTGTACACCTCTTTCTAAAGATGAAAGAGCTCAAGGTGAAATAGCATGTGGGGAAGATTGTCTTAATCGTCTCCTCATGATTGAATGGCAAGTAAACTAGAGTGCTCTGCTTTTGCTCAATCATTCTATTAAATATCTCTGAATATTAAAAATAATTAGTAATGAAGTATAAGCTTAATCTTTCTCCTACCTATTGATAAGTATTTATAAGCAATAAAATCTCCAATGTTTAATAGTGTTTATAAGGAGACAGATTTCCTTTGCATTGTGCATTAGATTATAGTACACATTGTTAAGTGTTCTGTAATGTAGCTCTAATACTAAAATAGTAATATTAATTTTTATCCAGTCTCCTTTTATCTCTTGAGGTAAATGTTGGTATTTTTTAGCTTTCACTATACGATGAGACAAAACCTTGACATTTCAAAAAATGTTTAAAGCAAAATATCTGTCTTCCTCTCCCAAATCTCAATCCCTCTATTTGTAGTCTTTCCAGGTAACCTTTATGCCTATACCAACGTAGATAGATGTTTCCGCTTTTTATGTACGGAAATGAAATCTTCATGTGTTTTTTTTGTACTTTGTTCTTCCTCAAACCTCCTCTTTGTTAAATACATGTATGTATCTATTACAGAGATCTATTGAGAGCTACACATACAGACCTGCATTATGTGTTGCATTATGTGTTTACTCATAGTTAACCCATAATTATTAATTTTCTATTGATAGACATTTGTTTCTTATGTTTTTCTTATAAACAGTAAACATCTTTTTATTTAGTTGATATACAATCTTATATTGGTTGCAAGTATATAACAGTGGTTCAGCAGTTACCCATATTACTAAATCCTCACCCCAGCTAGTGCAGACTATCTGTCAACATAGGAAGATGTTACAGAATCATTGACTGTATTCTCCGTGCTGCACTTCCATCCCCATGACTAACTTATATTATCATTGAGAATTTTTGTGCCCCTTTATCCCTCTCTCCTCACCCATCCCAACCCTTCCCCCATGGTAGCCAACAGTTACTTCTCTTTGTCTATGAGTCTACTAAACAGTAAACATCTTTACATTAAGAAATGTGTGATAAATTTTTTACTACTCTGAGGAAAAGTCTTATGCTTATTTGTAACATGGAAAGAATATTAAGGTGATTTATTGTGTAGGTACCTTATTTTTAGTGTTAATGAAATGTTTTCTTTCAAAGCTTAGTTTTTGGTTTTGCTCATGTTACCATGTTACAAAAATAAAACATATGCCTCAAGAAAATAAAAAAGAGGAAATACTTTTGGTCTTCCTTTATCAAAACTAAAAGTAGGAATAATACCTTTAAGAAAAGAAGACAGGAGTTAGTACTATTCTCCTAATTTGGCATCATTGCCCTAGTCTGCATTCTTCTGGCTTTTCCTGCCAACTTTGCTAAACAGATAGGAAGTAAGGAATTTCTTTGTCATATTATTCCCACACTCAAACTTTTAGTAGTTCTCAGGATTGGGTTCAAATTTAGCATGGTATTCAGAGCCCCTTCATAGTGTATCAGCAACCTGTCCTTCTATCTTACAGCAACCCACATTGGTCACCAGGTATCTGTGTCTGTTTTATTCCCCTTTCCTCAAGGGTGCCTTGTTTCCTACTTCTGCACATAGGCCGGCACTGTTGTATCTCCTGTTTTCCTTATCTGTCCATATCCTGTGTGTCATAGGTTCTTCTTTAATCCTGCTTCCTCCTCAAAGCTTTCCTTCACTCTAAAGTGAATCCTACATCCTTTGAGCCTCTCTAAAAATGTTATTTACTACTGATTTGGCAATAAATAGTAATATATTGGAAAGGATTGGTAATTTCTATTGTAGTTTTACTTAGTATTAAAAGCCTTTGTGTCTGCCTGTTTTGGAGTATTAAGAATTCAGTGAACGTTTGATTTTATTATTCTAGAATCCATGGGGGAGGAACCTTGCCACTTTCTACTGTGTTTACTCTGAACAAGGATACATATAAATGATGACTATGGTGTCTCTTAAATGTAGATCAGTTAGTTAGCTACACTGATGATTGGAGTGGAATGTAAGAGGAGCTACACTGATAGAAAATAAGTTAGCTCTGTAGAGTTGTCAGAGTACTACAAGCTTACATACAGCCTGGAAATATATCCTAGACACCCAGGGAAGAGGTAACAAGTGACAAGCCTGTACTGTGGGACATCATCAGTTTAACAGTGTAGACACTTAAATTCTAAGGAATCCCTTCATGAAGGAAAGAATTACTGAGGAAGGCTCACTTGTAGGCTTACCATATATACGCAGATTACCATAAAGATATGTGTATATATAGTTACATAACACATTCTAGAGAACATGTTTTTGGTTCTTTTGTTGCTTTGAAGAATTAATTGTTTCCATTTCTCATTTCAGTTCTTCTCGGTGTCCAAATGGAGATTATTGTTCAAATAGACGATTCCAGAGAAAACAGCATGCAGATGTGGAAGTCATACTCACAGAAAAGAAAGGCTGGGGCTTGAGAGCTGCCAAAGACCTTCCTTCGTGAGTTAATATTTTGATCACCTTTCACTTCATTTTTGTGATGTTATATACTTTGAAAATAATTTGTCTATTACACTGATTTTAATGACTGTTGTGGAGAATGACCACTTGGTGGTTTGTAAAAATAAAAAGAAAGAAAATTCTCTTCTTTTAGGGGAAAAAAGTCTTCTGGCTATATACAAGAAAAACATTTTGTCACTTGACATTTGAACTAGACAGGTCCTTCTTTGCCTAATAATTATGTTTCCTTTAATTCTAAGGAATTTTAAGTGTTTGCTGTAGACTCAAAGAATTCCTATGAAACTATATAAAAAAGGAGTTTGGACAGAATTTATTAGTCAGTCTATGTAAAACTGAGTTGAAATAGGAAGAGCGTGTTTAACAATATTGAGGTAGGGAATTTGGTAAACACCTGGCAGACATCTGTTGAATGAATAGTTGTTGCCTTCCACCTAATTCATGTAACTTTTTTTATATGTAATGTAATAAAATGTTCAGTTTATTTCCTGCCGTATTCAATATTTTCTTTAAACACTAGTTTTCTTGTATATAGCATCTTCAAGTATTCTTAAGAAAGTTGAGTGTCTTTTGCTTTAAAGTTAAATATATACAGATGGTAATTGTTAGTACTGAAAAATATTTTTTGACACATGAAAAGAATAAAGGAAAAAAATACAACATTTGCTGGATTCTAGTGACTTAGGCACAACTGTTCTTTCAGAGTCCTCTAAGCATATGGTCACACTTGAATGAGAGTTTGGGTGGGTGAATGGTTTTAGTCTGTTTATTACAGGGATTCAAAGCAACAGGCAACAAATAACATAATAATAATAATAATAATAACCAGAACCACCACCACATAATTTAGTTTTTTGTAGGAATCGTCATATATCTTTTTTTTTGTATCCTTAATGTACAATAACTTGAACAACATTATGCTTACTAGATTCCCCCTATTATCAAGTCCCCACCACATACCCCATTACAGTCACTGTCCATCAGCATAGTAAGATGCTATAAAATCATTACTTGTCCTCTCTGTATATACTGCCTTTCCCATGTCCCCCCAGATACATTATGTGTGCTAATCGTAATGCCTCTTTTCCCACCTTATCCTTCCCTTCCCACCCATCTTCCCTACTCCCATTCCCTTTGGTAACTGTTAGTCCATTCTTGGGTTCTGTGATTCTACTGCTGTTTTGTTCCTTCAGTTTTTGCTTTGTTCTTATACTCCACAGATGAGTGAAATCATTTGGTACTTGTCTTTCTCTGCAGGGCTTATTTCACTGAGCATAATACCCTCTAGCTCCATCCATGTTCTTGCAAATGGTAGGATTTGTTTTCTTTTTATGGCTGAATAATATTCCATTGTGTATATGTACCACCTCTTCTTTATCCATTCATCTACTGATGGACATTAGGTTGCTTCCAATTCTTGGCTATTGTAAATAATGCTGCGAGAAACATAGGGATGCATATGTCTTTTTCAAACTGGGCTGCTGTATTCTTAGGGTAAATTCCTAGAAGCGGAATTTCTGGGTCAAATGCTATTTCTAGTTTGAGCTTTTTGAGGAACCTCCATACTGCTTTCCACAATGGTTGAACTAGTTTACATTCCCACCAGCAGTGTAGGAGGGTTCTCCTTTCTCCAAATCCTTGCCAGTATTTGTTGTTTGTCTTTTGGATGTTGGCCGTCCTAACTGGTGTGAGGTGATATCTCATTGTGAATTTAATTTGCATTTCTCTGATGATTAGAGATGTGGAGCATGTTTTCATGTCCCGGTTGGCCATCTGAATTTCTTCTTTGGAGAATTGTGTGTTCAGCTCCTCTGCCCATTTTTTCATTGGCTTATTTGCTTTTTGTTTGTTGAGGTGCATGAGCTCTTTATATAATTGGGATGTCAACCCCTTATCGGATCTGTCATTTATGAATATATTCTCCCATACTGTAGGATGTCTTTTTGTTCTACTGATGGTGTCCTTTGCTGTACAGAAGCTTTTCAACTTGATGTAGTCCTCCTTGTTCGTTTTTGCTTTTGTTTCCCTTGCCTGGGGAGATATGTTCATGAAGAAGTTGCTCATGTTTATATCCCAAGAGATTTTTTCCTATATTTTTTTCCAAGAGTTTTATGTTTTCATGACTTACATTCAGGTCTTTCATCCATTTTGAGTTTACTTTTGTGTATGCGATTAGACAATGATCCAGTTTCATTCTCTTACATATAGCTGTCCAGTTTTGCCAACACCAGTTGTTGAAGAGACACTCATTTCCCCATTGTATATCCATGGCTCCTTTATTGCATATTAATTGACTATATGTGTTTGAGTTAATAACTGGGCTCTCTAGTCTGTTCCTTTGCTCTATGGGTCTGTTCTTGTGCCAGTACCAAATTGTCTTGATTACTGTGGCTTTGTAGTAGAGCTTGAAGTCAGGGAGCGTAATTCCCCCGACTTTATTCTTCCTTTTCAGGATTGCTTTGGCTATTCAGGGTCTTTTGTAGTTCCATATGAATTTTAGAACTATTTCATTCATTGAAGAATGCTGTTGGTATTTTGATAGGGATTGCATTGAATCTGTAGATTGGTTTAGGCAGGATGGCCATTTTGACAATATTAGTTCTTCCTATCCATGAGCATGGGATGTGTTTTCATTTATTGGTATCTTCTTTAATTTCTTTCATGAGTGTCTTGTAGTTTTGAGAGTACAGGTCTTTCACTTTGTTGGTTAGGTTTATTCCTAGGTATTTTATTCTTTTTGATGCAATTGTGAATGGAATTGTTTTTGTGATTTCTCTTTCTGCTAGTTCATCGTTAAGTGTATCAGAAGTCAACAGATGTCTATGTATTAATTTTGTGTCCTGCAACTTTGCTGCATTCAGATATTAGATGTAGTATTTTGGGAGTGGATTCATTAGGGTGTTTTATGTACAATATCATGTCATCTGCAAACAGGGACAGTTTGACTTCTTCCTTGGCAGTCTAGATGCCTTGTATTTCTTTGTGTTGTCTGATTGCCGTGGCTAGGACCTCCAGTACTATGTTGAATAAAAGCAGGGAGACTGGGCATCCTTGTCTTATTCCTGATCTGAAAGGAAAAGCTTTCAGCTTCTTGCTGTTAAGTGTGATGTTGGCTATGGGTTTGTCATATATGGCCTTTATTATGTTGAGGTACTTGCCCTCTATACCCACTTTGTTGAAGATTCTTATCATGAATGGATGTTCAATTTTGTCAAAAGCTTTTTCAGCATGTAAATGATGGTGTGGTTTTTGGCCTTTTTGTTGATGTGGTGGATGATGTTGATGGATTTTCTAATGTTGTATCATCCTTGCATCCCTGGGATGAATTCCACTTGATCATGGTGTATGATCCTCTTGATGTATTTTTGAATTTGGTTTGCTAATATTTTGTTGAGTATTTTTGCATGTATGTTCATCAGGGATATTGGTCTGTAATTTTCTTTTTTTGTGGTGTCTGCCTGGTTTTGGTATTAGAGTGATGTTGGCCTTGTAGAATGAGTTTGGGAGTATTTCCTCCTCTTTTACTTTTTCAAAAACTTTAATCTGCAGTGAAACCATCTGGTACAGGGATTTTGTTCTTAGGTAGTTTTTTGATTACCAGTTCAATTTGTTTGCTGGTAATTGGTCCATTCAGATTTTCTGTTTCTTCCTGGGTCAGCCTTGGAAGGTTGTATTTTTCTAGAAAGTTGTCCATTTCTTCTAAGTTATCCAGTTTGTTACCATACAGTTTTTCATAGTATTCTCTCATAATTCTTTGTATTTCTGTGGTGTCTGTAGTGATTTTTCCTTTCTCATTTCTGATTCTGTTTATGTATGTAGAATCTCTTTTTTTTCTTGGTAAGTCTGGCTAGGGGTTTTTCTATTTTGTTTATTTTCTCAGAGAACCAGCTCTTGGTTTCATTAACTTTTTCTATTGTTTTATTTTTCTCAATTTTATTTATTTCTTCTCTGATCTTTATTATGTACCTCCTCCTGCTGACTTTGGGCATCATTTGTTCTTCTTTTTTCCAGTTTCAATAATTGTGACTTTAGACTATTCATTTGGAATTGTTCTTCCTTCTTTAAATAGTCCTGAATTGCTATGTACTTCCCTCTTAGCACGGCCTTCACTGCATCCCACAGGTTTTTGTGGTGTTGAATTGTTGTTGTTATTTGTCTCCATATATTGCTCGGTCCATATATTGCTCAGTGGGGGAATCTAGTAAGCATAATGTTGTTCAAGTTATTGTACATTAAGGATACAAAAAAAAGATATATGAGGATTACTGCAAAAAACTAAATTATGTGGTGGTGGTTCTGGTTATTATTATTATTTGGTCATGGATCCATTGATTTTTTAGGATCATGTTATTAAGCCTCCATGTGTTTGTGCACTTTTTCATTTTCTTTGTGTAATTTATTTCTGTTTTCATACCTTTGTGATCTGAGAATCTGGTTGGTACAATTTCATTCTTTTTTAATTTACTGAGGTTCTTTTTGTGGCCTTGTATCTGATCTATTCTTGAAAATGTTACATATGCAGTTGAGAAGAATGTGTTGCATTCTGTAGATGTCCATTAAGTCCATCTGTTCTAAAACGTTGTTCAGTACCTGTGTCTCTTTGCTTATTTTCTGTCTGGTTGATCTGTCCTTGAGAGTGAGTGGTGTGTTGAAGTCTTGTAAAATGAATGCATTGCTTTCTATTTCCTCCTTTATTTCTGTTAGTATTTGTTTCACATATGTAGGTGTTGGGTGCATTGATATTTATAATGGTTATAGTATCTTGTTGGATTGACCTCTTTATCATTAAGTAATGTCCTTCTTTGTCTCTTGTTACTTTCTTTGTTTTGAAGTCTAATTTGTCTTATACAAGTACTGTAGCTCCTGCTTTTTTCTCCCTATTAGTTGCATGAAATATGTTTTTCCATCCCTTTACTTTGAGTCTGTGTATGTCTTTGGGTTTGACGTGAGTCTGTTGTAGGCAGCATAGAGATGGGTCTTGTTTTTTTATCCATTCAGTGACTGTGTCTTTTGATTGGTGCATTCAGACCGCTTACATTTAGGGTGATTATTGATAGGTATATACTTATTGCCATTGCAGGCTTTAGATTCGTGGTTACCAAAGGTTCAGGGTTAATTCCCTTACTGTCTAACAGTCTAATTCCCTGACAATCTAACAGTCTAATTTAACTCACTTCGTATGCTATTACAAGCAGAACCTAAAGGTTCTTTTTTTTTCCCTCCTTTTTCTTCCCCCTCCATTCTTTCTATGTTAGGTATCATATTGTGTACTCTTTGTCTATTCCTTGGGTGACCTCCATTTAGCCTGTAGAGGTGGTTTTTGGGAAGTAAATTCTCAGATTTTGCTTATCTGAAAATTGTTTAATCCTTCCTTCAAATTTAAATGATAACCTTGCCAGGTACAGTATTCTTGATTCGAGGCCCTTCTGCTTCATTGCATTAAATGTATTATGCCAGTCCCTTCTGGCCTGTAAGGTTTCTGTTGAGAAATCTGATGACAGCCTGATGGATTTTCCTTTGTATGTGATCTTTTTTCTCTCTCTGGCTGCTTTTAAAAGTCTTATCTTTATCCCTGATCTTTGCCATTTTGATTATTATATATCTTAATGTTGTCTTCCTTGGGTCCCTTGTGTTGGGAGATCTGTGCACCTCCATGGTTTGACAGACTATCTCCTTCCCCAGATTAGGAAAGTTTTCAGTAATTACCAACTCAGTGACGCTTTCTATCCCTTTTTCTCTCTCTTCTTCTGGTATCCCTATAATGCGAATATTGTTCTGTTTTGATCGGTCACACAGTTCTCTCAATATTCTTTCATTCTTGGAGATTCTTTTTTCTCTCTGTGCCTCAGCTTCTTTGTATTCCTCTTCTCTAATTTCTATTCCATTTACCATCTCTTCTACTACATCTAAGCTGCTTTTAAGTCCCTCCATTGTATGTTTCATTTCAGGTATGAAATTTCTTAATGATTGAATCTCCATCTTAATTTGTTCCTGAGTTCTTGAATATTTTTCTGTACTTCCATGAGCATGTTTATGATTTTTATTTTAAACTCCCTTTCAGGAAGATTGATGAGTTCAGTTTCATTTGGCCCTTTTTCTGGGGTTTGTGGGATTTTGGTCTGAACCAGGTTCCTTTGACGTTTAATATTTCTATGTGGTCTCCTCTAGTACCCAGAAGCTCTAGCCTCTGGAGCTGCTCAGCCACTAGAGTGAGACTGGGCGTCGTAAGGGAGTGGCACTGGTGCTGGGGTCAGGAAAGAGCTGTTTCCGGAATCCCGTCTGCAGTGCCTGCTCCAGTATTAGAGGCAATAGTCCAAGCACAGAGGTGTAATCCTCTATGCTTTCCGTCTCTAGGTTTTGTAGGCGGGTCCTCCCTGTGGCTGGCCTGACACCAGCACAGTGACTGCCAGTTTGTGAGCCAGTGCCTGCACGTCAGGAGGAAAGCTCAGCAGGCTGTGTGTCACAGTCAGGGGTCCTCAGAGCCGAGTAGCCAGCCAGAGGGAGGGAGCACCTGAAGTTCCTCAAAGTTCCTAACCTTCAGGGCAGAGCGTGCCCAGACAACCTTGTCCACCTATCCCTTCTCCTGTGCCACAAGCTCTGTGCAAACCCTGCCCCTTCAGCAGCGCTCCAGCTGCTAGGAAGCCTCTCACACCACCTGCCTTTCCTTTGTCCCAGAGTGGCCAGATGTGGATCCCCGTCCTTCACAAACAGCCGGAATCTCAGTCTCTCAAGCACTCCACCTGTCCCAGCTCCCCAACCCTATCAACCTCCAGAGCACCACACAATGTAGGTTTGTGCTCCAAAGCAGACCTCCCGGGCTGGGTGTTCCATAGTCCCAAGCTTCCACCCCCTTCTCCACTCCATTTCTCTTCCTCCCGCTGGTGAGCTGGGGGTGGGGGAAGGCCTTTGGTCCTCCTGGATCAAGGCTTTGGTATGTTACCCTGTTTCCTGAGGTCTGCTCTGTTTTTGAGGTCTTTCTGTAGTCTGGTGTAGCCTTCTTTCCTGTTGCTGTTTTATGGTTAGTTGTATTAACTATATGTTCATACTATATATGGTTTTGGGAGGAGTTGTCTGTCTCACCTCTCATGCCTCCATCTTGAATCTCCTCTCTCATTTGTTTTTTACTGCTTTATTTTCTAAATCAAGAGGGTTTAATTTTTTCAATTGTTCGGTTAATTCCTTCTTTACTAAGTACATTGATTATGTTAGTAAATTATAAACAAATACAAGTGATTTACACTTAAAGTCTGGTTACAGTAAGGGCATGATTATTTTGAAGAGATAAGACTTCAAGGAGGGTCATTTCGGGTTAGAACTTGGGAGCAGAGCATAAAGAAGCATTTGTCTACATGGAGGTAATACTTGAAGTCATTGGTGAGAATAGCTCTGCTTTTATAGATTAAACATAGAAGAGATGGAGAAGTTAATATCTTTAATAGAGAAGAAATAGATAAACAAGTTGTTTCACTTGAGGCTTTCAGCCCTAGGCAAGTTCACTGTGGATTCGGTGAGACCAAAAAATGCCAACAGAATGTTGGGGATAAAAAGGGGCTCATACCAAGCTTTATTGGCAGGTCAGGTGCTAGAATCACATCTGCCTCTACATGCAGCAAGCCCATCTCAGTCTCTGCCCTGCTCCAGTCTCTGCCTCTCCTCTCTTCTCTAGGCTCCCTCTTAGCACTGAGGAGCCTCTTTTTTATAGCAATACCGGCAGTAATGGCTTATTGCCAATGGGTATGCAAGCATATGCCTGCACAGTAGGCTAAGTATTATCTCATTGCACTGTACACAGTGGGTATCAGGTGAGGATACTGACCATGAAACTTACATTTTTCCTACACTACACTCCTCCAGGAGTCTTGCCTCCAGGAGTCTACACACCCTCAATCTCTTGCAATGGTCCCCATGGGAGAAAGCTGGAGCATTGTAAGCAGATCCCATAACAGCAACAGAGGCTGTAACGATATACAAATAACAGCAAATTATAATAATATTCATCCTCAAACCTGAAGAGATTGATTGACACCAAGTTGTCATTCCAGCCATATTCAAACCAATCGTTCTCACATGAGTCCATGGCTCGCACTTTTCACAGGAGGCCATTAGCAGAACTGGTAGGGGCTCTGTGCACACTCAGCAAGCAGCGGTTTTTGCTAGAGTATGTGCCCAGTCCACAAAGACATTAGAGGAGATTAATCTTAAGGATGATAAGTCACACGTTTTAATGACATCAGCTTAGGCAAATCTTGTCTATCAGGTAGGCTACATGCAGGAGAAAGGTCCTATGATAGAATTGTGGCAGGGAGGGGGTCCCAGGAAACTGTTCATACACAAGGAAATTGCGAGGATGAAAGGTAACTTAAGCCAAGGACATTAATTATAATTACTGATAAATGTTATAGAAAACTCACAGAGAATGCAGTCAGAGAAAAGATATATTTGACTTAAACAGCATTAAAAGCCTTAGAGAGAAAAGGCAATAGAAGGGCTGCTATATTTGTTGCCTTTTTTCTTCCTAGAACATAAAACCTCTAATTTTTGAATGCTTACTAATTTCTTCAGAGGTGTTTCTCAACTGTGAATCACTGTTTTCATGACAATGTCAACCAGACTTGAAAGTTTGTTTTAATATTAGAGAAGGGATATGCATTTTGGTAGTATGTATAAATTATAGAAGCTTCTTAGAGTCAACATTCTTTTGAAAGGTATTAGGAAAGAGAAAATCACAATTAGATAGATGTTAGGTACTTTGCATATAGTTTAATTGCGTCTTGAGTAATACCAAATTTATCCACTTTGTAATGTTTCTTGGGCAGGAAGTACTATTATTCTCTTTTTGTTTTGCCAGGAACACCTTTGTCCTGGAATATTGTGGTGAGGTGCTTGATCATAAAGAGTTTAAAGCCCGGGTAAAGGAGTATGCACGAAACAAAAACATCCACTACTATTTCATGGCCCTGAAGAATGATGAGGTGAGCAGCAAGAATGTGTCTCTTGAAACAAATCTAGAAATTGTTGAGTTTGAAAGCGTCATTCGTAAGGACTGATCTCTAAAATATGTGACAAAAATGAGGGGCAGAACAGTTTGTTTCTATTTGTTAACTGAAAGTATGGGAGAGAGAGATACTTACATATATATGTGAATGTAAATATACATGCCTTATATTCCAACTCTTAAAAATCATTGATAACCCTAGAGAGCCTTATTTAATATCAGTATTTATTATATTAAAAATTAAAGCTGAGAATTTGAAGAATATTAAATCATTTTAAAAACATGCTCATTATATGTTGACACAACATGCTTTTGTGAAAACAAAGTATTTTCAAAAAAATAATTTAAAAATTTATATCTGGCTTGAATTTAGCTGGATTTTCACATCTGCCTCCACATTCAGTCTGGAAATGCAAATTCTAGGATCTTACTCCAGATCTGATTGATTTAACTCTGAGGGTGGGCCCAGCAAGAGTTTTTAACAAGCTTTCCAGGGGATATACACTCAAATTTGAGAGCTAGTCCACTATGGTATAGCATGCACTTTATTTATTTATTTATTTTTATTTTGGTGTCATTAATATACAATTACCTGAGCAACATTGTGGTTACTAGATTCCCCCCAGTATCAAGTCCCCACCACTTACCCAATTACAGTCACTGTCTATCAGTGTAGTAAGATGCTATAGAATCATTAGTCTTCTCTGTGCTATACTGCTAGCATGCACTTTAAAATGAAGTTTTTTACCCATGGAGTGAGATTGGAATATAAGAGGATATAAGAAATAGCTAAAAAGTAAATTGGAGCAACACTGATAGAAAAGGAGATTATTTTGCGCACAGGTAAATTGTTTATAGTTAGCAGATCTTCCAGAGGAAGCAATCTGATATTTGGTACTTTGATGTACAAAGTAGTATGAGAGTTCTCTAAAGGAAAGGGGATAGGGATGTGGTCTTACATTTGCCTAATGCCTTCCCTTTGCAAAATGCAAGTGTATATTAATGTCTTGTTTTTAAACCTTTAATTATCCTTTTCCTTAGATAATAGATGCCACTCAGAAAGGAAATTGCTCTCGCTTCATGAATCACAGCTGTGAACCGAACTGTGAGACTCAAAAAGTAAGTTGTGGTAGATGTAGAGTTTGGAATATTTCCTCAAGATTGATGTGCTGACCATTAATTTTTTATTCTGTATCATAGGTACCTATGAATTTCACTTTTGAACCATTTTAATAACTTTTTTCCTGCTTTGTTTTGTTGTTAAATTTTTATTTTGAAATAAGTTTAGATTTATAAAATAATAGTTCAGAAACAGTTCCTATATAACATCCTTCACCTAGCTTCCCCAGTAGTGCAGTGTTCCCATACACCATCCTTTACCTAGTTTCCCCTAATGTTCACATTGTATATAACCATAATAAAATTACCCTATCTAGGAAATAATATTCACTATTAACTAATTTAAAGACCTAATTCAACTTTTGCCACCTGTCATTTTTCTGGCCAAGGATACAACCCAGGAACTCCTGTTGCATTTAACTGCCACCTTTCTTTGCACATAAATTTTAGATATTACTTAAAAGGTACCAAAATATAAAACTGAGTTTTAATTTTGATGAAGTCCAGATTTTTATATTCAGATTTTTATCAGATTCCTATCCAGGAGCCGAATTTGACTTTTCAAATAGCATTTATAAAGGGCTGAATGGCCACCGATGAGAATTACATTTGATGTGCTTGTGAGTACACGGCTTCTCATCAACAAGGCCAGGCTTTGAGTCTTGCTTAACTTCCTATCCCTGTGGCTGACACATAGTTAACTCTTGATAAATCTGTTTGTTAAATTTCGTAAGACATTTTGAGATTTTAAGAAAATACATATCTTTTTCAGGTCAAGAAAGCTATGGACCCACTCCCTAGAAAAATGTATATCAGTGATTCTCTCTCTTGTTGAGATGGTTGTTTTTAATTCCTGGATATTTTTTGCCCTTTGATCAGTATCAGAATAGATCTTAGATAAGGCTCTTCTAAAAGGTGAGCCATATAACAAATAGCAGAACCAGTCTGGAATCATTTAACCTAAGTTCTGGTTCTAGTTTTGCCTGTAGCTGATAGCCAAACGTCTAGCGGTGAGACTCCAATTGTACTGCGTCCCTTCATCTCTTTAAGGCTGGTTTTTTCCTTCAGTAACATGGTCAGATGGTCTGGACAAGAACTCTACATCCGAATTATATCTACTTTTTGTTTGTTTGTTATCATTAATCTACAATTACATGAACATTATGTTTACTACGGTCCCCCTTCACCAAGTCCCCCCGACATGCCGCATTACAGTCACTGTCCACCAGCATAGTAAGATGTTGTAGAATCACTACTTGTCTTCTCTATGTTGCACAGCGCTCCCCATTCCCCCCCCCACATTATACATGCTAATCGTAATATCCCCTTTCTTCTTGCCCACCCTTATCCCTCCCTTCCCTCCCATTCTCCCCATTCCCTTTCCCTTTGGTAACTGTTAGTCCATTCTCAGGTTCTATGATTCTGCTGCTGTTTTGTTCCTTCAGTTTTTCTTTGTTCTTATACTCCACAGATGAGTGAAATCATTTGGTACTTGTCTTTTTCCCCTTCGCTTATTTCACTGAGCATAATACCCTCTAGCTCCATCCATGTTGTTGCAAATGGTAGGATTTGTTTTCTTTTTATGGCTGAATAATATTCCATTGTGTATATGGACCACATCTTCTTTATCCATTCATCTACTGATGGACCCTTAGGTTGCTTCCATTTCTTGGCTATTGTAAATAGTGCAGCGATAAACATAGGGGTTTATCTGTCTTTTCAAACTGGGCTGCTGCATTCTTATGGTAAATTCCTAGAAGTGGAATTCCTGGGTCAAATGGTATTTCTATTTTGAGTTTTTTGAGGAACCTCTATACTGCTTTCCATAATGGTTGAACTAATTTACACTCCCACCAGCAGTGTAGGAGGGTTCCCCTTTCTCCACAACCTCGCCAACATTTGTTGTCTTTTGGACAGTAGCCATCTTAACTGGTGTGAGGTGATATCTCATTGTGGTTTTAATTTGCATTTCTCTGATAACTAGCGATGTGGAACATGTTTTCATGTGTCTGTTGGCCATCTGAATTTCTTCTTTGGAGAACTGTCTTTTCAGCTCCTCTGCCCATTTTTTAATTGGATTATTTGCTCTATGTTTGTTGAGGTGCGTGAGCTCTTTATCTATTTTGGATGTCAAGCCTTTATCGGATCTGTCATTTACGAATATATTCTCCCATACCGTAGGGTACCTTTTTGTTCTATTGATGGTGTCCTTTGCTGAACAGAAGCTTTTCAGCCTGATACAGTCCCACCTCTTCATTTTTGCTTGTTTCCCTTGCCCAGGGAGATATGTTCATGAAGAACTCGCTCATGTTTATGTCTAAGAGATTTTTGCCTGTTTTTTTCTAAGAGTTCTATGGTTTCATGACTTACATTCAGGTCTTTGATCCATTTTGAATTTACTTTTGTGTATGGGGTTAGACAGTGATCCAGTTTCATTCTCTTACATGTAGCTGTCCAGTTTTGCCAGCACCATCTGTTGAAGAGACTGTCATTTCCCCATTATATTTCCATGGCTCCTTATTGAATATTAATTGGCCATATATGTTTGGGTTAATGTCTGGAGTCTCTATTCTGTTGCACTAGTCTGTGGCTCTATTCCTGTGCCAGTACCAAATTGTCTTGATTACTATGGCTTTGTAGTAGAGCTTGAATTTGGGGAGTGAGATCCCCCCACTTTATTCTTCCTTCTCAGGATTGCTTTGGCTATTCGGGGTCTTTGGTGTTACCATATGAATTTTTGAACTATTTGTTCCAGTTCGTTGAAGAATGTTGTTGGTAATTTGATAGGTATTGCATCAAGTCTGTATATTGCTTTGGGCAGGATGGCCATTTTGATGATTTTAATTCTTCCTAGCCAAGAACATGGGATGAGTTTCCATTTGTTAATGTCCTCTTTAATTTCTCTTAAGAGTGTCTTATAGTTTTCAGTGTATAGGTCTTTCACTTCCTTGCTTAGGTTTAGTCTTAGGTATTTTATTCTTTTTGATGCAATGGTGAATGGAATTGTTTTCCTGATTTCTCTTTCTATCGATTCATTGTTAGTGTATAGGAAAGCCACAGATTTCTGTGTGTTAATTTTGTATCCTGCAACTTTGATGTAGTCCGATATCAGTTCCAGTAATTGTGGATTGGAGTCTTTAGGGTTTTTTATGTACAGTATCATATCATCTGCAAATAGTGACAGTTTAACTTCTTCTTTACCAATCTGGATTCCTTGTATTTCTTTGTTTTGTCTGATTGCCGTGGCTAGGAACGCCAGTACTATGTTGAATAACAGCGGGGAGAGTGGGAATCCCTGTCTTGTTCCCGATCTCAGAGGAAAAGCTTTCAGCTTCTCGCTGTTCAGTATGATGTTAGGTATGGGTTTATCATATATGGCCTTTATTACGTTGATGTACTTGCCCTCTACACCCATTTTGCTGAGAGTTTTTATCATGAATGGATGTTGAATTTTGTCGACTGCTTTTTCAGCATCTATGGAGATAATCATGTGGTTTTTGTCCTTTTGTTGATGTGGTGGATGATGTTGATGGATTTTCAAATGTTGTACCATCCTTGCATCCCTGGGATGAATGCCACTTGGTCATGGTGTATGATCCTTTTGATGTATTTTTGAATTCGGTTTGCTAATATTTTGTTGAGTATTTTTGCATTTACATTCATCAGAGATATTGGTCTGTAATTTTCTTTTTTTGTGGTGTCTTTGCGTGGTTTTGGTATTAGGGTGATGTTGGCTTCATAGAATGAGTTTGGGAGTATTTCCTACTCTTCTATTTTTTGCAAAACTTTAAGGAGAATGGGTATTATGTCTTCTCTGTATGTCTGATAAAATTCCAAGGTAAATCGATCTTGCCCGGGGGTTTTGTTCTTGGGTAGTTTTTTGATTACCGCTTAAATTTCGTTGCTGGAAATTGGTCTGTGTAGATTTTCTGTTTCTTTATGGGTCAGTCTTGGAAGGTTGTATTTTTCTAGGAAGTTATCCATTTCTCCTAGGTTTTCTAGTTTCTTAGCATATAGGTTTTCATTGTAGTCTCTAATAATTCTCTGTATTTCTGTGGAGTCTGTTGTAATTTTTCCTTTCTTGTTTCTGATTCTGTTGATGTGTGTTGATTCTCTTTTTCTCTAAAAAGTTTGGCTAGAGGCTTATCTATTTTGTTTATTTTCTCAAAGAACCAGCTCTTGGTTTCACTGATTTTTTCTTTTGTTTTATTTTTCTCAATTTTGTTTATTCTCTAATCTTTAGTATGTCCCTCCATCTGCTGACCTTAGGCTTCATTTGTTCTTCTTTTTCCAATTTTGATAATTGCGATGTTAGACTATTCATTTGGGATTGTTCTTCCTTCTTTAAGTATGCCTGGATTGCTGTATACTTTCCTCCTAAAACTGCTTTTGCTGCGTCCCACAGAAGTCACGGCTTTGTGTTGTTGTTGTCATTTGTTTCCATATATTCCTTGATCTCTATTTTAATTTGTTCGTTGATTCATTGATTATTTAGGAGCATGTTGTTAAGCCTCCATGTGTTTGTGAGCCTTTTTGCTTTCTTTGTACAATTTACTTCTAGTTTTATACCTTTGTGGTCTGAAAAGTTGGTTGGTAGCATTTCAATGTTTTTGAATTTACTGAGGTCCATGTGCCCTTGAGAAGAATGAGTATCCTGTTGCTTTTGGTTGTAGAGTTCTATAGATGTCTATTAGGTCCATCTGTTCTAGTGTGTTGTTCAGTGCCTCCGTGTCCTTACTTATTTTCTGTCTGGTGGATCTGCCTTTTGTAGTGAATGGTTTGTTGAAGTCTCCGAAAATGAATGCATTGCATTCTGTTTCCTCCTTTAATTCTCTTAGTATTTATTTCACATATGTTGGTGCTCCTGTGTTGGGTGCATATATATTTATAATGGTTATATCCTCTTGTTGGACTGAGCCCTTTATCATTATCTAATGTCCTTTATTCTTGTTACTTTCTTTGTTTTGAAGTCTATTTTGTCTGATACTAGTACTGCAACACCTGCTTTCTTCTCCCTGTTGATTGCATGAAATATCTTTTTCCATCCCTTGACTTTTAGTGTGTGCTTGTCTTTGGGTTTGAGGTGAGTTTCTTGTAAGCAGCATATAGATGGGTCTTGCTTTTTTATCCATTCTGTTACTCTGTGTCTTTTGATTGGTGCATTCAGTCCATTTACATTTAGAGTGACTCTTGAAAGATATGTACTTACTGCTATTGCAGGCTTTAAATTCGTGGTTACCAGAGATTCAAGGTTAGCTTTTTTAGTATCTTACTGTCTAACTTAACTTGCTTATTGAGCTGATCTTTACGTCTCTCCCTTCTTATTTCTCCTCCTCCATTCTTTATATGTTGGTTGTTTTATTCTATGCTCTTTTGTGTTTCCTTTAACTGCTTTTGTGGGCAGTTGATTTTATTTTTTGCCTTTAGTTAGTATTTGTTTGGTCTGCTTTCTTTGCTGTGATTTTATTTCCTCTGATGACATCTATTTAATCTTAGGAGTGCTCCCATCTAGAACAGTCCCTCTAAAATACCCTGTAGAGGTGGTTTGTGGGAGGTAAATTCCCTCAACTTTTGCTTCTCTGGGAATTGTTTATCCCTCCTTCATATTTAAATGATAATAGTGCTGGATACAGTATTCTTGTTTCAAGGCTCTTCTGTTTCATTGCATTAAATATATCATGCCATTCTCTTCTGGCCTGTAAGGTTTCTATTGAGAAGTCTGATGATAGCCTGATGGGTTTTCCTTTGTAGGTGACCTTTTTCTTCTCTCTAGCTGCCTTTAAAACTCTGTCCTTGTCCTTGATCTTTGCCATTTTAATTATTATGTGTCTTGATGTTGTCCTCCTTGGGTCCCATCTATTGGGAGTTCTGTGTACTTCCGTGGTCTGAGCGATTATTTCCTCCCCCAGTTTGGGGAAGTTTTCAGTAATTATTTCTCCAAAGACACTTTCTGTTCCTTTTCTCTCTTCTTCTTCTTCTGGTACCCCTATAATGCAGATATTATTCCTTTTGGATTGGTCACATAGTGTTCTTAATATTGTTTAATTCCTTGTGATCCTTTTGCCTGTCTCTGCGTCAGCTTCTATGCATTCCTGTTCTCTGGTTTTTATTCCATCAATGGCCTCTTGGATCTTATCCATTCTGCTTATAAATCCTTCCAGAGATTGTTTCATTTCTGTAATCTCCCTCCGGATGTCATCTCTTAGCTCTTGGATATTTCTCTCTAGCACCGTCAGCATGGTTATGACCTTTATTTTGAATTCTTTTTCAGGAAGATTGGTTATGTCTATCTCCTCAGGGATTGACTCTGTGATTTTGGTCTGTATCAAATTCTTCTCCCTTTTCATGGAGATAGAGGTAGTTGTGGGGAGCTGGCGCGTGTGTCGGCTGTGAGAATGTCTCTTCTTGCTGGTTTGTGGCCTTCATCTCCTGGGAGAACAGCGACCTCTAGCAGCTTGTGCTGGGCAGCTGCACGCAGATGGGGTGTCTGATTCTTGCCTGGCTGCTGTGGTGTTTAGCTCCGTGGTTGCTGTGGGCGTGCCCAGCCTCAGTCCGCTGCTCCAATATGGCGGAGCCATGTCGGACTGGTAACAGGCGGGAGGCTCTTAATGGCTGTGAGGGGCCTCTGAGCTGCGCTGCTGCCCAGGGGTTTAGGGCGCCCAGAGTTCCCTGGGATTTGCAGCTGCTGGGCTACGTATCCGCAGGACGCTTCCGTCCAGCTGTGGGGTCCCTGTCCCTTTAAGACTTTCAAAAAGCACTCTCTTCTTTGTCCCAGGGGCACTGGCTGTGGGGACCCGCTCACAGGTCTTACTCTCCTGTTTCCCTAGTATCCAGCACACCACACACTGTGTCTGTGCTCTGGTGAGAATGGCTAGGGCTGGCTGTTTAGCAGTCCTGCGCTCCCTCTTCTTCCCTACTCCAACAACTCTCCTCCCGCTGGGAGCTGGGCAGAGGGGTGCTCCAGTCCTGCTGGGCCGCAGCTTGTATCTTACCCCCTTTGCGAGGCGCTGGGTTCTCACAAGTGTGGATGTAGTCTGGCTGTTGTCCTGTGTCTTCTGGTCTCTCTTTTAGGAATAGTTGTTTGTGTTGTCTTTCTGAAAATATATATGGTTTTGGGAGGAGATTTCTGCTTCTCTACTCAGGCCGCCATCTTCCCGAATTGTATCTTAATATGTTTCTGGAACAAAGTCTGACCCCTGTATGTTTACCCCCGGTTAGTTCTTGAGTTTTATGCATCTGTTCTGATACTTCCTTTCCTTTCACTACACTTAGCCTTGTGACCATTGCTTCATGAAATTAAACTTTTGAGATGATGGCTTCCCTGGTCCCACACACCATCTTATATTAGAAGGTTGTTACTTTTAACATAAGGTAATATAGATTTGCCTTTTGTAATTGACACGAAACACTCCCTATTTGCCCATTTTTAGTATAAGTGAATGTTTACTGTGTGGAAATATGCAGTAAGAAAAGTTAAAATAATAGTTACTTATATTAGAAATTATAGGTGGTGATATTCAGTCAGGTAGTTCATTAAATAAGAGTAATACTTAAATTTGTTAGTTTATTTAAAGAAAAAAGTTCTCCATTTGTTATTTGGAAAAGAATTATCTAAAAGGCGCATGGGTGATTAAGGCAGATGATCTTTTAAAAAATATATGTAGATTAATTGGTTACTAATTTCTTTTCTTTTAAAAACATCTCAGTGGACTGTGAATGGACAACTGAGGGTTGGGTTTTTTACCACCAAACTGGTTCCATCAGGCTCAGAGTTAACATTTGACTATCAGTTCCAAAGATATGGGTGAGTATTGTTTCTATTCAGCTTTGCAGCTTCTGATGGGGTAATAGACTATTCAGATATAGAGGTATAGAACTTTAACGTGAGTTGCTAAAAAGTTACATGTACTGTTAACTCTTACATCTATAGAGTACTGTTTTGGTTTTTTGTTTTTCGTGTATATGACACATCTGGCCACTGAGGGATATTGTTTAGGAACTATATAGTTTTCCTCTGAACTTCATGCTGTCTTATTTATATGATTTTGCTTCTAACATTTAAAAAACTTTATTATAGAAGTGTCAGCTGTGTGTGTGTGCATATGTATAGAGAATAGTATAATAAATCTCTGTGTATCCATCATTTATCTGTTAATTATCAATTCATGACTAATCTTTTGTCTCATCTATGCCACCTTGTATTCTGAAAAATAATGTTACCTAAGTGTGTCTGTCAAAAACAGTAGCTGGTGGAATAGCAGTGAATAGCTATAGCATCTGTATTGTGGTTTCATAAGACTCCACTAAAAAGAGCAGGGTTCCTTGGAGGAATGTCTAATTTCAGGTTGGAAACAGGAATTGAAGGTAATCCTGAATTATCTTGTCATATCAGGAAACCAGTTATAAAAGATTAGGGAAGGTCATCTCAAAGGGACTGAGGTACTTTGAATAGGCTCCTGTTTAATAAAGTGTTTGAGTTTTTATTAACAAACACTTAAGCATCAATAAAGATAATAACTGCAGTGGTTTGAAATACATTATGTGAAATTCATCACTTTTAATAATATTTTTTAAATAAAACTGCATTTGTCATTGAAGGGAACCAATTCATGATTTTGAAGAATTATTTAAAAATTTAAGAAGGAAAAAAAATCAAGCATTTATCCTGCTGTTGCCAAGTGCATTGTACCTAGGGAGTATCAGGTCAAGGAGTTATTTTAGCTAATAAATGAAGTAGTAATGGTATCTGGTGATACCTTGTGTTAGTGTGGATCTAAGCAGTGGTCAAGTATTTGGGGCGAGTGCCGACTAGAGGTCCATGTTTTTTCTATGTTTATATTGTCCCCTTTGAAGGAAGGGAAATTAGAAATCCATTTGTCATTTCCTGCTCTGTTTATTGAATGATTTATTTTTGTGCCTCTGATTACTGCTGTCATATACTAAATCTATCAGTTTACTTTTGAACTAATCCTTCATTTTTTCTTCAAATGGCTGTGGTCACAGAGTAAATAATGGCAGAAGTGGATTGTGGACTCAGGCCTATCTTCTTTCCACCACTTTTCCTTGACCTCCATGCTTATATTTATTTATTACTATGTTGACTCTTAGTGTCTCATCCTTATGTGATAACTTTTAAGAGTCATGTATTTTTTAGTGTCATATATTAATAATGCATTTTATATCTGTGTATATCTGTTTATAAGAATACATTTTGCTCTATATATCAGTTAAATATTCAATTATAAATGATAATCAACTACTTAAGCAATTTTCTTTGCCCAACTATGTATATGATCTCTTATTTTCATCCATTAGTAGGTACTGCCATAAAATTGAAAAATTACTCATTAACTTCTTGACTAGTTTTATCTAGGTAATAAGATTAGAAAAAGAATGAATATTTTTTAAGAACAATTTTCAGGCATTTCCATCAGATAGTGTCAGATTTGTTAGGGTCTCTTAACATAATAAAGTGTTTTTTCCTTTAGGCTGCATTGACTTCTCTCTTGTATGTAATTATTGTCAGTATTTTTATGTGGTCATAGTCTGATGTCTTTCCTATGCCCCTTGAACAGAAAAGAAGCTCAGAAATGTTTCTGTGGGTCAGCTAATTGCCGGGGTTACCTGGGAGGAGAGAACAGAGTCAGCATCAGAGCAGCAGGAGGAAAAATGAAGAAGGAACGATCTCGTAAGAAGGATTCAGTAAGTATTCCACCTTTCATTCAACTTTAACCATACACATTTTTTAAAATTGAACTATCATTAATTTATAATCTTATAGTAGTTTTAAATTTACAACACAGTGGTTCAACAGTTACCCATATTATTAAATCCTCATCCCCAGTAGTGTAGTTACTATCTGTCAACATAAGAAGATGTTACAGAATCATTGGCTATATTCTCCATGCTGCCCTTTCCTCCCCATGACCAGTTTATATTATGATGGAGAATTTTTGTGCTCCTGTATCCCCCTCCCACTCCCCACCCATCCACCATACACATTTTAAGCAAGGAAGTAGCTTTTCTAATTGAGGTTTGAAAAGTCAAACTACAAACAGATATTTAGGGTCAGATGAGATAATCCTGGAAAGGAAGTATGCTTGCTATTTTTATTTCAGGTTCATAGAGATTAGAATTGGATACTGAGTACTATTGAAGAAATCTTAAAAACACATGAGCTAATAGTTTTTCAGAGCCTGTAAAACTTCTAATCCTAAGGACAAATAAAATGTTTATTTGTTAGCTTACCTAAGTCTAATCTGCATTCCCAGTCTTTTAATATTGGTTTGTCTTTTGTTTGGAACTCTTAAGTTTGCCAAGTGTCCTTAAATCTCTGAAAATCCTCTTTGGATTGTAAGATGAGTTTTGAAAGGTAACAAACAAATCAACAGAGAGAAAAGGAAATTTAAATAGACTATATTAGAACAACAATTTTTTTATTAAATTATAATACTATTTGATAGTAAAACAGTAGCCTTTTTTCTACCCCAGCTCATGAGTCACTGATGGAGGCAGAAAGTATCTTGTTATTTAAGGGATTCTTACATAGGATAAGGATTTTTTGTTGTTTTTAAAAATCCCCCTTCCAGGAACCCTCCTACACTGCTGGTGGGAATGTAAATTAGTTGAACCATTGTGGAAAGCAACATGGAGGTTCCTCAAAAAGTTCAAAACAGAAATACCATTTGACCCAGGAATTCCACTTCTAGGAATTTACCCTAAGAATACAGCAGCTCAGTTTGAAAAAGACATATGCACCCCTATGTTTATCGCAGCACTTTTTACAACAGCCACGAAATGAAAGCAACCTAAGTGTCCATCAGTAGATGAATGGATAAAGAAGATGTGGTCCATATACACAATGGAATATTATTCAGCCATAAGAAGAAAACAGATCCTACCGTTTACAACATGGATGGAGCTAGAGGGTATTATGCTCAGTGAAATAAGCCAGGAGGAGATAGACCAGTACCAAATGATTTCACTCATATGTGGAGTATAAGAACAAAGCAAAAACTGAAGGAACAAAACAGCAGCAGAATCACAGAACCTGAGAATGGACTAACAGTTACCAAAGGAGAAGGGTCTGGGGAGGATGGGTGATAAGGGAGGCATTAGGGAGGGGAAAAAGAAAGGGGGCATTACGATTAGCATGTATAATGTGGGGGGGGGCACAGGGAGGGCTGTGCAACACAGAGAAGACAAGTAGTGATTCTACAGCATCTTACTATGCTGATGAACAGTGACTGAAATGGGGTTAGTGAGGGGGACTTGGTGAAGGGGGGAGCCTACTAAACATAATGTTCCTCATATAATTGTAGATTGATACCAAAAAAAGAAAAATCCCCCTTCCATTTTTCTGAGGATCCCTTCACCAGAGCAGTGTTTTTCAGCCTCAGAACCACTTGTGAGGGTCCATAGTAAGAAGGCATATTTCTGGGCCAATCCCCAGACCTAGGAATTTTAGTGAAGGGTGTTAGTCAAATCCCCAGTGATTCTTTTGCAGGTAGCTTATTCCTGGGTGTTTTAGGAACCATTACTATCATGACTTAAAACAACAATCTTACTGCTTACATGAGGAGATAGAAGACATAATGGAAGGAGTGAATAAAAAGTGTAATGGATAAAAGGTGATGTCAGTAAGGCAAATTAATTGGGGAGAACTAAAGAGAATTTGAATTTTGTAAGGAGACACAGCAAACTGCATTGGAAAGGCCCACTTAAAATTTTTAAAAAAGGACCATTAAAGGTATGTAAAAAGGAAAGTTTATAACAAACACTTGGTACATAAACTCATTTAGCTCTTACCGTGAGCCCTTAAAGTAGGTGAAAAGATTATCCCTCTTTTACAGGTGAGAACTAAGGCACAGAGTAGTTATAAGGTCACCTGGTAGGTTATAGGAATTAGCTGGTCTAGCTCTTGTCTTTGCTCTTAACTAATAGGTTGCACTGCAGTCAAGCTGTAGGGAGCAGGCCATCCCCTCTAAGACAGTTGTGGTCATAACAGCCAGTGTTTCTGCATTTTAAAATGTATTGAGTTGTTTTATACAGGGTTTTAGAAATGCATTGGAAAGTATACTATATATGTATATTTCTGCAATTTTTTTAGTTTCATTTTAAAATTTGATCCATGTTGATAAATACTTAAACATTTTCAACTGCTATAAAATTTTTCATCATCATTATAGTAGTTTCTTTACATATATTCCTAGTAATGGACTTGTGTTTTCAATTTTTTGCTCTTAATTGCACAGTTAACATCTTTGCATATGTCTGTTCTGCACATTTTTTTTTTGCAGATTTTTTTTTATTGAAGTATTGTTAATACACAATCTTATCTTGGCTTCAAATGTACATCACAGTGGTTCAACAGTCCCTGTGATCAACTTACATTGTGACTGTCAATTATTGTGCCCTTTTATCCCCCTTCCCTTTACCCACCTTGTTGGTAACTACTAGTCTCAGTGTCTATGATTCTAGTGCTGCTTTGTTCCTTCTGTTTTGCTTTGTTTTTATATTCCACAAATAAGTGAAATCATATGGTATTTGTCTTTCACCACATGGCTTATTTCACTGATCATAATACCTTCTAGATCCATCCATGTTGTAAGTGGCAGGATTTCTTTTCTTTTTATAGCTGAATAATATTCCATTGTGTATATGTAGCACATCTTTTTTTATCCATTTATGTATTGATGGACACTTAGGTTGCTTCCATGTGCACATGTTTCTTTAAGGTGTATCAATGGAAGTGGAGTCACTGGGTCATAGGCTATTACTCAGTCTTCTTGTCTTCACTGTTGGAGGAAACTTTTTTTTAAACTCAAATTAAGATTGCTTTTTATTTTTACCTCTTAAACTATATAGTTAATAGTTTATCAGGACAGCCACAAAATAGTCACTGAACATAGTGACATAAGCTAAACTCCCCATCAAAACTTCTGGCTATTTCATGTTTTCAAAACTTGAATAATAAACACAATTTTTTAAAGCTAAATTATTGGTGGGAAGTGTCCTCGTAATATGGTTTCTTGGGCAGTGTCATATCCCAGTCACACCAATACAGATGGCTATCTACCTTCCTGATAAGATTCAAGAACAAATCCAAGAAACCAATTTGTAGATATTCCTGTTTTCTTGTTTGACTGTTTTTATTGTTGTAATAGTATGCCCATACAATTTAGTGTTATAGGCTTTTATCATTTAATAGACTGAATTAAATGTAACATGAATCGCATCATTTGGTGGCCTAAAGTGATGGGTTGCTCCAGATACGAATTTTAAGCTATTGTGGAACAAAAATATTTTGGTTGAAACTTTGTCCAGATAGAGAAATGACCCAGAATGATTCTAGCTTCCTAGAACACTTATTTGCTTTTGATTGTAACGAAGAGTTTAACTCTGTTTTTACTTGAATTGTTTCGTATTGAAGTTCCCTTCTGCATGCCTAGTCTGAGTTTTGGTCAGTTACAATTGAGTGGAATCACATAAGTAACACCTCTTGAATTCCCAAGAGTGAGTTTTGGGAATTTCTTGGGTAGGGGATGCCTGGAGAGGACAAGAGAAGAGCAGTTTAAAATGCAGTTTTGTGTATTTTAAATATTAACAAGAACACATAATTGTACTGTAGTTTCCATCCCGTATTTTAGCATTTGATCTGTAAGCATTTTTTATTCCTCTTATGATTGTATCTAAACTTACCATAATCCTTAATAAAACAGCTCTTCTAGGACCAAGTGATTGTTTTGGCACATGTCACAAATTAGGTACTTAAATACTTCATTGATGGAGCTATACTAAGTCCCTACTAATATTACCTGATGTTATTCGTAGTTTGTAGTTTGTAAAGTACATACAAGAAATAGTCTGAAACTTCCTTTAGTCTCTTCTGTTTGCATTTGTGAAACAAATTAATGGTAACTAATTTGCACAGTAAAGAAGGCGAAAAGTCACATAAAGAGGAAAGCACACAGCAAACAAGTTACTATTGTTCAGAACATAACAGAGTTCTTACTAATTAGTAAAAAAAATAAACAGCATTAAAGAAAAATAAGCATGGAAAAACTTCCACAGACACTTCACTAATCCAAATAGCCAATAAATATATGTGAAGGTGTTCAACATCACTAATAACCAGGAGAGTACAGATTAAATTGACCAAACATCATTTACATACTCACCAAATTGGTAAAAATTAAGTGTCAAGAAACACCAAGACACATAATAATTAAAATGGCAAAGATCAAGGACAAAGACAGAGTATTAAAGGCAGCCAGAGAGAGAAAAAAGGTCACTTACAAAGGAAAACCCATCAGGCTATCATCAGACTTCTCAACAGAAACCTTACAGGCCAGAAGAGAATGGCATGATATATTTAATCCAATGAAACGAAGGGCCTTGAACTAAGGATACTGTATCCAGCACAAATATCATTTAAATATGAAAGAGGGATTAAACATTTCCCAGACAAGCAAAAGTTGAAGGAATTTGCTTCCCACAATTCACCGCTACAGGGTATTTTAGAGGGACTGCTCTAGATCTCTAGATGGGACCAATCCTAAAAAGAGCACAGAACAAAACACTGAGCATATGAAGAATGGAGGAGGAGGAAAAAAGGGAGAGAAATAAAGACTCATCAGACTGTGTTTATAATAGCTCAATAAGCGAGTTAAGTTAGACAATAAGGTAGTAAAGAAGCTAACCTTGAACCTTTGGTAACGACAAACTTAAAGCCTGCAATGGCAATAAGTACATATCTTTCAATAATCACGCTAAATGTAAATGGACTGAATGCACCAATCAAAAGACAGAGGAATAGATTGGATAACAAAGCAAGACCCATCTATATGCTGCTTAGAAGACACTCACCTCAAACCCAAAGACATGCACAGATTAAAAGTCAAGGGACAGAAAAAGATATTTATGCAAACAGGGAGAAAAAAGCAGCGGTTGCAGTACTAGTATCAGATAAAAGAATTCAAAACAAAGAAAGTAACAAGAGATAAAGAAGGACATTACATAATGATAAAGGGCTCAGTCCAACAAGAGGATATAACCTTTATAAATATATATGCACCCAACACAGAAGCACCAACATATGTGGAACAAATACTAACAGAATTAAAGGAGGAAATAGAATGCAATGCATTCATTTTCGGAGACTTCAACACACCACTCACTCCAAAGGGTAGATCCACCAGACAGAAAATAAGTAAGGACACAGAGGCACTGAACAACACACTAGAACACATGGACCTAATAGACATCTATAGAACTCTACATCCAAAAGCAACAGGATACACATTCTTCTTGAGTGCACATGGAACATTCTCCAGAATAGACCACATACTAGGCCACAAAAAGAGCCTCAGTAAATTCAAAAACATTGAAATCCTACCAACCAACTTTTCAGACCACAAAGGTATAAAACTAGAAATAAATTGTACAAAGAAAGCAAAAAGGCTCACAAACACATGGAGGCTTAACAACATGCTCCTAAATAATCAATGGATCAACGAACAAATTGAAGTAGAGATCCAGCAATATATGGAAACAAATGACAACATCACAAAGCCCCAACTTCTGTGTGATGCAGCGAAAACAGTCTTAGGAGGAAAGTATATAGCAATCCAGGCATATTTAAAGAAGGAAGAACAATTCCAAATGAATAGTCTAATATTATAATTATCGAAATTGGAAAAAGAACAAATGAAGCCTAAGGTCAGCAGTTGGAGGGACATAATTAAAGATCAGAGAAGAAATAAAGTTGAGAAGAATAAAACAATAGGAAAAATCAATTAAACCAAGAGCTGGTTCTTCGAGAAAATAAACAAAACAGATAAGCCTCTAGCCAGACTTATTAAGAGAAAAAGAGAATCAACACACATCAACAGAATCAGAAACGAGAAAGGAAAAATCACGACGGACCCCACAGAAATACAATTATTAGAGAATACTATGAAAACCTATATGCTAAGAAGCTAGAAAACCTAGGAGAAATGGATAACTTCCTAGAAAAATATAACCTTCCAAGACTGACCAAGAAAGAAACAGAAAATCTAAACAGACCAATTTCCAGCAACGAAATTGAAGCAGTAATCAAAAAACTACCCAAGAACAAAACCCCTGGGCCAGATGGATTTACCTTGGAATTTTACCAGACGTACAGAGAAGACATAATACCCATTCTCCTTAAAGTTTTCCAAAAAAATAGAAGAGGAGGGAATACTCCCAAACTCATTCTATGAAGCCAACATCACCCTAATACCAAAACCAGGAAAAGACCCCACCAAAAAAGATAACTACAGACTAATATCCCTGATGAATGTAAATGCAAAAATACTCAACAAAATATTAACAAACTGAATTCAAAAATACATCAAAAAGATCATATACCATGACCAAGTGGGATTCATCCCAGAATGCAAGGATGGTACAACATTCAAAAATCCATCAACATCATCCACCACATCAACAAAAAGGATAAAAACCACATGATCGTCTCCATAGATGCTGAAAAACTTTCGACAAAATTCAACATCCATTCATGATAAAAATTCTCAACAAAATGGGTATAGAGGGCAAGTACATCAACATAATAAAGGCCATATATGATAAACCCACAGCTAACATCATACTGAACAGCGAGAAGCTGAAAGCTTTTCCTCTGAGATCAAGAACAAGACAGGGATACCCACTCTCCCCACTGTTATTCAACATAGTACTGGCGTTCCTAGCCACGGCAATCAGACAAAACAAAGAAATACAAGGAATCCAGATTGGTAAAGAAGAAGTTAAACTGTCACTATTTGCAGATGATATGATACTGTACTTAAAAAACCCTAAAGACTCCACTTCACAACTACTAGAACTAATATCAGACTACAGCAAAGCTGCAGGATACAAAATTAACACACAGAAATCTGTGGCTTTCCTATACACTAACAATGAACTCATAGAAATCAGGAAAACAATTCTATTCACAATAGCATCAAAAAGAATAAAATACCTAGGAATAAACATAACCAAGGAAGTGAAAGACCTATACACTGAAAACTATAAGACAGTCTTAAGAGAAATTAAAAAGAACACTAACAAATGGAAACTCATCCCATTTTCTTGGCTAGGAAGAATTAAAATCGTGAAAATGGCCATCCTGCAGAAAGCAATATACAGATTTGATGCAATGCCTATCAAATTACCAGCAACATTCTTCAACGAACTGGAACAAATAGTTCAAAAATTCATATGGAACCACCAAAGACCCCGAATAGCCAAAGCAATCTTGAGAAGGAGGAATGGAGTCAGGGGGATCTTGCTCCCTAAATTCAGGCTCTACTACAAAGCCACAGTAATCAAGACAATTTGGTACTGGCACAAGAACAGAGCCACAGACCAGTGGAACAGATTAGAGACTCCAGACATTAACCCAAACATATATGGTCAACTACTATATGATAAAGGAGCCCTGGACATACAATGGGGAAAGGACAGTCTCTTCAACAGATGGTGCTGGCAATACTGGATAGCTACATGTAGGAGAATGAAACTGGACCATTGCCTAACCCCATATACAAAAGTAAACTCAAAATGGATCAAAGACCTGAATGTAAGTCATGAAACCATAAAACTCTTAGAAAAAAACATAGGCAAAAATCTCTTAGACATAAACATGAGCGACTTCTTCATGAACATATCTCCCCAGGCAAGGGAAGCAAAAGCAAAAATGAAGAGGTGGGACTATATCAGGCTGAAAAGCTTCTGTACAGCAAAGAACACCATCAATAGAACAAAAAGGTACCCTACAGTATGGGAGAATATATTCATAAATTACAGATTCAATAAAGTGTTGATATCCAAAATATGTAAAGAGCTCATGCACCTCAATAAACAAAAAGCAAATAATCCAGTTAAAAATGGGCAGAGGTGCTGAATAGACAGTTCTCCAAAGAAGAAATTCAGATGGCAAACAGACACATGAAAAGATGTTCCACATCGCTTGTCATCAGAGAAATGCAAATTAAAACCACAATGAGATATCACCTCACACCAGTAACGATCGCCACCATCCAAAACACAAACAACAAGAAATGTTGGCGAGGTTGTGGGGAAAGGGGATCCTTCCTACACTGTTGGTGGGAATGTAAATTAGTTCAACCATTGTGGAAAGCAGTATGAAGGTTCCTCAAAATGCTTAATATAGAAATACCATTTGACCCAGGAATTCCACTTCTAGGAATTTACCATAAGAATGCAGCAGCCCATTTTGAAAAAGACAGATGCACCCCTATGTTTATCGCAGCAGTATTTACAGTAGCCAAGAAATGGAAGCAACCTAAGTGTCCATCAGTAGATGAATGGATAAAGAAGAGGTGGTACATATACGCATTGGAATATTATTCAGGCATAAGACGAAAACAAATTCTACCATTTGCAACAACATGGATGGCTCTAGAGGGTATTATGCTCAGTGAAATAAGCCAGGTGGAGAAAGACAAGTACCAAATGATTTCACTCATCTGTGGAGTATAAGAACAAAGAAAAACTGAAGGAACAAAACAGCAGCAGAATCACAGAATCCACGAATGGACTAAGAGTTATCAAATGGAAAGGGACTGGGGAGGATGGGTCAGAAGGAAGGGATAAGGGCGGGGAAAAAGGAAGGGGGCATTACAATTAGCATGTATAATGTGTGGGGGGTATGGGGTGGGCTCTACAACACAGAGAAGACAAGTAGTGATTTTATAGCATCTTACTAAGCTGATAGACAGTGACTGTGAAGGAGTATGTAAGGGGAACTTGGTGAAGGGAGGAGCCTAGTAAAGATAATGTTCTTCATGTATTTTGGTTCTTCATACCAAAATTACAAAAAAAAAAATTAAGTGTCATGATAAATAAGAACAGCAGGAGATGTCATACACTGCTGTGGTAATGTAATGGATACAGACACTTTTGAAAACATTTTGGCATTACTTACTAAAGGTGAAAGTACATGCAAGGTACGAGCCAGCACTTGTATTACTGGGTGTATAACCAGAGAGAAACTAGTTAAAATGTGTATTGGAAGTCACAGCAGCATTGCTAATAGAGAAAGTAGAAATAGCTCTTAATACGCATTAGCATTAGTATAGATAAGTTACAATGTAATCATGTGGTAACGCCAGTTATGAAAAAATGAAGGAAGTATGGCTGCATGCAACAACATGAATGTCTCTTAAAATATAAGGTTGAATGGAAAAGAAACATGACACAAAGATTTTGTCCAGTATGATTTCATTTCCATAAAGATCAAAAGTAGACAAAACTAATTTATAATATTTAGGGATTTGTATATAAATAATAGACCTATTTAAAAAATAAGAGAACTTTTTCCTAAAATTTAAAAGAGAGATAACCTCGGAGCTCTTCAAGAATGCTGGCAGTGTTCCCCGGTGTTTTGTTTTGTTTTACCTGACTGTTGTTTGTATGGGTATTGTTCGCCTGTTCATTAAATCTATTTATTTCCTAATTGCTTATATGCTTTTCTGTATGTACACTATATTTCATCAGAAAGTGTTAAAAATGGTTCTTGGGCCCATTAAAGATAGTTAATAGCACGAAATACTAAAGTATCAAACAGAATAAATAATTTCTTGGATGATTAACTACTTTGAATAAATTTTTTTAAATTAAGGTTTTAGTTGATATACAATGTTATAAAAGTTTCACATTAACAGCATTGTGGTTACTACATTCACCGATATTATCAAATCCCACACACACACCCCTTTGCAGTCACTGTCCATCAACGTAATAAGATGCTATATAGTCATTACCTTAGAATAAATTTTTTAAGTGCTATGGAATTGTACTGATACATATAAGTTTTCAATTGTCAGTAATTTATTTAAGTACATCCTAATACTTCTTAAACTTTTATGTTAACTTTTAGTTACCTCTAATCCTTTTTGAAGGTGCTGACCCATAAATGATGAAATTATTTAATAAAGTCCTTTAGTAAATGTAAATTAATGGAAGCAGTCAAACTCATTTATGCCCCTATTCCCTCTTCCAGTATCCTAAAAATTATTCATTCCACAATTGATTGTCCACTTGAGTCTTTAGTACACAAAATTAAGGAGCTGTGCCATATCACCACTGGAGTTGGCATCGTTTACATATTTATCAGTACAATGTTAAGCTTATCATTATAGTAGAATTGTTCAGAGGTTCACTTTCTTTATGCAAAACTTTGTTATTTATACTTGTTTATGCATTTTCACTGTTTATTTCATTGATAAGAATATTACTTTATATCCTAGTGGTGCTTTATATATTTAATGTTTATTCAATGAATGAAAGTAACAACTCAATTTTGTTTCTAGGTTTTCAGACCTACAGACTCATTTGATGAAGAGAATAACCACATCTCTTAGTCCAGTGAATATTTGCACATTGAACTTCTGTCAAAAGCTAGATTATGGCTGTTGAATTTAGTGGGGAAAGTAGAAGTTTAAAGCCCTTAGTCTTTCCTATTTGGGGCACAGGATATGCAAGGAAAAAACATCCCTAAGGAAATTGTTTTAGATTAAGATTTGACTATAACTTGGCTTTTCTCTCCATGTATCTAATCTGTTTAGAACTTAAATGATACTGGAAATGAAAAAGAAAATGGTCTTAAATGTACAGTTTAGAAGGAAGAAAATGCTTCTTATAAGCAACATTTCCTATTTTGTTATTTTTATTCCTTATCATAATGTGAGTTTTGGGTATAATATAAAATAGAAGTATTCAGTGTCTTACCTAAAATTATGTTAACAGGGATGATAAATGATTAGTGAGTTAACAGAAAGTTTCCTTAAAATTCTCTTCTTCTAGATTTCCTGTTCTGAAATTTTATTATCAGTTCATTCCAGACTTACCATTTCATGCCAAGCTGATTTAATGCTATTTTTGTCTCTTCATCAGTCTCCATCTTCTTTAGATTTCATTCTGTTATTACTACACTATCCTCAAAATCCATTTTGATCATACAACTCCCCTATTTAGGATTTAGTAATAGCATTTTCTTGCTTAGTCATATATCAAATCCAGATTCTTTTGTATTACATCTGAGGTCTTCTAACATCCACCTTCTTTTTGATATGCTTATTTCTCAGTTCCTCAGATACCACAACTTATCCACTCCAACTAGGTTGAGCCATGCACTCTTACTTCCCCATTTCCTTTTGTTGAAACTTTTTGTTCTACTTTGCTCACTTCCTCCCTTCTCTTGTCTTACCTTAACTATTTCTAACTCCACTTCTGTGAATTCACTTCTGGGATTCTCTTTAACCACTTCCTTCCTTCCTAGGACTCTTAGGTTTTTTTAACATTAACATTTACAATTAATGCTTCATTGTTCATTTTCTTTTTTTTTTTTTTTTGGTGTCATTAATATACAATTACATCAGGAACATTGTGGTTACTAGATTTCCCCCCATGATCATGTCCCCACCACATACCCCATTACAGTCACTGTCCATCAGTGTAGTAAGACGCTATAGAGTCACTACTTGTCTTCTCTGTGCTGTACTTCCTTCCCCGTGTCCCCCCACACATTATGTGTGCTAATCATAATGCCCCTTAATTCCCTTACCCCCCCACCCTCCCCAGTCCCTTTCCCTTTGGTAACTGTTAGTCCATTCTTGGGTTCTGTGAGTCTGTTGCGGTGTTATTCCCTCAGGTTTTCTTTGTTCTTATACTCCACAGATGAGTGAAATCATTTGGTACTTGTCTTTCTCCACCTGGCTTATTTCACTGAGCATAATACCCTCTAGCTCCATCCATGTTGTTGCAAATGGTAGAATTTGTTTTCTTCTTATGGCTGAATAATATTCCATTGTGTATATGTACCACCTCTTCTTTATCCATTCATCTACTGATGGACATTAGGTTGCTTCCAATTCTTGGCTATTGTAAATAGCGCTGCGAGAAACATAGGGATGCATATGTCTTTTTCAAACTGGGCTGCTGTATTCTTAGTGTAAATTCCTAGAAGTGGAATTCCTGGGCCAAGTCGTATTTCTATTTTGAGCATTCTGAGGAACCTCCATACTGCTTTCCACAATGGTTGAACTAATTTACATTCCCACCAGCAGTGTAAGAGGGTTCTCCTTTCTCCACATCTTCTCCAGCATTTGTTGCTGTCTGTCTTTTGGTTGTTGGCCATCCTAACTGGTATGAGGTGATATATCATTGTGGTTTTAAGTTACATTTCTCTGATGATTTGTGATGTGGAGCATCTTTTCATGTGCCTATTGGCCATCTGCATTTCTTCTTTGGAGAACTGTCTGTTCAGTTCTTCTGCCCATTTTTTAATTGGCTTATTTGCTTTTTGTCTGTTGAGGTGCATGAGCTCTTTGTATATTTTGAATGTCAACCCCTTATCAGATCTGTCATTTATGAATATATTCTTCCATACTGTAGGATGTCTTTTTGTTCTACTGATGGTATTCTTTGCTGTACAGAAGCTTTTTAGTTTGATATAGTCCCACTTGTTCATTTTTGCTTTTGTTTCCCTTGCCCCGGGAGATATGTTCGTGAAGAAGTTGCTCATGTTTATATTCAAGAGAGTTTTACCTATGTTTTCTTCTAAGAGTTTTATGTTTTCATGACTTACGTTCAGGTCTTTGATCCATTTCGAGTTTACTTTTGTGTATGGGGTTAGACAATAATCCAATTTCATTCTCTTGAATGTAGCTGTCCAGTTTTGCCAACACCAGTTGTTGAAGAGGCTGTCATCTCCCCATTGTATTTCCATGGCTCCTTTATTTTATATTAATTGACCTTATATGCTTGGATTAATATCTGGACTCTCTATTCTTTTCTACTGGTCTATGGGTCTGTTCTTGTGCCAGTACCAAATTGTCTTGATTACAGTGGCTTTGTAGTAGAGCTTGAAATTGGGAAGTGAGATTCCCACCTGCTTTATTCTTCCTTCTCAAGATTGCTTTGACTATTCAGGGTCTTTTGTGGTTCCATATGAATTTTAGAACTATTTGTTCCAGTTCGTTGAAGAATGCTGTTGGTATTTTGATAGGGATTGCATTGAATCTGTAGATTGCTTTAGTCAGGATGGCCATTTTGACAATATTAATTCTTCCTAGCCAAGAGCATGGGATGAATTTCCATTTATTAGTGTTCTCTTTAATTTCTCTCATGAGTGTTTTGTAGTTTTCAGAGTATAGGTCTTTCACTTCCTTGGTTAGGCTTATTCCTAGGTATTTTATTCTTTTGAATGCAATTGTGAATGGAATTGTTTTCCTGATTTCTCTTTCTGTCTTTTCCTCATTAGTGTGTAGGAATGCAACAGATTTCTGTGTATTAATTTTGTATCCTACAACTTTGCTGAATTCAGATATTAGATATAGTAATTTTGAAGTGGATTCTTTAGCGTTTTTTATGTATAATATCATGTGATCTGCAAACAGTGAGAGTTTGACTTCTTCTTTACCAGTCTGGATGCCTTTTCTTTCTTTGTGTTGTCTAGTTGCTGTGGCTGGAACCTCCAGAACTATGTTGAATAAAAGCAGGGAAAGTGGGCATCCTTGTCTTGTTTATGATCTTAGAGGAAAAGCTTTCAGCTTCTCGCTGTTAAGTATGATGTTGGCTGTGGGTTTGTCATATGTGGCCTTCATTGTTCATTTTCATATGAATTAATTTTATCTCCCTAATAGTAAGTTTTGTGAGGATACCTTTATATCTGATATAACTGGTACAACACAGCTGGAAAACATCCGTACATAGGTTGATATTTTTGTTGTTTTTCCCTATTATTCAAATACAGTATTTGAAACATCCAAAGAATATATCTAAGTTATAAGGCATAATTATGAAAGAAACTCTTTTAAATGGTTCTCTGCTTCCATCTCCCTGATTAGCTCCTAGACGAACCACTGGTCTGAATTTTGTGTCTTACCTCCCTTGCCTTCTGAAAATAGGTTTTCCAGATATGCGTCTACAAAAAAAGAGTTTTTGAGGTGTCTAAAAATTCATTCATACAGCATATAATCTTCTGGAACTTGCTTTTTTCACATAACTTTGTAAGATTGATGAATGTTGTTGCATTTGGCTGCATTTGATTCCTTTCACTTTGTTGTAATACTACATTGTGTGAACATGCTGGTTTATCCAACCTGGCCATAGACATTTGGGTTTTGTTAGTTTTTTGCTATTATTAATGATTGTTCAGTGACCATTGTTGTGATTCTCTGAGTACACATGTGCAGAAGTTTCTGTAGGTTTTATCCTTAGGCGTTCATTTGCTAGTTGTAGAGCAAGCTAATGTTTTATTTTCTAACATACCTTTCACCTAATACCATTTGTTCTCCCGTTGGTAAATATTTGATGAGTGAATGAAATACTTTTCATATTGGTCATACCAATTTATATTTTCATCAACAGTGTATGAAAGTTCCTTTTGAATTACATCTTTATCTAGTCTTGGTATTATCAGATTTAGTTTTTTCTTCCAGATTAACATCGTAATTTCTTGCTGTGGTCTTAGCTGCATTTTCCTTACTGCTGGTGAGGTTGGGCATCTGTTCCAGTCATTTGATTCTCAGGTCATTGGGGGTTGGGGGCTCGTGCTGCTGCTGTTTGTAACCAGACGATCTTCTGTGGCAGGTGGATGGAGAGCTGGAAGCTCTGATGGACAATGGGGAGGGCCTGTCTGATAAAAACCAGGTGCTCAGCTTATCCCGACTAATGGTTAGAATTGAAACTTTGGAGCAGAAACTTACCTGTCTCAAGCTCATACAGGTGAACACTTTGATATTACTTTATTTTTATTTCTGAATTTGAAGTGAGTGAGACATTTAAACTGCAGTCCAGAATGATGAATAGAAAAGGAACAACTGATGAGCAGAGTTGCTCTTATTTTCAAAATGGAAGTATGAGCTGTACATGACTTTGAAAGCTTGTACTCCTAAGAATGACTTAAGCTTCATTTATTCTATTAGTAGATCTTGTTTGCTTTCTCTCTAGTCAGAGAACGTGGTGGGATTTTTTTGTGTGTAACAGTTCTTAACACTTCATATAGTTTTTTTCCCCCGTGGATTATTAGCATGCTAATACCATTTTTACCATTGTATCTCAAAGCAAGGAATTTTAACAGTAATCTCATTTACTCCAGCTTATTAAATATGCCACAAGAAGCTGTAGCATGATTTGTGGATAATTTATTTAAAAATGTATGTATATCGAAAAGAAAGCATTTTAAACAAGCATCCGAAAGGAAGAGAGAAAAGATGATTTAAAGACTAATTTTATAGTGTTAATTTTTTCAGTAAAAATGGTGAATAATTTGTTTCTTCAGGATTGATTTTATTATAAATGACACATTAATATTTAAATATAATTTTGTACTTAAGTCTAAGTTGACTGATACATTTTAGGTATCAAGAAAGATTATAGTTTCTTTTAAGCATTTACTTGCTGTGCAGGTCTATTTGAGTTAATCAAAATAGAGTTTCTCGGTTTTTTGTGAATATAAAAAAACTCTTTGGTCCTCTCTGTGGGCCCTCTTAACTCCCTGTCTGTTCTTTTCTGCTTCCTATCCCCGTATACACTGCATCCTGCTTCTCTTCCCCAATGGAAGAACACACACTCACAGTCTTGCCTGAAGTCTTTTCTGGAACGTCATGGGCTGTCTTTGTTGTGGATCTGGATGGCAGAACTAGGCGATGGCCGGGAAAGCAACCAGAAGCTTCAAGAAGAGGTCAGTTAACATTCAACTTGCTTGTTTCTTAAAACCAATGATCGGATTGATGTTATATGATAGTGTAAGTGATAATGAATTTAAGTACTATATTTACCACTGCTATTAAATAATTTTATCATCCCAATTTCATTCCTGGAGCTATACCTTTACATACATTTGTCCAGTAGTAAGTTTGCCCCATGGTTTTTCCTGTAGTTGTCTGTTTTTAACGTTGGTACTACATAGTTGGGAACTGCAAGAGCAAGATACAATAACAGCATCATAGTTAAGTGAAAGATACAGTTGTTAAAACCACAGTTTTAAAAAGATGAAAAACCACATGAACCTTAAATTCTTGTGTTCTAAGCAAAATTCATGAAAAAGTGAATTCTGGATTCCAATAGTAAGAACATTTTGAGGAGTAGATAAGTGTTTTTAAAGTTTTTCGTAAATGTTCATTGGCAGCATTGTTAGTGAAGCTATTATGTTTATACATTTCCATGAAACACAGTTTTCTAGCTTGGTTTAAATATAGTTCTTTTAAATCATAATTTCTAATGTAATCCCAAAGTCATTTAATAATACATATTTTATAACAGAAATATGGAAGTGGGCAAATAAGTGATTTTCTTGCCTCTGTCCTTCTCCAAGTATATTTCGCAAGATGTAGAAGTTGGGGAAGCCTTGTGATTTCTGTAGAACTGCGGAGTGTACTTTGGAGGAAATTCTTGGATTTCAGAGTTGCGGGTGGTTACTAGACAGCTGTTTATCAGAGGCTAAATATACATTGTTGAGTAGTTCCAAAGCCTATATCACAGTTACTTGGAAAACTTTAGAGAAAGATACTCAAGATAAGGTCCAGTGGTTGTATATATTTTATAAAATCTACCCAGGTTTGAGAACTGGTAGAGAATATTAATCAATATTTGATGTAGTGAACAATCACCTCCATATTTTATTCTTGCATGTTGTTCTTATTAAAACAGTTTTCCTTCCTTTCTAGAGGAAATTAATATGACACTTTGGTAGTTACAGAGATTTAGGTCTTAATTTAGACATTTAATAAGGCAGTAAAAAAAGAAAAAAAAACCCCACTGCTCCTGCGGAATTATCTGAGTCCCATCCAGAGGTTTGAGAAATCAACTGTACAAAGTGATGTGGTTTTTCTTTTTTATTGTGTTTAATCAGATTATAAAGACTTTGGAACACTTACCCATTCCTACAAAAAATATGTTGGAAGAAAGCAAAGTACTTCCAATTATTCAACGTTGGTCTCAGACCAAGACTGCCATCCCTCAGTTGAGTGAAGGAGATGGGTATTCTAGTGAGAATACATCACGTGCTCATACACCACTCAACACACCCGATCCTTCCACCAAGCTGAGCACAGAAGCTGACACAGACACCCCCAAGAAGCTCATGTTTCGTAGACTTAAAATTATTAGTGAAAATAGCATGGACAGTGCAATCTCTGATGCTACCAGTGAGCTAGAAGGCAAGGATGGCAAAGAGGACCTTGACCAGTTAGAAAACATCCCTATGGAAGAAGAGGAGGAGTTACAGTCACAACAGCTACTTACACAGCAACAACTGCCTGAATCTAAAGTTGACAGTGAAATCACTGTGGAGGCCAATAAGCTACCCACATCTGAACCAGAGGCTGACACTGAAATAGAGCCTAAAGAGAGCAATGGCACAAAACTAGAAGAACCTATTGCTGAGGAAACACCATCCCAAGATGAAGAGGAGGGTGTATCTGATGTGGAAAGTGAGAGGAGCCAGGAACAGCCAGATAAAACAGTAGATATAAGTGATTTGGCCACCAAGCTCCTGGACAGTTGGAAAGACCTAAAGGTAAGGAACATTTTTGCTCATTTTAGCTTCAGTTAGTCAGTTTTAGAGTACTAGAGACCTTAAGTTGAATTACCTACTTTTCTAGCTGTATGTATTTTTGAAAAATGAAATACTGTTTCTCGTAATTTTATAAATGTCTCATAAACCTTTTAAATCTTGACAAGAGATGTACCAGCCAAACTAATACACAAATGTCCTCTTTTCCCATCATTTAAAAAAGCATATCACAACAATGAATTCATTCAAGTGCTTTTACATTAAAAAGATAAATAAAAATCCTTTAAGTAACAAACATGATTCTACATTTGAAAATTCCACATAAAATTCTGTGTAAGAAAACAGTAGTTAAATTAATTGGAAAACCAAGGTAATTTAGCTTTCCATCAAAAATGATTGAACATAAATTTCTATTCCAGTAAAACAGTGGAGCTTGTTGACATTGAGTTCCATTATTGTTTCTGAAATAGGCCTGCCTTTAAATGCCTGTTTCTTTGGACAGAAGATGTTATCTAGAGGAAAAATAGAGAGGTCTGGAACCCTAATACCTCATACATACATACATACATAATCTTTTGTTAAAGAATGTAGCAAGATGTATATGGTTTGCTTTGCAGAAAACCCATTCTGGGTCTTGGATAAACATGGAAGTGAATAAGAGGATAAGCTTAGGAGAGAGGTGCTACATTTTGATTGCAAGTGATCTGGATCTGAGATCCAGGTCTTCAGTAACCTTGTGGGAACAGGTTACTTCCTAGCTTCTATTTTTCTGTTCCTCCTTCTGCCAGAGGTAAAGCAAACAGATAAACCAGCAATACAGATGTATTTGCAGCACGATGGACACCTGAATCTTCTCTGTCCCCAATTATGACTACAAAGCTTGCCCATTAGATCCTGCTATTTGACCCATATGGAACTGGCCTTACACTGAACAAAATGAGTAGTTGGTTGGTTGTGCACTGTGCTTATTTTTGGCATTTGAACTTTGCTATGTTGAGACCCTTCTTTAAGTACGGTGGTTTCAGCTCTTGTTTAACCATTTGAGCTCTTCCTCATGCTGCTCTTTCATCACTTACAGTTCAGCATAAACTCAGCCTTATTAAGCCTTATGAAACCTGACCTTTCTATAAATATAAAAGGAAGGATTCATAGTGAATTTGCTTATGATGCAACATGTGAACTGCAGAAACTGGAATTGCAATTATTTGAAAGAGATGCTGGGATGATCACTTGGCTGGACCTTTATTTGTGAGGCCTGCTTTGTGAGGGCACAGGAGCCCCTGGAAATAGTTCCTTTTGTGTTTGAAGCCTGCTAGTAGAGATTGTACTGTAACTGGGTCAGTGAGGAAGGTGAAAGTGGAAAAGAGTACACATGTGGGCATAGGAAAGGCCTTATATACATAGTTTACTTACAGAGAGAGAGTGGGGAGAGAGTTATAAGCCTCATAGTTCACTTTTGCCTGAGAAGTCTCTGATTGACATCATTTAAAAAATTAAGATAACATCATAATTTCTTAAAACCCCATCTCTTCTTAAAAATCTGTGAAAAGTAAATATTTTTATTTCTCTGTTTGGTAGTTTGTTATTATAATTGTAATGGTATGAATTACTCTCTGGGATATCCAAACCCAATTAGATATAACTGGTCATTTAAACTCATACTCTGTACATAAGTTTGAGTCCTACAAAATTATTTCTTCCCCTGCTTATTATCCTCCCCATTCCTATCTGAAAGATCAAAGTAGTGTACAATACTGTGTAGCTTGATGATCCTCTTGACTTGAGGTTTATAATTTTATTCATACTTAAAATATATCCTTCTTAACCATCATACTTTGAGTTTATCACAGTTTTTAACATCAAGGAATCCATTAAATAAGACCCTCCTTTTTCAGACCTTAGTTTGCTCTGGAATCATTACCCATCTAGAATTGGATTACTGAGAAATGTTTTTACTTGACTGAACTGTGATGCTTTGTTATACATTGGTGCTGGTGTTCTTAATTTGTGTACCATTCTAATTAACATTTACCATGGTTCTAATTTTGAAAGTCTGATTATGGTTGTCCTTGAAAAAACAAAACAAACTTTAGCTAGCATCTAACCAGATCTCTGAAATCAGGAACCTATAATTAGAACATGTTTTAGGTAAACACATTGATTTGATGTGATTACTATGTATCATACTATCCCGGCATTGAAAGAGTTAACTACTTCTGTCTGATTTTCACCTATGTGTTCAAATAGACATTGGCAGAAAAGAAAATGTCTTATTCAGCCAACCTTTATTGAGCACCTGTTGCCAAGCACTCTTAGTTGCTAATGTTAATTCTAAGATCATACTAAAAAGCATTGATACACAACTGTGGTTATGTTAGCTACTTCAAGCTTCCCTGACTTTCTGGGGCCACTGTAGTATTGCTGGACATGTGTTCCACTTGGCCTTCCTACCGACTGGATGGAGTGAAGAACTGAAAGAGGTTACTTCAGAGTCTTAATCTTGATTTTGCTATGAAGGCAGACTGTAGGGATCATCAGTAAATGAGAGAGGGTGGGAGGGAAGGGAATGAAGCTTCATGAATTACTCTTGTCCTCCCAGATCTGATGATGATCCCCCTTGTAACTTGAACCATTTCCATCTAGCTTCTCAGGGCAGCAAGGAGCTTGTTAACATCACCAGCTGACCATGTGTCTCCTTTTCTCAACTCCATTTTCAACTTCGTGCTGAAGAAAAACGAGAACCTAGCGTGCATTCTATGAAGAAACAGGAAGATGGTTGGGAAGTTGGATGATGCATGAAAAGTATAATAGGTGAAAAGAGGACAGAGGTGGTTAACTCACTGGCGCCGACGTTATTTTGGTGCGTCCATTGCCGACAATGGATGTCGTTCTGGGAAAATCCCGACTCCTGGTGAGAAAGGATTAAGTGAGCTACTTTTTCTATACCTCTATACACAGGACCACTGCCTTGGCTCCACAAGGCTTACACATTTTGACTTCTAAAGTAGACCTCAACAAAAAACATAACCTAGCACATTGCTATACACGAGCATGTATTTATTTTCACATGCAAATTTACTGGGCTACATTTTCAGCAGGGACATGTGCATATATTTCTGTTTGCAAAAGAAATTGTTGTACATTATCCCTCATGCTGAAAATATACCCTGTATTTCACAGGGCAAAACAGCTGGTTATAAGTGGTACTTAATTATAACTTGACTGGAAAATCTTCATTCATTTGGATCATGAGAAGAGGTAAGGTTCCTGTGAATTTGGCAGTTTCAGTGCAGTTAAACAACCAAGAGATTGTTTGTGATGGCTAGTGATTCCAGAGTCTCTCTTCTAAACAGATTACGGGATGTTCATCTCGGGGGAGTTACAGTTACACCTGGATTAGATGATTTAGGAACGACATTAAATTGGACTCTTAATTTTTTCTTTCATCTTTATCTCAACATTAATTTAACAAACATTGTTTTCCTAGAAAGTTAAGTATTAAACTCTTCTACAGAAAGTTTAAATAAAAAAGAGTTACCCAACTGAAAAGTTTTGAGTCACTGCTTGGAATTTTAGTAACTAACTTTGTATATGAAAATCTGCTATGCAACATTTCAAAATGAAATTATGTGCCTTGGTTTTATACATTACATTTCAAAATCCTTAGTGGAGATGACTTTGTATCCATAAGGATCAGTATTTCTTGCCCTTCCCTTTAAAATTCAGAAATGCCTGTAGAGAATGCTGATTTAGATACTGCTACGTTGAATTTTTTTTTAAGTATATCACGTGGTAAAAAGCAAAACATGGGTTTTCTAAAACTTAACTGATAGTCCATTTCTTATTCTAGGGTAAATACTTCATCTAAGTCATGAGTTGGCCAGATTTGCCCCACTGCCTATTTTTGTAAATAAAGGTATTTGGAAGACAGCTATGCTCATTAATTTACATAATGTCTATAGCTGCTTTTGCACGCAGTGGTAGAGTTGAATAGTTGCTTCAAGAGACTGATGGCCAACAAAGCCTTAAAATATTTACTATCTTGTCCTTTACAGAAGTTTGCAAATGCCTGACCTAAATGATAAAGTACAGAATCTGGCATACACATTTTGATTCTGAATAGTCATTTTGACACTTTATTCTTTTGGGTAAGCTCTTTTTTTATTAAGGTATTACTGATATAAATGCTTATGAAGGTCTCACATGAGAAGCAATGTGGTTAACTACATTCAGCCATATTATCGAGTCCACCCCATACCCCATTGCAGTCACTGTCCATCAGTGTAGTAAGATGCCACACATTCACTGTTTTGCCTTCTCTGTACTACACTGTCTTCCCCGTGACCCCTCAATCGCCTTCTCCCTCCCTACTCACCTGCCCTACCCTACCCCTCCCCTTCAGTAACTGCTAGTCCCTTCTTGGAGTCTGTGAGTCTGCTGCTGTTTTGTTCCTTCAGTTTTGATTAGTTGTTATACTCCACAAATGAGGGAAATCATTTGGCACTTGTCCTTCTCCGCCTGCCTTATTTCACTGAGCATAATATCCTTCAGCTCCATCCATGTTGTTGCAAATGGTAGGATTTGTTTCTTAGGCTGAATAGTATTCCATTGTTGTTCTTAGTCTTTTTGATGCTGGCCATCCTAAATGGTGTGAGGTGATGTCTCATTGTGGTTTTTATTTGCATTTCCCTGATAATTAGTGATGTAGAGCATCTTTTCATGTGCCTGTTGGCCATCTGAATTTCTTTTTTGGAGAATTGTCAGTTCATATCCTCTGCCCATTTTTTAATCGGGTTATTTGCTTTTTGGGTTTCGAGGCGTGTGAGTTCTTTATATATTTAAGGGATGTTAACCCCTTGTTGGATATATCATTTACAAATATATTATCCCATACTATAGGATGCCTTTTTGTTCTTTTGATGGTGTCCTTTGCCATACATTGGCAAAGAAGCTTTTTAGCATGACATAGTCCCATGTGTTAATTTTTGCTTTTGCTTCCCTTGCCTGAGGAGATTCGTTCATGAAGAAGTTGCTCATGTTTATATTTAGGAGATTTTTGCCTATGTTGTCTGCTAAGAGTTTTATGGTTTCATGACTTACATTCAGGTCTGATCCATTTTGAGTTTACTTTTGTGTATGGGGTTAAACAATAATCCAGTTGCATTCTCTTGCATGTAGCTATCCAGTTTTGCCAACACTAGCTGTTGAAGAGGCTGTCATTTCCCTATTGTATGTCCATGGCTCCTTTATTGTATATTAATTGGCCATATATTATTGGGTTTTTATCTGGGCTCTCTAGTCTGTTCTATTGGTCTGTGGCTCTTTTCTTGTGCCAATACCAAATTGTCTTGATTACTGTGGCTTGGTAGTAGAACTTTGAAGTTGGGGAGTGTAATCCCCCCAGCTTTAGTTTTCCTTCTCAGGATTGCTTTGGTTATTCAGGGTCTTTTGTGGTTCGATATGAATTTTAGAACTATGTGCTCTAGTTTGTTGAAGAATGCTGTTGGTATTTTGATAGGGATTGCATTGAATCTGTAGGTTGCTTTAGGCAGGATAGCCATTTTGACAATATTAATTCTTCCTATCCATGAGCACGGGATGTGTTTCCATTTATTGGTATCTTCTTTAATTTCTCTTGAATGTCTTGTAGTTTTCAGAGTATAGGTCTTTCACTTTGTTGGTTAGGTTTATTCCTAGGTATTTTATTCTTTTTGATGCAGTTGTGAATGGAATTATTTTCCTGTTTTCTCTTTCTGGTAGTTCATTGCTAGTGTATAGGATTGCAACAGATTTGTGTATTAATTTTGTGTCCTGCAACTTTGCTGAATTCAGATATTAGATCTAGTTGTTTTGGAGTGGATTCTTTAGGGTTTTTTATGTACAATATCATGTCATCTGCAAACAGTAACAGTTTGACTTCTTCTTTACCAGTCTGGATGCCTTTTCTTTCTTTGTGTTGTCTGATTGCCGTGGCTAGGACCTCCAGTACTATGTTGAATAAAAGTGGAAGGAGTGGGCATCTGGGTAAGCTCTTGATTCTGCTTCACTAAAGAGATAATGATCATGGTTCTATAGCCCATTAAATCAATTTTTTTAAGTCTTGATTCTGTTTAGGAAAATTACTTCAAGTGATTTGGATATAAGTATTTGAGAAGTGGGAGAGACATACATTATGGAATTACTGGGCTAAAAGAGACGTGTTAAGGAAGGTTGTTCTTCCCTCAGGACCATGATCAGGTTAATCAGAAATTTAAGAGACTTCCAAGTATAGATAAGTTGGTGTAATCTAGTCTTTACGTGTAACCATAATGGAAATATATAAATTTTCTCCTTTATATTTCAACTTTTAATTTTGAATTAATTTCAGAATTACAGAAAAACTGCTAGGAATACTATTCTGTATGTATTCTACATGTAATATACATTCTAGTGACAAATATAGGCAAAAATAGCTAAAAATTTTTGTATACCCTTTACCTAGATTTCTCAGTGTTAACATTTTACCAATATGCCTTACATTTTCTATTAATTTTAACTTTTAAAGACTAGGTTACAGATACAATACCCACTGCTCCTAGATATTTTAGTGTATATTTGTAAAAAGAGTATTCTTCTGTATGACTTTATAGTTATCAAAATCAGCCAGTTACAGTGATGCAGTAGTTGTATTTACACACCTCATTCACATTTTGCCAGTTGTGCACATAATGTTCTGTATAGCCCCCACCCCCCCACCCTTTTTTCTCATCCAGAATCTAATTTGAGGTTAAGATTTGTTGAATTGTATCTCTTTAGCATCCTTTAGCCTAGAATAGTTGCTCAGTCTTCTATGAACTTTTTTGTCATTTTTAAAAAATTCAAAAATACTCCTCAGTTTGGACTTGTCTGAAGTTTTCTTTTGTTTGGATTTAGGTAGTAGATTTGTGTTAGGAATATTACAGTAGTATTCTTAACATGATATTGATTTATCCCATTAATAATATCGACTTTGATCACTTGGTTAAAGTGTTGTCGGCCAAGTTTCTCCAATGTAAAGTTATTTTTTTCCCTTTATAATTAAAGTATCACATCGAAGCTCTTTTGGAACATACATAAGTATTTTGTTTTACATCAAATTTACCACTTTCACCATCAGTGAATTTGCCTGATTCACTTATAACTATGATGGTTAGCATATAGTGATTTTTCTAATCAATCCCTCATTTCTTTTTACGTCTGTGTATTTTGGTTGGCATTCTTTTATAAGCAAGAGCTTTCCCTGCTGTCTCATTTAGTTCTTTATTCATTGATTTTTATCAATTTAGACTCATGGATTCTTGTTTTATTCAACAAATTATGATCCATTAATTATATTATGTATTAAATGCTTAAATTGCCCCTTATTTGGCCAGAGAGAGGCCCTTTATTTCCCTTCTGTGTGATTTTGACATGTCTCCATTCTCTTTTTAACCTGGTACAACATGCTGTTTCACTTACACAGCCCTGATCAGCCATTTCTCCAAGAAGCTCTGGTTCCATAAAGTAGGAAATGATACTTAGAAACCAAGATCTGCACTCTAGATGAGTCATTGCTACTGGGGCATTACTTGTAAGAGCTGTCAGCAGACTGTAAAAAACAAAAAGCATATTGCTGTATGTATATGAATGAATATTTGTACACATAATATACTTGACCTCTCTATCATTTCTTATCTTTCCTTTTGTTAATCTGAGACCACACCCTTTTCTGAATCAGTTTTGAGCTTCCTTCTGTGATGCTGATTGTTCCTATTCTGCCTGTCTCATAAAAGGTGGTATTTCTTGGGGCATCTGAGATTTCTGTTGTCCTACATGTTAGATAGGTCACAGTGGCTCTTCTTTGCTATTTTCAGGCTCCTGTCTTTTCTTGCTTAGACTGTTAGAACAGTCTCCTGTTTATCCTTCTTGCTCCCATTCTTTTCCATCTTAATATTATCCTTTGTTATGCCATAGCATTATCTTTTTAAAAACTCAGGTATGATATACAGGAATCTAGTATAGCATCAAAAGAGACTCCCACTAAGGAACTTCAGTGCATGTGGTTCTTGGAGGTACCTCTGTGTTTAACCTTCTTGCTCAACAATTTCTTTCACACACTCACTGCATGAGTCACATTGGAGTTTTCATGTGTAGTCACCTTTCCATGTCCTTGTACATGCTATTCTCTTTGCTTGGAATATTTTTGCTGCTGCCTTTTTTGTTAATCTTCTTTTACTTAGAGTTGTAGTTGCAATTCATCCTTTTGTTATGCTTTGTTCTTTTCCATATTTCTGTACAGTGGTAGTAATCTTAGCAGATTACTAAAATTACTTAGTTGCTTGTTTCCCCTTACTGGACCATGAGATCTTCCATGGCAGGGGCCATTTTTTAATCTTTGTAGTACAAGTTACTTTTATTGTGGTATCTTTATAGTAGTGGGTATAATAATAATGTTATCTGTCAATTATAGTGAATGACTACTGTGTACCCCTACAATCTAGGCAGCATTCAATAGCCAGACTGATGTTTTGGAAAAACAGATCTGTTCTTGTCAGGGTCCTATTTAAAACTTAGAAGTGGTAGTGGTTTCTCAGTTACTGTTTAGATGAAATCCATTTTTCTTAATGAGGTCTCATGCGTCTGGTTCTGTTTATACAGTCTCACCGGGCCCACCAGTGGGCCTGCACTACTAACGTGTACACACACACACACTCTCTCTCTCTCTCTCTCTCTCTCTCTCTCTCTCTCTCTCTTTCTCCCCCTCTCCCCCTCTCCCCCTCTCCCCTCACTGATGGAAATAATTTCTGTTTAGATGTCTCCTCCCTTTTAAGTATCATCCATACCCCAGGAAAACCATTCCTATTCCTTCAAGACAGAGTATTCTACACTTTCTTTACATTTCCATAACATTATTTCCAATCGCAGCAGATAACATTTGTAATTGTGCATTGTGCAGAGGCAGAAACTGCTTCTGTCTTGGATAGTTGAGCCTCCCCAGGGTACCATGAAAGTATGTAGTCTGGCACTTCATAAATATTCGAATGAAGAAATGAAGAAGGTCCACCTTTTTCCATGGGTACTGCACTGCTTTTTTAATTCATCGTGTGTATATTTTATTTGATAGATGGTCAGAAAATAATCGAATGAATCTCAGGTAATATTTACAATGCTGTGAAGTAAGTAGTGGTGTTTTTATCATCAATAAAATGGAAAAACAGATCCACGAATTGTGACTTAGCTTTTAAGTAACAAGAACTGAAAATTGATTCAGGTCCTCTGATTTAAATCCTGTATTCTTTCCATTCCTTTTTATGATCCAGCAAATAGTGATTTCTATGTTCTTGCTAGGCGTATCATGCAATTAGGTATCTTTGATGAATACTTTACAGATTTCCTATAATCTGCTTCTTTAGAAAGTTTAGTAAGTCGAATTCATTCTGAAATCCTAGAAACTACTACTTAGTGTTTAAGTATCTTTTTTTCCTTAGTGTTGCAAGGATTTTCAAACTCTGTGATCCATGATTGAACTTTAGGGAATTTCTAGAACTCCTGAAATCACACACACATTTGTGGGGGCTCCTGGGGGAAAGGGTTTCTCAGAGACTTGTATATATGTGGGTAAGGAAAGGAATAGTGGACCAAAAAATGTTTTCTGGATGATTTGGATGGCAGGAGGGTACGTACTTTTAACAGTGTTGAATTGACTAGTGCAACATGTAATTTCAGTGAAGTCACTGGGAAGACAATAGTGATTTTTAAGTTTTAATTAGAAATGACAGTCGTTTGAAAAGTGTAAGGAAACATCCTAGATTTAAAATTAAAATTGATTTGCCTAGAAAACAGAAATCTGACATTGGAGAAACATTTTATCATCATGACTTTGATTATTCTTCAGTGATTACTTCCCCCATGAAAAACAGTTTTATTTCTCTGAACGTGTATTTACTACTGGACTGGAGAGGCCTTGAAAGCAGGGACTTGTGTCAGCTGGTTACCTTATGCTTCAGATGTAAGTTCACCACATTAATTTTTTAAATGGGCCATTCCTGCACATGGTAAAAAATTAGAAGGCATACAGTAAAACATTTCACTCCTGTTTTTGCCCCATGTCCTTTTCCCTAGAGGCAACAATACACCCATTTTCTTGTATAGTGTTTTTAGAGATAATTTGTTCATGTTATGTTTATATATATATATCTTTTTAAAAAGCTGGCAACACTGTTTATTGCCTTGATTTTTTACTTAATATATTATAAAGACTACGCCAGTTTTTAAAGAACTTGTTTTTCATAGCTGCATGGCATTTTTTATTGTATAGATATGCTATAATCAATCTCCTTATTATGTTAATCAGTCCACATTAGCCATTTAGAGTTCATTCCTTTTTTTAGCTCAGCAGCAAATAACTTTTACTTATGTTGTTTTGAACACATTCACATGTTTAAATATAAATGTCGGATAAATTATTGAAAGTGGTATATCTGAGTCATAGTCTGTTATTTGTAATTTTTATGAGTATTTTCAAATTTCTCTTCATAGTTGTACCAATTTATTATCAGTACATATGCATATGAGTGCATATATCACTATACCCTGGTCAACATAAATATTGTCTGCTTTACCTTGGTCAGAATGATAGGCAAAAGTGAATTATTATAGTTTTAATTGACATTTCTCTAATGCAAGAAGTATTAACTATCTTTACATTTTTATTTCCTATGTTAAAAACTGTGTCCGTATCCTTTGCCTATTTTTCTGAGTGTTTGAAAACTGAAATTGGATCTTATATCTTTCATTTTTTGAAACCCCAGCTGTCTGAAGTTAGAAGAGTCTCTCTTCAGGGATTTGAAAGAATAAATATAATTATTCTACTCTCCTTTTCCCTTATTCTCCTATCCTCTGCTCCTCTCCTGCATGTGGTTTTTATGAAACCACCAGTCGTGTATATTATCTTCTAGGTTTTCTTTTTCCAGTCAGATCTCAGGATCTCTGTGACCTAATGGAGATCCCCCTACTCCCACCATTTGTAATACAACTTGAGAAATAAAACCGTTGACTCTTATGCTTTACAGGGACATGATGATAGGAGTTAAACAGTTCTTCCCTTTAAAGGACATTAAATCCTGGTTACAGAACCATCACCACTGAAAGTATTTCACAGAATTATGCTGAGGGAAAAGAACTAGGGTACATATCAATATTTGCCTACTACTTTTTGGAACTTGGAATGGTGTAGGGCCTAAAATTGAGGTTATGTGTTGTATGCTTGCTGAAAATTTTTGTTGTTAATTGAGAAAATGGATTTTTAATCTTTACACTAGTTTATAGAATTGTGGATCAGTTCTATGACAGGATCATGGAACACATTTACCCAAAAATGTGCTTTAGTGTCTCCAGATGAAGGATTGGCAATTTTTTTTTTCTGTAAAAGGCCAGATAGTAAATATTAAAATTTAAAATGTGACATGGAGGTCTCAGTCTCTTCCTCACTTCTTCTTCCCCACTACTTCTTCTCCTTCCTCCTCCTTTTTTGTTCCCTTCTTCCCCCTCCCTTTAAAAATGTAAACATCATTCTTACCTGGGATTGAGGGCTATACTTACATAACCAGCCTACAGATCAGATTTGGTGTGCGGTTTGCTAACCCTTACACTAGTGTGTAATATTGTTAATCAAGTTCCATAATAGTCTGATATTACCCAAGGATTTATGCTTTAATATCCTTAACCTAGATGACTGACATAACCGATCTAACCATGTATTTTCCAAGATGATTTGTCCATAAACCATATATGGTTCAGTGGGAACCAAATGAGAAAATTTTTTTAAATCATTTTGTTTCTCCAAGTTCTTACCTCTTCTTAATTATCAGTGTTCAATAAATTCAGATAAATATTTGGTATGTTTACTTCAATCCCTAAAACCACAAATGCCTGAATATCCTAGGAAGATTGTGGGGGTTTTGAAATCTTTTTAGGATACATTCAGTTACCTTGGAAAGCTTCTCTTTCACGTGTAGCTGAATGCATAAACACATATTCACATGTCCATACCCACATATACACAAATATATGGTTATTCTCAGTATCTTAATCTTCATAGTTTCAAAATTGCTTAGAGAAACAAAGTTATGACAAAAAACAACTGATGAACAAACACTTAAAAAATTCTTATTCAAACATCACTTCTCAAGTAACGTTAGCATCTATCCTTGTCTAATGGCTGTTGTCTTTCTCAGCCAGTCTCAGTGTTGTGAAAGTGGGGAAAGCAGTACAAACACAGTGCAGATGTATTACAAAATGAAAATGCATTGATTTCATAAAGTCAGTGAAAATGATATTGAAAAAGTTAGAAAGGGAATATATGAGGATAGTATAACTAGAAACATTTCCACAAAAGGAATCATAGGGTTCTGAGAGATTCTTGGGAAAAGAATGTTGGTGCAGCCCGCTATTTGTCAGTTATTTGGAAAAAGTGTACCAAAAAAACATGAGTTGGCTCATCTTTTTAGGGAAGAATTGCAGAGTTTTCTCTCACATTAATGATTTTGAGGTTACAAATAAATTGTAGTGAGTTGGTGAATTTGCAGATACAGAATCTGTGTATAGTGAAGATAAATGAATCATGTAGTATGGGGCTTTTTGTGTCTGGCTTTTATTTAGCATAACGTTTTCAAGGTTATTCCATGTTGTAACATGTATTGGTACTTAATTCCACATCTCTTTTCATTTCTTGGACATATGCCTAAGAATAGAATTTTTGGGTCATGATAACTCTAACTTTTTGAGGAACTACCAGGCTCTTCTCCACAGTAACTGCATCATCATTTTACATTCTCACCAGCAATGTATGAGGTTTCCAATTTCTCTACATTATCACCAATACTTAACTATAATTTTTTATAATGGGTATCCTGGTGAGTGTGAAGTGGTATTTCATCGTGTTTTTTGCTTTTGCTTTGCACTTTTTTTTAAATAGTGGTAAAATACACATGAAATTTGCCATCTTAACTATTTCTAACTATACATTTCAGTGCTATTAAAGGTATTCATTTTGTTTGTAACCATCATCATCATTCATTACCATAACTTCATCTTGTGAAACTGAAACTCTACCTGTTATTTCCCATTCTCCCCCCAACCCCAGCCCCTAGCATTATATTTTGTCTTTATGGTTTTGACTACTCTAGATACTGTATATAAGTGGAATCATATAGCATTAACCTTTCTGTGACTGACTTATTTCACTTAACTTAATGTCCTCAAAGTTTATCTATATTGTAGCATATTACAGAATTTCCTCCTTTTTTAAAGTGAGTAATATTCTGTTGTATATTTATACCATATTTTGCTTATCACTTCATTAGTCATTGGACTCTTGGGATGCTTCCACATTTTAGGTATTGTGAGTACTGCTGTCAACATTGACCCTGCTTTCATTCTTTTGGGAATATATTCCCAAAGTAGAAGTGTTGGATCATGTGGTAATTCTATTTGTAATCTTTTTATTAATCACCATACTGTTTTCCACAGAGGCTATACCATTTTGTATTCCTCTTATTTATCAGTGCACAAGGGATTCAGTTTTTCCACATCCTTTTTTTGTGCTTTTGATTTACATTTCCCTAACGATTACTAATGTTGTGCATCTTTTCATTTGTTTACTGACCATCAGTATATCTTTTTTGGAGAAATGTCCTTACAGATCCCTTGTGCATTTTTTAATTGGGTTGTCTAAATATTGAGTTATAAGAATTATTTATTTGGCTATCAGATATAAATGATTTGTAAATATTTTTCCCATTCTATTGGTGACTTTTCATTTTCTTAATGTCTTTTGAAGCACAGAAGTTTTTTTTGATGAAGTCCATCTTATTTTTAATTTTGTTCTGTGTGTTTTTAGATCCATATTTAAAAGTCTGTCACAAAATCCAAGGTGGTAAAGATTTGCCTATGTTTTCTACTAAGAGTTTTAATTTGTAGCTTTTACATTAAGATCTTTGATGAGTTATGAGTTAATTTTTGTATATGGTGTGGGATAAGAGTCAAATTTTACTTTCTTGCATGTGAATATCATTTTCCCAGCACCACTTGTTGAAAAGACTGTTTTTCCCCCAGTTGAATGATCTTGGCACCTTTGTTGAAAACTATTTGGCCAGAGATGTGTATTGGTTTTTTTCTGGACTCTCAATTCTGTTCATTGATCTATATTTCTAGCCTTATGGCAGTACCACACTATCTTGATTACTGTAGCTTTGTTGTAAGTTTTGAAATTGGCAATTGTGAGTCTGCCAACTTTGTGTTTTTTGATTCAAGATTGCTTTGGCTAGTCAGAATCCCTTGCAATTCCATATGAATTTTAGGATCGGCTTTTCATTTCTACAACAACAAAAACCCACCAGACTTCCAGTAGAGATTGTGTTAAATCTGTAGGTCATTTGGGTAGTATTGCCATCATAATAAACGTTAAGTCTTTCAGTCCATACCATAGGTCTTTAATTTTTTGCATGCAGTGTTTTATCATTTTCAGTGTACTAGCCTTTCTCTTTCATGGTTTAAAAATTTATTCCTGAATATTTATTTATTTTTTGATTCTAATATAATATGCAGTTATTTTCTTGATCTCATTTTTGACTTGTTCATTGCTGGTTTATAGAAATACAATTGATTTTTATGTGTTGATCTTATAGCCTGCAATTTTGGTGAGGTCATTTGTTATCTTTAATAGTTTTTGGGGGGGTGGATTCTTTAAGATTTTCTACATACAAGATCATTTCATCTGTGAATAGATGTAGTTTACTTCTTTACAACTTGGATGGCATTTCTTCCTTTCTTTTGTGCCTAATTGTCCTGAGAGCAGGCATCTTTTTTTTTTTTGCTATCATTAATCTACAATTACATGAAGAACATTGTTTACTAGGCTCCCCCCTTCACCAAGTCCCCCCCACATACCCCATTACAGTACCTGTCCATCAGCGTAGTAAGATGCTGTAGAATTAGTACTCGTCTTCTCTGTGTTGCATAGCCCTCCCCGTGCCCCCCCAACATTGTGCATGCTAATCATAATGCCCCCTTTCTTTTTCCCCGCCCTTATCCCTCCCTTCCTATCCATCCTCCGCAGTCCCTTTCCCTTTGGTAACTGTTAGTCCATTCTTGGGTTCTGTGATTGTGCTGCTATTTTGTTCCTTCAGTTTTTCTTTGTTCTTATACTCCACAGATGAGTGAAATCATTTGGTACTTGTCTTTTTCCACCTGGCTTATTTCACTGAGCATAATACCCTCTAGCTCCGTCCATGTTGTTGCAAATGGTAGGATTTGTTTTCTTCTTATGGCTGAATAATATTCCATTGTGTATATTTACCACATCTTCTTTATCCATTCATCTATTGATGGACACTTAGGTTGCTTCCATTTCTTGGCTGTTGTAAATAGTGCTGCGATAAACATAGGGGTGCATCTGTCTTTTTCAAACTGGGCTGCTGCATTCTTAGGGTAAATTCCTAGAAGCGGAATTCCTGGGTCAAATGGTATTTCTATTTTGAGCTTTTTGAGGAACTTCCATATTGCTTTCCACAATGGTTGAACTACTTCACATTTATATTTCCTTAATTCTGGAAAACATCATCATCATTTGTTAAAATAGTTCCTTCTCTCCTAGGGCTCCTTTAAACTGAAGTTGAAACTACACCTGAACTTTCCTTATCTCATAGCTTTGCCTTTCTATTTTCTTAGTGTCCTTCTGCTGCGTTTTGTCTCCTTTTTTAGCTAGGAAAATGACACCTTGCTCACAGTCTCAGTCTCTTTCTCCTTTTTTCTCTTAGTTCTAAGTCTTGCTGTCGTTTAGGAAACTAGTTAGGAAAAAAGATTTGGTTGGCATATATACAATCTGATCTGTACTTGCTGACAAGGAAAAACTAAATAGTACTGGTTTTAAAAATTAAATCTGTTATTACAGAATAACCTGATCTTTATATAATAAAAGGTACTCTGAATTGTAAATCTTGTTCTTATTGTCTTGTTTAGCTCAAGAACAAGCTATGTCATTGTTAAATTTTTATTCCTCCCAGAAAACGTTTTCTTACATTGTTTCATGATTTCATTTTAATCCTGTTTGTACAATCTGTTTTAGCAGTTATTTGGTATGTGTTAAAATGTGCTGAAATGCTTTGCCAACAAACTTCTCATGAGTAGTTTTTGAAACTTGGAGGAAAACAATCCAATTTAGGTCCATTAATGACCTAGTAGTAGGTGACTTACTCAAGTGTTTTTTTTTTTTTTTTAGCCTAAATTGGGTACTGCAAAAACCGTATAATTAAAACTAAACAGTTTTTTCCATAGCAGAATCCTTTACTCAGTATCTGTTTACTGTAACTTTAAAAACTTTAAACATAATCTAACTGCTTTTGGGAATCATTATTCATACACAATTAAGACAAAAACATCAAAATCATAAAAATATAACATTTCTTAGGCAAAAATGATCCTTTGTTTTAGTATTTACATTCTTTCTTTTCCCAGCTTTATTGTGATATGATATACAACACTACAAGTGTAAACAGTGTTGATTTGATACACTTAAATATGGCAGACTGATTAACAACATAAATATCAGACAATGCCTGCATCACACCAAATAAAAACATTCCTTTTGTGTGGGGAGAACACTTAAGATCTACTTTCTTGGCAACTTTGAAGTATATAAATACAATATTAATTGTAATCACTATGCTGTGCATTAGGTACCCAGAACTTACTCATCTTATAACTGGAAGTTTGTACTCTTTAACCATCATCTCCCATTTCCCCCCAGCCCCTGGTGGCCACTATTCTCGTCTCTGTTTCTATGAATTTGGCTTTTTTAGATTCCACATATAAATGATATTGTACAGTGTTTGTTTTTCTCTATTTCACTTAGCATAATCTCGGTCCATTCATGTTGTTGCAAATGGCAAGATGTCCTTTCTCATGACTGAATAATACTCCATTGTGTATGTATACCATGTCTTCTTTATCCATTCATGATATTGGATAGTTGTTAGATTGTTTCCACATCTTGGCTCTTCTGAATAATGTTGCAGTTAACATGGGAGTGCACGTTTCTCTTCAAGATCCTTTTTTCATTTCCTTTGTATACATACCCAGAAGTGGGATTGCTGGCAAGTTTTTATTAAGAAATAGAAAGATACTATATGCATCAGATAATTGATCAATCAAGTATGAATCAAGTACCTTCTACCTTTTAATTTCATTTTCTTTCAAATAAGCCTATTTTTCTCTGTGTTTCTTTTTTGGCAATCTGCAGTACCTCAGTATAAGTTATTGTCTCTTAAGATTTTCCAAAATTGTATATCTTTTGCCTTAGCCTATTTGCTGAATTTCAGATCCTTGTTTTCAGCTTTCTGTTGGCTCTCTCTTCTCAAGTTCATTATCTTCTCTTACAAGCTAATTTTTAATCTTCTGATGTACTTTTCTTTTAATAGCTTTATCATTTTCCAAGTAACCCATATTCAAAACATCCACCCCTTTTTTAAGTAAAAAATTGCTATTGCTAATTATAGCAATAGCTGTAAAAATGCTATTTCCATATAACTAAGCTTTTCTGTTAGGGATAGTATTGTTGGACGACAACTTTTTTCCAAATTGTACCAGGTTTGAATGACATCTTCAGATGTTTCGCAGGTGTAATTTTTAATAGACACCATCTGGTTGTTTGCACTGTATTCTATTCCATGTGTTGCCTCTTTCATGTTCCTTTTTTCATTTGATGATTCACAAAGAAAAAAATATTTAAAAAAAATACCGAGAATAAGAATACATTTTGGTAAGAAGAGCTTTGATACTTGATCTATATTGAATGCCCAGTTGTTGAATTTGTATACATATATGTATTAATATATACGTATCTCATATTCTAAATGCTGGATAATTCATTTACATTAGTTTTAGTAAATTTTCTTCACTCAGGAATTGTTAAGTTTTTTCAAAGTATCTAGTATGGTACAATGTACACTGTAGCCAGTTGATTAGATATATGGCACAGAATTTAGAATCTTGAATCTTGGGCCCTTCACAGTGGTGTTCTTCAACATTATCTTCTGGTAGATAAAATATCGAGGCCATGTAGATTTGAAATGTGTCTTTATTCTGGTTTTACTTGTTTGGCAGATCATATAATTTAGAAATGAATTTTCCCCTAAAATGTTCATGATATCATTGCGTCATTTTTTAGCTTACAATGTTGCTATTAAAGTCTGATACCATTTCAATTCCTTTGTTGTGGTAGGTGCTCTCCATCTAGTGACTCATGTCTTTTGATTCCAAATATATATATATATATTTAAATACTTGGTCCTCCCCTCAGTTTTCTCTCTCCTTCCTTTCTGGCATAACTGTTTTTAAATGCAGGACTTCTGGCACTTATAGTCTTAATTGTATTTTTTAGTCTCTTATTTTCCTTCTTTTTGTTCTGCTTTCTGGGAGACAGCCCTTTTTTTTCCCTCTGATAGTTTCACTTAATAAGAACTTAACACTTACTCTTGGTATCTTTTTTTTAAATAGCATCTATTTCATGGATATAATATTTTTTCTTTGTGAATCATCAAACCAAGGAACATGAATGAGGCAGTGCATGAAATAGAATATTTAAGTATACACATGCATTCAGTACTAACATATAGTTAGTATTCTTAGAAAGAAAATGTACTACAGATGGGTTTATACTTTTTTTATTCTTCCAGTGTCATTTTATAGGACTTCAGGATAGAGTTGGAGTAAACATGTGTTGAGTCTACCATGTTTTTATTTTGGACCACTTTCTTTCTATGTAAAACTCCAAGTCACCCTTCAAGACAATTCAAATATTTGTATCCTTCTGGATGCTTTTCCCATTCCTCCCTTCTAAGGCCCACACCAGTTTTAGTATAAGGTCGTGTATGTTTTCTTTATCTTTTCCTCATGTTTTCTTTATCTTTTCCTCAATGCATTTGAGAGAATAGTACGTAGCAGTTAAGACTGTGTGCTTTGGACAGAGACAAAATCTATCTTGGATCATAGGTCCAATATATAATTCACTGTGTCACTGTGTGACCTTAGAATAGTTCTTTTTTTTTATTAAGATATCATTGATATACAATCTTATGAAGGTTTCACATGAGCAGTGTTGTGGTTACATCCATCCATATTATCAATTCCCCCCCACACACTAATCTTAGGATAGTTCTTAATCCCTCTGAGCCTGTTTTTTGTATATACTGTAGATAAAGCAATAATATCTCTTAGTAGTATAAAACCAGATGAGAATGCAGTTAAAAGTACATGGCACACAGTAAAAAGTGTCAATCATAATTATTGTTGGTCTGTGAACTCCTTGGCAGCAGGTACTGTGTATCTCCAGTGTCCAAAACATAGGAGACCCTTAATATGTACTTTTAGCATATAGTTGTTACCCAAATACTTGTTATATAAATGAGTAGACCAGATTTCCACAAATAGCCATCAGAGATTAATGCTGTCTTTGTGTCCACAAATTAAAAACATCTTCACACATTTGCGTTTATAAGGGGATGTTGTATGCATTGGTGTTACATTAACATCGATAATCCAGTGTTTATCAATTTCTGAAGATTAATTTTGAGCCTTTGACTGAAGTGGCCAAGGGTAGGCTGTTCTAAAAGTTGAAAAGAGGTAAAAATATTTCAGAGACACAATAGTATGACATAGGAAACATATAATGTTTGTGGTTATATGTGAGACCTGTAAATAGCATCGTTACCAGAGATGAAAGAGAATGATGGTTTAGTATTAAAAAAAAAAGACATAAGATATTCAATACTTGAATTTACTTAGCACTGTCATTGATTTCTACAAATTACAAGTAGAATTGCACTTTTTGGTACATTCAGCAAATAATTAGTTGATTATGTGCCAGGCACTTTCTTGGTGATAGAGATACAGCATAGAATAGCAATATTACATAGAATGTGAGTGTGTATGTACTTAGAGTGTGTAGTTGGGAGCAGAACCCAGATACCAAAGAAATAAAACAGGGTCATGTATAACGAGTATTAGATGGAGTGGTGAACCAGATTGTTTTAGGCCCCTCTGAGGGCAGAATTAGTTCCAGAACACAGGTCCCTAGACTCAAAGTTCCAGTGTTCTTTGATAATATGCCAGTCTCTTGAGTTTTTAACAGAGTAAAGTGATTTTACAAGGGTTAATGTTAATGAAGCCAACTTAGATAAACATTTTCTGCAATGGATTCTATGGTCTGCAGGTATGACATTATTCCCAGAATTCCATACCATGTAGGCTAACATTACTGTTATTTATTCACAAGAGAGAATGATCTTTTTTTTTACACTTTTTTTTATTAAGGTATTACTGATACACACTCTTACAAAGGTTTCACATGAAAAATAATACAGTTACTATATTCACCCATATTATCGAGTTCCCCTCCGCTGCCTTACCCCACTACAATCACTGTCCATCAGTGTAGTAAGACGCCACAGAGTCACTGCTTGTCGTCTCTGTCCTACACAAGACAGAATGATCTTAAGAAATAGTATAGTAATCATCACATGGCTGCTTGCTTCCTTCTTAGTTTTCATTCTTATGTGACTTTGAAAGAATTCAGTTGCATTTTCAGGACCTCAAAGTAGATCATCTGAGTTTCCAGCTTAAATTTTATTTGTAGCTTTGAGTATATGAAGAGGAAGATCAAGTTTCAGTGACTTCAAGTGCTTGGACATGTTGACAGAACTTGTTCCCCATAGTGTTGAGCACACACTAATAGTAGCTCTTGGTCCCTAGTTAGTAGTCATAATACATTTTGTGCACATCAGAATACATTTTCTACTTGCAGTTACTCTAAACTTTTTAATGAAATTAAGAATGTGTCTTTGAGAAGTATTTCCTCTGGTACATTAATTGCCAGTACAGAATGGATCCTAACTTGATATCTGTGTAATAAATTACTGTAGACATTTCCAATAAATACTTGAAATGCCCAAGGCCTTAGCAAAACAAAAACAAAAAGTCTAACTAGGTTAAAATTGTGCAATTCCTTATTTGACACAGACATCCCTAGATATGTCTGTTCTAAGCAACCTTCATGAATGAACATGCTGTCCTTTGGAATGCCTACGTTTCCAGAGTACCTAATGCAATAGTCATTTTCAAGCTTTTTAAAATTAGCAGGTACCTATTTTACCCTCTAGTGTGGGGAGGTGCTGATAAGTGGCATTCTTTCTTTTTCTCAAGTTTGATTACCCCTGTGACGACTGGACAGAGGAGTCAGAACTAAGAGTGTCAGCTTTGTTCTTTCTATCTTTATCTATGATTCAGTATAACCTACAGCTAGACAACTCCAGACATCCCTCAGAAAAGCAGATTGGAATATATCCTCTCTACAGGCAAAAGCAGCCCAAAAGGAGAGAGTCCAGATGACTTTGAGCTGATGACAGGCATATGTACTTTTTACTCAAATTCTTCCTTGTGAGAAAGAGTGAGGACTATTAAGAGAAGCCAATAGTTCAGTTGTTTTAAACCTTCTCTGGAATCAGAATCATCTGGGGAGCTTCTAAAGAAATGCAGATGCCTGGGCTCCATCCCTATAATTGTCAAGGGCCAACCAAGATGGTTATTCTATGCTGTAACTTTAGGTTCAGTTTGTTTGGGATGGTATTTCTATAAAAGTTCCCTGGAGTGATCTAATTGTGCAGCCAGAGGTGATCCTCATAGCTCTAGTCGAAGTCCTACATAGGAAAGAGAGGGAACGGGATGGAGAATGCCACCTACATTTGTGCATAAATCCGAAAAATGGTACTCCTTCCCAAAACAGTGGTATTAGCCACACCCTGTGTCATCAAGTACAGAAAATAAAGGTTTTCTGGAGTCAAACCATATTAAAGCATCATATCTTAGTCATATTGTTAAGCTTTGTAAGTTTTCTCATTTGTAGGATAGAGATAATAGTACATGCCTCAAAGAGTTGTTTTGGAGGTCAGATAATACATTCTTAGCATGATACCTGGCACACAGGTTAAGTGCACATATAATTATAACTACCATCACTTTTATTAGATAATTTATCAAAATGCATGGAGTATTGAAGGATTTTTTCAAAAGAATTTACATTCATATAGATTGTCTTATATCCATGTAGTCCACATTTGTCATTTTTGATGGCACCTTAATATTATGTCTTCATCCTTCCTCAGTTGTGTGCCATGTGGGTTATTTCTTTTTCCACAAATACTGCTAGAACCAACAATCATGTGGAAAGAGGAGTTCTTTGATTTTCTTTTGGAGTATAAATTCTTTAAAAAAAAATGGGATAACCAGGTCATATAGGATGAGATAGTTCTAAAGGGAGGGTATCTCACGATGTACCATTGAGATTGTGTGGGTTTGCCATTTACTCACTTAACTAGGTGACTGAATAAAGGAGTATTGTACCCAAGAGCTGATTGACAGACTAAAAAAAAAGTGAGGGATTGTCAGAGAACAACAGGTTCTAGGTCTTAAATTCATACAGCATGAAAAGGGTACCTAATAGCTGAAAAATATAGTTTTCATTTGTTGAGAACAATTCTGGTACAGTATTCTGTGCTATTTCAAGAGCAACAAGGATCTAATGCTTACCTTTCTGCTTTTTTAAATAACTATATGATAATAGATATTACATTTGGCCATAAGCCATGTTGGTATTGCATTTATAGAAAAATATGCTAAAAACAGGAATTGTTTTTACACATGTTAATTTTTTGGGAGTGTTTTTATATAGCTGAGTTATTACTAACCTTTTTTACCTTAAGTAGGGATGGTGAATGAAATGTTAGAATTGTTGTTACAAATACTCTTAGTAAAGGAACTATATAAATGATTTCATTTTATGTGTGGAAAGCATACAGAAATAAAGATTATCATGAAGTGTATTCCTGTTAGACATACAATGCCCTTAGTCTGTTACATAGTCTCTACTTAGCTGAGATCATATAAACCTGATAGATGATTAAAATATGTTAATCATTTTAATATATATATGCACTATATGTTTTTATGGGACCAGGATCTATTCTTATTTAGTCCATTATAAATTAAATGGTAGCCTGTTCCTTCCCATTTCTTTGTTGCTATCTGAAATCAGTCAGCTTCAAAGCAATCACCACTTCCACTCCTCAGTAATAACCCTTCTTTTGGTTTATGTTTTGCAGGAGGTATATCGAATTCCAAAGAAAAGTCAAACTGAAAAGGAGAATACAAGTAGGTATTCAGAGATACTCTCTGCATACAGCTTTATAAATATTCTTTTCAAAATAAGCAGAGTTAACTGATAAGAACCTCAACTATTTTGTTTTTGAAACCAGACAATATGTAACATGAAATAGTTGGTGTTTAAATTTGAAAATACATCTTTATTCTTTCTTAGTGAATTTTTGCCAAAGGAGATGTTCCTTTATATTACCTGTGTTGTTGCCTTCCTTGAAGTCATGGCCTTTAGTAGCTTTTCTTTCATTCATTGATTCCAATAGAGCAGACATTCTTAAACCTGTACTCTAAGAGGTCTCTGTAAATCTTTATAGATATTTATATGCAAAATTCTTTGTGTATATTCATTTTTCTGGGGAGAATTCAAAGCTTTCTTCATAGTCTCATAGAGACAGCAACCACATAAAAGGTTAAGAATCATTATTACATTATTACAGGTTTTATTTGGGAACCAGGTTCACGGTGGTGGCATAGAAAGAGCATAAGCCCACCTCCTCCCATGTATGCACCAAATCTACGTCTACACACAGAGCAGTTCATCCCAAGGAAAAATGGAGGCCTAAATGAACACCTTCTGCACAATGCGAGATAAAAAGACCACATGTAAAACAGCAGGAAAAGTAGAGACATAGTAATGGAGGGAGTCCTACTTCTAGCACAGCTCTGCAATAGGGAGGCATATAGCTGAGCTACTGGAGCACAGACTACCCTGCCCTGGGACATAGAACAAAAGCCATGAACTTGGAGGGTTTTAACCTGACCACCAAACAGCAGGGATACTGCTGAAACTCTCTCCAGGACCAAAAGAGCTAGTAAATTCCATTGTTACATCTCACATACACACACACACCACACACACACACACTAATAGTGTTAAGGGGAGCAGAGTGAGCAACATTGTTTACATTCCCCATTCATTGTTAGTGCAGACAGTAACAGGGTGGGCTACATTGTTTACATTACCCCTGCACATTACTACTGTGGACAAGAACAGGGTGAGTGCCATTGTTTACCTTCCCCACACACCTGTGACAGTGCACACAAGGGCAGGCAGGGTCAAAATGAACAAACCAGCTTCAGATATGACAGAGACAGCCTCCTGCACCACCACCCCCGACACCCAAACATGCCTGTCAGAAATGCAGTGGTCCCACCAAGGTGTGGTACTAGCAGGATGCTGATGTGTGTTCACCTTGCCTGTGCCCCTTTTGTCCCTGGCCACCCCATTTGCATGGCCCTAGCTAGGTACCAACATGGGAGACTCCTAGACTGCATCCATCAATGCTCAGCTGTCCCATTAGCATGGCCCTGGCCAGCACTTAACTGGGAGACCCCCGAACAGTGCCTCTTTGCCCCCTGTCCTTGCCCTCTGTCCACCTGGGAGCTCCCCAGACTGTGTGCCTTTGACAGTGACCAGTCTTCTAGCATGGCCTCAGCTGGCAACCACACAGTAGACCCCCTCAGCCCACACCCTGGGAACTTTGGTACCAGGATATGCATATGTGATGCTCACTTGGCCTCTGGCCTGCCAAAACCACTAGGCACACATACTCTACCCAGGGGACCTTCCTATACAAGACTAATCCTTCCAGGCTGGGAGAGGTAGCCCTTTCAACTAATTCACAGAATCAAGCACAGAAAGTCAAACAAAATGAGGACACAAAGGAATATGCCTCAGACGATAAAAAGATAAAACTTCAGGAAAAAAAAAAACTAAGTGAAACAGTTAAGCAATCTACCTCATAAGGGGTTCAAAACAGTGGTTATAAAGATGCCTAGCAGACTTGAAAGAAGAATGGATGAGCTCAGGGAGGACTTCAACAAAGAGAAAATCTGTAAAAGAACCAATCAGAGATGACTACAATAAATGAAATAAAAAATACATAGAATAGAGCATGCAGAAGAACAGATCAGAGACCTGAAGACAGAGTAATGGAAAGCACTGAAGCTCAACAGCAGTAAGAATAAAAGAACAGAAAGAAAGGAAGATATGTTAAAGGAGATTTGTCATAATTGCATTATAGGAATCCCAGAAGGAGAAGAGAGAGAAAGGGTTGGAAAACTTAAGAAATAATAGCTGAAAACTTTCCTAACCTAGGGAAGGAAACATCCAAATCCAGGAATCACAGAGAGCCACAGTAAGATGAACCCAAGGAGGTCCATGCCAAGACACATAATGATTAAATATCAAAGAACAAAGACAAAAAATATTAAAAGGAACAAGAGAAAAGCCTCAAGTTACCTAGAAGGAAAACTGTCAGCTGATTTTTTTTTTAGCAGAAGCTCTACAGGCTGGAAAGGAGTGGCATAATATATTCTGAATGCTGAAATAGAAAGACCCTCAACCACGAATACAGCAAGGTTATTATCACCCAGAATTGAAGGAGAGATAAAGGGTTTCTCAGATAAATGCAGGTTAAGAGTTCACCACCACTAAACTAGCCTTACAAGAAATGTTAAAGAAGTATCTTTAAGAGGGAAAGGAAAAGGCCATACATAGCTAGAAGCAAGAAAATTATGAAAGTATTTCACTAGTAAAAACAAACAGATAACAAAAGTAATAGATGAATCACTTAAAAGTTAATGTGAAGGTTAGAAGCAAGAGTAGTAAAATCAAACTACTACTAAAAATTAGTTAATGGGAATCACTAAATAAAAGATGTTAAAGGAGACATGATGTATATAAAACAAAGAGGAGGTGTTAAAAATGTAGTGCTATTAGAATGCATTCAAATTTAAGTGACCGCTAACAACATAGACAGCTATATATGTAAGACATCATATGTAAACTACATGGTCACCACAAACTAAAAACCTATGACAAATGCAAAAAAAAAAAAATAGAAAGGAATTCAACCATAAAACAAGTCATACCCACAAAAAAAGACTGTAAAAAGAGACAAAGGTTATATAATGATTAAGGGCTCAATCCAGCAAAAAGATTTAACAGTTATAAATATCTATGTACCCAAGAGTGGAGCACCTATATATATAGTGCAGATATTACCAGACATTAATGGAGAAATTGACAGTAATACAGTAATAGTAGTGGATTTTAACACCCCATTTATATGGGTGTTATCCAGACAGAAAATCCAAAAGGAAAGGGTGGCTTTGAACAACACATGAGAACTAATAGGTATGTATAGAACGTTATAGAATTCTCATTCTTTTCAAGTGCCCATAGAATATTCTCCAGGATAGATCATGTGTTAGACCACAAAACAAATCTTAATAAATATAGGAAGACTGAAATCATACCAAGCATCTTTTTTGACCATGACAATACAAAACTGGAAATAGGTTACAGCCCCTCCCACTGAAAAAAATGGAGAAAACACAGACGTGAAGGCTAAACAAGGTGCTGCTAAATAACAATGGGTCAGTGAAAAAATTAAAGAGGAAATTAAAAACACTTGAACAGTGAAAATAGAAACACAGCAATGCACATATTTTGGGATGCTGCAGAAGCAGTTTTAAGCGGGGGGGGGGGGGCATTTATAGTGTTACAGGCCTATCTCAAAAAACAAGAAAAAACCCTAAATCTAAATAAACTATACCTAAAGGAACTAGAAAAAGAACTAACTAACAAATCCCAAAATTAGTAGAAGGGAAATAGTAATGATCAGGGCAGCAATAAATGAAATAGAACCTAAAAAAAAAATACAAAGGAACATGAAACTAATAAAACTAAGAGCTGTTCTTTGGAAAGATAAACAGAATTGACAAACCTTTAGCTAAACTCATCAAGAAAAAAGAGGACTCAAATCAGACATGAAAAAAGTTAAATTTGACACCACAAAAATACAACTATAAGAGATTACTATAAAAATTTGTATGCCAGCAAATCAGACAACCTAGTAGAAATGGATAAATTTCTAGAAAACATGCAATCTCCCAAGACTGAACCAGGAAGAAATAGAATATAAACAGACTGATTACCAGTAATAAAATCAAGCAGTATTCAAAAAACTCGCAACAAACAAGTATCTAGTACCAGATGGCTTCACAAAAGAATTCTGCCAAACATTCAAAGAAGAATTAATGCCTATCCTTAAAATACTCCCAAAATTGAAGAGGAAGGAAAGCTTCCAAATTCATTCCATGAGGCCAGCATCACCTTGATACCAAAACCAAAAAAGACACTGCAAAATAAAATTACAGACCAATATCCCTGATGAGCATAGATAGAAAAAATCCTCAACAAAATATTGGCAAACTAAATTTTAAAATAACATTAGAAAGTACATTCACCATGACCAAGTAGGATTTTTTCCAGGGATGCAAGGATGGTTCAACATTGCAAATCAATCAGTGCAATACACCACATTAACAAAAGGAAGGATGAAAACAATATGGTCATCTCAGTAGATGCTGAAAAAGCACTTGACTAAATTCAGCATCTATGATTAAAACTCTTAACAGAGCAGGTACAGAGGGAACATACCTCAACATACAAAAGAACATACATGACAGACCTGCAGCTAACACTGTACTCAAAGACAAAAAGCTAAAAGCTTTTCCTCTAAGATGAGGAACAAGACAAGGATACCCACTCACTGCTTTATTCAACATAGTACCAGAAGTCTTAGCCATAGCAATTGGACAAGAAAAAGAAATGCATCCAAATTGGTAAGGAAGAAGAAAATTTGTCACTATTTGTAGATGACATGATACTATATATAGAAAACTTTAAGGACTCTGCCAAAAAACTACTAGAAATAAAACATGAATTCATGAAAGTTGCAGGATGCAAAATCAATGTGTAGAAATCTGTTGCGTTTCTAAATGCAAATTATGAATTAAGAAACCAATCATATTTACAATTGGCATCAAAAAGAATAAAACACCAAGCAGTAAATTTAACCAAGGAGGTGAAAGACCTGTGCTCTGAAAACTATAAGATACTGATGAAAGAAATTGAAGATGACATGAATAAAAAGAAAGGTATTCCATGCTCATGAATAGGAAAAATTAAGACTGTTAAAATGGCCGTATTGCCCAGAGCAATCTACAGATTCAGTGTAATCCCTGTCAAAATACCAATGGCAAAACCACACACACATACATTAAAAAAAAGAATGAAATAGCCCAAGCATTCTTGAGAAAGAAGATAAAAAAAAATGGTCAATTAATACATGACAAAGGATGTAACAATATACAATGGGGAAAAGAGTCTTCAATAAATGATTTTGGGAAAACCGGATAGCTACATGCAAAAGAATGAAACTAGATCACTGTCTTACACCATACTCAAAAATAAGCTCAAAATGGATTAAAGACTTAAATATAAGACCTGAAACCATAAACCTCCCAGAAGAAAATTTTAGGCAGTAAACTCTTGAACATTGGCATCAGTAATTGTTTCCTGGATATATCTCCTCAGGCAATGGAAATAAAAACAAAACAAGTGGGATATCAAATTAAAGAGCTTTGGCACAGCAAAGCAAACCACCAACAAAATGAAAAGACAGTCTACTGTATGAGAGAATTTATTTGTAAATGATGTATCTGACGGGGTTAATATCAGAACATGTACAGTTCAACACCAAAAAAAAAAATAGTAATCCATATAAATAATATATGATATGTTTATAATTACCCAATAATCCAATTAAAAATGGGCAGAGGACCCAACACATTTTTCTAAAGACAAACAGATGGCCAGCAGATACATAAAAAGATGTTCAACATCACTGAACCTCAGGGAAATGCAAATCAAAACCACAGTGAGATATTACCTTGCACTGGTCAGAATAGCTAGTATCAACAAGACAAGAAATAACAAATGTTGGTGAGGATGTGGAAAAAAGGGAACTCTTACACACTGTTGGTGGGAATGTAAATGGTGCAGCAATATGAAGATTTCTCAGAAAAAAATTAGAAATACCATATAACCCAGCAATTCCTCTTCTGGGAACTTACCTGAAGAAAATCTGAAAAGATATATGCATACCTATGTTTATCACAGCATTATTTATAAGAGTCAAAATATGAGAGCAACCTAAATATCCATCAATAGATGATTGGATAAAGAAGGTATAGTACATATATACTTACAGAATATTACTCAGCTGTAGAAAAGAGTGAAATTTTGCCATTTGTGACAACATGGATGGATCTAGAGAGTACTGTGCTAAATGAAATTAAGTCAGAAACATAAGTACTGTGTGATTTCACTTACATGTGGAATCTAAAAAACCAAACAAACTGAAGTAGACTCATAAATACAGAGAACAGACTGGTGGTTGCCATAGGGGAGGGGGATAAGGTATAGGTGAAATAGGTGAAAGGAAAAAAATTAGTTAAAATGTTTGATGTCTTGATCATGCAATGGTTACATGAGTGTATATACACACACACACACAAAAGAAGTTATTACTGAACAGATAATAGAGAAAGCTCTATGGTATTCTGGTTTCTGAGCTTTAGTTATTAACTGTTAATTGTTTTCATTATTAATTAGTTATTAACTGTTTCCAACATACTTTACAGATTAAAGCAGTGGGTCAATTATGGTGGCTGTTGTCAGTCTCGAGCCTCTCCAGCACTGACCCATTATCAGTAGAGTGAATGAGGAGGCAGTGTGATCATGTTTTTGGTCTTGTCTTTTACTTTGGACATGAAAAGATTTTTACAGTCTTAAATCTTACTGGTGTAACCTTATGGATTAAAACCTTGTGAGGTGCCCTTTGCATCATTGTTGTGTCTTTTATATATTTTTAATTTGACTGGTTTAGTCTCTTCATAGCCAGATAGCCTATTTAGGGCTGCAAAGAATTCTTCCCATAAGAAAGAAGGCAGGGTTGTGCAGTACCAGTTGGCAAAAAAATAGTGGCATTGCTGTAGACTTGATCATCAGAGGCTGCCTTCTCTAGGTGCACTGAGTTAAAATCATTAAGCAAAATAGGCAAAGCTTAACTACTTTATGAGGGTTTTGCCCCAATAATTTGCAAGTATCTACTCTGGTATGGCCCTCCAAAAGATGCCCTCTGACTGTTGTCTCTAATGGATGACTGTATAATCTTGGCAGCCTTTTGAGTGCCAACTTTGTCCCTCCCTCACATATGAGACACCTCCCTCAACCGCATGTCAGTTCAAGGCTTTTGTATTAAAGATACTAATAATGCAAGCCTGGCTTCTGTGTTACCCCTCATTGTCAAGCATTAGAAAAGCTTAGAACTTTAAAAAATCATAAGAACTGTGAAATGCTTTGGGAAATAGGTAACATAGCTTTACCCACATTTTATCATATAAAAAAAAATCAGCCTGAATAAATAGAACTTCTACCCCACATATTCTAAGATCTAGAGTTAGAATATGATATGAACTGTTGGTATGATTCCTTTTCTTATTTTACTAGGATACAGTGGAATGTATCCACATTTTAAGGAAGTTGATACCAGGGCAAGGAACATCATTTTAAGGAGGAAATAGAGTAGTCATAGCCAATCTGGATGAAACTAGATAATAGTACTTCACAAAAGGATGTTGTGATAATAACTTGTGAGCAGGACCAGTTTTAACTACAACATTTTCTACCAGCATGTGGTATAAATGAGTTCTGTTAGCTTCTTACTGACAAATACTCATATATGGCTATGGATTAATAAATGTTTTGCAAATAGAGTTTTTGGCCAACTAAAAGGAGAACTAGAAGAACAGCTCATGCAAACCTAACCCTACTGGTAGGGAAAAGACAGCTGGTAGCGATTATCTGAGATAAGAAATCTTTACTTGGAAAAAGAAAAACCAATGAATGTTTATTGAGAATCTGCTCTGTGCTGTGAGAGATATTTTGTAAGAAACTCTTTCCTCATAAAGAGAGCAATCTGACTAATCAGAAAGCAGTACAAACATATACAAAGCAACAGCATATAATATCAGTCAATTCTGATTGAAATGTTCAGTAGTGAGACTTAGACTTCTTAGGGAGATGAGATACTAGGAGTGAAGTGGTGAGTGAAAAGCAGAACTTAGAACAGCCCTTTGGAGCAGAGGCGATGGAATTGGGGCAGGGTAGCACAAGTGAGAACCATTCTAGGTAGAGAGACCGAGTGAAGGTTAATAGTACCATTTTTTACTTGGAAGCTGACATTAGTTTTTTTTGAAGATGTAGCTCTCTAATTTTGATAACTTCCTGTGTCATCACCTATTATCACCTGTGTTTGAATATTTTCCTTTTGAAATTATAGTTCATACAAAGTTGTTTGATCTTTTTTTTTTTTTTTAATTAAAGAGACATTTCTTCTTGAGGCTTAACATGCCAGGCTGCTCTTCTACAAATTGTAAATACACAGTTACAGGGGCAGTGGAAAACATTTACATTTTGAATTGATAAGCAGGCTGCCTTGCTAAAGGTAACGGGAACATCTTGCATGCATGTGCTCCATAGAACTTGTTAGAAATGTTGAAGACTAGGACTGAGGCTTGGTGGGGAAAAGCAGAGAAGAGCATTCATAGAAGAGATTTTCAGTAAATAGAGTGCACACACACACCAGACCTAGCGTCTCATCCAAATTCAGGACTGGATATATGAGAAAGGAGTCCAGAGATGGATTTGTTGAATAGAAATTTTACTGCACAGTTGACGTACTATCATGATGTAGAAAGGCCTACCAAGTAAATTTTTTAAAAACCCTTTTCCCGTAGTAACTGAAAGAGGAAGGGATGCTGTTGTCTTCAGAGATCAAACAGCTGCCCCAAAGACTCCTAACAGGTCAAGAGAGAGAGACCCAGACAAGCAAACTCAAAGTAAAGAGAAAAGGAAACGAAGGGGCTCCCTCTCACCACCTTCTGCCTATGAGCGGGGAACGAAAAGGCCAGATGACAGGTAAGTGGCCTGTGTGAGTTATTCTCTTTCCTGAGCAAGTCAAAAAGTGCCCAAATCATATACTTCTGATTTGGGGCACCTAGAGGTTTTGGAATAAGTAGATTCTCTTGATAAGAGTATAAAACTTCAATGATAAATATTGAGATAGAGTCTCTTTTGATAGTAGTAATAGCTGTGAAGACTAGTAGATTTTTGGTACTTGAGTTGTTTCTACTTGATAACATTTAAATGCTATTTGTGGAACCAAGTTTTTTTCTTTACAAGGGAATGGAAGTTTGGTGGAAGATAACTCTCCAAAGATAATGATAATTCTTCCAAACTCAAAAGAGTTTTGTTTTCTTTTGAATTTGTGCCCTACCAGTCAAAATGCTGATTGATTCCTGTGTTAGAGGCTGTCTTTGTCAGGCTGACAGAAAAGCAGGCCACTTAATCACCTTCTGGAGACTAGGAAACATTTCAAAGCATTTCTTTTGAAACTTTTTCAAAAATTAGATAAACTTGTCAGAATTTTTCATTTTTGGCTCTCAGGGTATATAATAATTCATCATGATTTTAATTGCATTCCCCTAATTGCTATAGATTGAACATCTTATGTTTATTGGCCATTCCTCTTTCCTCCTCTGTGAAGTATCTTTTCATATGTTTATTTCTAAGTCATTTGTCTTTCTGAGTTTTAGGAATTATTTGTATATATTCCAAATGTAATTCTGTTGATTTTTTTTTTTTTTTTGATGGCTTGCGTTTTGGCTTTTTTGTGTCTTTAGATACACGGAATTTATTATGGTGTAATAGAATGTGTGAACTATATTGTATGTTTCCTTTATACTTATCCTGTTTTAAGAAATTATTCCCTACCCTTGAGGTGATGATTTTTTTAAAAGACATTTAAATCCTTAATCTACTGGGAATTAATTTTTGTGTATGTTGTGAGATAGGTAGGAGTCTGATTTCACTTTTTTTCCAGAGAGAATACCTAGTTTTCCCAGCACCATTTACCATCCACTTTCTATTGATCTGCAGTACTGTCTCTTTCCAACAAGTTTCCATATGTGGGAGGATCTGTTTCTGGGTTTATAATGATGGTGGCTTATATTAACTCTTGATACCAAGTATGGCAAATCCCTAATTGGCCTTCCAGATGTAATGGCTTTTCTCAAACTTGTTCTTCCTTAAAATTGGCTTGTCAGGTTTCTCCCACCCCCTCCACCCCACCAACGATAAGATTCTGAGGAGACTTGACATTTCTACAGTTTTGAGTGTTTCTGCATTCAGATTGAGTATTGAATATAGTCTAGTTAGGTCTTCTTTAATATTTTTACTGAAGAGTAAGTTTTTCATTAATCTCGGAAATTTGTAGTTTTCTTCAGAAAGAATTATATGTCTTTTGGTGTGTTTATTTCTGAGAACCACCTTAATTTTTTGTACGTTTTCAGTTTGTTGCTGGTGTTTAGAAATACAGTTAACTTTTATATGTTGATCTCATGTTTGGCAATCATAAGAAATTCTTACTAATTTCGGGACTATAGATTTTTTTGCCCCCTTTTTATAAATCTTCATCAACAGTCAGTATCATATGAATTTGTTTTGTTTTTCCTTTCTAATCCTTTTGCCTGTTTTTATTTTACTAGCAAAACCTCCAATACATATCACAGAATGACCTTGGCAAATGATTTCTGCTCATGTTTTTATTTCCTTTCACTATTTTAGGTTTATTATATTTTTAAAAATGTCTTGATTGGAATAATTGGGATTTTAAGCTCATTGTTCTTCAGCATTTTTCTCTTCTAATAAAAGTGCTTAAAGATTTAAATTTCCCTGTAAGTACTGGTTGATCTACTCTTGATAATGCAGTTTCATCATAATCTGGTCCTAAATACTGTTGATTTTCGATGTGTATTTAAATTTCTTTCTGTTAAATTTCCAAATGCCATTAATTGGTTTGTATACCAGTTTTTAGACTTTTTTGATACTTTATAGTCTCTTTTGTGAGATATTACGTATGCTGTTTTTGTGTTGATAGGATTTAACTGTTACATCTTTCTTCCTTTCACTTCCAACTTCTCTTGTTTTTGTTTAATTCTTTGTGGCAGATTTTTAACTAGTTGTTTCAGTAGTATCTAAAGCTAATCACTATCTTGAACAGCTTTAAGTACTTTAATTCTGATCATTCAGCCTTCTTAATTCATGTGCTATTATTGCCCACTATTATAATTATTTCTTGCCCCCCATAAGTTATTAATTTTTGGTCCACAAACTAATTTATTTAGTTTACATTTACCAGTATCTTTTTTCTTTTTTCCTTTTTATCTCAGACCTTCCTTTAAAAGGTTTCTTTTAGTGAGTTTTCTATTCATGATATTTCAGTTTTGTCTAGAAAGCCTTTCTCATTCTTTTGCATTGCACACCTTCAGTTTTTAGTCAGCTTTATTTAATTAGCAGATACAAGTTACTTACAGTAAAATTCACAGTTTTAAGTATATAATTTAATGAGTGTTGTCAAGTACATACACTAATGTAGCCACCACCATAGTCATGATATAGAACACTTCCATCATCTCACAAAACCCTCTGTGACCCTTCATAGTGCTCAGTCCCTTTCTCCAAGCCCTAGTTCTTGGCAACTACTGATGTACTTTCTGACCCCGTGGTTTTGTCTTTTCCAGAATGTCATATATATAGTATCATACACCATATAGTATTTAAGTCAGTTGTCTTCCATTTAGCATACTGCATTTGAGATTCACCCATGTTATGTGGTGTCTCAGTTGTTCTTTTTTTATTGATAAACTATTATTATAAACTGTAGTTTGTTCATAAACTTATTAGTTGATAGGTGTTTGGATTGTTTTCATATAGTTTTTGTGATTATTACTTCTATGTACATGTCTTTCTGTAAACATATTCTCTCATTTTTGAAAGGAAGTTTTGCTGAGTTAGCAGTTCCTTTTAACTGCTGATTTTCCTCAGTTTTGTGGCTTCTCTCACGGAACTTGTTGATCTGATTGTTGTTTAAATAATCTGGCTTTTCTCCTGCCTTGCCTTTAAGATATTCCCTTTGTGTTTGGTGTTCTGCAGTACCACTGCCATGTGTTAGATGAAGATTTCTGTTTTCTTTTATTTGGTTGAAATTCATTGAGCTTTTTGAGTTTGAAGAGTATCTTCCAAGTTACTCCTTCCCATCAGATGTCATCTCTGCTTAACCATACCATGGACCTCAGGGGCACTTAATGGAATTGAATGTTGGATTATTTCTTGGCTCATGATGCTTATCATTTCTATAAATGGACTTCTACCTATTTATATTATAATATAATAAGCCTTGGAAATCCTGGCATAAAAGCTAGAATCTTAACAGTCATATAAATCTAGCTATGTCATTTCTTCCCCTACCTTTACTACTTGAGATAACTGTCTTGCATCCTGTGTTCATTATACCCTGGCTTTCCTGTTTTAAAATACAGTTTTATGTCATCTAATATATATTTCTTAAAAATGTATTAGTTTTTAACTTTATGAAAAGGCTATTTTTCTGTATTTAGTTTAAGAGTACTTTGTTTTCACTTGATATTGCTAAGATTTATCCATAATAGTTTATTCCTTTTCATTGTTGTGTAATATTTTGTTAAAAAGCTTTTTCTATTATGTACAGTGTTATTGTGACCTTATTTTGGTATACATGTGCAAAAGTTTCTGTTGGCTGTATAGGTAGGATTGCTGAGTTGTCAGTTAAGTTCATGCTCAATTTTATATGATAATTTTTAATTTTGGTTTCTTTTTCCTTTCTAGATGCTTCATGGGGTTCTTATTCAAGTCTGCTTGATAATATTTTATGGTCCTATTCCTTAGTCATATTTTTAATGGTCCCTTTCCCTTGTATTTCATTTAAAATGTTAAACACTAAATACCTCTTAAAGTTTGTGTTGGATAATTCCAGTATCCACAGTCTTTGTAGGTCACTTCCTCTCATTCGTTTATATATATATAATTTTATTTTTTAATAAACTCATATTCCTTAGAACTTTTATAGGAATTCACTGAGGCCTGGATTTAAGGTACACTCTTCTATACACTGTTTGCATTTGTTTCTGCCAGGCAGCTAAGGGTACTACCATCCCACTAACACTTTAAAGGGAATTTTCAGACTGAAAATTTTTAGACCATACATTTTTTATTGTTTAAGTGTTATGCCCTTGTTCACGAAGCTGTTATTAGATGTTCCTTTGCAACAAAACATCTTGAAAATAGTTGTTATTATTTATATTTTTTCCAAGAGCACTTTCTCAGAAGTTTGATTCTCCCTGTAGAACTTCACAAAAGAAATCTTTTAAGTTCTCAATTCTCTTCTAGTGAGTTAGAGCTGATGGTTTTTTGTGGGCCTCTTGGGGATACTTGTCAAAACCATCACAGGGTATTTGACTGAGTACTGAGATGATATACTTGGTATTGCACAGAGAGGAGTGTGTGAATATAACTTCCCATACTTAAATGTGTGTATACTCATCTTTCATTTAATTATCCTGTGTTAATATTTGTTATAAGTGTGTGTGGTCAGACATAATCCAATTCTGTAGCTTTTATTAGGATATTTTGATTGTTGTTTCAGTTTCAGGATCTGTAGTTATAGAACTGCCCCTGTTATAGATGGGGGATGTAGGGGTAGGGATCTAAGTAGAAGAATCTACTTAGAATGCTATATGTATCTTTAATTTGAAATCTTAGAATCTGAGAATAAAGATGAAGTTACTAATTTCATCTAAGTGTCTTATTTCCTTGGGGTTCTCTCCTATCTGCAAATCTCCTTAAGTAATTTTGAGTGTGATTTTTTTAACCAGTATTAAATTGAATTTGGTGTGTGGTTAGTGGTTTAGTATTGAGTGACATAGATTTATTAGTGCTTTGATTATATCTATGACTTAGGGAAAAACTTTTTGTGGTACTCTTATTGTTTCTTTCTAGATATGACACACCAACGTCTAAAAAGAAAGTACGAATTAAAGACCGCAATAAACTTTCTACAGAGGAGCGTCGGAAATTGTTTGAGCAAGAGGTGGCTCAGCGGGAGGCTCAGAAACAACAGCAGCAGATGCAGAACCTGGGAATGACGTCTCCATTACCCTATGACTCTCTTGGCTACAATGCCCCTCATCATCCGTTTGCTGGCTACCCACCAGGTTATCCCATGCAGGCCTATGTGGATCCCAGCAACCCTAATGCTGGAAAGGTGCTCCTCCCCACACCTAGCATGGACCCTGTATGTTCTCCTGCTCCTTATGATCATTCTCAGCCCTTAGTAGGACATTCTGCAGAACCCCTTGCTGCCCCTCCACCTGTGCCAGTGGTGCCACATGTGACAGCCCCTGTGGAAGTTTCCAGTTCACAGTATGTGGCCCAGAGTGATGGTGTGGTACACCAAGACTCCAGTGTTGCTGTCTTGCCAGTGCCAGCCCCAGGCCCAGTCCAGGGACAGAATTACGGTGTTTGGGATTCAAACCAACAATCTGTCAGTGTACAACAGCAGTACTCTCCCGCACAGTCTCAAGCAACCATATATTATCAAGGACAGACCTGTTCAACTGTCTATGGTGTGACATCACCCTATTCACAGACAACTCCACCAATTGTACAGGTAATGAATTTCTAGATATTTAATGACATATTAAATCTGATGCAAGGAGGAAATCCTGCAAATGATCACTTTTATATGTTCAGTTGGCCCTTGAACTAACATGGGTCTGAACTGTGCAGGCCCATTTATACATGGATCTTTTAAAATACATTGGAAAATACTTTGGAGATTTGCAACAATTTGAAAATTTTTCTCTAGCTTATGTTATTGTAAGAATAGGTGTATAAATACATATAATGTACAAAGTACATGTTAATCAACTATTTATGTTACTGATAAGGCTTCTGGTCAGTGGTGGGCTATTAGTACTAAAATTTTGGGGGGAGTTTTTTACTTTAGGGACTAAGCAGCCCTAACCCCCCCATTGTTTAGGGGTCAGATGTACTAGTTATCTGCTCTATTATAAATGACTCTAAAACTTAGCAGCATAAGACAAGTATTTACTGTCTCATAGTTTCTTGGGTCAGGAATTCAGAAGCAGCTTGGTTGTGTGGGTGGTTCTGACTCAGACTCTTCATGAAATTACAATCAAGCTGTTAACTAGGGCTGTAGTCATCTGAAGGCTAGATAGGGGATGAAAGATTCACTTTCTTGCTCACATGGTTGTTAATTAGTCTGTGTTTCTTACTGCCAAATGGACCTCTCAGTAGGGCTGCTTACAATATGCCAGCTGGCTTCCTGCAAAGGCAAGTGATCTAAGAGAAAATGACTTTAGGATTACTCCTCTCCTTTTTGCTTATAGGGAGTGAAATATATACGATTTATTCTTCTCTTTCCTTGTGAAGGGAGAAGCCTTTGTCATGGTAGTTGAATTAGAAGATGGCTTGCCCTTTTTTTCCTTTAGATCCAGCTTATATTTTTATGCCTTACATGTTTGTCATCATGAAGTTTGCCAGAGTGACTCTAATGTACTGAGCATAAGGATGTTACTATGGTAGGAAATAGTTATGTTAAATGTAAAAGTTAAGAGCTTTCTGACTTTATATTTCAAAGTGTATTTTTTTTTGTTTTTTTAATCAAACGTTTTTCTGTAAGACGAAGCAAGACATTTTAAGCTTAAAAAAATGTACACAGGGAGAAGCCAAGATGGCGGCAAGAGTAGGGCAGCAGAAATCTCCTCCCAAAACCATATATATTTTTGAAGACACACAAATACTACTATTCCTAAAAGAGAGACCAGAAGATACAGTACAACAGCCAGGCTACATCTACACCTGCAAGAACCCAGCGCATCACAAAGGGGGTAAGATAAAAGCTGCAGCCCAACGAGACTCAAGCATGCCCCTCACCCCAGCTCCCCAGCAGGAGGAGAGGACTTGGAGCGGGGAGGGAGTGGGAGCCCAGGACTGCTAAATACCCAACCCTAGTCATCGCACCGGGAGCGCAGACACACAGTGTGTGGTGTGCTGGATACTAGGAAAACAGAACAGTAAAATCTGCAAGCGGATTCCCCATAGCTGCCGCCCATGGGACAAAAGAAAAGCAAGTGCTTTTTGAAAGTCTGAAAGGGACAGGAGCCTCACAACTGGACGGAAGCATCCCAGCACACTCAACCCAGCAGCTGGGAGTCCTGGGAAGTCCAGGCACCCTAACCCCCTGGGTGGCAGAGCAGCTCAGAGGTCCCTCATGGCAATAAACAGCCTCCTTCCCATTCCCCCTCTGGCGTGGCCCCTCTGGTGGTCTCAGCAGAGAAGCAGTCTGAGACCGGCCACACCCACAACTGCACAGGGCCTCCTCCACAGCCGCCTGGGCCAGACTCAGAGACACACACGCCAACTCCCCACAACTACCTCTATCGCCATGAAAAGGCAGAAAAATTTGATCCAGACCAGAATCACAGAGACAATGCCTGAGAGGGAGTCTGGGGAGATAGATTTAACCAATCTTCCTGAAAAAGAATTAAAAATAAAGGTCATAACCATGCTGATGGAGCTGCAGACAAAAATGCAAGACCTAACGGATAAAGTTCGGAGGGAGAATACAGAAATAAAACAATCTCTGGAGGGACTTCAAAGCAGAGTGGACAAGGTGCAAGAGGTCATTAATGTAATAGAAATCAGAGAACAGGAACACAGAGAAGCTGACGCAGAGAGACATTAAAAGGATCTCCAGGAATGAAAGAATTTTAAGAGAACTGTATGATCAATCCAAATGGAACAGTATCTGCATTATAGGGGTACCAGAAGAAGAAGAGAGAGAAAAAGGGATAGAAGGTGTATTTGATGAAGCAATTGCTGAAAACTTCCCCAAACTGGGTGAGGAAATAGTTGCTCAGACCACGGAAGTGCACAGAACTCCCAACAGAAGGCACCCAAGGAGGACAACACCAAGACACATAATAATTAAAATGGCAAAGATCAAGGACAAGGACAGAGTATCAAAGGCAGCCAGAGAGAGAAAAAAGGTCACCTACAAAGGAAAACCCATCAGGCTATCATCAGACTTCCTGACAGAAACCTTACAGGCCAGAAGAGAATGGCATGATATATTTAATGCAATGAAACAGAAGGGCCTTGAACCAAGAATACTGTATCCAGCACTATTATCATTTAAATATGAAGGAGGGTTTAATCAATTCCCAGACAAACAAAACTTGAGGGAATTTGCCTCCCACAAACCACCTCTACATGGTATTTTAGAGGGACTGCTCTAGATGGAACCACTCCTAAGGCTAAATAGGTGTCACCAGAGAATATAAAATCACAGCAAAGAAAGCAGACCAAACAAATACTAACTGAAGGCAAAAAATAAAGTCAACTACCCACAAAAGCAGTCAAAGGAAACACAAAAGAGCACAGAATAAAACACCTAACAATAAGACTGGAGGAGGAATAGAAGGGAGAGAAATAAAGAATCTCCAGACAGTGTATATAACAGCTCAATAAGTGAGCTAAGTTGGCAGTAAGATACTAAAGAAGCTAACCTTGAACCTTTGGTAACCATGAATCTAAAGCCTGCAATGGCAATAAGTACATATCTTTCAGTAGTCATCCTAAATGTAAATGGACTGAATGCACCAATCAAAAGACACAGAGTAACAGAATGGATAAAAAAGCAAGACCCATCTATATGCTGCTTACAAGAAACTCACCTCAAACCCAAAGACATGCACAGACTAAAAGTCAAGGGATGGAAAAACGTATTTCAGGCAAACAACAGAGAGAAGAAAGCAGGGGTTGCAGTACTAATATCAGACAAAATAGACTTCAAAACAAAGAAAGTAACAAGAGATAAAGAAGGACACTACATTAATGATAAAGGGCTCAGTCCAACAAGAGGATATAACCATTATAAATATATATGCACCCAATAGAGGAGCACCAACATATGTGAAACAAATACTAACAGAACTAAAGGAGAAAATAGAATGCAATGCATTTGTTCTAGGAGACTTCAACACACCACTCACTCCAAAGGACAGATCAACCAGACAGAAAATAAGGAAGGACACAGAGGCACTGAACAACACACTAGAACACATGGACCTAATAGACATTTAAAGAACTCTATACCCAAAAGCAACAGGATAAACATTCTTCTCAAGTGCACATGGAACATTTTCCAGAATAGACCACATACTAGGCCACAAAAAGAGCCTCAGTAAATTCAAAAAGATTGAATTCCTACCAACTAACTTTTCAGACCACAAAGGTATAAAACTAGAAATAAATTTTACAAAGAAAGCAAAAAGGCTCACAAACACATGGAGGTTTAACAACATGCTCCTAAATAATCAATGGATCAACGACAAAATTAAAATAGAGATCAAGCAATATATGGAAACAAATAACAAAAACACAAAGCCCCAACTTCTGTGGGGCGCAGCGAAGCAGTTTTAAGAGGAAAGCATATAGCAATCCAGGTCTATTTAAAGAAGGAGGAACAAACCCAAATGAGTAGTCTAAAGTCACAATTATTGAAATTAGAAAAAGAAGAACAAATGAGGCCTAAAGTCAGCAGAAGGAGGGACATAATAAAGATCAGAAAAGAAATAAATAAAGTTGAGAAGAATAAAACAATAGAAAAAAATCAATGAAACCAAGAGCTGGTTCATCAAGAATATAAACAAAATTGATAAGCCTCTAGTCAGACTTATTAAGAGAAAAAGAGAATCAACACACATCAACAGAATCAGAAACGAGAAAAGAAAAATCATGACAGACCCCACAGAAATACAAAGAATTATTAGAGAATACTATGAGAATCTGTATGCTAACAAACTGGAAAACCTAGAAGAAATGGACAACTTCCTAGAAAAATACAACCTTCCAAGTCTGACCAAGGAAGAAACAGAAAATATGAACAGACCAATTACCAGCATTGAATTTGAAGCAGTAATAAAAAAACTACTAAGGAGCAAAACCCCCGGGCCAGATGGATTTACCACAGAATTTTATCAGACATACAGAGAAGACATAATACCCATTCTACTTTAAGTTTTCCAAAAAATAGAAGAGGAGGGAATACTCCCAAATTCATTCTATGAAGCCAACATCACCCTAATACTAAAACCGGGCAAAGACCCCACCAAAAAAGAAAACTACAGACCAATATCCGTGATGAACATAGATGCAAAAATATTCAACAAAATATTAGCAAACCGAATTCAAAAGTACATCAAGAGGATCATACACCATGATCAAGTGGGATTCATCACAGGGATGCAAGGATGGTACAACATTCGAAAATCCATCAACATCATCCACCACATAAACAAAAAGAAGGACAAAAACCACATTATCATTTCCATAGACGCTGTAAAAGCATTCGACAAAAGTCAACATCCATTCATGATAAAAACTCTGAACAAAATAGGTTTAGAGGGCAAGTACCTCAACATAATAAAGGCCATATATGATAAACCCACAGCCAATATCATACTGAACAGTGAGAAGCTGAAAGCTTTTCCTCTGAGATCGGGAACAAGACAGGGATGCCCACTCTCCCCACTGTCATTCAACATAGTACTGGAGGTCCTAGCCACAGCAATTAGACAAAACAAAGAAATACAAGGAATCCAGATTGGTAAAGAAAAAGTCAAACTGTCACTATTTGCAGATGACATAATATTGTACATAAAAAACCCTTAAGACTCCACTCCAAAACTGCTAGAACTGTTATCGGAATACAGCAACGTTGCAGGATACAAAATTAACACACAGAAATCTGTGGCTTTCCTATACACTAACAATAAACTAATAGAAAGAGAAATCAGGAAAACAGTTCCATCCACAAGTGCATCAAAAAGAATAAAATACCTAGGAATAAACCTAACCAAGAAAGTGGAAAACCTATACCCTGAAAAGTGCAAGACACTCTTAAGAGAAATTAAAGAGGACACTAACAAATGGAAACATATCCCATGCTCTTGGCTGGGAAGAATTAATATTGTCAAAATGGCCATCCTGCCCAAAGCAATATACAGATTCAGTGCAATCCCTATCAAACTGCTCAACGAACTGGAGCAAATATTTCAAAAATTCATATGGAACCACCTAAGACCCTGAATAGCCAGTGCAATCCTGAGAAGGAAGAATAAAGTGGGGGGGAATTTCACTCCCCAACTTCAAGCTCTACTACAAAGCCACAGTAATCAAGACAATTTGGTACTGGCACAAAATAGACCCACAGACCAGTGAACCAGAATAGAGACTCCAGACATTAACCCAAACAGATATGGTCAATTACTATATAATAAAGGAGCTATGGACATTACAATGGGGAAATGACAGTCTCTTCAACAGATGGTGTTGGCAAAACTGGACAGCTACATGTGAGAGAATGAAACTGGATCACTGTCTAACCCCATACACAAAAGTAAATTCGAAATGGTCAAAGACCTGAATGTAAGCCATGAAACCATAAAACTCTTAGAGAAAAACATAGGCAAAAATTTCTTGGACATAAACATAAGCAACTTCTTCATGAACATATCTCCCCAGACAAGGGAAACAAAAGGAAAAATGAACAAGTGGGACTATTATCAAGCCGAAAAGCTTCTGTACAGCAAAGGACACCATCAATAGAACAAAAAGGCATCCTACAGTATGGGAGTATATATTCATAAATGACAGATCTGATAAAGGGTTGACATCCAAAATATATAAAGAGCTCACACACCTAAACAAACAAAAAGCAAATAATCCAATTCAAACGTGGGCATAGGAACTGAACAGTTTTCCAAAGAAGAAATTCAGATGGCCAACAGGCACGTGAAAAGATGGTCCACATCGCTAGTCATCAGAGAAATGCAAATTAAAACCACAGTCAGATATCACCTCATGCCAGTAAGGATCGCCACCATCCAGAAGACAGACAACAACAGATGTTGGCGAGGTTGTGGAGAAAGGGGAACCCTCCTACACTGCTGGTGGAAATGTAAATTTGTTCAACCATTGTGGAAAGCAACATGGAGGTTCCCTAAAAAGCTACAAATAGAAATACCATTTGACCCAGTTATTCCACTTCTAGGAATTTTTTTCCCTAAGAATGCAGCAGCCCAGTTTGAAAAAGACAGATGCACCCCTATGTTAATTGCAGCACCATTTACAATAGCCAAGAAATGGAAGCAACCTCAGTGTCCATCAGTAAATGAATGGATAAAGAAGATGTGGTACATATACACAGTGGAATATTATTCAGCCATAAGAAGAAAACAAATCCTACCATTTGCAACAACATGGGTAGAGCTAGAGGGCATTATGCTCAATGAAATAAGCCAGGCGAGAAAGACAAGTACCAAATGATTTCACTCATCTGTAGAGTATAAGAATGAAGAAAAAACAGAAGGAACAAAACAGCAGCAGAATCACAGAACCCAAGAATGGACTAACAGTTACCAAAGGGGAAGGGACTTGGGAAGATGGGTGGGAAAGGTGGGATAAGGTGGGGGAAACAGAAAGGTGGCATTACGATTACCATGTATAATGTGGGGGGAGGCATAGGGAGGGCTGTGCAACACACGGAAGAGAAGTAGTGATTCTACAGCATCTTACTACACTGATGCACAGTGACTGTAATGAGGTTTGTGGGTGGAACTTGGAAGGGTGAAGCCTAGTAAACATAATGTTCCTCATGTAATTGTAGGTTAATGATGCAAAAAAAATAATAATAAAGTAAATCCAAAAAAGAAATGTACATAGCTTCATCCTCAGCACATTTCTGTTTCTCTCCCATCACTCATCACTCCTTAAAGTTGAATTATTATGGATGGCGGAGACTCCCTGATATGTTTCCTGTATGCACAATATTACTTAGTATTGATCGGTAATTTTTACTTAGTTTTTTGTGATGAAGCTGTATCAAACTTTTGTTCATAAGGCCGTGACAAAGTGTACTGCTTTGATCCCTAAAACCTTAGCTGTATTAACCACTTGTGTTTTTTTTCTCTTTAACCACGTTTATATATTTTATGTATTTGTAATCTTGAAGACTTGAAGTCCTTTATCTCTTATTTTTCTATTTACCATGATTCTTAACCATTTTTCCAAATTACTTTGTATTTTTATGTGTGTGTATATGTACATACATATATATGCGTATACATTTTAACGGCTATGTAATAATCCCATTTGCTTATAAGGTCGTTTTTTACCCATTTTTATGGGGTATTCACTTAAATTGAAATTTCTTTTTCTTAATTATAATTAGCACTGCACTAAATACTTTCATAATTGGTTTTGTGTGTGTGTTTGTGTTTCATGTTTGGCTTAAAGTGAATGTTACAGTTCTAAATAAGGGTAGTAAAAAAATGGGCATTGGACATCAGGCATCAATTTTCTTAGAGTTTGTTTTGTTTCATTTTTGATATGTTTAATTCTGCCTGCTACACAATGAATATTTTAGGGATCTTAAACAAATGTCTTAGGTCTTGGCTTCTACTATGTCTCACTGTGTTTTTTTTGGACCAAACCATTAGTTTAAGTTTTTACGTAAGTTTCACAGATGTAAGAAAAATGGTCTACTTTTATCCCATTCCTATTCCTAAGTATGTTGTTGACCTAGGTGTTAGAGCCTAAGCACCAGCAATGGTAGATAACAATTAAAGAATCCTCAGTGGAGAGCTCATTGTTCGTAGGATTGTTCTAACAAAATAGAATGTTATTTTTTCCTTCCCTGTGAACAAGATTTCTTTAAGTTTTAGTCATAGCCTTAAGACTCAAACATCAGAATTTTATTTGCTTTCAGTTTTCCACTGTGTTCTTACCGAGGAGTCACATACTGACTCCTTAATCTACTTTGTGTATGCTAGAGACCTAGATAAATGGACTAGGATGATTCAGATGATCCTTCCCTTTTCTGGGGGATGAGTTGATCAGAAATAAAGTGGGGGCTGTGGGTAATGAGAAGTGTAGGGTATGTTGTTAGGGTGTTTTTTGAATTCTAGCCATCATTTACATATACTGGAGACAGGTGATTATATTTTTGTTTTAGTTTTCTCATCTATAAAGTAAGCAGAATGCCTTTGAATGAGTGGTTGAGGTTTGTATGAGATAATGGATATTAATAATGATAGGTGTAAAGCACTATGTACTTTGAAGGTTTAATTACAGTTTACACTCAGTTACCATATACTGCTGAGAGAATTGACATTAGTAGTCTCCGAAATTCACCTCAACAAGGTCATTTATGTGGTGTCTGGCCCAAAGATCTGACCTCCAGGAGGAGGCCTTGATCGTTCAATGCTGTTATCAACCATACCAGGATGGGCTACTAAAAGTTTGCAAGATATGATAACTTTGAGAATTAAGTAGTATATGATATGTAAAGAAGTGTGTGTGTGTGTGTACATGTGTGCCACAACTGCCTATTAAACAAAAAAGCTCAATTTTAACTGAGGCTAAATGATTTTTAGTGGTCTTGTGACATTGAGTGTCTTATTTGTACGAAGTTTTAGTAAGTCATGTCTCAAAATTTGAGTGCTTAGAGCATAATTTTTCACATTATAAAGTGATAGTGATTTTTTTCCCCTAGAAGTGGGGGACCTCCTTAGATATCTCTTGTTAATTCCCATTGGAAATCACATTTTAAAGGTATATCTAGGTTGAATTTATGCTTGAAAAATTAGCCTTTGTGTAATTTCAAGTTGCTTGAAGGGGAGAGCTACTACTACTGACTACTTCAGGTTTTACCCCAACAAATAGATTTAATAGGCACATGCTCTTTGGATACATCTCACAAGTACATCTTTCATATTTTTTCAGTGGGACTGAAAACTGATTTTCCCCTTTTATGGTTGTTTTTGGTTTTGGTGTTGGCATGTGATTGTCACCTGGTTTGGATAGACACTATAGAACCCTGAGAAATGTTCATTTTTCCTTTACTTTTTGACAGTTTGAGTTTGAAACACTAGACCAAATAAATATTGTTATCTTGGTGATTTTTTAGCCCAGAATGCTGATACTGCTCAGACGTTTTTGGCATTTTCTTTGGTAATCATTTTCAGAACATGTTACATACCTTCCTGATGATAAATTGTTATCCTTTATTAAATAAATCTTTGAATTTAGAAACATGTAAAATTTATCTGGATCCTCATCTAGTGACTAGAGGGAATAATCAAACTAGATAATGTCATTTCAGTTGAGAAGTTATCTCATAGCCAACATTTGGAGCCAGAGTCTTCACTTCACATTGATCAGATCCATGATAAGCCTCACTTAACTATTGTTAGAGAAGTTCTTCATGAACATAGTTTCTCTGAGGGTCAAGGGAATTTTAGCCTCCAAAATATTAACATTTTTTAATGGTAGATTTAGAGGCTGAACCTTCTGATCACTCTGGAGATACCATATTTCATCCTGTGATATTTTTCTCAATGTTAGTATTTTGATGTAGCTTTAATTTTTTTTCAAAATCAGATATTAAATGTTTATCACTCAAACTGTATGATTTAATTATGAAACCCTTCCTATTCCAAATGAGTATAGGTAACAACAATAGGAGGTAATGAGATCAGGAACAAAATGGTCAGGGCCTTGTGAGGATTTTGGCTATTCATCTGAGTAATGTGGAAATCCACTGGAGTGGTTAGAACAGAGAGGCATGATCTGACATATTTTCAGGGGATCACTCTGGTTTTTCCAGGTGAAGAGATGATTGGGAGTCAAGGGCAAAAATAGGGAGATCAGTTAAAGGCTATTGAATATCTGGGCAAGAGAGTATGGCTACTTGTACTAGAATAGCAGAAGTGTGAGAAATGATCATGTTTTATACATATATATATATATGTATATATATATGTTTATATTTCAAATGCAGAACCAACAGAATTTGCTGATGGAGTAGACTATGAGAGTAGGGTCAGGAAAAAAAAAAGTTGGGATTCACTATCGTGTCTGGTGCTCAACTTTGTGGGATAGGAAAGTTCTAATTTATCAACTTATTGTCTTCTTTAGTCTTCCAGATACTGTTTCCAATTAGAATTATCCAGTGCATGTGTATTAACTTCTTACATGAACATTAACTTGCTTCTTGTATCCACTCTTCAGGATACTTCCTTCTGTGCACCCAAGCCCTTAGAAACTCAGTTTCCAGAAAAAGTGGTGATCATAGAATAGAACCCAGTTAGGTATGTTTTGTTTTATGGCTTATTTTAGCAGAGTTGAAGTAGAACTTTAAGAATGATGTATACTTCATCTTTTAGAGTATATTTAAAAATTTTTTTGAACAATATTTGATCATCTGTGTTGCAAATACCTCCTTTTGTACTGACCTCTGATTTAGTACTGTCTGTAATACATCAGTGTTAAAAAGTGTTTTGGGCCTTAACCAGATTTGGGGCTTTGGGACAGGAAATAGGTGGGAAGATAATATTTGTTACTACAAAATGTTTGGTGTTGTACAGATTTCCCATCTTGTACCCAAGTTCTTAGAGCTGAAAGCATTTCTAATGTATATATTTTTCTCTCAGGCTTTCTGCCTTGACAATTAACATTGAGTCTAGTTTGTGATCTGCATAGATAAGCTGTTCCAAAATACTGAATCAAGAATTGTGTTCTTCCTTTTCTCTATGTTCTCTCAGTAATTGTTTATTCTAAAATCTCCTAGGTAGTTTCATTTTCCTATTCAGACTCCTTCGATTTTCACTAGCATCATTCAGAATTACTATATTTTGTATTTTGGGTACTTTCAGTTAGTGCATCTGGATCATTTTACTGGGTAGAATCTCTGTCCTTAAATACATGAATACTATTCAGCTCCTTGGTAGTCTTCACCTCTTAAGACAGGAAGTTTGTTTTTCAGGGCTTCTTGTCACCTTCTTTAAGCAGTTTTTCTATTGATGAGAAATAATTCAAAATTAAGTTTAAGTCCTAGCCATGGCACTTATTTCTTATTTCTTATTAACTCCAGATGTGGGAGATACCCATCTCTGATGGTAGTCAAGACTAAGTGAGATAATATATATGAAAGGGGTTTCTGTTTTTTAAAGCCCTGTATAACCCAGGGTGTGGTAAGAATTTTAGATATACTGAATTCTGTTGTCTTTCTTGGAAGGAGTTATATAAGACTACTAAAAGCTAAAAAAGTAGTTTAAAATTTGATCTCCTTCTTACTTCCTCTACTATGAATCACTCCCTTTGACCTTTTCTCATCAGAACAATCTGTTATTAGGAGTTGGTAAAAAGGTTTCCTGAAGAGTACTGTGGAGAAGAAAAATTTCCAATAAGATGATACCAACTTGAAGTCAATTACTGTTTTATTAGAGTAGAGAAGTATAAATTATGAATTGTTTTATTTTATCTTTTAGAGTTATGCCCAGCCAAGCCTTCAGTACATCCAGGGACAACAGATTTTCACAGCTCACCCACAAGGAGTAATGGTACAGCCAACGGCGGCCGTGACTACGATAGTTGCACCAGGGCAGCCTCAGCCCTTACAGCCAGTAAGAAATGTTTCAGTTGACACAGCTATCATTGGCTGCCTGCTTTATTTTCAGAAAGTTACTTTTTGTTTTGATTTGGTTTTGGGGTTTTACTTTTGTTTTGTTTTTAAATTATTGTAGTCACCAGTTTCACTCACTCAGGGCTTATGCACCCTGAGGGAGCACTACTCAACCATTTTTTTTTTTAATTCTGTGGAATTTATAACTTTGTTGATAAATATTTTGCCCTTAGGATCCTTTTTATTTGTAATTTAAACTGATCTTAAATTTTTATACTTTGCTATGAATTTCTGAAATAATTTTCCAAATATTATTTATAGAGGACTAGAATATAACAGTACACTAGATACCATGGACTAGGGGTATAGAATTAATATACTTCAGTATACATGTGATACACTATGTATCAAGAGAAGCTGTTGGTAATACAGCATATGTAGAAGGATATGGTGAGATCTAGATGAAGTGTTGTTTTTGAATGAAAAGGGAAATAAGAGGTTGACATTGGAAACAGTTGAGAAACTTAATAGTATAACATGATCAGAATAGCAGTTTAAAATACTGAAAATTCCAGAGGCTTTTGCAGCAGTCTGGTAAGTGATGGTAGCTTTAGAAAGGTAGCACAGTTAGTGGAGATAGAGTAAAAAGACTGCATGTGAAACAACTGGAGAATAAGACAGTATGTACTTGCAATAGATGTTTGAGGGCTTGCTGTGAGTTGGGCCTTTCTAGCCATTTTGAATACAAAAATAAGGTTCCATTCCTATTCTTAGAAGCTGACACTACAGTACTTGAGGATCACAATGGATAATAGTAAAAGTAGAGTTTAGTGTCACAAAAGGTACAGATAAAGAGTTTAAAGAGGGATAGGATTAGTAATTTAGTAAATACCAAATAATTCTAAAGATTCTTAACTCAGACAGAAGCCTAGGGAAAAGAGGTAACTTTATAGGCTAGGTAGAGGACTATCAGAATGAATGAACTTAAGAGGGCCAAAGAAGAGCATCTGCATGAAGTAGAGATCTGCAGTGGTATACACAAAGCAGGAATGCTCTAAGACCTGTGTTTGCTTAAAAGTGGCCACATTTTAATTTTCTCCCAATTCTGGAGGCTGTACATCTGTAAGATCAAGATGTTGATAGGTTGGGTGTCTCCTGAGGCCATTCCTTGGCTTTGCAGATGGCTTACCTCACACTGTATTATCTTCACATGGCCTTTTCTCTGTATATGTTCCCTGATGTCTCTTCTTCTTATAAGGACACCAGTGCTGTTGGATTGGGCACCAACTTGATGACCTCATTTAACCTTAATTACCTTTTTAAAGGCCCTATCTCCAAATAAGTCACATTGAGGGTTAGGTACTCAATATATGAATTTTGTAGAACAATTCAGTCCATAACAGTGATTATGAGGTTTTTATGTTTTTAAAAAATGTGGCATTCAATTTTTAAAAATACAAGCATGAGGTTTGAAATGTACAAAAATGTACAGAAAAATATATAATGGATAAATGTTAACATTCTGCCATATTTGCTTTTCAGGTCTCTATTTTTAAAAAGACAGTTATATCTAAAGCCTATTCAGCTAATAAGTATACTGAAGTTGGTATACACCATTTAGCATTGGTTTTTTTAAGGTAGGAAAGTACTTCTCTGAATAAAAAGGCTGCTGAGTATATTTAAATGTGACGTCTTAGATGGTGAACTTGGAGTCAACTCTCAGTTTTCTGATAGATCCCTAAAGCTCTTCATATATACTGTCTCTGATCATTTCTCAGATTGCACAGAAGAGGTAGATGTATGTTTTCACATACTGCTTAAGTAGGCTACTTTTGTCCTTTCAGCCAGATTAAAAGAGATGTCACTGATGAAGAATTTGTGTGTTTCTTTTCAGCCTGAAATGGTTGTGACAAATAATCTTCTGGATCTGCCACCCCCATCTCCTCCCAAACCAAAAACTATTGTCTTACCTCCCAACTGGAAGACAGCCCGAGATCCAGAAGGGAAGATTTATTACTATCATGTGATCACAAGGTAAGAAGGTCTATGTGGGCATCCCCAAACCAGCTTTCAGTTGGTCAAAGAAACTGCCACTGTCAGGAGAGATTTATGGTTATAGACTTGTTATCATTGGCTCTTAGTTATACTTGAGGGCTGCTGGATTTCCAGAATCACATTATAAGTGTTACATCATATCTTAGACTTTGATCCTTTTTAGGTATGTTTTGGTCTATTCTTAATCTGCTAGGCTCTCTTACTAAGGAGATTTAAAAAATGATAATGACTTCATTTAACATTGTAGATATCTTGGGTCATGGGCAAACCTTTTCTTGTACAAGGCCAAGTAATAAATATTTTAGACTTTGTTGGCCAAATAGTTTCTGTCACAACTACTCAATTCTGCTGCTCTTGTGCTAGCAACCATAGGTAATATGTAAATGAATGGGCATGTCTCTGTTCCTATAAAATTTCACAGCAATAAGCACATTTGGTCTATGAACTGTAGTTTGATGACTCCTGCTATATATAAAAAACTTAATTTATCTTTTTCTTGAAAAAAAATTTTTTTAGACAGATAGCTTTATTTGAATATATGTGTGCACTTTCCAATATATAATCTTAGGTGCATAATTGGGGGTGCATATTTTGTAATCTTTATTTACCAAACTATTTGTAGAACTTTCTCAATTAATAAAGAATGACATTATTTTTTATGCATACTTATATTTTGTTATATAGGGGTCAGCAACCTATGCTAATGGGCCACTTGTTTTTGCAAAGTTTTTTGGGAACACGGATGCATCCATTTATTTCAGAATGGTCTGTAGCATCTTTCACACTAAAATGGCAGAGTAAAGTAGTTGTGACAGAGACCACATGGCCCACAAGATCAAAGATATTTACTCCCTGATCCTTTATAGAAAAAAGTTTGCCAACCCCTGCTGTTCTTTGTGGCTATACCAAATTTTATTTGGCCTACTCTGATTGATGGATTTTCACTGTTTTATGTGTAACTCCAGCCCTGGACTTGCTTTAGACACTAATCATACTACCTTCCTCAGGTAGGTTCTTAGAAGTAGAATTACTGGTCAAAAGAGCTACATGTTTTAAACTGATAAATATTTCAGCCTGTCATTAAAAAAAATTGTACCAACGTAGACTGTAACAAAAAGTATACAAAAATGTCTTTTCTTCACATAGGTTCTTTTAATCTTGTTAAGTCTAATAGGTGAGGAGGTCTCTTTTTCATTTTCAATTCTTTTGTTGTTGAGATGGTATGTTTTCAGTAGATTATTGGCCATTAGTATCTTTTGTGAATTGTTGGGAGCATCTACCCATTTTCTCCATCGATCTTTTTATCAAGGGTATTGGAAGTGTTTTTGTTTTTATGTCTTATGACATAAAGAAGTTAAAAAGTTTCATACAAATCTTTTCCTTTTATGCTTTACCAAGTGCTTTTAATGTTACTGACTAAAGATTGGTGTGGTAAGAAAGCAGAAGACTGTAATGGCAGTATTGACCTGCCAGGTAGATTGCCAGCTTCTCTAAGGCTTTTGACATTTTAAGGGATTACCCCCTGTAGCATTCCCTGTAATATCTGACTTCAGACTCCTGAACATGAATTTCCTTACTTTGGTGTTACCTCACAGATCCAGCTTTAATAAAAAAGAAATCTTTCCCTGCATATTTTCAAAACAACTATAAACATGCAGTGGTTTAACATGGTTGAATTCTTCTTGCAGTCAGCTGAGAATATTTTTAGCAGAGGGCACAATTTCTTAACCTATATGTCTTTTCCATGCTCCTAGTCATTAAACCAAAGGGGCACAACTACAAACAAGAAGCCTCCTTAAAGCAAGGAAGTTTTCTCACATAGTCAAGCACTGAGGAGGAGTTTGTTGTGATTTATTTTATTCTGCTCCAAGTACACACTACATACAATCACTATTGATTTCTTCATCTGCATAGGCAGGCACCTACTCCAGGTACTTTTTAGGCTTTGCTGAATCCCATTTTCAGGACCTTAAGAGCCAGGTGAGAAACAACCAATGTGTTTGCTTTACTGCTCTGTTCAACGTCCAACAAAACTTGCCACATCATTGTCTACAAAAATACAGTGGGCTGAACCATGTATGTCTCTGGGATAAAATCAATCTTCTGGGGAAGATATCACAATAATGTATCTTACAGAGCTGATTTACTCTGTGTCTCATTGCATGTTGTATTTTATGTATATATGAGTATAGATGTCTAAGCCAGAGTTCTCTTGTTTTCTGGCTATGACAGCATCGCTGTTCTTACCTTCTTCTAGGCAGACTCAGTGGGATCCTCCTACTTGGGAAAGCCCAGGAGACGATGCCAGCCTTGAGCATGAAGCTGAGATGGACCTGGGAACCCCAACATATGATGAAAACCCTATGAAGGTGAATATGGCTTACGCATGTGTTTTCCTGATCATTTGGGTGTCTGTATCTTGTCATTTTGTACAGCCAGTAGCCATGTGGTTTGGGGATTCTATTTTCGTTATTGTTCTGAAGAACTACAACTGTAATAAATGCTTAGGGGGACTAGGACATCCAAACAGTACAGATATATGGTATATAGAACAAAAAAATAAAAGCCCTTAATTTCTGTTCAGCTGCCGTCCTATCAGCTTGCTCTCTGGAAATAAATACCGTTAACCTTTTAGTACAGGAGTTCTCAAACAGTAACAGTTTTGAACCTCTGGGGACATTTGATAATATTTAGGGACATTTTTTGTTGTTACAACTCAGGGGATGCTACTCGCTTCCAGTGGGTAGAGGCCAGAGGAGCCACTAAAAATTATCCAATGCATGGGACATTCCCACCACAAAGAGCTGGCCTCCAATGTCACTAGTGCCTAGGTGGCAAAATCTTGCTTTAAGGTTCTTCCTGACCTTTCTGGAAAACGTACACATACAGGTGTTTTTCTTTCTTTTAATTTTAAACACACAAACAGAATCATGTAATCATACCCTGTTAGAACTTCCTTTATCACATCTTAGCTTTCCCTGAAGATCTGTCACATTCTTCTTGATGCTGCATGTTTCTTTTTAAATGTGTTTAGCTCTTTAATTGAAGTTATATATTCACCATATATTTAGCTTTTGCTAGAAAAATATGGACTTAGGTCCATGTGAAGTTTTCTAAATTTCGAATGAATCATTGAAGTCATTTAATCTCATTACTTTTGTTATGGTGCCATCACATTTTCTAGAATCATTTAGGAATATGCCCAGGACAGTTAGGTAATTGCCATTTAAGGTATCTGAAAGTTTACAAACAAAAAAAATCACAACTCCCTCTTTGGAGACTTTGGAAGCTATGTTATAGCTTTTGAAGAATAAGGAGAAAGGTTTGAGAAAGATCTCTGGTACAGGAATACAGCTGAGCTCTGAGCCCATATATATAAAGCTCATTGGAGGAGACTTTATTTTTTGTAACTTAACTATTAGTCATGATTCAGTCTTTTGTTCTGGTGTGTGTGTTAAGTTAGTCCTTCAAAGCGAATGAAGAACAGGCATAAGTCCAAGTGTTGTGTACCTGTAAGAGAACTAAAATTTTCTCAAACCAACCCACATGATGCAGCCTTTCTCTGTCATTCATTTCTTTAACACTAGCCTCCTGACATTTGGCTCAATTATTTCATCAAATTATTTCAGGAATATTAAGCAACGAACCATAAGGAGTCCATGTAGGGGTCTTCAAAAGCAAGTATAGTATATCCTAGGATGGGAAAGCACTGACTTAAATCCAATGTTTAATTAAAAAATTACTCTGATGTATTGGTATGCTTCCATATATTGGGAAGGGAGTGATACATGTGTAAACATGAGAGGGAGTGGGAAAGAGAAAACATTCCTACTAGCTTTTAACTGCCTCAGGAGGGTTAAATAGCAAGACTTCTTTTGGAGATCAAAGATGTTACCTTTCATTTAGTTTTCAGAAAAGATTGGAGGAAAATCTTTACCATTTTTCTTTTTGGCCATAGTATGAATACATAAATTAGCTCCTCCTGGAATTCAAATAATAATAATGAGACTACACAAAGTAATTAATCTGTCAAATGTATTTCTTATTGTGAACAAATAGTTAAAGGAAGAGGTGTCTTCTCTCTGAAACAGATGCGTATTCAAACCAAAACAGAGCTTACAACTTCAGTTTCTTCAGTGAACTTAAGGTTTAACCTGTTCATAAAATAGTTGTACCGTTTCTACCTGAGCAGAAGATAAAAATCAATTTGAGAGGGTTTTTACACCTAGTATGTGATTTCATCACCTTTGCTAACCAGCTTGAAAGATCCTAGCCATGTAATTCAGAAGAAAGGAAAACAAATTGGCTTTCTATGGCCATTTTTCTTTGTCTAAAATTTTTCTCCCTTACTGTACCTAAAACACTTTCTTGGATTGCTTGCAGCACAGTTAATATAGTATCTTTGTATTTGCAAATGCTCTTTCAGCTGTAAGTAACAAAAATGCAGCTCAAACCAACATAAACGGACACACAGACTTGTATGACTTGGAGGTCAAGAGTGGTTACTGGTTTTAGGCATGGCTAGATTCTGTGACTTGGATGATGGTGTCATGATTATCACCATCACTGCCTCTGCTTCTCTTTATATGTAAAACAAGGTGAGAGTCAAATCTGGAAATCCTTTTAAGAAGAGCAACTCAATATATTGGAGTCTTGTGTAAAGTCCTGTGCTGTGGGAGAGGGTAAGGGATGATAGTGGAATGACCTGGGCCTCCATTGCTCAAATAGCTTACCTCGTTATGTCAAGTTCACTGAGAAGCCTGGGTTAACTGGGCTTGATTTTCAGTCAGCAATTCACATACAGGATCAGATTTGTTTCTCTCTAGCCAGGAGCTGAGTCACCCTCAACTTTTGTAAAATAGGATTTTGATGATTTCTGTATATGAATAGTGAGTAAGATTTTGATGTCATTTTAGTCAGTTATTACAGAAGGTGAAAGAGACAATTTGTGAAATCCATTTAAGTGCTGTAGACCCATGGAAGGTGGGAGAGGGCTGACCACCCACAACAGAAGGTTGCACCTACGTGTGCAAATATGTGTTGGCAGTAATGGAGTGAACCACCTGATTTTAAAAACGTTTACATTATTTAATGAGGGGCACTTTTGACCATATATGAGAGCTGTTAAGAGATTTCGAAAAATCTCCCGGAGAAGAATAAATTACATTTGAAACTTTTCATGAGTTAAATATTCAAGAAAGTGTGTATATTTTTTTCTTGTACATCTCAACAAGAGAAGGAGTTTTATTTAACTCACTTATCACTTAATAAAGATACACAAGTACTTAACAGAATACTTGGCGAGTGAACCAACCTATCAGGGAAGAGAGCTGATGACTAGCTCATTGATTTTTACAGTGCTTATGTCTCACAGCTTATGTCTACAAGCCCTAAAATTCATAATGAGATGCACATAGAGGAATTTACAAGCACCTATATAAAGCATTCAGAGTCTTGTGGATAATTTTATAACATACCTTTTTACTACCTAAGACTGTGACACCTCTGCCTTTTAATTAGTGTATTTAATCTGTTGATATTTAGCAAATGTGTCAGTAAGGTTGGATTTAAGATCTACCCTCTTGTTTTCTAATTTTTTCATCTGTTTGTTCTGTTTTGCTTTTCTTGCTTTCTTTTGATTTGATTTAGATCGCCCTCCACCCCTCACCCCAAAGATTCCCTTTACCTTTTTTCTACTGGCGTATTAGCCACACTTCTTTGTCTTCTTTCTCAGGGGTAGCTCTAAGGAGTGGTTACCATAGTGCGGTGTGCGGACCTCTAAGGATTCCCTCAAGGGAGCCATGAGGTCAAAACTATTTTCATAATAATACTAAAACATTATATGCCATTGTCATTCTCAATTATTCACTAGTATACTGTGAACTTTACAAAGTGAACATGACATGACTAAGTGCACAAGGACATGGGAATCCAGCTGTCTTCTGTTAAACTTGACATTAAAAAGGTTTCTAAAGTGTAAAACTGCCACTCTTACTAAATTTCTTTAGTTTGAAAAAGTAGTTTGTTTTCACACAAAAAATATATTATTTATATTAACATATAATGGGTTTATGCTATTTCAAAATAATAATTTTTTCCTGTTTGAACTTAATTTCCAGTATGGTAAATTTTCATAGATATAGCCCATTGGAACAAAAGCTCTCTGGTGTCCCTAGTATTTGAAGAGCATAAAGGAATCTTGAGACCTAAGAGTTTGAGAACTGCTCTTAAGGTTAACAATATGCATATGTATTATATATCTTACAGCAGTCTGCTTTTGTGTAAAATACCACTTTATCTATAGTTGTAAGAATGTACTTACATTTTGCCCTCTGTCGATCGTGCTGTTGCTGTCATACATTTTATTTATTTTTTCATGGTATAAACCCAGAATACATTATTTTTTGCTTTAAACAGTTTGTTATATATTAAATTTCTTTTTTGACTTAGAGCACAGTCTTATAGTTACCCACATATTGACCATTTCCAGCACTCTTCATTCTTTTTTGTAGATTTGAGTTTTTTTCTGGTATCATTTTCCTTTATTCTGGAGAATTTTAAAAAATATTTCAAATATTTAGGGTCTAATCATGAATTCTCTGACTGTTGTTAATTCAGTTTTGTCTGGAAACGGTCCTCATCTTGCCTCTTTTTTTTTTTTTTTTTTTTTGTAACTTTCAATTTTTATAGCAGTTTTCAGGTTGACGTCAAAATTGAGTGGAAAGCACAGAGAGCTTCTGTGTATCATCTGTCACCACACATGCACCACTTGAACTTACATTGATACATCATTATCACCCAAAGTCCATAGCTTGCATTAGGGTTTTTGGTGTTGGTCAATCTATGGGTTTCACAAATGTGTAATGGCGTGTATTCATTATAGTATGGTACATAATAGTTGCACTGCTGGGAAAATCCTCTTTGCTCCCCCTATTCATCCTGTCCTCCCTTTCCACCTCTCCTATCCCTAATCCCTGACAATCGCTGATGTTTTTATTGTTTCCATAGTTTTGCCTTCTGCAGAATGTCATATAGCTGAAACTCATATAGTAGGCAGTCTTTTCAGATGAACTTTGTTCACTTAGCAATATACATTTAAGATTCCTCCACGTCTTTTCATGGTTTAATAGCTCATTTCTGGGTTGTTTTATTATTTATTTTGTTATCATTAATCTACAATTACATGAAGAACGTTACGTTTACTAGGGTCCGCCCTTCACCAAGTCCCCCCCACAAACCCCATTACAGCACCTGTCCATCAGCGTAGTAAGATGTTATAGAATCACTACTTGTCTTCTCTGTGTTGCACAGCCCTGCCCATGCCCCCCACCAACATTATACATGCTAATCGTAATGCCACCTTTCTTTTTCCCCAGCCTTATCCCTCCCTTCCCAGCCATCCTCCCCAGTCACATTCCCTTTGGTAACTGTTAGTCCATTCTTAGGTTCTGTGATTCTGTTGCTGTTTTGTTCCTTCAGTTTTTCTTTGTTCTTATACTTCACATATAAGTGAAATCATTCGGTATTTGTCTTTCTTCTCCTGGCTTATTTCACTGAGCATAATACCCTCTAGCTCCATCCATGTTGTTGCAAATAGTAGGATTTCTTTTCTTCTTATGGCTGAATAGTATTCCATTGTGTATATGTACCACATCTTCTTTATCCATTCATCTACTGATGGACACTTAGGTTGCTTCCATTTCTTGGCTATTGTAAATAGTGGTGCGATAAACATAGGGGTGCATCTGTCTTTTTCAAATAGGGCTGCTGCATTCTTGGGGTAAATTCCTAAAAGTGGAATTCCTGGGTCAAATGGTATTTCTATTTTGAGCTTTTTGAGGAACTGCCATACTGCTTTCCACAGTGGATGAACTAATTTACATTCCCACCAGCAGTGTAGGAGGGTTCCCCTATCTCCACAACCTCGCCAACATCTGTTTTTGTTTGTCTTTTGGATGGTAGCCATCCTTACTGGTGTGAGGTGATATCTCATTGTGGTTTTAATTTGCATTACTCTGATAACTAGTGATGTGGAGCATCTCTTCATGTGTCTGTTGGCCATCTGAATTTCTTGTTTGGAGAACTGTCTGTTAGCTCCTCTGCCCTTTTTTAAATTGGATTATTTGCTTTTTGTTTGTTGAGGTGCATGAGCTCTTTATATATTGTAGATGTCAAGCCTTTATCGGATCTGTCATTTATGAATATATTGTCCCATACTGTAGGGTACCTTTTTGTTCTATTGATGGTGTCCTTTGCTGTACAGAAGCTTTTGAGCTTGATGTAGTCCCACTTATTCCTTCTTGCTTTTGTTTCCCTTGCCCAGGGAGATATGTTCATGAAGAAATCCCTCATGTTTATGTCAAAGAGAATTTTGCCTATGTTTTTTTCTAAGAGTTTTATGGTTTCATGACTTACATTTAGGTTTATGATCCATTTTGAATTTACTTTTGTGTATGGGGTTAGACAGAGGTCCAGTTTCATTCTCTTACATGTAGCTGTTCAGTTTTGCCAACACCATCTGTTGAAGACACTGTCACTTCCCATTGTATATCCATGGCTCATTTATTGTATATTAATTGACCATATATGTTTGGGTTAATGTCTGAAGTCTCTATTCTGTTCCACTGGTTGTGGCTCTGTTCTTGTGCCAGTACCAAATTGTCTTCATTACTGTGGCTTTGTAGTAGAGCTTGAAGTTGGGGAGCAAGATTCCCCCCTCCCCCCCCACTTTATTCTTCCTTCTCAGGATTGCTTTGGCTATTCAGGGTCTTTGGTGTTTCCATGTGAATTTTTTTTTTATTTTGGTATCATTAATCTATAATTACAGAAAGAACATTATGTTTACTAGGTTCCCCCCTTCACCAAGTCCCCCCCACATACCCCTTCACAGTCACTGTCCATCTGCGTAGTAAGATGCTGTAAAATCACTACCTGTCTTCTCTATGTTGCACAGCCCTCCCCATGCCGCCTGCACACTATACATGCTAATGGTAATGCCCTCTTTCTTTTTCCCCGCCCTTTTTTCCCACCCATCATCCCCAGTCCCCTTCCCTTTGGTAACTATTACTCCATTCTTGGGTTCTGTGATTCTGCTGCTGTTTTGTTCCTTCAGTTTTCCTTTGTTCTTAATATCATGTCATCTGCAAATAGTGACAGTTTAATTTCTTCTTTACCAATCTGGATACCTTGTATTTCTTTGTTTTGTTTGGTTGCCATGGCTAGGAACTCCAGTACTATGTTGAATAACAGTGGGGAGAGTGGGCATCCCTGTCTTGTTCCTGATCTCAGAGGAAAAGCTTTCAGCTTCTCACTGTTCAGTATGATATTGGCTGTGGGTTTATCATATATGGCCTTTATTATATTGAGGTACTTGCCCTCTATACCCATTTTGTTGAGAGTTTTTATCATGAATGGATGTTGAATTTTGTTGAATGCTTTTTCAGCATCTATGGAGATGATATGTGGTTTTTGTCCTTTTTATTTATGTGGTGGATGATGTTGATGGATTTTTGAATGTTGTACCATCCTTGCATCCCTGGCATGAATCCCACTTGGTCGTGGTGTATGATCCTTTTGATGTATTTTTGAATTCGGTTTGCTAATATTTTCTTGAGTATTTTTTGCATCTGCGTTCATCAGGGATATTGGTCTGTAATTTTCTTTTTTGGTGGGGTCTTTGCCTTGTTTTGGTATTAGAGTGATTCTGGCTTCATAGAATGAGTTTGGAAGTATTCCCTCCTCTTCTGTTTTTTGGAAAACTTTACGGAGAACGGGTATTATGTCTTCTTTGTATGTCTGATAAAATTCAGCGGTGAGTCCATCTGGACCAGGGGTTTGGTTCTTGGGTACTTTTTTGATTACCACTTAAATTTCTTTACTGGTAATTGGTCTGTGTAGATTTTCTGTTTCTTCCTTGGTCAGTCTTGGAAGGTTGTATTTTTATAGGAAGTTGTCCGTTTCTTCTAGGTTTTCCAGCTTGTTACCATATAGGTTTTCATAGTATTCTCTAATAATTCTTTATATTTCTGTGGGGTCCATTGTGACTTTTCCTTTCTTGTTTCTGATTCTGTTGATGTGTGTTGATTCTCTTTTTCTCTTAATAAGTTGGCTAGAGGCTTATCTATTTTGTTTATTTTCTCAAAGAACCAGCTCTTGGTTTCATTGATTTTTTTCTTTTGTTTTATTCTTCTCAATTTTATTTATTTCTTTTCTGATCTTTATTATGTCCCTTCTTCTGCTGACCTTAGGCCTCATTTGTTCTTCTTTTTCCAATTTCGATAATTGCAACGTTAGACTATTCATTTCGGATTGTTCTTCCTTGTTTAAGGATGCCTGAATTGCTGCATACTTTCCTCCCAAAACTGCTTTTGCTGCATCCCACAGAAATCAGGGCTTTGTGTTGTTGTCATTTGTTTCCATATATTCCTTGATCTCTATTTTAATTTGTTCATTGATCCATTGATTATTTAGGAGCATGCCGTGTGTTTGTGAGCCTTTTTTTTTCTTTGTACAATTTACTTCTAGTTTTATGTGTTTGTGGTCTGAGAAGTTGGTTAGTAGAGTTTCAATCTTTTTGAATTTACTGAGGCTCTTTTTGTGGCCTAGTATGTGGTCTATTCTGGAAAATGTTCCATGTGCACTTGAGAAGAATGAGTATCCTGTTGCTTTTGGTTGTGGAGTTCTATAGATGTCTTTTAGGTCCATCTGCTCTAGTGTTTTTCAGTGCCTCTGTGTCCTTATTTTCTGTCTGGTGGATCTATCCTTCGGAGTGAGTGGCATGTTGAAGTCTCCTAAAATTAGTGCATTGCATTCTATTGCCTCCTTTAGTTCTATTAGTATTTGTTTCATGCCAGTGCTCCTGTGTTGGGTGTATATATATTTATAATAGTTATATCTTCTTGTTGGACTGAGCCCTTTATCATTATGTAATGTCCTTTTTTATCTCTTGTTACTTTCTTTGTTTTGAAGTCTATTTTGTCTGATACTAGTACTGCAACAGCTGCTTTTTTCTCCCTGTTGTTTGCATGAAATAACTTTTTCCATCCCTTGACTTTTAGTCTGTGCATGTGTTTGGGTTTGAGGTGAGTCTCTTATAAGCAGCATATAGATGGGTCTCGCTTTTTTATCCATTCTGGTACTCTGTGTCTTTTGATTAGTGCATTCAGTCCATTTACATTTAGGGTAATTATTGAAAGATATGTACTTATTGCCATTGCATGCTTTAGATTCATGGTTGCCAAAGGTTCAAGGTTAGCTTCTTTAGTATCTTACTGTCTAACTTAACTCACTTATTGAGCTATTATAAACACTGTTTGGTGATTCTTTATTTCTCTCCCTTCTTATTCCTACTCCTCCATTCTTTATATGTTGGGTGTTTTATTCTGTGCTCTTTTGTGTTTCCTTTAACTGCTTTTGTGGGTAGTTGATTTTTTTTTTTTTTGCCTTCAGTTAGTATTTGTTTGGTCTGCTTTCTTTGCTGTGATTTTATTGTCTCTGGTAACATCTGTTTAGTCTTAGGAGTTCTCCCATATAGAGCAGTCCCTCTAAAATACCCTGTAGGAGGGGGTTTGGGAGAGGCAAATTCCCTCAACTTTTGCTTGTCTGGGAATTGTTTAATCCCTCCTTCATATTTAAATGATAATAGTGCTGGATACAGTATTCTTGGTTCAAGGCTCTTCTGTTTCGTTGCATTAAATATATCATGTCATTGTCTTCTGGCCTGTAAGGTTTCTGTTGAGACGTCTGATGATAACCTGATGGTTTTCCTTTGTAGGTAACCTTTTTCCTCTCTCTAGCTGTCTTTAAAACTCTGTCCTTTTCCTTGATCTTTGACATTTTAATTATGTGTCTTGGTGTTGTCTTCCTTGGGTCCCTTCTGTTGGGAGTTTTGTGTACTTCTGTGGTCTGAGCGATTATTTCCTCCCCCAGTTTGGGGAAGTTTTCAGCAATTGCTTCTTCAAAGACACTTTCTATCCCTTGTTCTCTCTCTTCTTCTTCTGGTACCCCTTTAATGTGGGTATTGTTCCTTTTGGATTGGTCACACAGTTCTCTTAATATTGTTTGTTTCCTTGAGATCCTCTTATCTCTCTCTGCGTCAGAAGCGTTCCTGTTCTCTGGTTTCTATTCCGTCAATGGCCTCTTGCATCTTATCATCTTATCCATTCTGCTTCTAAATCCTTCCAGAGATTGTTTCATTTCTGTAATCTCCCTCCAGACGTCATCCCTTAGCTCTTGCATATTTCTCTGCAGCTCCATCAGCCTGGTTATGACCTTTATTTTGAATTCTTTTTCACGGAGATTGGTTAGGTCTATCTCCTCAGGGGTTGTCTCTGTTAGTCTGGTCTGGATCCCATTCTTGCGCCTTTTCATGGCAATAGAGGTAGATGTGGGGAGCTGGTGCATGTGTCTGCTGGGAGAACGTCCCTTCTTGCTAGTTGTGGCCTTCCTTTCCTGGGAGAACAGCGACCTCTAGCGGCTTGTGCTGGGCAGCTCCACACAGACAGGGTGTCTGATTCTTGCCCAGCCGCTGTGGAAGAAGCTCTGCCTGGTTGCTGTAGGCGTGGCCGCTGTCTCTATGCCGGAGTCACACCGGAGGGGAAATGGGTGGGAGGCTGTTAATCACCGTGAGGAGCCTCTGAGGTGCACTGCCACCCAGGGTTTTGGGATGCCCGGAGTTCCCCGAGATTCCCAGTTATTGGGCTGATTGAGCTGGGACGCTTCCATCCAGCTGTGAGGCCCCTGTCCCTTGAAGATTTTCAAAGGGCACTCACTTTTCTTTTGTCCCTGGGGCCCCGGCTGCAGGGACCCGCTCACAGGTCTTACTGTCTTGTTTCCCTAGTATCCAGCACACCACGTACTGTGTGTCTGCGCTCTGGTGTGGATGGCTAGGGCTGGGTCTTTAGCAGTCCTGGTCTCCCTCTCCCTCCCCACCCCAACTCCTCTCCTCCCACCGGGAGCTGGTGTGAGGGGTGCTCGGGCCCCGCTGGGCCACGGCTTGTATCTTACCCCCTTCGCGAGGCACTGGGTTCTCGCAGGTGTAGATGTAGTCTGGCTGTTGTCCTGTATCTCTAGTCTCTCTTTTAGGAATAGTTGTATTTGTTGTATTTTCAAAATTATATATAGTTTTGGGAGGAGATTTCTGCTGCTCTACTCAAGCTGCCGTCTTGGCTCCATCCTCTCATTTCTTTTTAACTCTGAATTATAGTCCATTGTCTGGATATAACACAGTATGTTTATATATTTGTCCTTCAGCTACCAAAGGACATCTTGAGCAATTACAAATAAAGCTGCTAAAAAAATCCATGTGCAGGGTTTTTGTGAACATAAGTTTTCGACTCATTTGTGTTAATACCCAGGATCACAGTTTTTGGTGATCTGATAAGAGTATGTTTAATTTTGTAACAAGCTGCCAGACTCTTATCTTTATTTTTGAAGGTTGTTTTCTCTAGGTATAGAATTCTAACTTGATACTTCATTTCCCTTTCAATACTTAAAAGATGTTATTCCATTTTTTTCTTACAGTCATTTCTATAGAAGAGTATACTTACCTTTGTTCCCCCAGAAATCATATGTCTTTCCTTCATTACACCTATGTGGAGAAAAGTGTTAATTTTCTCTTTATAATTGATTTTTAACAGCTTGATTGTGATGTACCTTGGTGTTGTAGTCTATGTGCTTTAACCTCACGATTTTTTTGAGCTTTTTGGATCTGTGGGTTGATACTTCAAGTATTGTTTTCAGCTCTAAAATTTCAACTATTTTTTGATAGTATCACTTTCTTCACTGTTCATGTTTTTCTTTACATCCTTGAACATTTATAATACCTGTTTTATTGTTTGTTAATTCCAACCTCACTTTTATTTCAGGGCATGTTTCTGTTGACTGGTTTTTCTTGTGGTTGTCAGATTGACATTCTCCTGCTTCATGTGTGCCTAGTAATTTTCAGTTGAACATTGCACATTTTGATTTTTATGCTGTTGAGTTTCCATTAAGACTGTTGGGCTTTGCAAAACAGAAGGAATGAAACAGCATTAGACTCATAGACATTGAGAAGTGACGTGGTTACCAAGAGGGAGGGGAATGGGCAGGGTTTGGAGGGGAGGGGGCTGTTGAACCACTGTGATATACATTTGACTTAAAAAAAAAAGGCTATTGGGCTTTGTTCTGGCAGCAGTTATTTTATTTATGGATCAGCTTGATTCTTTAGAGGCTTGCTTATAATCTTTGTTAGGTTGGATCCAGAGTAGTCTTCTCTCTCACGATGACTACTACTACCTAAAAGATGGCCTTTCTGGGATCTCTGCTGAAGGCCTCAGGTTAACACTGAAGTCTCTTCACTCTGGCTGGTTGAAGTTTAGATGTTTCTCAGACTTATGTGAGCTCTGGAAATTGTTAGTTTATAGCTCATCTTCCTCTGACCTCCAGTCTCTATCTCCTCAGCTCATAAGACTACCATGCTATGTATGCTTGGATTTTCCTCCCTGCTTCAGAGTGTCTGGTACAGGTGGAAAGGTGGGGTAATCAAAGACTTAGCTCATTTTTTCTCCTTGTCTCTGTAATCATAATCCAGTGCTGCCTAATGTCCAGTATATGGAAATTGTTTCATGTATTTTGTGTCATTTTCTAGTTATTTACACCTAGTTTACAATGAGAAGAATAGTTCATTAATAGTTAATTTGTCATGGCCAGAAGTACAAGTCTGTAGATGGGCTTTTAAAAAAACAAACTGTATTGATAGATCTACTATAAAGTTGAATTGTTTTTGTTGTACAATTCAGTGACTTTTAATAAACTTACCAGATTATGCAATCATTACCATTATCTGATTTTAGAACATTTTTTAATCCCCCCCAATAAGATTTCTCATACTTATTTATAGTTAATTCCCATACACATCCAAGCCCAACCACTAATTTACTTAGTTCTTGATAGATTGCCTTCTCTGGACATTGGATATAAATGGAATAATACAATATATAGTCTTCTGTGACTGCCTTCTTTCATAGCATAATGTTTTCAAAGTTTATCCTTTCTGTAGCATGTATCAGAATTTCATTTTTATGGCTAAATAATATTCCATTATATAGGTATACCCACATTTTGTATATCCATTCACCAGTTGATAGATATTTGGGTTGTTCCCATTCTTTGGCAGTTAGGAATAATGGTACATGAACATTTATTCAAGGGCTTGTTTGGACATATATTTTTGGTTCTCTTGGGTAGATACTAAGAGTGGAATTGCTGGGTCATGTGACTAATCTTTATTTAACTTTTTAAGAAAGTTTCTGTTTTCTAACGTAGCTATGCCATTGTACATTTCTACCCCAGCAATGTTTAAAGGTTTCATGGGAGAGTTTTTATAGAGACAGTACCTAAGGAAAAAAACAGAACAAGTGCCATGTGCTTCCAGCAAAAACTAGCTGGATATTAAATCTGTATCTTATAGGCCTTTTTATCTCTGATTTGTCAGCTTTACCTTTTCTTGTATTCTTAATGAGAGAATATAAATAAGAGGCATCTACTCTGTTATTAACCCTTTGATCTGGATATAGTAGATAAAGGAACAAGTAAGTTTTGATTTCAACCAGCCTTGCCCTAATATACAAGTGAGGGGCTTGAGGTGTCAGTCAGTCTTTGAATCCCTTTCCAGACCAGAGTCTCTAGCATCAAGACCTAGTCTGACTTGGATAACTAAAGATTTAATTTGGATCTAATATTTCTGACCAGTTTACAACTGCATTCATCCAACTGGCATCTCAATAGACAGGAAAAGGATGCCTGATGGGGTATGTGTTTATTCCTTTTGCCTTGCTTTTCTTATCATTAAGGGCCTTCATTTAGATTTTTCATTAATTCACAAACCTTATGTGAGGTACTATGGCTAGAAAGAGAAAACTGAGTACTAGTCTTGAGGAAGTTCAGCCAAAGGAAACAGCCACATCTATAAACCAAGAATACACTGAGATAATTGCTGTAGAAGAAGTACGTACAAAATGCTATGGGAATGTAGTGATGAATGGTCTAAGAAGATGCGTCAGTGACATGTCACAGAAAACATGATTTTACTTATAGCTAAGGTGAGCAGGAAAGCATTCTAGACAAATAGAGAAGTTTTTGCAAAGGCATAAAGTCCGAACAAGAGAGCAGATATAAGGAACAATAAAAATATTTTGGAATGGTGAGAGTTTGGGTGCTTATTGGAGTAATGAGCAAAACGGAAATATGGAAAAAAAAGGTCAGATTTAAATTGTCTGAGAACTTGATGTCTTACTGATGTGATTATTTTATGATAGGTACTTGGGAGCCAGTGAATGCTTTTAAAGCAGGCAAGTCAGTCAATCAGATGTGTGTCCCTTGAGTGAAATAGGCCCATTTGAAAAGGTGAGATTGGTAGCAGGGAGATCAGATTGGAGAGTGTTGAAATAGTTTAGACAAACTGAGAACAAAGTGGAGATGTTGGGGGTTGATGTAGACATTTGAGAGGCATCATTCAGGGCTTAGGAACACAGTTGGGTATGGAAGAGGCACGGATGGCTCACCAGCCTCATTTTTAGTTTGGGTGGATAAGATCCCATTATTTAGGGAATGAAGGAAAGATCAGGAGGAAGTCTGGAAATAAGTTCAGTGCAGAATCTGAGCTTTCTATAGGATTCAGGGTAGGAATGGCAAATGGGCAGTTATATATGGGTTTAAGTCATCAGTAAATTTGTGCTTGTTGGAAATCAGTGGGGTATATGGTATCCACATAGGGAAAGTATGTAATGAGCAGGGAATTCTTTCAAGAGTGTTGTGTGTGCGAGATGGGTGGTATGAAAAGCTTTTGATGAGACTAAGCATCTGTGAGAGCCCTCCTTCTCTGTTTCCCTCCAGTGTGTTCCCTCCTCTTCGTCATCTTGCACTCTCCTCCATCATCCATCATGTGGTGAGTGTAAAGTCAAGTCTTCCCTTTGAGAACCCCAGATGCGAATCATTGCTGACTGCTTGCATGATTGAGAGACAGGAGTTTTACTAGCGCCTTACAGCTTCTGATTAACATTCAGCCACAAGGTGTAATAGGTGTCCTAACTATGACTCTGTTATGTTAAAACAGTAGCTGTAGAGTATTTGTTGGATTGATGGAGTTACAGAGGATGGATGGGATCAGGGGCCAAAAGTCTTTTCAGTTGATGATCCCATCTTTGTGGTGAGGGGTAATTTACAAAAGGATTCTATATGAAATCACTTACTAGCAGTAGAGAGGGAACCAAGAGATCACAGTTGAGGATGTGGGATGAGGTTGGTTAGTTACATGCAGTGCGTGGTCCTAGAGTTTAGCGGGAGCCTCTTCTTGCAAGCAGTCTGCCTCAGAGGTGTTGACAATGGTACATTAAATGAATTGGTGGTAGGAGACATCAGCAGAAAGCTGTCCATGGATAAGAATGATGACAGTGGGCCCTGGCTCACCTGTTCCTGCCAGGGAATGCTGACCTGTGTTGGGGTTGGAGATGTATATAATAAAGGCAAGAACTTGGTGGTGGCAGTGACTGCTAAAGTCTGGTTTCACTTGTTTGACCTGACACTGAGCAAGACCCTAAATGCTTCTGGGCGCTACGAGAGCCTGATGGGAGAGGAGCAGCATCCTGTCTTCAAGCAGCACGTCGCTGCCAACACCAAGGTCATGCTGATTAGTGACATCGATGGAAGTGGCTGTTGCAAGCTGGTGGTAGGTTATACAGACTGTATGGTACGGGCTTTCTGCAGGGAAGATTGGGGTGAGGACACTGATCATCCAATAGGGAAGCTGGTGTCACTCAAGAAATGATCACTGGAAGATCAGGTAGACAGTCTCTGCTTGACTCCAGGGCCCCTGAGTACTTCAGAACTGATAATATCAGCCAGGCTGTGTTTACGCAAGTCTACTGTATACCTGGAACAAGGACACTGGGCCTTCCACTGCATCTGAGGGGGCCACGGAGGGCAGTAGGGAGACCCTGGCTGCCCGAGATGTTGTGCTGCATCAAACATCTGGCTGCATCCAACAAGAATGTCTCCACTCACCTCATGGGCAACATCAAGCAAGGTGAAGCATGTACAGGCACCAGCTATGAGGGCAGTGGTTCTGGCCTCTGCCCTCTGCCCTCCTCACTCCAGATGGGACACGGAAGCTGATGGAGGAGGCAGAGAGGCTGCTGTGGTCAGTGCAGGTGGACCACCAGCTTTTTGCCCTAAAGAAACTGGGCATCACAGGCAACGGGCTTGAGGAGGTGATGGCCTGTGCCTGAGATGGATGGACAGGCATATATCACCACAACCACACCATTGTCCGCTTCCAAGTGGATGAGAATATCTGAGCCTTCTCAGCAGCCTGTATGACTGCAAAGAGGGCCACAACAGCCTCTGCCTTGTGTACATCACATTTCAACTAGAAGATCTGTGTGTACTGGGAGGTGTAGCTTGAGCAGATGGAGTTTACCAATCTGCTGAAAGCACTAGAAGCTGAGCCAGAGTAACAGAGGTTGTTGCAGGAGCTGGGTGTAGATCTTGATGACCTCCTAGCCACCTGTGCCCTGCTTCACAAAACCCTCAACCATTCCAACCAGCCACCACAGGTGTTCCCACAAGCCTCCAGGATCCCACCTCACTGGACTTGCCCTCTTGGCTGAAGAAGGATCCTTGTGAACTTTCCCATTCCTCAAGGTCTCCATGGTATTGGCAGAATAGGGACTATACAGAGGAGCATAGAAGGATGGTCACCCCGGGGTAAACATGAACTATTGACTGCATGGTCTTGGTGAAAGATGCGAGTTGACTGTCCACCCATCTCCTTATGCACCTCAGCCATCCCGAAAGCAGGATGGTAGGACCCAGCCTTACTTCATATCATCTGGGGCCGCTCTCTCCCCAAAACCCCGCTCTCAAGGCATGGCAGACAGACTTGTTTATGAGGAGGGGGCATAAGTCTTTTGAATGGCACCAGCGCATCTAAGGAAGCCAGGCTTTGGGGCCAGTGGAACAATGAGATAGGGGCTCCATTCCATCCAGGCTCAGTCTTCCCTGGCACGACTTTAGGTCACTGATGAGTAATCATTTCCAGAATGGCAGATTGTTTTGTTTTTGAGGGCTCTTTCAGGACTTTTTACAGTCTGGTCTTACGGTGTTCCCAGAAACCGTGAGATGATGTTTTTCTGTTTACCAAAGAAACTGGCCCAGTGCTTTCTATTTTGCCATGTTCAAGTATTGTGCAGCTTCAGAGGCCTTGCTCCCATCTTTCCACCCAACCATTTCCCCAAAAATACTTAATTGTCTATAAGACAATAGACATTTAAAGTCTGATGCAGGCTGATGATCTGGATCGTGATCAGAATTGCATCTTGGGCCATTTATATCCCTTCTGCTCCTGGTTCTGTGTGCTCTAAATCAGTGTTTTTCAAAATGTAGGTTGCAATCCTTTGGTGGATTATGGTCAGCGTTTCTTGAGTAAATCAAATAGAATAGAATAAAACTGAGTGCAAATTTTTAGAAAACGAGTACATTTGAGGGGGGATTGTTAGAAACTAGCTCTCTGCAGAACAGATGTTTAAATGGCCCAATAAGCACAGCCTGGTCATCAGCTGGGGGACCAGAGAGAAAGCCCCAGGGCTGCATGCCACTCAAGGACAGGTGCACAGAGGCGGAGGCCTGCTCGTCCCTACTGGTATCTTTAGGACATTACTTCCAGGTTTTGTATGAACTCCATTTCAGAATAGAGCAGATGGGGCCTATGTGTTATCCAGTCAGACTGTTGAAACACTATTTCTAGAAAGCACCTTAGAGATTTTTTTGACAAACTGTAATCTCCCTTATCTAGCACCATATACTGAAGCAAATTATTTTTCTCTTTCTGCTACCAAAGGTAGTAGCAACTCCAAAACAGTATACTGAGGTTTTATTATTTTCAAGGATCTTTCTTTCTTAACCTTTTAATTAATGTATACAGGTGTCTGCATTGCAGAATATAGGTTGAATTATATGTGTAGTATTTCTGATAGCTCAAATTCTGCTTCTGGATTCATGCTGCTCCAAAAGATAAAGCTCTTCCATGAATAATGGTTTTTTGTTTGTTTATTTACATTTCATGTTCCAAAGGCTATTCAATTAAATTCCAGGAAAGACCAGCATTAGCTGGACATAACCTGCTCTTTCTGTCAGGACCCATTTCAGTCAGGCTATATTCCTAAGTCCCAAGGCACATAAGCTTGACGACGTGATTATTTCTGAATGTGTAATAAATGGTGGGTTTGCAGTTGTTGCATTCACAGCATGTGGTTCCCAGAGCCATGCAGTAAGCTTAAAGCCATTGCCTGCAAAGCCAAAAGGACTGAAGTGTCACTTTGAGTAGTGTGAAGGTATTTAGGCCTTCTTTGTCATGGTTCATATATGGTCATGTTCTGATCAGATTCTCACATATGCCTCAAGTGGGGCTGACAGCAGGGACTTAGGAGTGTGACCTGACTGAAATGGATCCTGACAAAGAAAGAGCAGGATATACCCAACTGATGCTTATCTCTCCCAGAATTTAATTTAAATACCCTTTGGAGATTCTAAAGACAGTAAGCTCTGGCTTTTTGTCAGGTCCTCTGCTTGCTTCATTCATTGTGTGCCCTCATGTGACTGCTGCTCACATGGGTTCCCACCCAAATCCTCCATTGCCTGGATGCTCCATATCAGCCAGTATATAGGAGAGGCAGACTGTTATTCTTTCACATCACAATGCCCTGCCCACTCTGGTGCCTTCCTAGACTCTCAGAACACTTGCAGAGCAGGTAGATGTTCCCTACCTCGTGAAATAATAACCTGTTACATTTGGGGACCATTGGTCCAGTCTAATGTCTTTCCTGGTGCTAAAGGATTTCCAATTGGCAGTGGGCATTTAGGAAGATTAATAACACTTGGTTTTAAAAGTTTATGTATTGTAGAAATTCTGATTCTTTAATTGGAACTTTCTGGAGTCAGGGCAGGGAGGTGGTTCCCAAGGTCACGTCAGTCCACCACGTGCTCTTCTCAGCTCTGACTCTGACTTCTGGTGTTGCTTGGCATTGGGCTTGAGCAAGCATTAGTCAGTTTCTGAAATTACATCTCACGCCATTTGCAGACCACAACCAAAGAGGAGTACACAAATTTCAGTATTCCCAAGAGTGCTTCATTTTGGTTTATGATCACTGTGTAAGTCTAGGTACCCTTCATTTGAACACTTCCTTTCTCACTGCCAATTGCACAGCACTCAAAAGGACCATAGAAGCTCCTAGATGGAGTTCAATGGACTGTGCTCTGTAACTGTCTTTAAAGCCCTACCAACTTCATCAAATCAGAGATTAAAATAGAAAATGATTGAATATGTGCTGGATTTATTTAGCTTTCTGAATACATACCCCATTCAGAGGGAAGCGAAACATTCTTATTCACATAGTAGCCTCACTGAGAGCCTGGACTCTTCTATAGGACTAGGTGCTTGGAGGGGGTTGTTGTACCTCAAGGGGCTCTCTGCACTCATTGCTGTTGCTCCTCACTTCTGAGGTCTACCAGATTACAGCTGACGATGTGTTGATGTTTCCTTGGATAATCAGGCAATTGTTGATCACATCACACCTAAGGTCTTATTGTGAAGCACACCCATACTCTCTACTACAAAAAAATGACCACAAAATCCCAAAGCAAAAGTATTTGGAAATAATTACGGTTGTTTTGGTATGTTTCCTGAAAACAGAGGTTGAATCTGTGTGTTTTTTCTACCCTATCTTCCCCTTCTTGCTCCCACAGCCACAGAAAGAAAGTAGAAAATTAGAATATGTTTAAAGCTTTCGTAACAAATCAGAGAAAGCTGATTTGTAGCAGCCCAAAGCCAAGGGAGTTTCACCTTTCTCTGGAGCCAGTCTGGAGTAAAGAGAGTTGAAGCAGCTCCTTCATTAAGAGCACCTTCATTCTGTTTATGGAAATGGTGGAATCAGAACTGGAGGAATGGGTTGGGAGTAGAAAATTTCTCTAAGTGGCACACAGAAACATAAAGCACCTATAATACCAACTGCAGTTTCTGTATCCATCTGAAGTGACTTGTATTCAGACGGGAATGCTCCTAATCTTTTCCATGGAAAAGTACACTTGCTAGGAAGGGGCCTGATACCTGGTAGTGGGCAAAAGTGCGGGAAGATGGCCTTGCATGGCAGGTGCTCCGAATGCCAGGACTGCCTGCCCTTTACCTCTTGGCAGTGCCTCATTGGGGGAGCTAGGCAGCTTCCCCTCTAGTCCTGCTGGAAGGGAGTATTTGTCATCATCTTAATCAGCACAAGACAGAGTATCTTCTGCATCTTAGCAGCTACTCATCTGTTCACTGAGTCAGATGACTCTCATCTCCTTTCCCCCAATTTCTTGATACCTCTTTAGTCTTTCCATTCCGAGAATGGAGATACCAACCTCCAAGGAGCCTCTCCTGAAGCCTGACACTATTTACTACAGTCTAGCCAGCTCTGCCATTGGAGGGAAGGTAATGAGTATCCAAGAGGTGTGGAGGGACTTGGATGAGGAACATGGTGTGGTTGTACCTTCCAATTGTGTGGTGAAAGGTATTTAGAAGAAAGCATTTTGCCTTCTTCCTGGAATCCTAGAATATCCAAGCTGGGAGAGAAGTCAAGCTCACTGAACCCAGGCCTCATTTGACAGTGTGGGGTACTGATATTCAGAACAGGGACCTTAGGGGTACAAGTCACACAGCAGAGAAGATGACCCTGAAACCACTGGAAATGCTTAACTATATCAAGGATATAGCTTTCACTTGGGGTAGAGAATTTTAACTTGGTGTATAGGAATGAGGCCAGAGCCAGATGACAGGATTGAAACATGAGTGGTAACAGCAGCCAGGCTGACTCTAGGCTATGCTCCCTTAGGGTCCTAGTGCAGTGTCAGGTGACTCAACTGGAAGAGAGGGAGGTTTCTGGAACAGGGCTTCACTAACCTGACTTCTCACACCAGCACTGTTGTGTTTTCTTTTCTATTTCTAGACCTCAAAAAAGCCTAAGACAGCAGAAGCAGACACTTCCAGTGAGCTGGCTAAGAAAAGCAAAGAAGTATTCAGAAAAGAGGTAAGGTTTGGGTATGGGCACTAAGCTCTGTAGGCTTAAACCTGGACCCTGTTCTGTCCTGTCCTGAGTATGCACAGCTGGTGGTGGTGGTAGGCTGCCCTGCCTTGTGCCTGTGATCTGACTGTATAGTTGTGTGAGGACTCAACCTTTATGATTAGGTAATAAACACTTCCGTATCCATTACCTCATTTCATCTCCACAGCAGTCCTTGAGGTAGGCAGGATAGGAGTTGTCTTTCCCTTTATGCAAGTGGAGGAACTCTGAAGGTTCAGGAAAGACAAGTTCTAGACAGAAGACTTGAACCTTCTGAACTCAAAGTCTGGTTCTCTTTCTGTGATATCTCATTTAATGGCTGTATAATCCTCAAGAGATTGGAGAGAAGTAGCTTCTCTTTATGTTAACGAGAAGTGTGTGTTTCCAGCTGTCAGGACACTAACTTTTTTGTCTGCTTCCGGGCATCCAGATTCCCCACTCCAGTCTTCATTCACTGCAGGGGCTCATAGTCTATTAGATGAAATAGACCTGTAAATAAGTATTGGCAGCTGTGTGAAGAGTGTGCCACACTAGGGCCCGAGGCCACTCTTCAGGGTGGTGGGAAGGGCTCTTTGACCAGATAGATCAGGAGGGACATAACTTCAGGCAACTGCAGGTACAGAGGCAAAGGAAAGTATCGTCCCTTCCAGGGAATTGTAAGTAGTCCAAGGGCTGTATGTAGCACAGGGATGTGAGGAGCATTAGAGGATGAAGCTAAACAGTATTGTGCTTGTTCACATAGAGCCTTTGTGCGTGTGAGTTACAGAGAACCTTTGCAGTTTTTCAAGCTGGGGATAATGAAATCCCTGAGTGTAATTGGGGAAGTAGATTGAAAGGAAAGTGTGTGGAAGCTAGAATATACCACAGCAGATCTTTGAGTAAAAGCCTTATCTAGAGATAAAACTTAGTTTCTCACTTTCCCTGTGTGAAATTACTACTGTTTCAGCTAAGTCAACCGTCAGCTGTTTTATTTAGTGCCTACCTTGTGATATATTTACAGCCTTGTCTGAAGAGCTGAAGGCTCACTGAGTTTCATAGGTATAGGTAGATCACTGTCCAAGGTGCTCCTGATGAAGTGGCCATCATTGACCTCACTCCCTTTGTTCCCTGGGATCTGAGTCCCACAGATTCTTCCGGAGGTCCTATGCCTGGGTCTCTTGAGAGCTGCTGGGTAGGACACACACTACAGAGACATCTCAGAAGTACAATGGAGGTTGTGTAGTGAAAGGGATGCCGCCCTGCGGCTTCTCCCACCAACTGTCATACCATGTTTCACATTCTACCATATGGATCAAGTGAAGTGTAGCACTTTGCAGAATCCAGGTAACCTTTGATAACAAAATGCCTGCAATTTCCTTGGATTGCTGAGCCTCCTGGTAGCAGTGGGATGCCCTCTCTGATCTGCCTTCAGGAACCAGAGAACTAAGCTGCAGTCTAAAGACATGAGATTTGTTAGCTGATACCTGGGACTGCCATGAGATATTCAGCACTAGAATCCTGCCGCTGGATCCCTCCTCCTGCTGCACTCAGTCAGGCTTGCTCAGTCCGTCCAAGGGAGCTCTTTCCTTTCAGGGCAGACCCAGGATCATTTTCTCTTACATCCCACTGGTATAATAGCATCCTTCTGTCCAAAGTAGCATCCTGAGTGAGGAAATAGGGAGGATTGGCTGGCTGTACTTGCTGCCTTTTCTCTTTACTCAGTACAACTTTTTGCCCTCTCTGGACCAATGAATAGTGTGTTTACTTTCCCCTGCCTGCAGATGTCCCAGTTCATCGTCCAGTGCCTGAACCCTTATCGGAAACCTGACTGCAAAGTGGGAAGAATTACCACAACTGAAGACTTCAAACACCTAGCTCGAAAGGTATTCCCACCTGCTTGTGGTCTGACAGTGTTCTGGGCAAACTGTATACCTTCCAAGAAGGCTCCTTTCATCATAGAAAGTGGGTTTTCCTTGCCAGATGCCCGGGCTGGGGACCCAAGAACAGGGAGGGAAGGTTTGGGAAGGGAGGACATCTTATTTGAGGGTAGTGGCTCTTTAGGAAACTACCAGAGCTGAGCTTCCCCTTTCTGGTGATCCCATCCCCAACCCATCTCCTTCCCAGTCTTGGTGAGAAGGGCCCTGAGGCAGCAGGCTAGCCTCAACCCCCCGAAATCATTTCCACTCTGATTGGTGGTCTGTCTTTCTGTGTCCCGGACAGCTGACTCACGGTGTTATGAATAAGGAGCTGAAGTACTGTAAGAACCCAGAGGACCTGGAGTGCAATGAGAATGTGAAACACAAAACCAAGGAGTACATTAAGAAGTATATGCAGAAGTTTGGGGCTGTTTACAAACCCAAAGAGGACACTGAATTAGAGTGACTCACGGGGCCAGGGTGGGAGGACGGGTGACCAAGGGGGACAGACTCTAGGGAGAAGTCCTGCGGGTCCTCTCTGCCCCACCCCACTGTCAGGGCTGTGCTACTGATGACACATCGCCCTGGGGAATTCAAACCTGCAGATTTCAACTGAAAGCCACAAAAATGAGCTCCATCTACAACAAGTGATCCCTGGTCGTGAGCTGTTGGGGTATGGTTGTTAGAGGCCAGCAGAGGTGAGGGCTTATGGAAGACCCTTTTCTCTAAGACCTGGGCCAGGCCTGATCCCACTCTCAAACCTGGGTCTCCTTGGCGGTGCTGTCAGCGCACAGATCATGCGCATCCCTCCCCATTACCCCTTACCCTGATGATCTGTATTATATTTTAATGTATATGTGAATATATTGAAAATAATTTGTTTTTTCCTGGTTTTTGTGGTTTTGTTTTTTTGTTTTTTTTGCTTTTAGCCTCTCCATGCTAGGATCACAGGAAGACTTTGAAAGGACAGTTTAAGTTTTCCTGCAAGGTTTAATTTGTTATCATGTAAATATTCCAAAGCAGGCTGCCTTGTGGTTTCGGCCAGCCTTGTGCTATGTTGATAAGATTGATTTACTGCTTAAAATCACTTTACTTTATTCAATTTTTACTGAACTTTTTATGTAAAAAATAAAATCAATTAAAGAACTTGGCATGTTTGTATGTGGTGATGTTACTGGAGAGAGAAAGGAGACCACAGGTATGTGAAGTCCAAAATCCTTGAGATTGGAGTTCATAGGCCTTGTTCCCCCATAGACCCCACTGTGACTGAGGCGACATCTGTCAGGTGACTGGCATTTGTGGGCTTGGGATCTTGTGGCTGAGCTCGAGTCAGCTTACCCATGCATTCCAGAGCGAAGGAAGACCTGAGGCTCACTGGCACTGGGCTTCCTTACTTTGCTTCGGAGGCCAAGAGGAAGTCACGTGTCTTCCCCTTTGTTCCTGGCTGGGAACCTCTTCCCTCCAGAGGTTTCCATTTCCTGAGCCCACTGGAATGTTCTTTTGCTGTTTGGGTTCCTTGACCTCACCCCCTGTCCCCAATGCTAGGCTTGGATACTAGGAGGAGGATTGGGTACAGTACCCAGTTGTGATGAGGGGAGACATCTGGAGGATGCAGGGTACAGTGGAGAGCCTCCCCCTTGATGGGTCAGTGGCAGCTAGTGAGGAACACCAAAGGCTTCGGGCCAGCCAGGTGCCCTTCATTGCAGAGACTGCTCCCATCTCTTCCTCACCAGAGTTATTTTGCTCACTGCAGCAGTTCCCTTGGGGAAGAGGCTGTGGCCCACTAAATGGTGGGCAGAGTGGACAGCAGTTAGAGCACTCATTGCCTTGGGTTTGTGCTGGGCACTTAGAACTTAGGTTGTGCTCATTTCATCCTCACAACCCTGAGGCACAGGAATTGGCACCGTTTGGTTGAGGAGATTAAGGCTCAGAGAGCTCAGTAACTCATCTCATATCCTTATATTAAAGGAATTGTTAAAAGAGAAAAAACACCTATTTTAAAGTCATAATCATTAGACACAACTAACAATGTACCCAAAAGTATTTCCCCCTGATACTGCAGCCTTCCAAACTATTTAAAGCACATTATTATATCAAATGGATGGACCCTAGTTTAATCCTTTTAACATTTTAGAGTTGTTCATTACAGAGGATGTTTCAGCTAATGTGCTTGAGCAGTTAAAAGGGGGAGTGTTTCTCTTTGGGTGGGTTTGCCCTGTAGGGGGACAGCCATATGCACTGCTGCTTGCAACCAAGTCAGACTCATCATTTTGACCCGAGACTCCAGGTTTCAGTTTCCACTGGAAATTCAGGCAGCCTTCCATTAAAGGGTGATGACCAGGTTGCCGTCCAAGTTTCAGATAGGATAGCTTTGAAGAGGGATTCTCAGTTATTTTACCTCCATGTTGAGTTTTTTTCAAAATCTTATCCCCTTCCACACACCCGCTGACATCCTCAGACTCAGATCCCCTCAGGCGTGATAAAGGGTGCCAGCTAATCCAGAACCTGTACCTGTTCATGCCACTCACCACAGGATTTCACATTCATTGCCAGCCCAGTGACCAACCGCTCAAGGTGTGAGGTCTCCAGCACATGGAGACTTTAGCTGACCAAACGCTGAGCACCTCCTCTCCTGGGTCACTGCTCAAGAGTAACCTCAAAATGAAGGTGGCCATAAACTTGCCCTCATTTTAAGGAAAAAATTTACAGGGTTAAGCAGCCCTGGTAAACTGTTACGAGGAGTAGCAGTATAGCAGCAATCTGATGAGTTTGCTACTCACAGAGCAGCCAATCCCAGTCAGCAAGGGGACAATCTCCCGGAGCCACTCTGAACCCCACATCTCCTACATGAGTTGGCATGGCTGTGCTGCTTACGTGCTCTAATCCTGGTAGGTACCAGGATTGTAGCCATTGTTCCTTCCTAGGCAAGGCCTGTCGGCTGTAGCAACCCTTCTCAAGGCAGCTACCAACCTGCCTGCTCCTCTCTCCAGGGTGGCCGTATGCAAGGGGTGCAGCTGCCCTGTCCTCAGCTGCCCTTCAGGTGGGAGTGGGGGTGACCTGCCTGCCCTTGGCTAGTGTGGAAATCACACAAGCAGCTGTGAAAGCATGTCTGGAACTCCCTTTCCTGGGTCTGGAGGGTGGGTCTTGCTAAGGAGAAGCCTTTCTTCCTTTTTCTCTTCGGGAGTGACCTGAGCCCCTTGGTAACTAGCTCCTAGGGCCAGTCTGCCTCCTGCCTATAGAGGGGCAGGCCTCCAGCCTCCCCTTGATGCTGGTTACAGCCCAAGTCAGAAAAGTGGTCTCTAACTCAAGGCCCCTCAGGGCCACCCTGGCAGTCCTGGGGAGTGGGAGAATACTGAATGTGCCATTCTATTTATTGTTCTCCAGCTAAGAAAGCTAGAGTTCAGAAAGCTTCTAACACTTTCATAACACAGTACAGCCAGTGAGTGGTAGATGCAGGATGTGAACTCCACTCGTCCTTTAGAGTGTGTGCGTTGCACAGAAGCACACTGCCTGCCTGTCAGCTCAGTGCTCCTCTCACATCCTAGGGACCCTATCCTATTACTGTGCCTCTGCCTCATACTCACACAACTGTCCCACAGGCTCAGGGAACCAGAAAGAGCACAACAGTCCAAAGTTGCCTTTAATATGGGATACAAAAGTAGAAGAGAAGCTAAGTAAGGGAAGGCAGAGCAGAGATCAGGAGAGCAGGCCCACTCCTCATGGTCCACTCCTACATACCCTGGTCCAAGTCCTGGAGGAAGGTAGGGCAAGGGGGAAGTGAGGGGTGTCTGGATCTTCTGTGTTCCCCCAGAAGAGAGCAAGCCGAGGCTACCAATGCTAGGAGTGCCATGGAAGAAAAGTATGACATGAGGGTGGTGAGGAGCACCAGGGTGGGTTCCCTGAGAGGGCCAGACTGTGCAGGCATCTCATTCCACAGTGGCCCTCAGCTGCGAGAGCCAGGGCTGCCTCCAGCACCCTGAGGATGGCACAGCTGCCTTCTTGCACAGCCCAGTCCCTCAGCAGAGTGTAGGCTGGCACCTGGCCCCGGGCCATGGCTGCCACAGCATCAGCCTGGTAGCCCAGGTGGCCGCCAGACCCTGCCAGCCCTTGTCAGGTTCACCTGACACCTCCGGGAGCAGCTCTACTTCTTCCTACTGCCAAGGGAGATGAAGGTAAAGCTGGCAGCCAAGCTCAGGATGTGGTCCTAGGGTGAGAGACGGGCATGTGAAGGTCAGATGCTGGGTGACAGGGCAGAGCTAGGTCTGAAGGACTGTAGACTGGGGCAAGAAGCTCACCGTGGCTAGGGGCACAGGGCTCCAGACTGCTAGGAGAGTCCAAGGAGACACTGCTGACCCTGTGGAGGGCCCCCTGCTCTGCAGTCTGAGCTTTGGCCAGCTGCTCTCTCTGTTTATGTGAACATCAGCTGTGGGGAGCAGGGGGTACCTGCCAACCTGCTCCAACCTTCACTGAGACCCAGAGGGAGCTGGCTGGGTGTCCAGGCGGGAAGGGGGTGTCATTGGGCAGTGTCCAGACCACCTACCACTTGAAGACCAGGTAGACGAGCAGACCGAGGACCATGGTGGCCAGTAGGGCACAATAAACAGGGATGATGCTGCTTTAGGCCCCTGAAGGCTCAAGGGGGAATGGGAAGGAGGTATTGGGGGCCAGGGTTCCCCCCTGCCCCTATCCACACCCCCTTCCCTGTCCCTGTGCTCTCCCTTCTGGGTCTTATCTGTAGAGGAAAAAGCAGACAGGGTCAGGGTCAAGGAACCAAGGCTAGGGTTCCTTGGCAGCCTCCCCAAGACTTTGCTGCCAAAAAGGACTGAAATAGTTCCCACTATGTAGAGTCGAAATGTCTGACCATAGCATCAAGTTGCCTGGCCCGTTTTCTTATCCTCTTCTTCCACAGTCCCCCCTTTGTTGGTCACTCTTGGACACACAGCCCTTCCCAGATGAACCCTCTCCTGCACTTCCAGATGTCTGCTCCTGCTGTTCTACCTTCTCCATCTGACGAATGCAGGCATCTCTTACCCTGGGAAGCCATCCTTGATCTCTCCCAGTCTCTTCCTTTTCTGCCTCCTGCTACACCTCCTCAGTTTGTCTATTGTGGCACTAAACTGTGTGTCCTGTCTCCCTCACTAAGTCTTCACTGTGAGAGCACATTAATTCATGTTGGTCCCCATGGGGGACTCTGTACAGGAGACCTTGTAAATTTTTGCAATATCAGAAATGGAAGGCAAGTAAACGCTTCTGGCTGACTTCTGCCTGCAGGCCAGTTGTTCCCACAGTCCGGTGCAGGTAGGGCACAGGGCCTCCTGAGCCTGTGACTGGACTTGTGTATGCCTACCTACCTGGGGTACATCCCGTACCCAGTATCCAAGATCTGGATCAAGAGATGCATGCTTACCCACCTGGCCCATGCCTTCCCTGTGGCTAGAGTTATGAAACATGGCTTGGCTGGCTAGCAGTGTTCCCAGGGGCTGCATCTCTTGGAGAAGGGGTAGGAGCGTCACAGGCAGTACCCGGACAAGGATGCTGGGAGATTTCTTCTCCGAGTCCAAAAGGGGCTGTGTAGGGACATGGGGGAACTCAGGCCTGATGTCAGGAGTCCCTTGGGGTAGCCTGTCCCCCTCTCCTGGCTCACTCCATCCTGATTTGTTTGCTCCAGGGCTGGGTATCCCAACTCCCACTTCCATACTCACCAGTCTGGACCAGTTTCCTCCTGTGTCAAATGGGGTGGGGAAGGTAGAGCTGGCCCCAGCTGGCCAAAGCCTGAGGAGCCAGGGTGCAGCTCAGAAGGGACGAGGGCAGGTTGGAAACCACTCTGTCTCTAAGCCCTTGGCAAACCGCTGGTCTCAGCCCAGGGATGGCAGGTGAGGAGCATGGAGACTCCCACCTCCACCTCAGCCAGAGCCACGCCAGAGACTGACTGGGGTAAGCCTCCAGACTTAGCATGAGCCTAGGAACACAACACCCTAAGCCTCCAAGGAGCTCCCTGGAGTGACTATGCCTCCAGAGCCAGGGTCTAGCCCTCAACCGTCTGCTCAAAGGCTGGACAGGAAGGTACTTTGGTGGGTTCAGAAAGGGCAGAGGGCCCCTGGTTGTTCCTCATCTGGGACTTTGGAGAGGGCCTGAAGGTCAGACACCCAAAGGACAGGACCACTCAGTCCCAGGACTCATCTGGATCTATAGGACTGATCCTGCTGGAACCCACTTCCTGAGGCTTGGGGAAGAGAGACCCCAGGCTGGGCTGAGGAAGCTGCTGGCCTGGGAAAGGAATGGAGAAGAGACTTGGACCTGGGGGAAGGCCCTCCAATGCCCCAACATCCACCACTCCACCTCCTGCCTGGTGTCCAAACTCCCTTTGCTGGGCTAGGCCAAGGGCCCATGTGTACAATAAAGTGCAATCAGCAACTGGGTTTGGGTCAGAGGCTGCAGTGGCGCTTGCCACGTGTGGGATGTGTCCATTTGTGTCACTTACCACATAAGGAGACCTTCCTGGATTGCGGGTGTCTATGACCACACGTGCAGTCATTAGGCCTTGTGTACTTACCACATAAGGAGACCTTCCTGGATTGCGGGTGTCAATGACCACACGTGCAGTCATTTGGCCTTGTGTCTGCCCGCGCACCCACTGAGCTGTGGGATTGGAGCTTCTACACCCCTCCCCACCGGCTCCCAGCACACACGCCCATCTTCAGGCCCGCAAACGCACATACAATGCCAACACCCTGCACGTCCACACTACCCGGGCTTGCCACACACATCCCAACACAAGACAAGGGCTTCACCAGGGAGAACACCGGCAGGATCGCAGATCTCCAGGTGGGGGACAAGGGAGGCAGCCCTCGACCCCCCGAGTCCAGGAAGACCTAGGGCTCTGTCCCCAAACCCCTCCTGATCTGCGGCCGCCACCCTGTCTCAGGTGCCAGGATCCACTCAGTCTGGCGGGACTCGGGCCTCTAAGCCGCGGGGTTCTCCGTGGGCCAATCGGGAAGACTGCGTGGAGTCTCTAAGGCCAGTTTCTGGCCCACCCGAAACACGAGCAGCGGCGCAGGGCGGGGACGAGGACGTGGACAGAGAAGGGGGCCAGACCCTGGGGGCGGGGCGGGCGGCCCGGGGAAACCAGCTACGCGGAGGGAGGAGCGGCCAGGGTCGCCCGCGCTCCCGCCTCGCGCAGGAATGCGCGCACGCCTGGAGGTGGTGGGCAGGGCTGAGCGCGCGAAGAAACCACTAGCCGGGCAGACGCGACAAGCGGGCCCTGAGACCGGGGCGGCGTAGCTGAAGTCACACGGAGGGGCCCCCCATACCAGGGGAACGCTAGTGCGGTCGGTGGCCAGGGCATGCCGAAACGCCACGCGCACGCACCCACGGAGGAGGAGCAGCTACAAAACTAGGCCAGGTTTATTGCCGAGAATGGGAGAGCAAGGGGCCGCCTTTAGGGGTTAAGGCCACAGCCGGACCCTTGCGCTCCGCCGGGACGGAAGGAGGTCCGAAAGCCTGGGCTCCCGCTCGACTGTGCAAAACGTGCTGGGCGGCCGCTGAGGCCGGGGCTGGGACTCCGGGCACCTCCTCTACCGGCGAGGGGCGGGGCTTCCTGGAGCGAACTGCCCGCCAATCCCTGAGTTGGGCGGGAGTGGGCCCCGCCCACCCCCTGAGTGCTGGCCCCCGGCCTCGGCGTTTCCTCCTCGCGATTCCCGCCGACCCCTGAGCCGGGCCTCCAGGGGCGGAGCCCGCCTGGACGGAGCCTGCGCCGTGGGGCGGGACAGGCTGTCAGCGCGCTTCTCCAGGGTTATATTCTGTCTCTCCAGAGGACACCTGCGAGATGCGCCGGGAGGATCTCCACAGCCTCCGCGCAAACTGGCTGCTGCGCACCTGGTGGAAATAAGATGGGATGGGGTCAGCCAGACCCTTGCTTCCGAGCCAGTTCCAGGCCTGCCCCGCCCTATTCCTCACCTCAGAGGGCTGCCCAGCGCCCACCACGATAAGTTTGCCGTCCTCCAGGCCCACGAGCACGTGGCTGCGCTCCTTGGTCAAAGCCACGCTGCGAATGGGCACCTTCATGGGCAGAGGAGGCACAGCAGGGAGCAGTCTGGAGTTAAGGAGGAGATACAAGCAAAATCAAAATAACAGGGGAGCTTTGTATCCAGCAGTGGGGTGTCTCTTCATTCTCCATACCTGCTCTGTACTCATTTGAAGGGTGGCTCAATTGAAACCCTGATACAAAGAGGGATTTCCCACAAGTGTGTGGCTAACGGAAGCCCAGGGCAAGACCTCCCCACTGGGGGACTGGAGGACACATGACAGGCCTTAAACAATGTGCCCACAGACATGTAAAGGGGGCCTGGCGGGTGGGGGGCACCTCTTAGTATCCTCAGTCAATGACCACCACCCTGAGAGGCCACGAACCCATAAACAGTGGGACTCACTTGTTCAGGTGTAGGATGTGCAGAGCACACTGAGCTGTGCCCAGCAGAACAAAATCCTCCGTCACTGCCAGGGCTGTGGGTTGCTCTAGCAGGGGCAGTGAAGCCCGCAACCTCCCATTCACAGAGTACAGGTGCAAGGAATAGGTGACCTGGAAAAAGCAGGAGATGTCAGCAAAGACAGAATCTCCACTACCCCTGCCTTGGCTAGGTACCCCTTTTCCATACCTGAGCCCCAAGACGCTCCTGTGCCGAGCTCTGTACCACAATTTGGCCCTCAGATGCCAGTGCCAGGTGGGACACAGGTCCAGGCAATGTGGCCCCCGGGGGCTGTAGTGCTGCCACAAACTGGCCACGGCGTACAGTGTGAATGATCACAGTTCCACCCTGCAGGAAGACAGCTTCAGGGTGCTGGGCAGGGGTCTCTGTGTTCCAGGGACAGCACCTAGCAAACCCAGCCTCCCCCCAAGCACAGGCATACACACACCTCAGATCCAGACACGGCCATGTCCAGTTCAGTGCTGATGGCTACGCAGCTCACTGCAGCCTCATGTCCATACAGGACCTGCACAGGCTTTGATGCCAGCCCTGAGAGACCACCCTGTGGGGGATTGGGGCTGATTCAGGACTGGGGGCATTGCACAATGCAGCCCTTGAGTTAGAAGGCTAAGGCTCAGGGAAGTGACAGCCTTGCTCAAAGCCAGAGAGCTGGAGGGTGGTGGAGCCCCAGACTTGCTCATTGCAGCAGAAAGAGGAGAGAGAAGGGCAGGACTGGAGGCCCACTAGGGGCAGATGGGCTGCAGGTCTGGACTGTGGGGGCTCCCTGGGGCTGCCCATCCAGCACACCTGCTGCAGGAGCCGCCACACCATACATGTGGTATCCCGGGAACCTGAGATGAGGTAGATGCCGCAGGTGTCCAGTGCTAGGCAGGTCACTACGTCTGGGTGCAGTGGGCAGGGCACAGACAGAACACAGTGGTCATACCCTCCCTGGCCAGCTGGGGAACCTACCCCCGCCCTCTGCACATACCACCCCAGCTCCAAGGCTACTCATACCAAGGTGGCAGCTGAACTGGTTCAACAGCTTGCCCCGGGGCAGTGCAGTTACTCTCAAGCTGCCATCCCAATGGCCACCACTGAAGAGCAGCTTTCCGTCAGGGGCCACCGCCAGGGCTTGCCCATTCACACCACTGCCTGGCATCCATGGGCCACTCAGCAGTCGCTGCATCCTGACCCAGTGAGAGGCATGACAGGTGAGGCCAGGCCACATAGGAGAGCCAGGCCATGAGAATACGTGGCCAGACCCTGCAGCTGGCCTGCATTCTGACTGGGTGGGGAGACAACTCAGGGTGAAAGGTATTTAGAGCCCACCCCTGCCCACAGCCCTATGTCCTACTTGGGATTGCCCATGGTGGGGTCTTTGCTGAAGGTGAAGTAGTTGCTTATGTTACGGTCATAAGGCAACCAGCTGTGGGTGCCCAGCAACCCACTGGCACTCACAGTCACCTGCAGGCAAAAGGAGGCAGAGGTGGGTTTGGGGCATTCAGAAGAGTGGGGATGAGGGGAGCCCTGCTCAGTGCACTTACCAATAGGTCTGGCGAGCCCTGGGTCATGAAGGAGTGGGGCTGCCGGTGAGGAACAAGGGCCAGCACCAGGGGCACGCCATCACTGATGACCTGCAATGGTAACATGCAGTGCTGGCCGTGCCCAAGGGGCCAACTGGGCCCCACCCAATTACCTGCTCCCTGGAGCACTGCTCCTTCTCCCTGTCCTCAACCCCCATGGGTCACAGCCTAGGTGTCACGGAGGCAGAAGTCTCTCTGAGCAACAGGCAGGAGAGACCAGTGGGCCTCGAGGAAGGCATCTAAGAAAGTCAGTGAAAAGGGGGGATGGACAAGGAGGGTCCTTCCAGAGCCTCAAGGTGGGTTTCAGTCTTGGTCCTCCCATCCCGTTACTCCATGTCCCTTCCAGCCTGCCAGCAGGAGAGGAAAACCTTCAAAAGTCAGGCCTGGGGGCATTCTGGGATGCAGGTAGGAAGGTGAGAGAAACTATCGGAGGCAGATTCCCTCCACCCTGATCTCCCAGGGTCTTTCAGAAACAGTTAGATGGGTCAATGCCTTGCCCTGGCCCTTGAGAAGAAGGCAAAATCCCCCACCCCATATTCCACTTTTATCTTTTTTTCAAGCTATCTCCTATTAGTGACCTTGATTTAGGTTTTGCATCTGCCCTAAAAGGTTGGTAAGGACAGTAGGATTAAACCCATTTTACAGAGTAGAAAGTTGAAAGTCTGCCTCCCCTCACTTCTGCAAAGAAGGCCTTGAGCTGGTCCAGGTGCTGGAAGATGCTAGGTGAGTTAGCGTCCAGACGTGCCAGGCGCTGAGCTGCTTCCTCAGCTGAGAGCCGGGCTGGATGTGGCTCCTGTGGGCAAGTGGCCAGTCAGCACCAAGGCATGGGCATTCTGACCACTACCTTCCAAGCTGGCCTTACCTTCAGCAGCTGACAGGGAGTCTGTCCAAAGTTGCTGATAATGCCCTCCAGAGCCTTCCGTTCTCGCTCATCTGCCACATGGTCCAGGTCCACGGCCCCTGTGGGCAGACAGGCAGAGCAGTCAGGACTCCCTCTGCCCCTCATCTGTGCCCTGGCCCCCACTCAAGTCCAGTGCACTGCCCACCCTCATAGGTGCAGTAATAGAAGATATTGAGGGCCTCCTCCGCGGCTGGCCCTCGCTGCTTGTAGCCAAAAATGAGGTCGATCCACTCATGCAGGTGGGCAGACACGTACTCCGACTCCTGAGGATGGGAGGGGCATCAGCCCAGGCATAGCTAGTGTCCTGCCCCTGCCCCTCAGCCCTGGCCACCCGCCTGTGTGTACACGTGACTTCTCACCAGGGCCTGGCGGTGCTGCTGGACGAAGTCCTCAGGGCAGCTGGCCCATGGGGGCAGCACCACATCACCCACCTTCTCGTTGGTCAGCTGGAGGCAGCCCAGGTCAAAATCTGGCATGGCGGACTGGGTCAGCTGTGCTACTGCATCATCTTGCCTGCTTCCTAGCCACCCCAGCCTGTGTGTCCCATCCCTGTGCCAGCTCCTACCGTTCTGGTTCTCCAGGAAGTCAGGGAAGTAGAAGAACTCTGGGATAAGCTCCTTCACATCGGCTGGGCTTTCCAGACGGGCCTGCCACGCAGCTGCCACCGAGTGGAACTGCCGGTCAGAGCAGTCAAAGCTGGGAGAGGGACAGGGACCAAAGTGAGGTTGGGAGAATAGGGACAGGAAGGGAAAAGGTGTGGCTCAGAAAAGAAGGGTGCCAGAGGGCCAGCTTGCCTGGAGCCCCTGCCTCTTCCTCTGCACCCCCACCCTGCCACCTGCCCGCCATCCCCAGGGCTGCACCGGCCACTCTGCAGCTGGACATGCAGGGAGGTGAAGGGCTCCACTCGGATGAGGTAGTGCATCACGCCTGCTGCATTGGAATAGTGGGTGCCATAGTGGAATTTGTCAATGGTGCCCGCTGGGTCCTCAAAGCTCTCATATCTGGAATAGCAATAAGACAGGAGTCAGCAAAAGCCCTCCCCTCACCCATCCCAACCCCCAAGCCCAGCCTCACCCAAGCACTCACTTCTCCCTCACAAGCTGGGCATGCTTGGGGTTCACCACCCCAATGGGCTTGGACAGGTCCCGGAAGATGGCAGGGTTGCTGAGGTCCAGAGTTGGGGACACATAGTCCTGTAGGACCCAGGGAAACTGGCCACCCACCCAGGTGGGAGCTACATGAGAGTCCTGACAGTTTACCTGTCCACTCTGCCCTGCCCTCACCCTCCAGAAGATGGGCAGGCCCACAGGTGGGGGCATGCCACCTGCAGCAAGAGAGACTGGGATGGGATTTCCTTTGGGGAGAATAGAGGCCAGGAGGGGAAGACAATGGGGTTGAGTGTGTGGGGGGGGAGTGGTGGCAGGAAACAGAGGCCAGGTCTCAGGCAACACATACCCAGGACCAACCCCAGGGCTTGGCCCACCACCAGTGCCTACGCTTGGGTGAACCCAGGCTGGTGACCGCAGGGCAGGGATGGAGGTGCAGAGTAGGCCCTCACCACAGGGTACTGAGACAAGTCGTTGTAGGTCCGCCCCGCAATGGTGTTGAGTTGCATCAAGTACTCAAAGTTGGATATCTCACGCTGTACCCATTTCTGGGGTGGGGGGAGGGGCAGACAGGGGCAGGCAAAAGGTGAGCCAGCCAGGCTGTCCAGCACTGTCCCAACCGCAGGGCCCTGGATCTCACCCACCCTTCAAACTCTAGGGCTCTCACCTGGGTGAGGCCTGAGGCACGCAGCATCTCCTGGGGGGAGCGGCTGCTTAGGTAGCCTTGCGTAGGGGGTCGCAGGCGCAGGAGCCATGAGTACACCTGGTTCCGTACCTGCGTGTGGGGTGGGATGGGGCAGGGTTGGGGCCTGGGGGCCTGGCAGGATGAGGCCGCAGTCCTGCCCACCTTGCACGGGAAGTTGAGGAAGTAGTTGGCCTGATCAATGAAGAAGAGCTCAAGTGCTGAGCGGCGCAGATTGAAACGCCTTAAGTGGACCTCACGGAGCTGGACCAGTGGGCGCCGGAAATCATGGCCAATACCTGCGGGGATGGGCAGAAGATGCAAGAGTTGCTCGAACCAGGCTCACCAGACCCCAGCCACCCCTTACCGTCCCTTTAGCTCCAACAGAACACACCCTCCTCAGTTTCCACACGCTCGGCACTGCCATCGTAGAAGTAGAGGTGCTGTGTGGTGACCTCCAGTAGCCCTGGGACCACAGCCACCACTGTAACCAGCTGGCACTCGGCCGACAGCACCAGCTTCTCATGCTGTTCATCCAGTTCTGCTGCCTTCATCCTGGAGGCCAGGCACCCACTTCAGGCTCGAGGCCCCAGGACCCCCTTCCTAACAAGCCCAGGGACCACATCTCCAAGTGCCATCAAGTCATGAGCTACATACACTCATGCCTTCCAGAAGACAGGGACCTGAGCCAGCCCCCAAATCTGGGCCTCTGAATATCTTCCCGGACACCAGCTCCTGTCCACTTCCCCTCACTCAGCCCTGCCCACTCCCTTGGGCCCCCGTGACGGTCTGGTTTCTCAGTCCTGTTCTGGGGTGCCTAGCCAGGAAAGAGCAACTGGCCATTCTGTCGGGCAGCTCTCCCCAGCCCCCGACCTGGTTTTGGACAGCCCCTTCGGGACATTTAGCCCTGCAGTGTAAGAGGAAATGGACTCAGAAGTCAGTCGCACAGCGGGCACGCACCCACTGGAGCACACCCCTTGCCGCCCACCCCAAGCCAGCTCTCTCCCTGCCCCGCTCACGCGGTCTCCAGGGCAGCCAGCTCGTCCTCGCCTAGCTGGTCTTCCTGCAGCTCCTCGGGTAGGGTGCTGACTTTAGCCTCCTTGGTCACCGCTAGAGGCAGCGAGGCCTCTTGGGTGGGTGTCTGGGGGGCCTCACCTGCCATAGGCCAAAAGAGTGCTCAGCTAGAGCTCGGCAGAACGGAGCATATGAGGTTGGGCCGACCCAGCTCAGCAAACCGTCTCACCCAGGTTGTCTCGCAGGGCGCTGGCTTCTAGGTGAGGGTTGAAGTGATGATTGGGCACCAGCTTCAGACGCATGCGCGAGTATGTCTCGGCGCTGGACAGCTTCCAGCGGGGAATGGGCGGGTCCCTGCAGGTATGTCCCGGGTGGTAGTCATGGGTGGGGATAATGTGTACACCTCCCTGTCCCTCATAGGCCTCACCCCAAATCCAGTCTGACCCTGCAGGTCCCTCCCTCTATCCCAAGCCCCGCCCCCGTCTGGATTCTGCCCCAAGCCCCGCCCACCTCAAGGCCCAGGCCCCGCAGGGGCTGGAGAGCTGCCGCCACAGCGCCTCCCAGTGCAGCAGGGCGGTGGAGTGCTGACTTGCTTGCTGTTTTTGCACTGCGGCGTAGCGGAGCCCCTCTGGGCGTGCCCGCCTCAGGGCAGGTTCTAGCACCAGGTCCTGGGTGGGTGGGAGTGAAGGAATGCGTCGTCCCGCTGGCGGCTTCCTGTCCTGTCCCTGTTTCTCCATCTTGTCCCGTCAAATGTCCTTTGGGTGCCTGTGGGGAGCAGCTCCCCATCGCCCCACCCAGGCCACATACCTGGAAGTCCTGACCACTCCTCAACCGCTCCTGTTGGAGCCGCTGCCCACTATTCATGAGCATGTCGTAGCAGGCATTCCAGAAGCCCGACATGAGGTCGTGGCTCTTAGCGTAGGTGTCCATTTCAAACTGCGACATGGTGGGCTGCACCTTAGAGGATTGGGCAGGAAAAGGAGTCAAGGGCTTGATGTGGGCCCCCACCAGCCCCCACTTCCCTTCCTGTGCCCCACACTCCAGGCACCTGCTTGTCAATGAAGTGGCGCCATTCAGGTGTGGCACAGAAAGCCTGGAAGTCCTCAAAGAAGGTGGGGCTGCCATTGGTGGGTGGCAGGGAAGGCAGCCCCCACTGCAGCCCCAGGGGCCCGTAGGCACGGTCCAGCAGCGTGCGCACCAGTGGTACCAGCCAGGAGCAGCGCTCTGCAGCTGTGGTAGCCACAGCTGGGGGCTCCCTGTCTTCCAAGACACTGTCTGAGGCAGAAGTCTTCAGTGCCCGGGCTAGTGCTGCCTCCAGCTTGGACAGCACATAGCAGGCCTCCTCGCGACGCATGGGCACTGTAGTCTGCAGCAGCCCGTGCAGCTTCACGTAGGCCTGGGCATGTAGCTGTGGGGCAGAAGGGGGTGTGGGTGGCGGCCAGCCACTCCCAGAGCCCCCTATACCTGCTAGGCCTTTGCACACAACCACCTTTGCTCACATGTGGGTCCTCCAGCAAGATGTAGCCAAGTACCAGGCGCAGGCCAATCTGTGCCATCTCTCGGAGATCTGCTGTACCATTGGCCAGGTGTGGCCAGGCTCCCAGGCGATCCAGGAGGCCACACACACCTTCAAAGAGCTGCCACACAATATTTCCCAGTAGCCATCACCACAGCAGGCCAGGAGCCCATGGGAAGGGTGCAGGTAAGCTTTGGGTTGGGAGTAAGGTAGGATGTGCACCTACAGACTAGTCCAGGCTCACAGACACCCTTGCCCAGGCACCCGTGACTGCACACTTGTACTCATTAGCCCCTCGGACAGATGCCTACAGGCTCACATGAACATGTGGGCCCCACTGGCTCTCCCCTCTGAGCTGCCATACCTTCTCACTCCACAGCTCCTGGTTGCCATGGCCCTCTGCACACAGGAAGTCCTGCAGCAGGCGCAGCAGCCAAAGTGCCTGCTGGGTAAGGCTGGCCAGGCCCCCAGGAGGGGCCTCTTTGATGTCAGTCAGGGCTGACTCCAGCATCATCTCCAGGAGGCTGGGGACAGGCAAGAGGCTCAGTGTCCACCTGACTGCCTTCCTGACCCCCGGACCTCTGGGAGGCCCTTCACTTTCCCAAGCTGCCCCCTCACCTGCGCTTGATGCAATCTGGTGGGCGCACCAATGTGGCTGAGGCCCCCAGCTGGGTGAGCACTGAGAAGACCTGGCCACGCTCCCGCCAGGCAGCCTCATTACTGCCTTCCACACCCCTCCATGTCACTGAGAACAGCACGTTGGTGAGCAGGTTGCACAACTCCTCCTCTGAGGTTTGCTGTAGGCACAGATGGGTGGTGTGGGGTGTGGGCTGGGGAAGGAGGGAGTCAGGCTGACCCCCTCACTATCCTTGTTCTGCACCCCTTGCCCACTACTAGTAGGAGAGCAGGAGGCAGAGCATTTAGCCAACAGACAGCCTGGCAATGAGGGCCTGGAAGACTGGTGTAGGGGCCTCAGCCACAACCTGAATTCCAGGGAGAATCCTGGGGTTTCAATGATTCCTAAGAGATGAAGTCATTTACAAAATTACCCCACAGGCCTTACAGGCCTCAGGAACTGTCCTGAATTTTCAGGAAGAATACCATAGAATAAGCAGAGGCCCATTCCAAACCTGGAAGCACAAGGCAGGACCTTTAGTGCTATCCTGCCCAAAGGCTCTCTTGAGGTCCCTCCAAATCCCCCACTCAGGCTTAGCGTGACCTCCCCTATTCTGGGACCAAACTAGGGACATAACTGTAGATGAGAACTCTAAGAGGGTAGCACTGGGCCTGACAGGCACCTGCAATCCTGATGTCAGGGAGGCCCACACCTTTGGAAAGGTGCCTGCCCCACGTCCTGAGGTGTCTCCCCACGAGCGCCCTACCATGGCAGAGGGTAGGGCTGTTCACCTGAGGGTTGCTGGCATTAGAGGTGTCATCTCCACTGACAGTGGGCTCTGGGAGGCTGCCATCCTCCAGCACATTGGAGAGACTGGAGCTGTGGTGGCCATGGGCAGCAGGGAAGGGCCGGGGCCCATCCAGTGGGGAAGGCGTGCCAGGCTGGCTGGCTGGAGTGACAGTCCCACTGTCACTGCCCCCGCCAGCAGTGTTGCCTGAACCCACACTGGCCCGCTCCAGGCCTAGGTCAAGGGGTGCACAGAATGGGGAGAGGGCATGGTAAAAGGCATCAGGATCAGGGCACGGGGTCTCCGAGGGCAGGAAGACGTCTGAAGACTCAGGAGACTCAGTGGGTGGCTTGGGTAAGTCTGGCTCCGGGGAGGTGAGTGGCTCCGGGGCAAAGGGCAGGGGACTGTCGGCCGTGGCAGCCTCTAGGACATACAGCCGGGTCAGCACATCTTGCCAGCCAGCTTGCTGGGCCAGCAGCCGCACTGTATCGGGCTGCCTGTAGATGTGGTGGAAGAGCTGCCGGGCCAGGGCACAGCAGGTGAGGGACCCTCCTCCATGGCCTTTGCAGGACAGTCCCCAGAGACCCCCCATCATAGGCAGGCGAAGAGAATCCTCAAGATACAAGCCCCCAACACCCTCACTGCCAAAACTTTCCCCTCCCACACTAACCTGGCGACAAACATCCAGGCGCACACTGAGGTCAGCCTGCAGGGACAGCTGCACCACGGCCAGCAGGTCTGAGAGGTTCAGGCAGTCTGGGAGGATGGCCAAGGAAGGCCTGAGGGACTGGCCGCAGTAGGGGGCTGTACCCCACTGCTGAAGCAGCCTTGGTTCCTGGCTGACACCTTCCCTATTCCCCTCCACCCTGTCCCCTGGACCCATGTCACCCCTCCACCGGGCCTGCCTCTTGCCCCAACCAGGTCATACCTGCACCTAGGAACAGCCTGTAGAGGCCCTGGCAGAGCTGGGGGGAGATGGCCCCCTCTGGAAGGCAGGTGACAAGACCCTGGAGGCCATACTCTTGCAGCCGGAGTCGCTGGCGACACCGCTCAGGTAGGCGCTCATTCTGCTGGAGTCTGCGCAGGATCTGAGGCAGGGGGGGTAGTGTGTCATCCCGGGGAGGGAGGGGAAGTCAGCACTCAGGTGTGTGGCTCCCAGAGAGGCCCACGGAGGCAGCGAGCCGAGACCTGCTGCTGGACCTCAGGTAGGGGCCCCAGTGAAGGGATGCCAGGGTCAGGGCTGAGCTGGGTATACCTTGCAGATTCGGTCAGGCAGCAGGGGCAGTGACCTTGGCCGCACCAGCAGTGCCAACAGCACCTCCAGGTTCCCTGGCTCCAGCAGGAAGACAGCCAAGGACTCTTGTGCTGGGGAGCCCTGAAGCAGTGCCAGCAGCAGGTCCAGTGCACCCACCATCTGGGGACACAGAGTCTCACACTGGACTGTCTACACTCTGCCCCTCACCCACGCCTCATCCTCACCAACCTCCACCCTACCTGGCCCTCATCACCAACAGCTGCCAGAAAGCTCAGCACCACCTGCATGTCATCAATGGAGGAGCTCCGAACCAGGAGATCCCGTGCCAGACCCAGAAGCAAGGTCTGCACTGTGTGCAGCTCGTCGGCAGCCAGGGGGTGCTCCCGCTGTGCGCTGGCGGGTTCCAGGGGGCACACCCATGGGGCGGGAGGGCCAAAGGCATGATGGGAGGACAGGGAATGGGCAGATGAGCTGGGGGACTCAGCTGGGGGACACGCAAGGCCAGAGGCGGCTGTGTCAAGCCCTGGCCTGCCTGCCCGCACCAGCCTCACCTGTAGTGGATGCGCAGGGCATCAAGGACAAACTGCACCCCGTACTTCTTCCTCAGCTTCTGTCTGTGCTCACGGACTATGCTAGACATGTACTGGATGTGACCTGAGCACACATCAGCAAAGGGCTAAGATCAGCAGGTGGACTGGGGCCCCCACCCATCCCCCAAGACAGGGCCACTCCCCTGCCAGAACCCCTAGGGAGGGTCACATTTCCCTCACATGCCCCAGGGCAGATCTGTCCTTTCAGATCACTCAGAGCAGGGTTATAACTTCTCAGAACCTGCACCACCCCACCTGGCAGCACCCCTCACCTACCCAGGCGCACAGCAAAGGTGCTGAGGCTCCAGATGTTAAAGTTGAAGACTAAGTGCTGATAAAGCAGGTACAGGAGGGGCCCACTGCCCTCAGCTGCCACTTGCTCCATCAGCAGCTGGGCAGACATAAGCACATTCATGTCCATGGCCCAGCTGGGGACCTGGGGAGGGAGGAGCTCGGGTGACTCTCAGATGGGCCCAAGCGCCCTGCCAGCCCCAGTCCCTCTGGTGGCTCCTGCTGTCCCTGAGGTGCAAACCCCCAGCCTGCTGTGCAGGTCTCCTGCCCCAGCCTGTGCTGGTACTTCCTACAGGCACACCAAGCTAAACCCTGCCCAGCTGTTCAAGGCCCCACTCAAGTGCCACCTCTCCCAGAAGGCTCTCCCTGACTGATGGCATCAGGTTCCCGTTCTTGGTGCCCTAACCCAGTGCCCTCTGCCAGGCAGAGCTGCCCCACCCCCACTTGCCCCACCTTGCACAAGAGGGCCCCGATGATGGCAGGCCCCTGGCACTGCACCAGGCTCTCCTGGTTCACAGTGTGGCCCTGCAGGAAGTTCCGCAGCATGAGCAGAAAGGCAGCCACTGCGTTCCTCTCCATTCGCTCCTCTGCCAGCCACCAGGAAGGGGACAGATGTGTGTCAAGGGCCTACCAGTGGCCACAGAGACCTCAAGCACTCCAGCCCCTCTGTTATGCCAAGGTACACCTCCCACCAAGCCCGGCACCAGGGGCTTTACCTGAGGACTTGCCCAGTGGGAGAAGCAGGCCCTGGGTGTTGTGGCCCGAGGTCAGTTCGGGCCCCACAAGGTCATGTGTTTCAGCTGGACCTGCCTCAGCCTCTTGAGGCTGTGCAGCCACTCGCTCCAGCAGGGGCAGCAGGACAGCCATGCCTCCCACACAGTTCACCACATCCTGGGGAGTGTGGGGGGTGGTGTGAGAGGGCAGCTCTCAGCTCTTTCCTGCCCCACTCTACCCCAACAGACCCTCCAGTCTGGGAACCTGGGGCCAGGAAGTTTTGCTTTCTGGAGCTAGTCTCTACAGACCTCCTAGGGCACAGTGTAGCTCCCAGCCCACCCTGGACACACACACATGCCTGCTCAGGCTTCCCTCACTGCTCACATACCTTCACGTCCCAGGTCTCTACTCTGTGGCCCGTCAGGCGGCCATCCAGCCCGTGGCCAAGGGACAGGTCCAGGCAGATGTTGTTCTTACAGGCCTGGAGTCATGGGGTGGGCAGGCAGCAAGGCTCAGTTGGAGGAGGCGGTGGCAGATAGTGTAGGGGGAGGTAGCAGGGTTGAGCCAACTGCCCACATGCCCCCCACCATACCTGAGGTGAGTAATGAAGGAGCAGCTTGGTGCCAAGTTCATGCAGTTCACCCTCTGGCTTGAAGGGTGCCATCTCATTGGGCCCTGGCAGGCATGCGGGGGGCTTCAGACCTGGCTGGGCCACTGGCCAAACCCCATCCAGAGCCCACCTTTTCTCTGCCTGACCAGGGGACACACCCCCAGGGAAGCCTTCTTCCTTATGGACTCCTAGTTTCTGGACTGGGTACTCTCCAAGTCCCAACCACCTGGGTCTTAGGGCAGTGGGGCAGGGCAGGGGCACGGCAAAGTGGATGGTGCCACATACCCAGGTTGCTCAGGACCTGCAGGGCTGCTGCTGGCAAGGCTTCAGGGAAGATGGCCACGGCCCCTAGCTCAGCCTCCAGGGACGTGGGGCTGCCCCACCGAGCATCCTGTGTGCCTGCAAGGGTGGAGCTGATGCTGCCCTCCTGAAGGGGGGCTACCAGCCCAGCCCCCCAGCCAAGCCCTGTGGTGGCCGGGACTGACTGGGAGCGGGTGAGGGAGGGGTGAGTGTGAGCCAGGGCAGTGGGCACTGGCGGTGCAGGCAGCCCTGTGGTGGTGGTCGTTGTGCGGTGCCCAGCGGAGCCGATACAGCAGGAGGAGAAAGGCTGCAGGGCCAGGGTTGGGGGAGCGGTCAGGTCACAGCAAGCCTGGGGGCGCCACCTGCATCCAGTATCTCAGAGACCCCCACAGGTACACACACCCAAGGCTGGAGTCTGAGGCCTGCGCTGCAGGGCACACGGACTCCAGGCCCCACCCGGTCCAAGTCCTCCCAGCTATCCCAGGCCCCCCAAACCCTGCCTGGCACACCTCACTGAGGGAGGGGCAGTGGAAGGGTGCCTCCTTGACCAGATGACCATCTTTGTAGACTTGGACCAGGTTCTGGCTGAAGGGCCGGCGCCTCGGCACATGGACAATGGCCACGCAGTGCTGGAACACAAGCCCTCAAAATCACGCTTATGTTGGGGATTTGGTGCCCCTACCACCCCCTGGGCCATGAGGCTGGAGGCTCACCCAGGCAGAGTCAGCAAAGGACACCTCAGGCAAGCTCAAAGTTAAGTACTCCTTCCGAGTGCATACAGCCACCACCAGGGTCCCAGCTGCCGTGAAGAAGGCCTCAAACCCTGCACCGCTGCTGGTGAAGAAACTGGGCACAAGCCAAGCCAGTTATGCCTGCTGGGGTTCTTGCTCACCTTGGCACTGTGCCCCAGATCCTGGCAGTCACTCACCTGTACAGTTGCTTTCTCTGGAGTGGCCGAGTGGGGGCTGGGGTAGGCCCTGCAGCCACGGGGTGCAGACAGAGCCAGGCATGGAAGGTGAAGCCAGGTCCTGGCCAGCGTTGCACGGGGGGTACCATAATGCCCGCCATGCTAGGTGTGAGATCAAAGTAGCAAAGAGCTCGTACAGAGCCCTGGTGCCGGGCCATGCCTGATAATGCACGAATGATGGCACCTGCATGCCGGGCATTCTCGGCCTCAGCTCTACCTGGCCCTAAGTCCAGCCCTGGTGGGGGACGCAGCAGGCGACGCAGCTCCAAGGGTCTCAGTGACACGCGGCCCAGTGCTTGTAACAGTGCCAGCAGCTGCTCCTGGCAGCGGACCCCCAGGGCAACCCCTGTGCTAAGCGTCTCCAACAGGCAGCCCACCAGGCCTGCCTGCACACATGTGGCACGGCTGGCAGGACAGCTGTCACAGAGCCACCAGAGGCGTTGTGCTAGGAAGAGCCGCAGCTCAGCTGTGGGCAGTGCTGGCAGCCACTGCATGAGTACCAGCACTGGCTGCTCATTGCGGATTGGTGGCGGCGGACATATGCTGTGGTCACCCTCCACAGCCTGTGGGCAGAGAGAATGATGAGATAGTTCCCAGGCAACTGGTATGGAACAGGCCACCCTGCCAACAGTGGAACTTCCTGTCTCCATTTACTTGCCTGCAGCCTGGGAAAACAACATGCACCAGCCCCTCCTGCTCACAGGTTGTGTCTGAGGCACAGCAGAGGTAAAGGCACATGGATAGCTGTTGCTACTTACAACAGTCCTGCAGCGCTGTTAACCCCTGAGCCTTGGCTTTCAGTCTGGGTTAGCCTAAACCCTAACTGCATGTTCTCAGAATGACCTTGGGGCTTGCTAACATGCAGCAGCTTCCAGGCCCCACTCAGTGACACTGACACCCACCCACGGTCAGGCCACAGTGCACACTATGTGCTGCCCAGTCAACACAGTCCCCTTCTGAGAGTTCACCTTCCGTGGTAGCCCTGACTCAGTCCTGGCTGCCCTTGGGACCCTCCCTGACGCCATCCCCTGCCCTCACCATGTTGAGCAGCTCTTGCAACAGCCGATGGGTTGCGGGACCATGGCTCTGCAGAACCTCTTGCAGGTGGGGATAGCCAATACGCTCCTTAAATACCTCCTGTGCAGGGTTGTATGGGGAAGAAGTGAGCAGCTATATGGGCCCAGGGCAAATTCACACCCCAGAGAAACCCTGGAGGAGGCATCATCTTTCAGGGCTCCCTCGCATGGATCTGCTTCTGGGTCACAGTACTAGTAGGGGCAGGGGCTACACAGGGATGTGGGGGTATGGGTCCACCTTAGAAGGCTGCAGGTGATGATCAGCCATCCCTGAGCCAGTATCCAGCTCCCAGGACTGACTGGTCACCATGCCCACCCAGTGGACAAACTGTACCCCAGAGGGCAGGATGGTCACCTCCCCAGCTCATCTGCTTTAACAGCTACCAACCAGGGTAGTTCTGGGCACATGTGGTCAACATAACTCCCACCCTGTGCAGCCGAACAGCCATGTCCTCACCTTGGCTGAGGGGGAGCCACTCATGATGCAGGTCAGCACTCTGACTACGTGGACTGCAATGGCATCTGTGTCCTGATCCAGTACCTTGGGGTGGGGAGGGGCAGTCAGGAGAGGCAGGCACCGGGGTGTCACAGCTGGCAGTACCCTGCAGTAAAGGGGGTGTAGGTCCAGAGGCAGGGGCTCCGAGGCAGGTAGTTGAGCTGGCTGGGGGCCCTGGCAACATGGCAACCCTGTCTGGACACCAGGCCCTTGGACACCTTGCCCAAACTGCTGTGACACTCACCCTGACTCTAGGGTCCTCGCTGAGCAGCTTGCAAGACCCATTTTTGACAGAGGCCAGAGAAAAAAAACCAAGGCCAAGAAGGCCCTCACTAGGACAGAGTAACAGTGGACCCTCTTGCCATACCTCTCTGTTCCCCACTGTTTGGTGGGCTTATGGGCCTCAGTCCAACCCATCCCCACCCAAGCTAGATACACATGTACAAGCAGGCCAGTGAGCGTCCCATCACCCATGATTGACCGGGGGTCAGAGAATTCAGGGACAATCAATCAGGGAATGTTAGAACCAGAAGAACCTTCGAGACCTTTGAGTCCTCCCCTTTCCCTTGCCCCCTAGATCCAGGTAGGGACACTGAGGCTCACCCTGGCTGAATCTGACGCTTGCTTGCCCCAGGCCACCCTGAAGGACTGAGGGCTCAGAAGGACTTGTCAGCAGGTGTTAGGCCTTGTTTCGGCTCCATGGGGCCCCTGATCCCATCTCTGTCTGACTCCCCAAGTGACTTCAAACAGGCTTCTTCCCCTCTCTAGGCCTCAGTTTCGTCATCTGTGAAAACCAGGGCTTTCCCCTGCTTCACCTGCCTTGTAGATGAAGGGACATGCAGGCTCTCAGAAAATAGCCAACAGTAACAGACACATGGGGCTGCCCCATGAAGACAAAGCCAGGGGGTGAAGGTGGAGGTGTCTCCAGAGGTGGGGATCAGGTGCTGAGCCACTAGATGGTTTCCCATGTGTAGCCCCTGACACTCTGTAGCCTTCTACAGCTCCCACCCAAGGTGAAGCAGGGAGCCCATGAGTGGATGAGGGGATTGGGGGCCTCCCAGTGACCTGCTTGGGCAGATGCAAGGATCCATGGGAAGAACTGGCCCTATGTGGGGGACCTCCTCCTCTGTGAGTTACTACAGCCAAATCTCTGAACATCTGAAACGGGGGTAGGTGGTTGAGTTTCGAAGGTTCCTTCCAGCCTGGCACAGCCAAACCCCAGCTCCTAATACTAATGCTAGGCAGGGCATGGGTCACTCCCATTCCATTCCCTAGAATAGGGATTTGGAAGGCAAGTGAGACAGCAAGGAGGGCCCAGCCCCATCACTAAGCCCCATCAGGCCTTACATGTATCTGCTCACACCCCTGCCAGTGTAGGAAGGGATCAAAGAGGAGCCCCAGGAGTTGGTGCCTGGGGAGAGGGGGTCTGAGCTGGTCAGCCCCAAAGTGGTACCTTCTGGACATCAGGCTCGGTCAGTAACCGGGTAGCCAGGTCACTGTCCCCCTCAGGGGGCGCCCAGGCCTGCAGGTATAGCTGTGGGGAAGGGGGTCAGGGCACAAGGTGGAGGAGGCAAAGGAGAGACAAGAGGAGGAAGACAGGGAGGGGCGGGGTTAGAGCAGGACCTGGGCAGCTGCCAGGGCTCTGCCCCAGAAAGGATGTCCTGAGGCCTGGGCTGACTGTCCTGCCAGGCACCAGGGAAGAGGTGGGGAGCTGAGCCTCCTGTGCCCCACTCAGGGCTCAGAGCAGGTGGAGGATGAGCAGGCAGGAGTGGGCACTGCATGCAGAACAGCTGGGCCCTCCTCCTGCCCGTGGTCTTAGGACTGGGGAAAGGGTAAAAAAGGGGCAGAGCACCTCCCTTCCTCCCAAAACACCTCCCTCCTGTGGGTTACAGAGCCTCCCGAGCCCCCAGCCATCCCACCTGCCACACACCCCCTGCCTGGTCTAGCCCAAGTTTGCTCAAAAGCAGCTGGGCACACATAGATGGTACCCCCAGGATCTGAGTTCCAGGCCTTCCACCCACAGCCTGGGCCCTGCCCACCTTGCTGTTCTGGATGAGGCGAGTAAGGTGTTCAAAGCAATTGTTGCTAAGGAAAGTGGCCTGCAGCGCTGGCCGGTCCTCACATGCCAGCATCAAGGGGATGGCATCTGTGGAGGGGCCAGGGGTGAGCCCGATCCCCTCCCAGCAGCACCTCCAGTCAGCCTTGAAACTTCTTCCCCATGCAGCCCAGTTCAGCCTTTCCAGCACTTGGGCCTTCCCCAGCTAGCACTCCTTCCCCAGGAGGGAGCCCATACCCACCTAGCATGCTGACCCGTAGGGTGACCAGGGCCTTCTCAGGGCCTGGACTCGGCCCAGCTGGCCAGTCGGCATTAAGGACACAGAAGTAGCCCTCAAGCAGGCCTCGGAGTTCAGGCCCGCGGGAGGGTGTGCGGCTGGTGTGCAGAACATGGACTGCACCCACCAGTGCCTCCAGTGCCAGCGGCAGTAGGCGGGGGTCCTGGGCTGGCCCACAGCCCCAGCCCCGGACCACATCCAACAGGCCCTGAACAGAGCCAGGACTCACAGCCATCTGCCCGTTCTCCTGCAGGTGTGGGCAGAGAGGGGCAATGGGCAAGGGTTCACCCAACAGAGAGACCATGAGACAGCTGCCCTCCAGCCCAAAGGCTCCTCCCATCTTACCTTCCCTCCTGCAAGGACAGCACCAAAGAGGTGGATGAGACGCAACAGCAGCTTGGGGGGCAAGCGATTTGCATCCTGCAGACTCTCTGGATAGAGTGGGGTAGGCAGGGCAGGCCAATGTCACCAAGCTTGCAGGGCTGTGGATCCAGGAGACTACACAGAAGTGGGTGCCCTAGAGTAGGGTGGGGAGCTGGCCAAGGAACAGGCAGGCCAAGGAACCAGGTCCTCCCCTCCTGATCTGAGGGAAGGACCTGGTTCTGTACCAGGAGGTCGGAAATGTCATGGCTCTATTCTGGGGGTCTGAGGAAGGCACAGCTTTCCTTTGGGGGAGTTTGAAGGGGACATGGCCCTGCCCTGAGAATCTAGCCAGTTCCCCAGGTCTTTAATCCCCAGATCTTTAATCCCCAAATCAGAGACCAATCCCCCTACCCACTTCCCTATGGCAACCTAGGGCTTGGTTTCTCAGATACAAATTTCCTGGTCTTTCTGGTCTGTGAAGGTTAGAGCATCCCATAACCTGCTCTGGGGCCTTCGCTGTATCTGTCATTCAGATGCCCCCCAGCCCCACCCATTCCCCCACTGGGACTTCTAGGGGCTTTCACAGCCTCCTCTGTGGGAGGCCCACCTGGCCCTGCTCCAGCAAAGCTGGACTGGATGCCAGGCCATACATAGACTGAAACCCAGAGAGCAGAAAGGATCAGTCCTGGGTCACATGAGTCGGGGTGGTGAAGGCAAGACCAGGGCTGGTTTGATTCACATGGGGTGGGGTGGAAGGTCTTCCGAGGGGCAGGGGTCTAAACGTGAGGCCTGAGGATGCAGCTGGTGTGTGAAGGGAGAGAAAGCAGAGTGACAAAGACCCGGAGGCAGGATAACTAGCTGCATTCCAGGAATGAGAGGACAGGACCAGGGCTGGGGTGCAGAGAGGAAGTGGGACTGGAAAAGAAGAAGGCCGCAGGGAAGAGCAGGATTTGATCCTGAGGGCATCAGGCCGCCATTGAGGGATTTACAGCAGGGGGAACAAAATCCAGTGTGTTTTGAAAAGAGTACTCAAGCTATGGGAGAATGGAGGCAGGGAGCTACCCACAGGTGTCTCCCCTCTTGGAGCTGTTGCCCCCACTCCAGACCCAGGCCTGCAGCTACACGGGGCATCTCAGACACATTGAGACACCTTCCATCCCAACAGGTCAAGATCACTGCCTCCCCAAGCCCAGCCTGCCCCTGTCCAGGCAGCATCCTGCCCTGAGCCCATTAAACGTCCTGGCCAGTCTCCCTCTAATGAGAGGAGCGGGGGCATGGGGGCGGGAGAAGAGGGTCCCCAGGAAGAACAGGAGGCCATAAATGTCCTGGGAGTCGGCTCCTCCTAAGGGAGCAGGACGCAGACACACCTAGACGCCTAGTTTAGACATTGTCTTGAGGAAGGGTGGAGGCTGGGTAGAGGCTACAGGTACAAAGAAATAAGACCAGGGAGTTTTAAGATGGTGCAGATCAGAGTGGAGTGTACGTGGCTGCAGACCCAGAGCCGGAGGGAAGGGGAGGAGGAATTCACCCGCTGTACCCTATGGGAGGCCTCCACTCCAGCCCAGAAATGGCTCGTTTAGCCCAGACATGCCCTTCCTCTCCTCTCTGCCCCTATTATCCCACGGGCCTTTGGAGGCCCCTTAGATTCCTGTGGTCCCCCCAGCCCCATGTACAGCCACTGTGAAGTGGGTCCGGTCCTGCATATGGGGAGGGGAACCGCAAGAAGCGGCTGGGGTTTGGGGGCGGGGCCAGGCGGGGCAGGGGCAGCGCCTGACCTCGGAAGAAGTTTCTGAATTCACAGGGCAAAGCGGCTGGAGGGAACTTGTACTGGCTCTTCTCCCTGGAGCTGATGACTTCCCTGGGGGGCGGGAGGGTGGGCAGGGGCTGGGGTGAGGCCAGGCACTTCACCCTCCGTGGTCATCCTTCCCTCGCCAGCCTGCACAAGGCCACCCCCAGCCTCTCCCCAACCTCCTCTTGGTCCTCAGCTGGTAGGCTGGCTCTCACCTGCTGTGCTGGCGCCGCCACATCTGGTAGGGGTCAAAGAGACCCTCGCAGAGGAGCAGGGCATGCAGGGCCACATTCTCCAGCTGGGGCCCACGGCCCTCCTGGTGGAGGGGGCCTTTCAGCTGTAGGCGTGGGGAGAGGGTGGAAAGGGGTTAGTTGGCCCATAGCTACTGCCTGCCACCACCACCACCACCACTGTCCCAGGGTAGAGCCCACTGCACCTCAGCTGCCAACCGGGTTAGCAGTGCCAGCACCCGGGGCACCAGCACCTGGCCCCAGCCAGCCTCGACATTCTCCAGGTTCCTGGGGAGTGGATGATGGGAGAGGTTACAGTAATATGCTAGCCTCCCTCTGTCCACAGTTCCACGCTCCATTCCCCCTGGAGAGGACCACAGAGACCCACCTGCAGAGAACAGTGAAGAGCTTGAGCAGCAGCAGGGCTTGCTCCAGGTCCTGCCCATCCAGCTGCTCGGCCAGCACACACAGCACATCCAGTGGGAGCAGCGGCACCTCCGCACCTGCCTCCTCCGGCCTACAGAAAGGGCATCACCAGAGCACTGAGGACCCCTGGTCTCCCTGCCCTGTCCCTGCCCTCCTTGTAGCTCCAGCCTCACCTGCATGGCTCCAGAGAGGACAGTGAGATGCTCTTCTCGAAGGCACCCACAAAGGCCTTCAGCCACTGCTGCAGGTAGCCCAGGTCCTTCTGCAGGCAAAGGAGTTTGGGGAAACATGGAGGTGGGGGGTGCCGTGCACAGGGGAGGGACAGGGGAATACAGGCAGCAGTGGAGAGTGAATGGAAGCGGCCAAGGGTGGACAGGGATTGGAGGCAGAGCAGTGAGGGTGAAGAGAGTGAGGGATGGGTGGGGGAGGCGGAAGAAAGGAAGTCAGAAGGTCAGCATCACAGGATTGCTGTGCTATTCACAACACTCCCAGGTTCTCCCTCTGCTTTTCTCAGCCTCCCAGTCTCCGCTCCCACCTCTCTAATACTTGGGGACTGACACAGGCAGGGGAGGGGCTTAAGTGTACACACTGCTGGGGTGTGGCTGTGACCCACACTGGTGCTGGAGCTGAAGCAAGCCGCCCTGGATCCAAAGCCTTGGGCTGATCTCCCGCCACTTTCTCCCAGGCGAGCAGCCACCACCTCCAAGAAACCCCCCTTGACTGTGGATCCCAGGATGCACATGCACCACCAGCCAGGCCCATGCACACACACATCCTTCACATGGAAAGGCAGAATGCCCTGCCTCGCCCTGGGAACCTCCGCCCACCCTGGCTGGTTACCTGGACCCCAGGCCCCAGAGCTGGTTCCATGGGCAAGAGGGGCAGCAGAGTCTGGGGCACCTCTGGGGAAACACTGTTGTGAACGGGAAGCGTCCCCTCCCACCCCAACCGGGGCAGGAAGCGCAGAGTCACGGTGGGGGAGGGGGGCCGCTTCCTCCCGGCAGACCGCAGGGATGTGGGGGGCCCAGGGCACCCAGGGCCCAACAACAGAAGCTGAGAGGGAACTGGCCCCATAATGGGGGTGAGGCCTGGAGCACACAGGGGCGGGGTCACACAGCTCTGGGTGGGGCCTGTAGACCAGATACTAGTTTTACAACCATGAAGTACGGGCCTGCAGTCAAGGCAGGCCTATCTGGGGACAGGTTCTGATCCTTGCTGCTATAGTGTCCTTTGTTCAGGGTTCCGAGGGCTCAGGGCCCAGGGGACAGTGTGGAAAACTCATCCATACCTTTGCCCTGCCCCCTTCCTGTGTCCTGCAAACACCTGGTCCTGGGGTCCCTGGTCCATGGACACAGCCAACTAACTCCTAGCCTAGCTCCAATCTGCCCTAACCACTAAGCCTCTCCCAGCGCATGAAGTGGGTGGTGGCCTGGACCTGAGCTCCTCCTCCCATCTAGCTCTCTGTCCCTCCATGCTGGCCCATCTGCAGCTCCCACACTAACCAGTTGAGGCCAGAGGGCACCTTTCTTTCCCAGGGGTAGAGAGGTAGGACAGGGGACTAGACTGGAGAAGGATGAAGGGGCAAGAGACACATCACAGGCAACATGCCCGGTGCCATGGCCTCCAGAACTACCTTTAGATGGATGGCTCATATTTGCTGCCTGTGGGCCCCAGACCACAGGGCTAGGATTGAATGGGTATCATAGGAGGGGGCCACGCCCACAAGACACCTAGGTAGAGCAGCCCTCCCTACTGTGGTTGGGCACCTTGCTTATGCTTTTTGTCACAGATCTGAGGCCTAGGCAGCTCAGAGAGGGGCTGGACCACCATGGCGCAGGCCTGTACCACTGTTACTTGTTGGTCTGAAAGTCAATTTGGTGACCTCTCCACCCGCTGCTTGTGGCAGCCTCCCTTATCACCTGCCTCTGTCCACACCTCTCTTCTCCACCAACCAGCAAGGACACCTAAATGCCAGACCCTGAAACACCAGAGTAGGCCAGGGCTCTTAAGTCTGTTTCTTCTGAACTCTTCCACTGCAGATGGGGAAATAAGGGTACTCCAGAACGGATGCTTCATGTACTCCCACAGCTTCAGCTCTGAGGATGCTAAAAGCCAGACCTTTGTTCTAGGTTAGGAACACTCATGGTTGCTAGCCAGCCAGCCCAGGCTGACCATGTGACCCCTAGCCCCTGCCTGAGTGACCCCGCAGATCCCTACCTTCAAAATCAACACCAGCCTCCTCTCTTCTACCCCAAAACCACAGTTGGTCAAGCCAGTCATCTCTCACCTAAAATGTGGGTCCTTTATGCTAAGCTCCTGAAAGCCCAAATTTGACCATTTCTCCCCACCCCAACCTGAGGATAGGCTCAACTGCTGAGCCTAGCATTCCAGGTCCCTAGTCCAATCAGGGCCTGCTTCTCCAGCCCTCCCCATCTGTAATTCATATCCTCCTGTCCAGACCTCTGCCCACCCCACACCCCACTGCCATCTGTGACTTGGGCTTTTGGTACTTGAGCAGAAACCTCCCATCCTCCTTGTGGCCATTACTTGGCTGGGCTCCCTCAGACTTGGATGGGCCCCGCCAAACTCTGCACACTCCCACTCTCCATCCCTAGAACGACACCCTCTACCCTTCCAGTCCTGCAAACTTCTAGCAGATCCAGGCTGGGCTGGGTTCAGGGCTGAGGCAGTCAAGGCTCTGGAGGAGGTGAAAGGGGGTCTCTAAAGCAGAGTACTAGGCAGCAGTTGCCTGTCCCACCTCTGCAGGCCCCATGGCTTGAGGCTGCAATGCTCAGGCGTACAGGAGCCCCTGCAGGCCAGGAGTCAGAGAAGGGCAGGGGCCCACAGGCATGGTGGCAGCACTGCATGGGGAGGCGGCTGCGCTGGAGGGAGTGCCTTGGGTGCCTGCACTCTCTACCCTTCTCTCAGAGACTGCCTCGGCCTCCTCTCTCCCTTTCCAGCTCCAGGTGGAACACCGGGCAGGGCCAGCCCAGTCCACACCCCAGCCTGACAGGACCAGGATCCCAACACAGCCCTCCCATGAAGGCAGGTCAGGAGCGGCCAGACTCCTCCCCAGGGCCCTGGGGCCCATGGGTAAGTGGTGCCAAGGCCTTGGGGCAGGGCAGAAAGCAGTGGGTATGGGGGAGGTCCACATCCCTGGAAGGAGGAGGTCTCATAGTCACCTCTGCAGGTACCCCAATTTATGCCCAACTAGCCCTGAGGACACTCAGTGCTCGGGAGGGGTGTCCCAAGGGCTGTGAGGCCTAAACAGTCCCTGGGTAGGCATGAAACTGCCACTTCCCCAGAACTCTGTAGAAACCCAGGAGGGCTAAGAAGGGCTATGGCACAGGTGGGTGAGTGGGGACACGACACGATGCTGTCCCTAGACCTGCTTGCCCTACGCCAAGCCTGATGCCAACCATGGCTTGCCCTGTGCATCACCTCAGGGCCCAGAGCTTGCCTCAAAGCCTCCCAACCCCACCTCTGCTGGAGTTTAAAATGGGACAATACACAACAATTCCTTAAACAGCACCTGACCCCCGCAGAAGGTTTACCAGCGCTGTCTGATCAGCCAGTCACCCAGCTGACCATGAGCTTTCAGGTAAGTCCATAGCCTCTCCTCACGTCTGAAGCCCCACACGTCCATGCCCACCTTATCTCCAGACTCAGCACCCGGTACCCACTGCTTGCCCAGCCCCAGGGCATCACTCAGTCTGCACCCCCAGGTCTGCATGTGCTCTGCTCTCCATACTTCCTCTGCCTAAACACTCCTGAGGGCCAGCACCTTTCCCAAGCCCCACCCTGTCTGCTGCTTCAGAGACTGGGGTTGCCAAATTGACCCAGTGGTTGAGGGCATGGGTTCTGGAGTCCAGACCTGGTTCTCACTAACGTTTATCTTTGCAGTTCTTTAAAGCGGCCTCTTTAAAACCATCCCTTTGCTTCACAGGTAAAGGCTCTCCGACCACACCCACCAGCCCCAGGTAAGCTGTGTGGGAGCCCTACTACAAGTCCAGGGGCTCTGCCTCCTCCAGCTCCTGGCATTTCAGGGCCACTCATCTTCTCCCCACCCACTTCCGTGAGGGACAGATGAGTCACAGACCTTGTCTCAGTGACAGAATCAAGGTCTTATGGGCCACCCCCCAGGTGGCTGTCCCAGGCAGGTGGGATGGGAGTTCTGTTGGTGGGCCCCAGGTTACAGCTAGGAGCAGAGCAGTGAGAGAGGACTGGAGCTCTCTAGTGGCTCCTTTTAGTCAGGGCTGCCTGGGTGGTAATGAGCACCCCATCTCTGGGGATAGACAAACAGAAATGGGACAGGGTTGGGGGATCTGATTAGGATGACTTCTTTCAGGCCTGGGGGTGGTTTCCCCACTCAGCATCAGAGGAAGAGGGCAATGTCAAGCCACAGGTGGCTTCTGGCTACACCAGGGGCATTGAAGGTCAGACTAGGAGGACCTCAGGCCAAGGAATGAAGCAGGAAGATGGGACTTTGCCAGGGGCAGGAACAACTGAGGGCAACGGTCCAGTGCTCAGGTGACTAGGCCAGTCTCTTTCCCTTACCTGGGGAGGGGTTCTTGAACCAGGTGGGCCTTCTGATCTCCATAGCACCCCCTCAGGGCTTAACCTTCCCCTAGTCCTATCACTATGGGTAGAAACCAAGAATTTTCTTCCAGGGTCCCTATAGTAACTGACCCTGTTTCCATGGGGACCCCACACTGCCACATCAGCTCAATTGCCGTAACAACACCAGGGATTACCAGCGCCTCCCCCAACCCTGGGCTCCACACTACTCTCCTCATCACCTCAGTCCTCTTCAGTTGCCTTGGTAACACTGGTAAGGAAATGGAAACCCTGGCTGCCCCTCTGAGGTATGGAGGGGGGCCAAGCACCAAGGGGGCTATCCGCCTTCCTTTTTTCCATTTCAAGAGGTTAAACTGAGGCACAGTAAGAAATAGGACCTAAGGTCCCAAAAGGAGCAGAGGGCCTGCCCAGGTTTCCATGATGTAGCCGAGTTCACGAGATGCGTGTGGGCGGTGGGCGGGAAGCAGGGAGGATTGGGCAGAGCAAGTTCTTACTCCAACTCCAGCTCTGACCTGACCTCCCCGGAACCCTGAGTCCTCGGGGACAGAACGAGAGACTTCACACTGGGCTCTCCACCTGTAACTTGAAGGCCTTACTCTGACCTTGGTGACCCTGAGCACCCTCAGGGCTCCCTTTCACTGGGGGGGCTGTGGAGCAATACCACTGCTCCTGCAAGGGGGCCACTTGTTTGTCTGTTATGTTGCATAACTTTAACATGCTGCCCAACTGCCAGCCCGCTGGGTGCTGGCCTCGGTCCTCTTATCCTTTCACCCCTTCCTTTACTCTCCTCCCTGGGGAAACCCTTTGGGCTGAGTCTTCTGGGTGTGCTCCCACCCATCCAACAGGCCATTCCCCTTCACTCCTGACAACCGCCTCTCGCACTTCCCATGTGCTTGCCCCTGCTGTTCCTGGGCCCTCAGCCCTCAAGGTCCCAGCTCAGCCTCCTCATGACTTCCCCCGTTGGTCACTGCTCTGGGGCCTATCTTCCCCATAAAGCATTTCAGCTTTATCTGAGGGGCACCTATTAAATGTGAGGCACCAGGGAAGTCGCAGGGTAGCAAGGGCGATGAGGGTCAAAATGGGGATGTGTGGTCTGGAGGCACAGGAGAGGAAAGCCTCCTTGAACAGGAGGAACAGGCTCCATGCAGAGGAAACATTCCAGGGTGCAGAGCCACCTGAGGCTTCCTGCCCACAGGACTAGACACAGGATGGAGGGTGGGCCGCAGCTCTGTTGCCAGGACCCTCCCTCAGTCTAGTCTGATGACCCTGGTATGACCCTGCTTTCGTTTCCACGCTAGGGCCCTGAGAGGTGCCCAGACTGAGCTGTGCCCAGGGGCTCTAGGGCCTTCCTCCTTGGGTAGCCATCCACAGCCACTTCTTCCCCACTGAGCTGAGCAGGGCCCACAGAGGGAGGGGTGGGTAGCTCTGAACTTGGGTCCGTGAGGGGAAAGGAAGGGCAGAAAGAGGGGTGCTACCCAGGGCGGGCCTAGATCCATGACTGGGGAAACAGGTTTGCCAGCTGATGTCAGCTTTCACTGCTGAAGGGAGGGGCACAGGTGGTGGGGGAACCTTCTGGTTGGGTGGCTGGCTGGCCAAAAAGGGGTCTCTTAACACCCTCTGTCAGTCCAATCCTGACCTCCTCTTACCCCCTCCCCCTGGCGCACACACAATAGTACCCTAGCAGGGCTCAAAGTGGCACAGCCCCCACCCCCAGGGAGCCCAGCACAGAGGGGTGGGGCCCAGGTTCCGGGAGTAGGAGCAGGACAAGCGGGCAGGAAGGCAGTGCAGGGAGGCTGACTGGGGCTTCCTCTCCCCAGGCGGCCTGGCGCCGCCTGGCTCCCCAGTTCACTCTCACATCCTGGATTTGTTTGTGGGTCCAGCCCGCCCCCTGCCTGTCTAGGCTCCCAGGCTATAGCCAGCCCTTGCCCCAAACCTGCCCTATGAGGTGAGGAACCGGAAGAGGGAGACTCAGCACAGGACAGTGCTGAACACCTCCTGAGGGAGCAGGCGGGTGGGTGGAAAATTTGCAGAGCTCAGCTACAAGGGGCAGCGGGAGGCAACCATGCTGGAGGAACAGTCCTGGGGGACTGTACCCAGACATGCTCTGCAAAGCAGCATGCCACCCAGCCTGAAGACCCACCACTAACATCTTTCAAACACAATGGCTGGCTCAAGGCCCACTTCACCTGGTTCACAGGTGAAGAAATTAAGGACTGAGAACTTGCCCATGGCCACAAGGACAGTCTGAGTCATGAGGGCCAGGTGCGGTTACCTTCCAAATTTTTACTCATTTGCAAGGACCAACCCTTGAAGATGGAAAAAGAGGCTGGGGGGAGGAGACCCAATAAGGCCAAGGAAGCAGGAGTCTTCCTCTGGCCTGAACCAGCCATACTGGCTATCCCTCTGCAGAGTCTAGGTCACCTCTGAGGTCAGGGCTGTGCCAAATTTGCAGATAGGGAAACAGAGGCTTAGAGGTATGAAGACCATGCCTTGGGACACACCAAGAGGGATTCTACTCCCAGGGGCCTGAACCTCTCACCACCTGAGCAGACTCAAGGAGCTGCGGCCCTTATGGCACGGATTACAGGTTCCTGGGGCCCCAGATGGGGCCTGCAGTCCTGGGAGACAGTGGGCAGCCTCTTCACAGAGGGCCAGCTTATCTGAGCATAAACTTCCCCCTAGTGACAAGATCAGGAGCACACAACAGTCCATTGTGCCCAGGGCACACCTGAGCCAGGGGCATGATGCCAGGCAGGTACAGGGAGGGAAGCTGGCATTAGGTGAAGGGGAGAGGGGTGCTATCCTGGGATCCCTCCCTGCTGTGGATGCAGACAGAAAAGTGGGGGTAGACAGTATTTGGGGGACACCAGGTTCTCAGCTCTGACAGGACACCTGGGTCAGAGTCACTCCCTTCACTTTCTGAGGCCACTTGAGGTAGTCTCTAAGACAGGACAGGTTGCTCAAGAGGAAAGAGCTTCCCTCCATGTCTTTCAAACATCCCTCCTAGGTCATATCCCTACCTCCACTCTTAGCATCCCAAGCAAATCCTTTCTTTTGGCTGCACCCGAGGCCCATCTCCTCCCCAGGGGTAGGGGTAGGGGACAGCTTCGGGTCAGGTAAGAGCTCATCCCTTCAAGTTCACTGTAGGGGGTTGGGGTCTGAGTTGACTTAAGTCGGACCTAAGTCGGACCACAACAGGGTTCCCCCCCCCACCTGCTGGGACCCCCAGCCAACTCAGAACCGTGGCCATGACCACATAAAGGTGCCGTACCCACAGGAGGGGCAAGCCCAAATGCAAATTAAGCCCTCTTGCCCCTCCCGACCAGGCCAGTCTTTCGTTTATTTTCTGGGTCTCAGTTTCCCCATTTATAAAAGGGGTAAGTGTCCCCTCTTGGTCCAGGCCCCTCTCCTCCGGCAGGACTGAGGCTTCGTGGTCCCCACCCGAGAGGCTCTTGTTAGAAGCGTGTCTGCCAGGGTCGTCCCCAGGTATAAGTGCCAGGGGCACCGGCGGGCCGGGGGCTCACACGTGTTCGCGGAGCTCGAGCACACCAGGAGCGCGCGCACACTTACTCGACCCCTAGCATCACTGAACGCAAGCGCGGGGCGCAGGTGCAGCTGGCGCGGGGCGCGCGGACCTGGGGGTACGGAGGACGCGGGGCTGGGCGGGCTCACCTGCGCGTAGTAGAGCAGCCACAACTCGTAGAGCCGCTCCGAGGCGGCCATGGCCCGGCCCAGCTCCGGCCCTGCTGCGCGCCACCTGCCGTCGCCGCCGCCTCCTCCGCGCCGCCCGCCGGTAGCCCTCGGCCAAGCCCATGGGCGGAGGGCGTCACTCCGGGGCGGAGCGGCGCGGTACTATCGGGGGAAGTAGTACTGGTCCCCGCTGCGCTGAGCCACCCAAGTCTGCATGCCCCTCCTCCTTCCCGGCCAGCCGCTGCCTGGCTTCCTGCACTGAGCTGCCTCCACCGCTGCCCCGCCTCTCCCAGGACCGTGCAAAGGGCGTGGAGCCCGGCGGGAGGAGGAGCCTGAGGTCAAGGCAGCCAGGAGTGCTCCCCGCATCCTTCCCCTCAGCAGTCTGCGCCACCACCAGTGCCTCGGGAACGGCCAATCTGAGCCCCCCAGACCGGAGTCGAGGTCAGGTATTCCAGACTTGCCCCGGGTCTCAATCCGCCCGGACGCAGCCCGCCTGGCTGGAATTACCTCCATTCACGCAAAGGACAGGCTAGCGGAGTGGGGATAAGGGGCTGTGGGTTGCGTGCAAATGGCCGGGGTCCTTCAACAAGCAATGGTGACAACCATGACAAACACTTGTAGCGCCAACCACGTGGCAGGTGCTCTCCCAGAGCTTTATGAAGAGACCGAAGTGCCACTGTTTTTGCTCTTACTGTTTATGGAGCAAGATGGGAATCAGAGAGCAGCAAACAAGCCTGAAGTATCTCTGCGGGAGCAGTGCCTCCACCTGTCTGGCATATCCTTGGGAAATTTAGGCAATCCTCAAGGGTCCCCTCCTCCAGGAAGCCTTCCTGGATGCTCTGGTGCACGCAGTCTGTACCCCAGGACCCAGCACTTGCTTCACATTTTTTCTTTTTAACGTCAAGAAATTAAAAGCGAGACGGTACCTCATGCCCCCTTCCATCCTACCTCTGAGCTGACATTTTCTGAGCACCTGCTACCTGTGGACCAGGTACTACCTGCAAACCAGGCCTTCCTAGGGCACCCCACCCAATGTGGGGGAGAGGCTACTGAAAGGCCCAGGTGAGGTCAAGGGGGTCGTTTTGAGAGGCTGGACAGAGGTCTGTGGCACAGGAGCCCCTAAAGGGAGCTGGGAAGGCAGGCCCAGTCAAGGAACAGCTTTGCTCACAGACAAGTCATGGTGTGCCTGGGACTAAGGAGCTATGGCTTTGACTCCGCAGGTGAGAGGGGGTGTGGCTTTGGGGACACCCAAAGCTATTAGATCTGTACTTCAGCCTAAGTGGTCTTTCAATTGTCAGAGCATGTTGATTAATGCGGGAAAGAAGACACCGGCCGCTTGTCCTGGGTGGCAGTGCACCTCGTGGTCATTTACTGCAGTTGAGGTGAAACCAACTCTCATCCTAGTTCTCACGAACAAAGCTTAGAGGGTTCCTTGGGGCCCACTGGGCCAGGTTGGGGTTTGCTCTTCTCCGGGTCAGATAGCCTTACCCTGGGTACTTTGCATCACCTGATCATCCATGAGCCCCGAGGCAAATGGCCATCCAGGCAAGCCCTGTACCGCACAGACTTTGAGCTGAGAGTGGAGAGAGAATGGGCTAGGGGCCCGTGGACAAGTGCATCCAAGGAGCAACTGATAGTTGGAGAGGAAAAGACAGGCTGACCTAGGAGTGGAGAGTCAGGGAAGGCTTCTTGAAAACATGAAGCTTGAAGAATCAGGACAAGTGCACAAGAATGGGTCTGCACATTTCAAGTGGCCAGCATGGATTGAGCTGTGGTTGGCACTTAGGCAAAACCAGAGCGATCGACGCGCTCTATCTTCCTTCACTCAGGTCTGACTTCACTGGCTGCTTTCTCACTGATTGGCGTTGGACGAATCGAGCCTTAGAGCCTTTTCGTTTGACTGCCTTCCGAGGGCTAGGAGAGTTGTGGGGTAGAAAGAGAGCGGGCCCGGCTATAGCAACTCGGCATTGATTGGCTTTCAGGACTTCCTGTTCTCCACACCTTGGACCAGCGCGCTGCCGGACGAGAGGAGGAGGAGGGTGGGTAAGATGGCGGCCACTACAGCCGGTGTGGGCCGGCTAGAGGAAGAGGCGTTGCGGCGAAAAGAACGACTGAAAGCCCTGCGAGAGAAAACAGGGCGCAAGGTGAGGAATGCGAAGGAAGGGCCGTGGCTGAGAAAGCCAGCGTTCGCACCCGGAACAGGGAACGACCGGGCAGGGAACTACGAGGAAAAAGCAGCTGCGAGGACGCGCATGTGCAGTAGGTCGGTGCCCGCCCACGAAATCTGTTGCTAACCTGCGCAGTCCCCGAGAGCGCTGAAGCCGGCGTTGCGCATGCGCAGGCAAGTGGGCGTGGTCCGCGGGTCACAGGCCCTTTGTCCTGGGTGTGTGGTGTTTACCGTGTGAGTTTCCAGGGCCGCTTCTAGTTTCAGATGGCCGTTGATTTAGGCACGATTTGTTCGCGCCTGAGCGCCTTGAATCTTCCGTTTTTCCCGTGACTTAGTCGGCCTTCCAGCCCTGGTGAAATTCCATGTCTGGCAGACCTTCCCCTGTCCGCAAGGGCTCCTTGGGCAGGGCAGTACAGGACTGTGCTCTGGGCTCCCAGCTGGAATCACTTGAGTGCAAAAACCCCGCATTTCTAGGTCAGGGTGGAACTCGGAAAGAGCAGAGCGCTTATTCTGTTCCAGAATGTTTCTCTGGGGATGGATCTCCTACTCCTATTAGTTGCCAAATTTGAAAGTGTTTTCCTTGCTCCTGTTTGACACCAAAATGGTCTAATTCCTGCTTGTTCATCTCTCTGAGTAATCGAGAGGAAAGAGAACTCTGAAGTTCACTGCCTGTGTGCAAACCCTAGCCCTGTAGCTTGGGACTGTGGAACTTGGGACATTGCTTTATCTCAATGAGCCCCGGTTTCTTCATGTCTCCTGTGGAGGATAACCACCTCTATATATTCATTATCACTGGGTGACTTTAAGATCAGAACACGATAATCTGTGTGAAAGGGACCTAGAGACTACAGAGGGTAGGGGTGTTTGGTTCTGCTGTTACTGGGTGGGTGAAAACTCTGTCCTCAACTCCGTGAAATGCAAAGGACAGTAAATATCTAGACTTGCCAGGGATAGGGGGAAAACAGGGACTCCACTTGGTAACTTTAGAAAGTCAACCTGGTGGGTCTGGCCTGTTTCCTTTCTGCATGATGGCCTTCTGGTGTCCTGTGGGAAAGAGAGAAGAAGTAATAGAGAGTGAAAAGTAGCCAGATTGGCTTCTGATTTTGTTGGCAATTTACGGCCTCACTTGGGAAGCTCAAGCCCAGCCTTTCCAACAATGGCTTGTCAGCCCGTGCTGTTAGCTTGGATTTGGGGCCCAAATTACTGGGACTGGGTTTGACGTCAATAAAGAGGACAAAATAACATCCTCAGAGCCCTTTGCCATGGGAAGGATGCCCCGGGCCATCGGAAAACTATCCTTTAAAGAGGCATTCTCTCAAGGAGCTGGTAATATGGCCTGATTATTTTTTTAATCACTTTTTTTTATTGTGATAGGATATATGTAATATAAAAGTTACTGTTTTAAGTGTACAATTCATTGGCATTAAGTGCATTCACAATGTTATGTAATTATATCACTATTTCCACAACTTTCTCATCATCCCAAATTGAATCTCATTGAATCTCTGTTCCTATTGAACAATGATTCTGCATTTCCTCTTGCCTCAGTTCTTGGCAGCCACCATTTTACTTTCTGTCTCTTTGAACTTGACTACTTTAGGTATCACATTATGTAAGTAGAATCATACAATATTTCCCTTTCCATGACTGGCTTATTTCACTCAGCATAATGTATTCAGGGTCAGCCACGTTATAACATGTATCAAAACTTTTTTTTGAAGGCTGAATAATACTCCATTATATGTATACCATATTTTGTTTATACCTTCATCTTGAGTTACTTCTAGCTTTTGGCTGTTGTGAGTAATGACTACAAGTATCTGTTTAAGTACCTATTTTCAATTCCTTTGGTTTTATACACAGAAGTGGAATTTTTGAATCACATAGTAATTCTGTGTTTAACTTTTTAAGTAACCACCATAGTGTTTTCCGTAGCAGCCACATCATTTTACATCCCTAGCAGCAGTGCACAAGGATTCCAGTTTTTCTGCATCCTTGTCAGTGCCTGTTATTTTCTGTTTTGTTGTTATGACCATCCTAATGTGTGTGAAATGGTATCATATTGTGGTTTAATTTGCATTTCCTTAATGATTAGCAATGTTAAGCATCTTCTCATGTGTCTATGGCTATTTGTTGTGTTTATTTTGGAAAAATGTTTATTCAGGTCCTTTGCCCATTTTTTTTTTTTTGAGAGGGCATCTCTCATATTTATTGATCAAATGGTTGTTAACAACAATAAAATTCTGTATAGGGGAGTCAATGCTCAATGCACAATCATTAATCCACCCCAGCCTAATTCTCGTCAGGCTCCAATCTTCTGAAGCATAACGAACAAGTTCTTACATGGTGAACAAATTCTTACATAGTGAATAAGTTCTTACATGGTGAACAGTACAGGGGCATTCATCACAGAAACTTTCGGTTTTGATCACTCATTATGAACTATAAACAATCAGGTCAAATATGAATATTCGTTTGATTTTTATACTTGATTTATATGTGAATCCCACATTTCTCCCTTTATTCTTCTTCTTCTTATTTTTTTTAATAAAATGCTGAAGTGGTAGGTAGATGCAAGATAAAGGTAGAAAACATAGTTTAGTGTTGTAAGAGAGCAAATGTAGATGATCAGGTGTGTGCCTGTACACTATGTGTTAATCCAAGCTAGACAAGGTCAATAATACATCCACGGATGCAGAAGATTTCTCTCAAAACAGGGCAGGTGAGGTTCTAAGCCTCACCTCTGTTGATCCCCAATTTCTCACCTGATGGCCCCCCTGCGACTGTGCCTGTCTTAGGTTGTTCCTCCCTTGAGGAATCTTACCCGTCTCTGGCTAACCAGTCATCTTCCGGGGCCATACAGGGAGATGTAAAGTTGGTAAGAGAGAGAAGCCATATTGTTTGAAAAGGTTAGCTTTTTACTTCTTTGCAGGTTTATGCCCTGTGACTTCTATGCCCAGCATTTGTCTTGAGGTATCTTTACCACCTGGAGGAGTTATGATACTCGGTGAATTCGATATGAGGCATGAATTCTATTTAAGGGTTGTAATTAGGAAGGAAGAAGAAAAGCTATAGAGGTAGCAGATGGAAGAAAACATGGGAAGATTGATTATTTCTTTGACATATCTTCTTGTAGAGTACCTTAAGTATGTATAGGTTTTAAACTACTAATTAAATTGCACACACACATTAACATAATAGGAATACAGTTACATAACCAATGCAGATCTATAATTACCAGCCATCTCCAGTGAAGCCAAGAAAACCAGTTAGGCACCCTAGGCATTTGTGAAAGTTTGTCTATGATATAGTGGATATTGTCCAACTGTACTTGAACAGTCTGAGAGAAATCAGACATTAAAACAACCCATTCCTGGGAACTGTTCACATCCCATATGTTCTTTTAACAGTAGATAGTCAGTAGTCGTAAGATTTTGGAGCGCTACAACTTGCACTTCTCCTAATTCTTGGTTGAGTTCCAACAGTATAAATCCAGTCAGATTTGTTGTTTTACTGTATGCACAGGCCAGCTTAGATATCTCCTTCTTCATTTCAATGGCAAGTCCAGGAACCGGTGGGATGAATGCAGCTACAACTGCAGCATCGCCTGGATCTTTGTGGAGGTTTTTTGATGATCATCTTCTGATATGTCTCTTCCCGAGAGTGCTGATGTTGGAAGTTCTTCATATCATATCTTAGTTCATTTTCTGGGTAGCCAAATTAGGCTTTGATCCTCTGTATAAACACAAACAGACCCTTTGCCTACACTTTGATATACCCTTTATACCATTGTGTAGAACTCATTGGAGGTCACCACACAGGAACTGCTTTTTTTTTTTTTTTAAGAGAAAGGAATATTATCAGAAAAGTGTACATCCATAGCCGATCATCTGACATGACACCCTTTAAGTGATCAAAATTAAGGATATTTAAGGCATGCGTTAATCGTTGATTTACAGTTAGTTTTATCCTATCAGGGAGTAATCCCCCTTCTCTTTCTTTCTTTTTTTTTTTTTTGTTATCTTTAATCCACACTTACACGAAGAATATTATGTTTACTAGGCTCTCCCCTATACCAGGTCCCCCCTATAAACCACTTTACAGTCACTATCGATCAGCATAGCAAAGTGTTCTAGAATCACTACTTTCCTCTCTGTCTTGTACAGCCCTCCCCTTTCTCCCACCCCCCCCATGCATGCTAATCTTAATACCCCTCTTCTTCTCCCCCCACCCCTTATCCCTCCCTACCCACCCATCCTCCCCAGTCCCTTTCCCTTTGGTACCTGTTAGTCCATTCTTGGGTTCTGTGATTCCGCTGCTGTTTTGTTCCTTCAGTTTTTCCTTTGTTCTTATACTCCACAGATGAGTGAAATCATTTGGTATTTCTCTTTCTCCGCTTGGCTTATTTCACTGAACATAATACCCTCCAGCTCCATCCATGTTGCTGTAAATGGTAGGATTTGCCCTCTTCTTATGGCTGAGTAGTATTCCATTGTGTATATGTACCACATCTTCTTTATCCATTCATCTACCGATGGACATTTAGGTTGCTTCCAATTCTTGGCTATTGTAAATAGTGCTGCGATAAACATAGGGGTGCATCTGTCTTTCTCAAACTTGAATGCTGTGTTCTTAGGGTAAATTCCTAGGAGTGGAATTCCTGGGTCAAATGGTAAGTCTGTTTTGAGCATTTTGATGAACCTTCGTACTGCTTTCCACAATGGTTGAACTAATTACATCCCCACCAGCAGTATAGGAGGGTTCCCCTTTCTCCACAGCCTCGCCAACATTTGTTGTTGTTTGTCTTTTGGATGGCAGCCATCCTTACTGGTGTGAGGTGATACCTCATTGTAGTTTTTTGGTTTTATTTTTTACATAACCAAAGCAGATCTATAATTACCAGCCATCTCCAGTGAAGCCAAGAAAACCAGTTAGGCACCCTAGGCATTTGTGAAAATTTGTCTATGATATGATGGGTATTGTCCAACTGTACTTGAACAGTCTGAGAGAAATCAGACAAATTAAAACAACCCATTCCTGGGAACTGTTCACATCCCATATGTTCTTTTAACAGTAGATAGTCTGTAGTCATAAGATTTTGGAGCGCTACAACTTGCACATCTCCTAATTCTTGGTTGAGTTCCAACAGTATAGATCCAGTCAAATTTGTTGTTTTACTGTATGCACAGGCCAGCTTAGATATCTCCTTCTTCATTCCAATGGCAAGTCCAGGAAACGGTGGGATGAATGCAGCTACAACTGCAGCATCGCCTGGATCTTTGTGGAGGTTTTTTGATGATCATCTTCTGGTATGAGTCTTCCAGTGAGTGCTGATGTTGGAAGTTCTTCATATTGTATCTTAGTTCATTTTCTGGGTAGCCAAATTAGGCTTTGATCTTCTGTATAAACACAAACAGACCCTTTGCCCACACTTTGATATGCCCTTTATACCATTGTGTAGAACTCATTGGAGGTCACCACACAGGAACTGCTTTTTTTTTTTTTTAAGAGAAAGGAATATTATAAGAAAAGTGTACCTCCATAGCCAAAAATCTGACACCCTTTAAGTGATCAAAATTAAGGATATTTAAAGCATGCATTAATCATTGATTTACCATTAGTTTTATCCTATCAAGGAGTAATCCCCCTTTTCTTTCTTTCTTTACTATTTTAAAAAATCTTTAATCTACACTTACATGAAGAATATTATGTTTACTAGGCTCTCCCCTATATCAGGTCCCCCCTATAAACCACTTTACAGTCACTGTCGATCAGCATAGCAAAATGTTGTAGAATCACTACTTCTCTCTGTGTTGTGCAGCCCACCCTCCCCTTTCTCCCTCCCCACCATGCATGCTAATCTTAATACCCCCCTTCTTCTTCCCCCACCTTATCCCTCCCTGCCCACCCATCCTCCCCAGTTCCTTTCCCTTTGGTACCTGTTAGTCCATTTTTTGGTTCTGTAATTCCGCTGCTGTTTTGTTACTTCAATTTTTTCTTTGTTCTTATACTCCACAGATGAGTGAAATCATTTGGTATTTCTCTTTCTCCGCTTGGCTTATTTCACTGAGCGTAATACCCTCCAGCTCCATCCATGTTGCTGCAAATGGTAGGATTTTCCCTCTTCTTATGGCTGAGTAGTATTCCATTGTGTATATGTACCACATCTTCTTTATCCATTCATCTACCGATGGACATTTAGGTTGCTTCCAATTCTTGGCTATTGTAAATAGTGCTACGATAAACATAGGGGTGCATCTGTCTTTCTCAAACTGGGCTGCTGTATTCTCAGGGTAAATTCCTAGGAGTGGAATTCCTGGGTCAAATGGTATTTCTATTTTGAGCATTTTGATGAACCTCTATACTGCTTTCCACAATGGTTGAACTAATTTACATTCCCGCCAGCAGTGTAGGAGGGTTCCCCTTTCTCCACAGCCTCGCCAACATTTGCTGTTGTTTGTCTTTTGGATGGTGGTGATCCTTACTGATGTGAGGCGATATCTCATTGCGGTTTTAGTTTGCATTTCTCTGATGACTAGTGATGTGGAGTATCTTTTCATGTGTCATCTGGCCATCTGAATTTCTTCTTTGGAGAACTGTCTGTTCAGCTTCTCTGACCATTTTTTAATTGGATTATTTGATTTTTGTTTGTTGAGGTGCGTGAGCTTTTTATATATTTTGGATGTCAACCCTTTATCATATCTGTCATTTATGAATATATTCTCCCATACTGTAGGATACCTTTTTGTTCTATTGGCAGTATCCTTTGCTGTACAGAAGATTTTCAGTTTGATGTAGTCCCAGTTGTTCATTTTTGCTTTTGTTTCACTTGCCTAGGGAGATATGTTCATGAAGAAGTCACTCATGTTTATGTCCAAGATAGTTTTGCCTATATTTTTTTCTAAGACTTTTATGGTTTCTTGGCTTACATTCAGATCTTTGATCCATTTTGAATTTACTTTTGTGTATGGGGTTAGAAAATGATCCAGTTTCATTCTCTTACATGTAGCTGTCCAGTTTTGCCAACAACAGCTGTTGAAGAGGCTGTCATTTCCCCCATTTTATGTCCATGGCTCCTTTATCATATATTAATTGACTGTATATCTTTGGGTTAATATCTGGACTCTGTAGTCTGTTCCACTGGTCTGTGGCTCTGTTCTTGTGCCAGTACCAAATTGTCTTGATTACTGTGGCTTTGTAGTAGAGCTTGAAGTTGGGAAGCGAGATCCCCCCAACTTCATTCTTCCTTCTCAGGATTGCTTTGACTATTTGGGGTCTTTGGTGGTTCCATGTGAATTTTTGAACTATTTGTTCCAGTTCATTGAAGAATGTTGTTGGTAATTTGAAAGGGATTTCATCAAATCTGTATACTGCTTTGGGCAGGATGGCCATTTTGATGATATTAATTCTTCCTAGCCAAGAGCATGGGATGAGTTTCCATTTGTGAGTGTCCTCTTTAATTTCTCTTAAGAGGGTGTTATAGTTTTCAGGGTATAGGTCTTTCACTTCCTTGGTTAGGTTTATTCCTAGGTATTTTATTCTTTTTGATGCAATTGTGAATGGAATTGTTTTCCTGATTTCTCTTTCTATTGATTCATTCTTAGTGTATAGGAAAGCCACAGATTTCTGTGTGTTAATTTTGTATCCTGCAACTTTGCTGAATTGAGATATCAGTTCTAGTAGTTTGGGAGTGGAGTCTTTTGGGTTTTTTATGTACAACATCATGTCATCTGCAAATAGTGACAGTTTGACTTCTTCTTTACCAGTCTGGATTCCTTGTATTTCTTTGTTTTGTCTAATTGCCGTGGCTAGGACCTCCAGTACTATGTTAAATAACAGTGGGGAGAGTGGGCATCCCTGTCTTGTTCCCGATCTCAGAGGAAAAGCTTTCAGCTTCTCGCTATTCAGTATGATGTTAGCTGTGGGTTTGTCATATATGGCCTTTATTATGTTGAGGTACTTGCCCTCTATACCCATTTTGCTGAGAGTTTTTATCATGAATGGATGTTGAATTTTGTCGAATGCTTTTTCAGCATCTATGGAGATGATATGTGGTTTTTGTCCTTCTTTTTATTTATGTGGTGGATGATGTTGATGGATTTTTGAATGTTGTACCATCCTTGCATCCTTGGCATGAATCTCACTTGGTCGTGGTGTATGATCCTTTTGATATATTTTTGAATTCGGTTTGCTAATATTTTCTTGAGCATTTTTGCATCTACGTTCATCAGGGATATTGGTCTGTAATTTTCTTTTTTGGTGGGGAGTTTGGAAGTATTCCCTTCTCTTCTATTTTTTGGAAAACTTTACAGAGAACGGGTATTATGTCTTCTTTGTATGTCTGATAAAATTCAGCAGTGAATCTATCTGGACCAGTGGTTTGGTTCTTGGGTAGTTTTTTGATTACCGATTCAATTTCTTTGCTCGTAATTGGTCTGTGTAGATTTTCTGTTTCTTCCTTGGTCAGTCTTGGAAGGTTGTATTTTTATAGGAAGTTGTCCGTTTCTTCTGGGTTTTCCAGCTTGATACCATATAGATTTTCATAGTATTCTCTAATAATTTTTTGTACTTCTGTGGGGTCTGTCGTGATTTTTCCTTTTTCGTTTCTGATTTTGTTTATGTGTGTAGATTCTCTTTTTCTCTTAATAAGTCTGGCTAGGGGCTTATCTATTTTGTTTATTTTTTCAAAGAACCAGCTCTTGGTTTCATTGATTTTTTCTATTGTTTTATTCTTCTCAATTTTATTTGTTACTTCTCTGGTCTTTATTATGTCCCTCCTTCTGCTGACTTTGGGCCTCGTTTGTTCTTCTTTATCCAATTTCAATAATTGTGACTTTAGACTATTCATTTGGGATTGTTCTTCCTTCTTTAAATAGGCCTGGATTGCTATATACTTTCCTCTTAAGACTGCTTTCACTGTGTCCTACAGAACTGGGGGCTTTATACTGTCATTGTCATTTGTCTCTATATATTATTTGATCTCTATTTTAATTTGGTCATTGATCCATTGATTATTTAGGAGCATGTTGTTAAGCCGCCATGTGTTTGTGAGCCTTTTTGTTTTCTTTGTACAATTTATTTCTGGTTTTATGCCTTTGTGGTATGAGAAGTTGGCTGGTAGAATTTCAGTCTTTTGAAATTTACTGAGGCTCTTTTTGTGGCCTAATATTTTGTCTATTCTGGAAAATCTTTCGTGTGCACTTGAGAAGAATGTGTATCCTGCTGCCTTTGGGTGTAGAGTTGTGTAGATGTCTGTTAAGTCCATCTGTTCTAGTGTGTTCAGTGCCTCTGTGTCCTAACTTATTTTCTGTCTGGTTGATCTGTCCTTTGGAGTGAGTGGTGTGTTGAAGTCTACTAGAACAAATCCATTGCATTCTATTTCCTCCTTTAATTCTGTTAGTACTTGTTTCACATATGCTGGTGCTCCTGTGTTGGGTGTATATATATTTATAATGGTTATATCCTCTTGTTGAACTGAGCCCTTCATCATTATGTAATGTCCTTCTTTATCTCTTGTTACTTTCTTTGTTTAGAAGTCTGTTTTGTCTGATACAAGTACTGCAACACCTGTTCTTTTCTCCCTTTTGTTTGCATGAAATATCTTTTTCCATCCCTTGACCTTTAGTCTGTGTATGTCTTTGGGCTTGAGGTGAGTCTCTTGTAACTAGCATATAGATCGGTCTTGCTTTTTTATCTATTCTGTTACTCTGTGTCTTTTGATTGGTGCATTCAGTCCATTTACATTTAGGGTGATTATTGAAAGATATATACTTATTGCCATTGCAGGCGTTTGATTTGTGGTTACCAATGGTTCAAGGGTAGCTTCTTTACTATCTAACTGTCTAACTTAACTCTCTTATTAAGCTATTATAAACACATTCTGATGATTCTTTATTTCTCTCCCTTCTTATTCCTCCTCCTTCATTCTTTATATGTTGCGTGTTTTATTCTGTTGCGTGTACTATTTTGTGTTTCCTTTGACTGCTTTTGTGAGTAGTTGATTTTATTTTTTGCTTTTAGTTAGTATTTGGTCAGTCTTCTTTCTTAGGTGTGATTTTATTTTCTCTGTTGACATCTATTTAGCCTTAAAAGTGCTTCCATCTAGAGCAGTCCCTTTAAAAATACCCTGTAGAACCAACAGAGGTGAGGCTTAGAACGTCACCCCGCTTGTTTTTTTTTTTTTTTCTTTTTTGAGAGGGCATCTCTCATTTATTGATCAAATGGTTGTGAACAACAATAAAATTCTGTATAGGAAACTCAATGAACAATCATTAATCAACCCCAAGCCTAATTCTCAACAGTCACCAATCTTCTGAAGCATAACGAACAAGTTCTTACATGGTGAACAGTGCAAGGGCAGTCATATCACAGAAACTTTTGGTTTTGATCACGCATCATGAACTATAAACAATCAAGTCAGATATGATTATTCGTTTGATTTTTATACTTGGTTTATATGTGAGTCCCACATTTCTCCCTTATCATTATTATTTTTTTAATAAAATGCTGAAGTGGTAGGTAGATGCAAGATAAAGGTAGAAAACATAGTTTAGTGCTGTAAGAGGGCAAATGTAGATGATCAGGTGTGTGCCTATAGACTAAGTATTAATCCAAGCTAGACAAGGGCAACAAAATATCCATAGATGCAGAAGATTTCTCTCAAAACAAGCATCACCTGTTAACAACCATTTGGTCAATAAATATGAGAGATGCCCTTTCAAAAAAAATAAATACACTGTGGAGGTGGTTTGTGGGAGGCAAATTCCCTCAACTTTTGCTTGTCTGGGAATTGTTTAATCCCTCCTTCATATTTAAATGATAATCATGCTGGATACAGTATTCTTGATTCAAGGCCCTTCTGTTTCATTGCATTAAATATATCAAGCCATTCTCTTCTGGCCTATAAGGTTTCTGTTGAGAAGTCTGATGATAGCCTGATGGGTTTTCCTTTGTAGGTGACCTTTTTTCTCTCTCTGGCTGCCTTTAATACTCTGTCCTTGTCTTTGATCTTTGCCATTTTAATTATTATGTGTCTTGGTGTTGTCCTCTTTGGGTCACTTGTTCAGGGAGTTCTGTGGGCCTCCATCATCTGAGAGACTATTTCTTCCCCCAGTTTGGGGAAGGTTTCAGCAATTATTTCTTCAAATACACTTTCTATCCCTTTTTCTCTCTCTTCTTCTTCTGGTACCCCTATAATGCGAATATTGTTCAGTTTGGATTGGTCACACCGTTCTCTTGATATTCTTTCATTCCTGGAGATCCTTTTATCTCTCTCTCCCTCAGCTTCTCTGTATTCCTGTTCTCTGATTTCTATTCCATTAGTGGCCTCTTGCACCTCATCCAGTCTGCTCTTAAGTCCTTCCAGAGATTGTTTTATTTCTTTATTTTCCATCCCTACTTGCTCCTTTAGCTTTTGTATATTTCTCTGCAGGTCCATCAGCATGGCTATGACCTTTATTTTGAATTCTTTTTCAGGAAGATTGGTTAAGTCTATCTCTCCAGGCCCTCTCTTGGGGGTTGTCTGGGTAATTCTGGACTGGACCAAATTCTTCTGCCTTTACATGGTGATAGAGGTAGCTGTAGGCAGGTAGAATGTGTGTCAGCTAGGAGACCAAAGTCCTTTCCTGTTTGCTGGTCACCTTGCCCTTCTCCGCTGCCTGTGTTGGTTACCTGCACTCCTGGAGCAGCCTGCGGGTTAATCCCCTAAGTTACCATGGGCAGGTTCCCCGTCAGCGTCGCCCAGAGCCCTGCGGGGAGTGGCAGGGGCACTGGGATTACTCTCCTGCAAGAGCTGTGCCCCTTTGCGCCTTGCCCCCGTTTCTTCTGCCTGCGCTGGGCAGCTGCGCTCCAGTGTCGGCCTTTAGGTCTGGCCTGGGTGGCTGTGCACTGGGAGGAGATTCTGGGCGAGTGCTGGGTATGCAGCCACTCCTCGGCTGTTCTGCCACCACTGTGGGCATGCGCTGCTGCTCCCCAGCTGCTTGACTGCCATTGTGGGTGCGCGTGGTTGCTCCTGGGCTGCTCCGCCGCCACTGTGGGCACGTGCAGCTGCTCCTGTGCTGCTCAGCCACTCTCCGGCTACTGGGCCGCTGTGTTGGGGGCCGCACCAGCCGGGGTAATGACTAGCAGGCTGTTTATTGCCATAAGGGGCTTCAGAGCTGCCCTGCCGCCCAGGGGGTTAGGGCGCCTGGAGTTCCCCCGGATTCCCAGGTGCTGGGCTGAGTGTGCCAGGATGCTTCCGTCCAGTTGTGAGGCCCCTGTCCCTTTAAGACTTTCAGAAAGCACTCACTTTTCTTTTGTCCCAGGGGAGTTGGTTGTGAGGACCTGCTCTCAGATTTTGCTTTTCCTTTTCTCTAATCTCCAGCACACCATGTAGTGTATGTCTGAGTTCCTGGTGCAAATCACTAGGGCTGGGTATTTAACAGTCCTGGGCTTCCACTCCCTCCCCACTCTGACCCCTTCCCCCAACACCAGGAGCTGGGTTGGGGGGAGCATTCTGCTCCCTCCAGGCTGCGGCTTGTATCTTACCCCCTTCGTGAGATGCTGAGTTCTCCTAGATGTAGATGTAGCCTGGCTGTTGTATTGTATCCACTGGTCTCTCTCTTAGGAATAGTTGTATTTGTTGTATTTTCAAAAATATGTATGGTTTGGGGAGGAGATTTCCACTGCCCTACTCACACCGCCATCTTCGCTCCTCCCAGTCCACAGTTCTTGAGTGACATTTCTGTTGGAGAAAATCCCTGGGAGAAAGACAGTTAAGGGTGTAAAGTTCGAGTTAATTTTCTTCTGTGAGTGGTGAGCTGGGGAGGAAGTATGGCTGTCTGCTGCTAGCAGATAGGAAGCAAGGAGTCTCCTCCCTCAGGGAGGAAGTGGCCCCCCAGTTTCAGTTACGTCCCCCGAGCTGAGGACAAGTTCCCTGTAACACAAACTCTAGGGTGGAATGCTTTCTCAGCCTGCTCTTGCTAATGGAGAGTGCCCATTTGCTCCACAGGGATGCTTCTTGCTGGTCCCCTAGCACTCGGTGGCAGGATCTTCACTGATACCTGCAGTGTGCATGATTTTGCTGAGGGTGTCAGTTTTGGGCATGGAGTTGGTTTCCCTTGTGGTGCAATATTCCTCCCTCCCCTCTGCCCCCACCAAACATAAACCATCAATTTAGTGATAGTTTTGAAGAGTCTGTTTTGAGACTGTTACAGATGGAGACAAGATTAGGGTCATAAGGAGTCCGTATATTAATCATCAGTGAAGCTCAGTTGTTGTACAGCTGGGAAATTTTACATGCCTGACAGGATTTGTGAGGAGGCAAGACAAGAGGTTCAAAGGTGCTGGGGTGCCCAAGGTCAAGGATCTTAAGTGACTCTCCTCGACTCCAGCTCTTGTAAGACCCCTGGGGGAGGGGGCTCTGTGCAGGGTGCCGCAATGCGTGCAGCAGCATCCTGTGGGCCAGCCAGCCCATGCTGATGGCTGGAAAGACCACATACTGCTGGGGGTCTTTCCTGGGAAAGCCAGGCTGTGTGTGGGGATGCTTCATGGGAAGGCAGAGAGGACCTTGGGCTGAGTCGTGGACCATGGGCTTGGGAAGGGAGTATCAAGATAACTGGAAAAGAGTGTTCCAGGGGAGCAGTTCAGAAGTGGGTGGGACATTCAGGGGCACAGAGCGGACTATGGGAGGATGTTCCAGAGGGTTAGACTCCAGTGCTGCAGGAGCCAGGGCTTCCAGCTGGCAGGGCAGCCAGCCTGCCTGGGCACACATTTCTATATTGTATTTGAACCTCGTTGCTTGATGCTCCTCCAGAAGTCCCAGGCTGGGTGAGTAGGTGAACAGTTTGAAGCTGTGTGGATGAAGCTCTGTGGCATCTCTCTTTGATGCTGTCCAGCAGGTCAGTGTGAAGCCACTTTGCCCTTCTCTGACCTCTTATTCAGCAGCCAAATGGATGCTCCTAAAGGTTATAAACGTGGCACAAACACTTGCCCTTCGGCTGCTGGCTTTCCTTAGCATTTGGCCTTCACTGGGGTCTCTTTCTGCCCTGAGACAGAGGCAGACTGGTTGTCCGGTAGGCCAGACCCTCAGGGTTTGGGTGTCACCTCAGCCATGGTCTGGCTGTGAGCTTGTTTGTCCAGCAGCAGCTCTGATTTTCACCCGGCTCTAGGCACCAGAGCAGTGCTGTTCAGTAGATCTCTCCGCAATGATGGCAGTGTTCTGCAAATAATCTCTGCTGTCCAGTACTGCAGCCACGAGCCACATGTGGCTCTTGAGCCCTTGGAATATGGCGCACATGACATTTTATTAACTTTATTCAACTAAATTAATTTACAGTTAAACAGCCACACTTAATGGCAACAGTGTATCTCTGGAGGACTCGCTTCTTACCCAACTTGTAAGAGACCATGTCTCTACCTGAACTGCCATTTATTGAGCACTAAGAGGGTAGGTGGAAACCTAGAGGACCATCAGATCAGCCATGCAGAGCCTTGAGTTAGGGCAGAGGGCTTTGTAGTTGTCAGTCTTCATGGCCAGTGTCTCCAGCAAATATTTAGTCCTGGCCTTCTGTGTGTGCTCCCAGGGGACTTAAATGCTGACAATTCAGGGTGGTCAGTTATGATCTACACTCTTAAGCAATGCACAGTGTGGAGAGTGGGCGCAGTGTCAAGGCAGAGGGGAGTGCATTGATACTTCCTGAACCCAGTGTACCTGGCACTTGGCCAACGTTGGGTGAGGGCAAAAGAGAGCTGGAGAGAAGGGATGGCAAGTGTTGGAGGGAACAGGGAGGAGCAATGGGTGGTCGTGGTGGAGCAGAGCATAGTGTTCTGGGTGTCAGGCCAAACTTGTCCATGATCTGCTCACCTTTCAGGAAGTTGTGTCAATCCTCGCTCCATGTGGCCACATCTCCATGACCACCAGCTTGATCGCTAAGTCAGTTGAGGAGGCTACTGCCTCGTGTTGACAGCCTTTTGCAGGGTGGCAGTCACAACATTTACATGGCAGTTGTGAAGGGATCTCATGACTTGTTCAATCCTGAGGCAGCCGATAGGTATTAGTTTATCCCTATTTAATAGATCATGAAACCTGGGCCTTGACCTTTGAGATGTTTCCAACACTAGATGGTTCCTTAAGCACTGGTCCTGTAGCCCTCTACACCCTTTACCCCAAGTTCTTGGGAATAGGCATCCCCCAGGAGGGGTCTCCTTTCCATCATACACAGAAATTGCTGTCAGGCTGGCTGGTGGGAGATGTGTGATGTAGGAGAGAGTGTGGTTCGGAGCCAGACAGATCTGGTTTAAATCTCAGCTCAAATCTCAGCTCTATTCATCAACTCTGTGGGACCCAAAGCAGATCTTTAAAATTCTGAGCCTCCTTATCCTTGTCTGTAAAATTGAGACATGGTTTCTAACCTCAGCAGGGAGAAAAGAGAAAGATGTCTGAAGTGTCTAGTTCAAGGTTTTGCCCATGGGCCTTTTATACACGTGGTTGTCTGTCCTGTCTCACCTGTCCTGTCTGAAGTGAGAAAGTGTGGGTGGCCCTCCAGCCCTCTTTGCTGGGTGACAGTGGGTGGAGCTGGCCCTGTTGCCAGTGGAAGCAAAGAGGACCTCTTCCTGGTTCCCTGGCTTTACTTAGCCTAGCCCTAATTCTTTGAAGGTGGAATTCATTTTTAGTGCAAAGTGTTAAATTAACAAAAAAGTGAATTTACAGAGCTGCAGCCAAGATGGGGTGTATAGTTTATGTACTTCCCAAGGACTAACCATCTTTCCTTAGTTTTGTTCACACCCCGAGGTCTTGGAGGAAATGACAGGGAAAAGTTTGTGGGTGGGAGGTTTGGGATTTCCATCACAGATACCTGTTGATGAACCAGTATTGAAACTTTGGGTTGAGTCATTGTCCCTTTGGAGGGCCTTGACTTACTCATGTGTGAAATGAAAATGTTGGATCAGTCAAAGTCCCACCTACCTGTGCATCCAGATCACCTGTGAGGTCAATTTGCAGTCTTTTCTCTGCCCCAACCCCAGATCCTGTTGAAATCTTTATATAGAGTCTAGAATCTTTGCACTTTTAAAGTTCCTCAGATGATTCTGATAATGGCATTTTTCTGGACATCTCTCATCACCCTCATGACAGTCTCCCTTGACAAAAGTAGTAGAACCCCTCCTTTCCCTGGGGCATTAGCTGTTCAACCTGGCTGTGGGAACTCTGCAGCCAGCTACCAAACAAGTATTTATTGAGCAGCAGCTGTGTGTGAGGCTCTGGAGATCCAGCTTGTGAAGGAGTCTGCCTCCTTGCCTCAGGGGTTTCCCTGGGAGGGTAGTCTGGAGTTCGGGAGGGCTCTGGTGGGGGTGTGTAGGGGAAGGGCTGCGCAGCTGCTCTAGGAAGGGTGGGGAGGCCTCTCTGAGTGGAATTTGAGATGGGAGACCGGGGAAAGGCATGGGAGGCGAAGGTCCAGGGAAGAGCGTTTCAGGCTGAGCAGAGAACTAGCTCAGCTTGTTGAGGGCCAGAAAGAATACCTCCATGGCGGGAGTGGAGTGAAGCATTGGGGCGAGGTGGGGATGAGAGTCGAGAGGCTTTGGGAAGCCAGCCACAGTGGCTAGACCACACTCTGCGAGTGATGGGGAGCTGTTGGAGGCCTGAGTGCCATGCCCTGCTCCTACTCCGTGTGGCCATATAGGGGGAGGCTAATGCTTTAGCTCAGGTGTGCGGACGTCCTGACAGACGAGTGGGCTCTGGGGTGAGTGAGCAGGGTGGATGGTGGTACCTGTCCTAGAGGATAAGCACAGGGGAGAGTGGTTCTGAAGGGGGGAATCAGGAGTCTGGTTTTGGCCACATTAGGCCTGTCGTGACTATTATTAGACATATAAGTGGAGAAAGACTGTCAAGCAGGCATCTGGCAGGGAAAGAGATACTTGTGTAGGTTAAATTTGAAGCCCTGAGCCTAGGTGAGGTCCCCTGGGTACAGAGTTTAGACAGCCCAGAGGGAGCACTGGGGAAACAGTGTCCAGGAGCTTGCCCTAGAGGGGTTCAGGAGGAGTTAGGCAGAGGAAATGGACAAGGAGGGGACAGTGAGGCTGTAAGTCCGGGAAGAGGAAATCCTGGGGCAAAAAGCCGGTTCATTGCTTACAAACTGCAGTCCAGGGCCGTCTCTGTCCTCGGCTCTGGAAGAAGCAAGCCAGCCAGCCAGCCCCTCCCTTTAACCTCTCAGGTTCAGACAGGCCCTCGGTTCCCCAGGTAGTTACCCATTGAGGTGGAGATGAACCTCTCTCCTCCCCTGAGGATATGCAAATGCGCTAAAGCCAGGCGAAATATTCTGGAAATGTTACAATTTTTCGCACAGGGGCTTACAGCAACCAGGTGAGAATGGCAGTGGGTCTGGGCAGGACAAGGTGGTAGACTTTGCTCTTTCAGGGAAGTGTGTGTTGGGAGGAGGCATCGTGGGGATCAGGCCAGCTGGGTTGGGGTACAGGGTGGCAGCCACAGCCTCCCTCTGCTTGGGCTCCTCTTGCCACTCCTCCAAAGCTTTGCTGGACCCCACCTATGGGACCAATCTCTCAGGAGAGGTAGCACCAGGCTGAGGCAATGCCCTGTGGCTTTGCTCTTTGGGCTGGTCCAGTCTCTTGGAGCTGGCAGCCTTCCTGGGTCCTCACTTTCTGTCCCAGCTCCATCCCTACAGGTGGCCGAATGCTGCCTCCGAGTCAGGCTGGTGGCTGCTCTCTTGGTTCCCTGCACTGGGGTTGCCTGGACAGATGGTTTTTGCCACATTGCTCTGCCGCTTTGCTGACTTTGGGACCAATAGATAAATAAGTCTCTTCATTTTCCTGAGCTTATGCTTCTTCAACTGGAAGATGGCCACAGTAACCCCTGCCTGCCAGGATGAAGATGAAGCGAGATGGTGTGTGCAAAAAGGAGTTGAGAAATGGTCGAGTGTGTATGTGCTATTACTCTTCCTGTTGTACTCATGTTTTACCCTAGTGAGTTCCCCCTTATTTCATAGATGTGACAGCAGAGACCCAGACAGGTTATGGGACTGTACATAGACACACAGGGCCTACACCCCGGTCACCCCTCTGGAGATGGGAGCCTACAGCCTCATAGCTGAGTGTCGTGGTGCTCTGCCCTGGGAGTGGAATTGGTGCTGGCTCTCCTGTGGAGCTGTTCAGGGAGGGGCTGCAGGGAAGAGAATGAGACCTTCTGTCAGCTTGGCCTGATATCCTGGGAGAAACCAATGGCCTCTTGCCACTCCTCCAAGGCTTTGCTGGACCCCACCTGCGGGACTGATCTCTCAGGAGAGGTAGCACCAGGCTGAGGCAATGCCTGACATCCTGGGAGAAACCAATGGCCTGGGCACGGGGTGAACCTCTGAGTTTCCCTGGAAGTGTAGGGCTCCTTGAGGCAGATGCAAGGCTGTTCTAAGTCCTTCGTGTTTTAGCTCACTTGGTGGCTGAGGCAGCTTCATGTAGCAGAAGGAGCTCTGGGCAGAAAGCCACAAGACAAGGTCCCTCTTTCTTACTCTGCCACTGACACAGTTTGGGCCTCAGTTTCCCTTTGGTTGACTTATGTGGCATTACAATATGTAACCAGGTGTTCAAGAGCCCTCAGCGATGGGAGACAGGAAACGAAAGCAATCTTGAGATTCAAGCTGGATTTTAATCTGTTAATTTTTGAAACAAAGGAATTTTTGTGATCTTGATGGTGAATCCCTTAGTTGCTTCACCAATGTCCTAGAGTCAGGGACAAGTGGTCAGGAGTGCTTCTCTCTTAGTGTCCAAGTAGCTGTCTTCTGTCAGGGGCTCTCAGATAGTCTCTTTAGACTTTAATGATTTATTTTTGGTTTATAAATGGGTTTAAGTTTTTCTGATTTTAACTCCATAGTGCCATTGAAAAAAAACTTATAGTTGTAGTATATTATACATAGACAAAAGTACATGAATTAGCTCATTAATTTTCACTAAGTGAACACACACGTGTAATCAGCCACTCAGATCAAGAGCCATGTCAGCATCTCAGAATCCCTCCGTGCTCCCTGCCCAGGTGCATGTACCCCTGCAGTCATTACTTGGGACTTCTAACACCATAGGTTGGCTCTCCTTACTTTTGAACCTCCTGTACATGAAATCATACAGTATATACTCTTGTATCTGGCTTTCATTCATTATTATGTTTGTGAGCTATTGGGTATGGTATTAGCACATTCTTATTTCTATACAGTAGTCCATTGTTAGAATGTAGTGTACCACATTGTATCCAATATACCAAATTACTTGATTTTCCAGCTGGAGCTATTATGGATTATTACTGTGTCTTGTACATGTCTTGGTGAATGTATGTACATACATCCACTGGGTATATGCCTAAGTCACAGGGTATGTATAAGGTAGATACTGCCAAACTGCATCTAAAATGACTACCCCATGTTATACCCCCCATGTTACACTCCCACTTGCAGTGTATGAGAGACCCTCTAACACTCGCCAGGTATGGTTAGTCTTTATTCTTGTCAGCCTTGCTGGTAGAAGTGTACTGGTATCCCTTTGTGTTTTAAATTTGCATTTCCTTCCTAACTAATGAAGGTGAGTACATTTTCATGTGTCCATGTGACATACCTGTTCAAGCCTTTTGCTCTCCCCCTTTTTATTGGATTCCCTGACACTTTTTCCTATTGATTTCTAGGAGTTACTCAAATACTAGGTGAGTCCTTTATTCTCTATACGAATTGAGATTCTCTCTCTTCTTTCCCTTGGCCTTGAATTTTGCTACTTAAAACTGCATTCCTCGACGAACCAGGGTTCTTAATGTTAATGTAGTCCAATTTATCCATTTTTTCCCTTAATACCTCCTGTGGTTTGTTTAAGGAAATAGTTGCATACTCTGGGGTCATGGTGATGTTCTTTTATGTTATATTCTAGAAGTTGTATTGTTTTAATTTTTACCTTTAGATCTCCAATCCATCTGGAATTTATTTTTGCATGGTGTGCATATAGGGATTGTGATTATTTTTTCCCCATATGGGTATCAGTGATTTAGCACTGTTTATTTTTTGGCATTTGTTTTTTAGAAAGGAGATCATTTCCTTGTGGGATGGCATGTACTACTATCCTCCCATAGCACAGCATCTAATTTTTTTTTTAAATGTTACTAAGTCCCAGTTCATGCCAGCCCCTCACAGAGAGGCAGCTCCTTAAAAGCAAGCAACACTCATAAACTTATTTTAACAAAGCATTCAGATAGTTTCTGAGTGCCCAATGGCAGTGGCAGTACTGGTATTCTGTGTCCCCTGACTCTGAACCTCTTAGGCTTTGTGCACCAGAGGAGGACTTATATGGACTCATAGGGAGGTCAGGGACCCCCAAAGCTGCTTGGGCCTGCTGTCCACACTCTTTCCGTGCTCTGGACCAACTGACTAGGGGTATTCTGACTAGGAGTGTGAGTTGCCTGAAACTATGGTTTCAAAGCCAGTTGTTTCAAACTCAGGTGTATGTTTTAAATTGACCTAGACTGTGACAGCAGATATTTGGACCAGGATATGGTTGAATTGTAGTACTAGGAATTGTAATATAGAATTGAAATGCAATTTGTGTTCTTGTTTCTGGGGAAGATGTCCCCCATGTTTCCTCTTGGGATATTGAAGAACACCTCCCCCAAACCCACATCCTTCCCTGGCCCACCTTTAACACGTGTACACACACCCAACAGTATACAACCCATGCCCTCCGACCCCCTCCCACTCCCCTGTATACATTGCACCCGACACTCCTCCCACTTCCTGCCCCATGAATCCCCCTGTACACCCCCCATAAAAGCACCCTCACTCCCACAATCCATACACATCCTATACATCTTAAAAACACCACCCTCAGTCCCCCAAGCACCTCCCTCCATATCCACACACCCCCATCCTCTCAACACCCACCCCCAACACACCCTAAGCAGCTGGGAGGGACTTAGCATTTCTAAGCTGTTGCAGGGATCTGGGAGACCCCCGGCAGAGTTTGGTGTGGCTTGGTCAGGTCTGGCCCTCTTTCTTCAGGGCCTTCCCTTGATCCCTGGTGCCCTGGCTTCTCCACAGTTTGGTCCAGAGGGAAGCAAAAGCTTGTACTGTTGAAAGAATTCAAAGGGGAAATGCAGTTGCTGTGGTAACCAGATGCCCTGTAGGGAGTAAAACCCACACCTCAGGGCTGTTTTGATTCAGGGTTCTGAAGAGCTACTCTGTCTAGAGAAAATGTGAGTGGCTGCAGCAGAAGAAACATTTGTCCTTTCAGGGATAGCAACACCCCCCCCCACCCAGGCATTGTGTTCAGGGCAAGGTACCCTAGATTTCTTGCAGGCTAATTTGAATCCTAAAGAAAAGCACCTGTGTTTGAAACCTAGGCGAGGAAGCCATTTGGTGAAAGCAGAACTTTCTTGCCCTGGGTCTCGCAGTCCACAACTACTCAGGGAGCCTGGGTGAGTGCTCGGCTCCTTGGACAAAGAGTAAGGTGCTGAGCCCTTGTGCACCTGGCTGTCAGTGCTTTCATGGGAGGGCCTGCTGTGTGCTGTGCCCTATGAAGGGCTTGAGGACTATGGTCTGGAGGCCGACTGGGCCCCAGTGGGGAGACAAACCAGTGAATCACCAGTCATAATAATGTGCACTGTGAGGGGTATGAGCTCTGAGCATCCTGGGGGGAGGGCTTGCAGCAGCAGGGTGGGGGTGACACTTGAACGGTAGCTTTCATGGAGGAGGGAGCTTTTGAGCCCCATGCAAGTCCTTTTATCCTGCACTGTCTTACTGGTTGGCTTATGGGTCAGGTCCCCATTTGGGCTGTGTGGCCCATGGCCCATGCTGCATATCTTGAAAGGCACTGAGGAGGGATCGAGTGGAGGGCTTGGAGGGGTGATAGCTCTTTGGAGGCATAGAAGGAGAGGAGGGGGCAGGAGGGGAACAGGCAGGTATGGAGGTGGTCTGAATTTAGGAAGACCGTCTGTGGAAGCCCCGTCCTCCCCCAGTTTCTCCACATACTGTGGCTGAGTGTGTTCTGACTTGAGTCCATGTTCTCTGCATGCATGTAGCGTCTGCCCCTCTAAACTGTGGTCAGCTCAAGGGCAAGGGCTGGGTCGTCGTCTGGATGACCCTGGTGGCCACTCTGGGGTAACTGCGGAAGGGCCCTCTAAGTTGTGGGTAATGGTGGCAGCCCTTGTGTGGAGGGCAGAGGCCAGAGTGTCTGGGCTACGCGGCAGATGGCACCTCCTGATGGAGGACTTCCTGTGCCATCACCCAGGTTGCCTCGTTTAATGCCCCTCTGCAGTTGAGGACAGCGCAGCTCTGAGAGGTGAAAGAACCGCCCTGGCTCCCAGATCCGTCTTGTTAGCGCTGGGCTTTCTTCCCTGCATGCGGTTCTTCTTCTCAGCCTTTCAGCCCAGCACATGGTTAAAAAAAAATAGGTTTGGGTTCCAAAGGAAATATGTGTAGGTGAAGATTAAAAAACCTTGCTTAAGCAATATTTTCCCCCACAAATAAATGTGCTAGTGCTGACTTGTAGTTTATATTTGGTTTTAATTAAGATTTTATCACTTGTAGATCACACCAAAGAGGAGACAAGTGTCTTACCTTTACTTCTCCTCAGACTGTGACACTCTGAGAAGCAGCTGATCAGAGGTTAAAATAGCTTCTAGTCTCCTAGGAGCTTCAGCTTTGTTGCTCTGTAAACCTCCAATTTGGCCTGCAAATTGACTTGTAAAGAACTTGCTTTTCAAACTTAGGTGACAGTGGTGGGGCCTTGTACATTTCATGTTCAGCCCCATGTTAGGATGGAGGAATGCAAGATGGACCCTAGGCCAGGGGAGTGCCTTGGTTTGCCTGCATCAGTGATCAGCCTTTGTGGTGGACTTGGAGGAGATGCTGGGGCCGAGGCCACAGAATACTTTATGTCCTGAGCGCACAGCTTCTCCATTTGCAAAGTGGGCATCAGAACCTTTGCCCTGCTTGTATTCCAACGTCTCCCTGTGGATTGGATAAGCTGTGAATCTAAGACAACTTTGAGCCCTTATAGTGCTGCACATACTTTGGTAGGAGCTTGTTGCTATAAATGGTCATGTGTAGCCAGGGTATTTAGCTGCAAGCAACAGAAACGTTTTCTGGCTGGGTTGTATGTTTAAAAAAAAGAGCCAGCTTTGGAGATGTGCAGCCAAAAGAAGCCCACATACACCAGGAAAAATGGCCAAGTGAGGAAACCTGCTGGGCACTGCAGCTTGCTCTGCTGCTGCAGCAGCCCTGGGATCAAGCCTTCCCAAGAAACAGAGGGGCACAGGCCCTGGGCAGCCCATTCTGTGGCTTGGGAACTCAGGTTCAGCCACCTTGCACCATGGTGCCGGGCAGTGTCATAAAATAGACCAGTCAACTTGAAGTCAAGTCTAGCCCTTCTCATGGTGCACACTTTACTCCATCTGTCATGGCCTTCCATATGCTTATGATGTATGGGAGATTTCTATGTTTCTTCTCATCCTACCTGCTGTCTGTCCAGCCTATCCTGGTGACCACAGTAGACACTCAGGCAGTTTGGCATGGCCTCACACAGATCACCTCCTCCTCTGGGTCAGCTTTGTTCCTCTTAACGGTGGGTCCTTGGTGACCCAGGAGTGGACAGGCTCTTGGAACATTAGGTAGCCAGGTCTTACCCTGGAATATTCTTGATGTGGTGGATTCTATTTATAACACGTTCTGTGGGCCGCTGGATGTAGTTCGTCATGTACCGGATCTTGTCTGAGGCCTTTGCAGCCGTAACAGTTTGTGGTTTTCTTTTGTCATTTGGTGGGAATGGACATGGTCACACCTCTGGCTATTGTGCAGAAAGCACACCGAGGCCTTGGGGCTCTTTATTTGAAAGAGTTTTCAAAGCATGATGCCTTCAGAAAACCTCAGTTTAAATGCTGACCACTCTTATTAGCTGTGAGCCACTGAGCAAGTCCCTTAGTTGTTCTGAACCTCATCATGTGGATGGGATGGGAGAACACCTGATCCCAGAGATAGCTGTGGGGGCAGGGCCCTGGGTTGCCTGAGAGCGAGGTGTGGCAGCTTTGGGGGTGCCGCCCACACTGCGCGGCTGGAAGGGGCTGCCCCTCCAGAGCGGCAGCTGCCATCCACCACCTTGGGGTAGGAAGGTGGCTCCCTTGACTCATATCCAGCTTTTATTTCAGTGGCCTCAACAGTGACCCTTGCCCTTCCTTTCTGGCCCTTTCTTAATGTTCTTATAAATACCACTAATCCCGTTTTTGCCACCCTCCTGCCAGTTATTTGTGGGCTTCTCAGTGCTTGGGGCTAAACCATGTGCAGGCCTGTGCCTGCTGGCTCCTCCTTCACAGTGTGCCTCGAGTGGGTCCGCCCTTTCCCCAGACAGGGCGCTGTCCCTCAGTCGCCCCATCCGGCTCTCCCCGCCTACCCGCTCTGCGCAGGCTGCCCTCCCGGAGCGCTCAGGTTTCATCCTGTCCTCAGCTGCCAGACACTCAGCATTCCCATAGCACCCACAGGTCACTGTACTCACCTTGGACCTGCTGTCTGGCGACTATCCATTCACCTGTCTGCTTCCCCTCTCACCTGCTCCTCAGCTCCCTGAGGTATCAGTCATGTCTTAGTCACCTTTTTTGTCTGCCAAGTGACAGGACTCAGAGACACCGTAAAGAATTGAGTGATGAAATGAGGCAACTGGATAGGTACGAGGATTTAGGAGTTGGCTGGGCTGAGATTTTTCCCAGGGAAAAGCAGACTTGCCCTTGAGTCTAGGGCTTTATTAAAAGTCTCTGTGTGTGAAGTCTGTTAAGACAATTAAGTTTCTAAAGTCTGTTCGGGCACAGACTACGGGTGCTTTGACACCTATCCACATGGACAAGAGCTGTGCATTTTCGTTGGTCACAGGCTTTGAATAAGCCAGTGGTGTGATGTGGATAACAGGAGCCTTGATGTGGCCCTGCTGGCATCTGGCAGGAATCTGTTTGGGGGACCCAACAGTGCTGTGAACAGACACATAGGCCTAGGGTATGTGTGCCGGTGGAAGAGTCATTTTCAGGGGCCACTCACTGGGGTTTTCAGACCCTTGCTACTTCCATCGGATCCAAGGATGGTGAACACACAGTAAGTAGGCTTCCTCTTCCTTCTGGGTCTCAGTCTGAGAATCCCACCCACCAGCCAGAGTTCATTTGCAAAGGGAAAGCCTGTTTGCTCTTCAGCTTGACAGATCTGGACAGGCTCAGAAACCAGCTGTGTGTCCTCAGGACCAAAGATTCTGAGTGGCTGCTCCATTCCTGAGAACTGAGCAGGTGGGCCCCCATGCCATGCCGGGTGACTTGGGCTGTCCGCTGTGAGGCGATGGGAACGGGCTCTGGGCCAGTTCCCCAGTGCCACATGAGACAGGCTCATGCTGGGGCAGGGCACTTCTGAGTTTCATGGGCCTTATCATTTGCCTTTGGGATTTGCTTGCTTCATCTGTGAATTTACCATGGTGAGGAAGTCCTGGTGGTTGTGAGTTCTGCTTTCTGGCGGAGGCGACGTTTTCCCCCTTCAAGAAAAGAGAAATGGTGGGACAGGATGAGAGAGTCGGGAGGTCACCCCATCATTCACCATCAGGTAATTTCTTAACTGAAGTTTTTGCCTTGAATGAGGGAGATGTTTGTCCTGATTGCAGGGTGTGCAGCCTGCAGTGTAGCTGCGGGTTTGGCTGCTGGGTCCAGTCCCAGGCTGCAGAGTAACACGGGTGTGTGCAGGCCTCCGTCTGCCCTTCTCTTCCCTAGCAGTTGCTGTTGTTGGGTGTATGTTTTTGTTTAAGCTTGAGAAGGGTCTGTATCAGGCCTGAGGGCCAGCCATGGTTTCTGCTTTCCCCATGAGCCAGGAGAAGGTCAGAAGAGCCGGTTAAGGGTAAGAGTACAGTCAAGACAGTGAACCATGGCAGCAGAGTTCCTCTAGCCACTTTTGTTTTTAAATCATTATTGACATCGATTAACATTTATATGATTTAATAAACACCATTTAATGTTATGAAATCCTTTTAACAACAGCAGTAAAGGAAGTAGAAAAGACATCACTCACACCTGTGTTGTGGGAGCCTGTGAGGTCTCAGGACAGTGCGCCTATGGTGTTGGCTGTGGTCCCCCCATGGTTAGAAGCCTTGGTGCTGCCCCTCAGCACCCCGTATGTTCTGTCTTGATGCTGCCCATCAGCCTGCTGTTACTGACCCCTCCAACCTACCCATACCTGGCAGGCTGGACTTCCCTGAGGACTCTAGGTCTCCCTGCTATGAGAAACACAGCTGTGCATACTTACACACATTGCTCTTTTATCTCCTTGTGATGCTTGCCTAGGATTGGAGCTCCTGCCCAGAAATGGCCATATCTGGGGGTCCAGATGAGTTGGTCACATTTCTCTGAAATGATACCAGGAGTAGCTATTGTGATGTGATGCTGAAGTGCTGTTAGACACCAGTGCGACAGCCTGTGTGTTCAAGGTGGGGGACTGGAGTAGGGCCAGAGCAGAGGGCTGTGCTCTATGGGGGAGACCATCTTGGCTTAAGGCCCACCCTACGTGTTGGGCCCTGGCAACCCTCAGCTGTGTGACTCTGCGTCTTACACAGCTGCACTAGGCCTCCCGTTTTGCTCATCTGTAAATGGAGACAAGCAGTGCTGACCTTATTGGATTTTTATGATGATTAATTAAATAATATTTCAATTAATTAAACAGTCGATTGCTTGGCATACTGTGAAATACAGAACAGCAATGAATAACAATTAGGTCTAGCTCCACCCCCCTCCCCCCAGCCCAGGCCACCTCCTACTAGGAAGTCTAATTTTACAGCAACTAATTAGATTTGATCTTTACCATACTCATAAGAAGGGGGCACAGGAGGAATTTTTGCCTTCACTCTATAGGACAGAAGCAGGGGTGAAGGAAATTGTCAGAGGGGAGGATAGAACAGACAGCTAACAGGTGAACAGGCAGGTGGGTGTAGCCATGGGGACCTGGGGTTCGGGTTGTCTGTGTCCCCAAACTGATGGAAAGAACACAGGGTCTGGTACACACACAGCTGAGTCAGGTGTCCCTGTGCCTCAGTCCCTGCATCTGTGAGGCAGGCCTAGTGATATATGGCGTATGTGTGTTGTTGGGAAGCTCAGACCATGTATAGGAGGAGAACCTAGCCTCCAAGGCGGTGGTGTGTCTCCTGCCTCCCTCGGTTTGTTCATGCATTCATTTGCTATTGGTCCAGCTGCTCTTTGCAATGTGCCAGGTGCTGGGGAACAGTGATGGACAGGCCATTCGGAGTTTCTAATCTAGGATGGAACACAGATGACAAACAGAATCTCACACAGGCAAATCCAGGTAAAGTTCAATGTCTGGGACAGTTATTAGCAGGCCTGCTTGGGAAGAAAGCCCTTCTGCTAAAAATGGGTTTAACCTTTGGCCTGCACAGCCAGGGAAAGGGCTGAAACTCACCAACTGTCTTAAGCTGTCTTCAGCTGCTGTGGAGTTTCATGGTGGGTGCAGAAGTAGGGCTTCTGTGGGGAAGCCACACAGACGTGCCTGTTTATATAGCCTGCTGCCTTTTGTCACTCATCCTTGAGGGAATCAGGTCATTCTTAATTTGAGCCTCAACTTTAAAAATTAAAAGCTAGTCATCTATAGAAACTTGGCAAAAAATAGAGAAGCACTATCAGAAAAGGATAACACATAACAGTAACATTTTAAAAATGTCAAATATAGATCAGTTTCTCTGCTAGTTGGTCTAACAGTAATGGGCCTCCATTCCCCGGCCTGGATCTGGGCCCTGGCTTCTAAGTACCTGTTAAGTCTGTTGTGGTTCCTGGAACTTAGGTGGGTCTCCACTTTCTTGGGTTTTGGTTTTTTTTGTCGGGAAAGATCAGGGCAGAGGGTGGTGGGAGCAGAGATAGAGGGAATGTCTGATTCCGCAGGAGGATGTGGCTAGCCAGGGCTCAAATCAGGTCCCTCGCTGATGAATTGCAGAACTCAGAACACGCCAGGATGCCAGCAGGCTGTTTCCCACAGGACGTGCATGTGGGGTCCTGCACCAGGCGGTGGGCAAGTTACCTTGCTTAATCCTCAAAGCTCCTACTGAAGCAGCACCAGCCTCACCTTAGTAGGGGAGGAAACAGCCTCAGAGAGGTCCTGCAGTTTGCCCACGGTCCCAACACTGGTAAGATTTTTTTTTTTTTTTTAGAGTTCATTTAAAAACACATTTTCTATGAACAATTTCAAACATATAGAAGTTGAATAGCATAATGAATTTGTATATATCCCCCACCCACATTTATTATTTATCAACATATTGCCACAAATGCTTCATCTAACCCTTAATAAACTTTTCCTGAAGTACTTTAAAGCAAATCTCTAACATGATACTCCTAAATTCTTTACATCTCTAAAAAGAAGATCATTATCCATCTATAGCATCAGTCATTAATAGCTATTCCATATTTAGATTTCCCTAAATGTCTGTATACATTTGGTTAGAATCAGGATCCAACAAAATACATATTATGGTCAGTTGTATTTCTTTTATTTTAGTTATTTATTTATTTATTTATTTATTTATTTATTTATTTATTTATTTATTTATTTATTTATTTTGAGAGGGCATCTCTCATATTTATTGATCAAATGGTTGTTAACAACAATAAAATTCAGTATAGGGGGGTCAACGCTCAATGTACAATCATTAATCCATCTCAAGCCTAATTCTCGTCAGTCTCCAATCTTCTGAAGCATAACAAACAAGTTCTTACATGGTGAACAAATTCTTACATAGTGAATAAATTCTTACATGGTGAACAGTACAAGGGCATTCATCACAGAAACTTTCGGTTTTGATCATGCATTATGACCTATAAACAATCAGGTCAAATATGAATATTCGTTTGATTTTGTACTTGATTTATATGTTGATCCCACATTTCTCCTATTATTATTATTATTTTTATTTTTAATAAAATGCTGAAGTGGTAGGTAGATGCAAGATAAAGGTAGAAAACATAGTTTAGTGCTGTAAGAGGGCAAATGTAGATGATCAACACTGGTAAGATTTACCTCCTGCCTGCCTGCCCAGTCCTGCTGCCCCTGCTTCCTCCTCCTCCAGGAGGGGCCTGGTGGGAGTTTGGAGCCTTACCTGGCTGCCCAGGAGCTGGTCCAGGCTGGGCATGTGTAAAGGAAAGCAGGGGTGGAGAGACGCAGGACTCATCTTTGTCCTGCACTCTGTGCGACCTTCCAAGGGTTCTTTCCTGCTGGGGATGTGGGGCAGGAGGAAGGGTCCTCTCAAGCCTGTGACACGCACAGTGCTCGCTGTTCCTTCTGTTGCCCTTCACCCACCTCTACCCCCACCCAGCCATTACAGTGCAGGGCACAGTGGGACCATCTCTGGAGAGCCTCCCCAGATGCCTCCCTGGCCACCCAAAGAGCAGCCCTGTATGTGCTGGTGAGACCTTTCTTTCCCTCCTCCGGGTCATGACCCTTATGAGAATCCAAAAAGCTGTGGATCCTTACTCCAGGAAAATGAGTCTTTTCTTACCTGACGAGTTGTGTGTGTCTGATCATTGACCATGAAATCTTGTCCATGGACCCGGGCTGAGCCCCCAGTCTGGTCTGTGAACACTAGGTGTCTGAGTTTTTTTTTTTTTTTTTTATATTGAAGGGTAGTTGACACACAGTATTACATTAGTTTCAGGTGTACAACACAGTGATTCAACATTTGTAAAGATGATAATTCTAGTTACCAGCTATCACCATACAAAGTTGTTATAATATTTTGACTATATTCCTTATGCTATACATTACATCCTGGTTACTTATTTATTTTACAATTGGAAGTCTGTACTTTTTGTTTGTTTGTTTTTTGTTTTTTGTTTTTTGAGAGGGCATCTCTCATATTTATTGATCAAATGGTTGTTAACAACAATAAAATTCTGTATAGGGGAGTCAATGCTCAATGCATAATCATTAATCCACCCCAAGCCTAATTTTCATCAGTCTCCAATCTTCTAAAGCATAATGAACAAGTTCTTACATGGAGAACAAATTCTTACATAGTGAATAAGTTACATGGTGAACAGTACAAGCGCAGTCATCACAGAAACTTTCGGTTTTGATCATGCATTGTGAACTATAAACAATCAGGTCAAATATGAATATTCTTTTGATTTTTATACTTTATATGTGGATACCACATTTCTCTCTTTATTATTATTATTTTTAATAAAATGCTGAAGTGGTAGGTAGATGCAAGATGAAGGTAGAAGACATAGTTTAGTGTTGTAAGAGAGCAAATGTCGATGATCAGGTGTGTGCCTGTAGACAAAGTGTTGATCCAAGCTAGACAAGGGCAAGGTGTCTGAGTTTTTGCTCCTCAGTACGCACATGGAGTACCTAGCTCAAGGGAGCCAGTCAGCATTTCTTGACTTATAGTGTGCTGGAGGGGTTATCTGCCACCTCCTTTGAGCACGGCTGGTTTCTCAGTTGTGCTTGTGGCAAGAAAGGAACCAGACCTGGCTTGGGGCCAGCTCCCCATGCTCATCCACCACACGCTGGGGCAAGGTCATATGTTGGGCCTGACGTGCTGTTGCCTGGATGGTGGGGCCACTCCTGCATCTGCCAGAGGGTGAGCCCTCTTTTCTGCTGCTGAGGACACCTTGACAGGCGCTGGACCCTTGGCTATTGTCTGCACCAACCTTTGGCAGATTCTAGGCATCAGGCCTTAACCTTAATCTGCCTGAAAGCTGCCACACCCTTTCTTTTTGTCCTCTAAGTGCCACTACCTTTTTTGTCAGAGGCGCCTTCATTCTCCCAGTGAGGCAGTCAGATCCTTGGTTGTCTCTGACTCTGCCCTGGCCCCCAGGTACTCAGGCACCCCTTGTTCTGTCCCAGTACCACTGACCTAGTTCCGGCTGTCATCTGCAGCCCTGTCTCCAGCTTCCTTACTGCTCTCCATCTGCAGCTCCTGGCCCTTTGTCCTCTCTCTGTGCACGAGCCTTTAGGGAAGCAGTGACTGGGCTCCTGGGTGTCAGTGCCCACCCTTCCCTGCTAAACTCTCTGAGTTGGGTTCTTGGTGAGGCACTGAGTAGGGAATCAGGTCTGTCCCGCTGCACAGCTTGTCTGACACATCTGACATCTTTGTGAAGCAGATGTTATAACCCCCATCTGCTCCCAGGATTTCAGAGAATGTGAAGTGAGAACGATGAAGTGAAAGCTGTTCATGACCCCTGCAGACGTGGCCCCATGCCTGCTTCCCTTCCTGCCCTGGCCCACTTCCTCCTTGCTCCTTCAGGGTCTGCTGCCTCTTTCACCCAGATTGCAGGCTTTTCTTCTTCCTTGCTGGTCATTTCATCCTTGTACTCATGCTGTAATGTCAGCATGATAGTCCTTGTTGTCACAGATGAGGAAACTGAGGTCAGACCGGCCAAATAAGTTGCCCAAGGTCATACAGCAGGGTGAAATGGAGCTGGGCCTGCCGGTTGGGTTCTGGCCCAGACTGTGCTGTAGCTGCTGTAGACAATGCCAGGCCCTGGGTGCAGACCGGTAAGAGGCATCTGCTCACAGGAGCTCTCTGCCTGTTGTGCAGAGTGGGTGAAAGGGCCAGGTAGTCCTAGTAGCAGCTGTGTGGGGGGGACCCAGAGTCAGGGGCCCTGCAGCATGGGGATCACTACCAGCTCAGGAGAGTCAGAACCCCTCCTCTCCCAGCTCTGCTGTCCCTACCTCTGGGCAGTGGAGAGCTGTGCAGTTTCTTCACTCAGGTATGGTAATGTTCAGCCCAAGGCTTATCACTGTGTCTTCAGGGTGAGTCATACTCTGGGGGACTGTCTTCGCCCCTTAGTGCCCTTGGAGCTCAGCTCCTGCTGCAGCCACACCCAGCAGGAAGTCCCTGGTTCTGAAAATGGGCAACAGGGTGAAATTGTGAAACCTGCCAGGCTTGCCACCCTTCTGCCGGTATCCATGTCTGTCTGTCGTTGACTTTTCCCACCCTGGACCCAAATCAGAACTGGAAAGGTTCAGAGGGGTCCAGTTTCATATCTGAGGGGACTAGGGTTTCGGACCTTGATCTCCCTTGATTGTTGAACAGAGGCACTGTTCCTACAAGCAGAGCCTCAGGCCTCCCCAGAGCCAGTGAGGCTCTTGCCTGGGCCCTGGGAAGTGGCTCTGCACCTGTGAGTCCCTGCCTGGTCTAGCTGCTTTGCTAATGGGCTGATGGTGGGAGGAACCAGGTCTGAGCTGGAGGTCTCTCTGATAACCCTTTCCTGCTCCTCTTTCTCTTCTGGAAAGGAGAACCTCAGACGGCATCCCTCTTAGGGCAAGGGAGGCTTGCTTATTCCTTGTACCCTCCACGCAAGTGTTCCTATTTAACAAAGCTGCCTCCCCCACCTCCATCGCAATCCCCAGCCCTCATTTAATCTTCAACTTGTGCCCAGACAGCAGCAGGCTGGAAGGAGCCTCTACCTGGCTTCTGGGCTCAGCGTCTTCCCCCACAGCTCACCCTCTAGGCTGTGGGAGTGCCCTTTCCGAGTGCAGCCTCCGGGCTCAGCCCAGCCATAGCACTGGGGGAAGACTCCGTCGCTCCCGACTGTGGTCTTGACAGTACCCTTGCTGTACTATCGTGACTTTGCCAGGTAGTTAACATTCCCGGGACTGTCCTGACTTCTGGAGCCACCTGGCTCCCCCACAGTGGACATGTAGAGTTGAGAAGGGTTGCTTCCCTCCTTCCCTGACAATAACCATCTTGCCAATTCCACAAGTATACAAAACACTGAAGAAATTTTTCCTCAGTCATGGCACAGAGTTACATGTTCTAAGTGCTGATTTGAGTAGACTTGAGATCCTTGAGGGAGTGTTCTTGTTCCCTGTATCTGTGTGCCTGTGGCAGACCCAGTGCAGAAAGGGGAGGTACCAAAAGGGAGACCTTCTTCTTCTTGCAAATGGGGAGATAGCAGGAGATGCCACAGCCACTCCCCCACAGACCCTCCTTGGGCATTTCTGTTGGATGAGCTTCCAGTAGAAGAGGGCCTGTATTCAGGCAGCAGACACCAAGTGATGTTCTCTCCCACTTCATATGCCAGCCCGAGCGAGGCAGGTGTGCTCTGCAAGTGAGGACTCCTGCCAGAGGAGCCTGGGAAGCAAAAAACAGTCGAAAGACCAAGTCTGGATGTGTCCCAAAATTGGTAAACCTCTGACTCATCTAATAGAGGAGACACAATTTATCAATATCAGTGGATATCACCTCAGATCCTGCAGACATTAAAAGGATAATAAGGGAATATTATATGTAGTTTTATATTAGTAAGTTAAGTAACTTAGGTGAAATGGATATTCCTTGAAAGACGCAAATGAGTAAGACTGAATCGAGAAGAAACAGAATTACAGAACCCTGTACCTGAAACCTTCTTTCTAAAAAGAAAATTTCAGGCCAAGATGACTTCACTGAAGTCTTATTATTCATTTAAGGAGGAAATAATACTAGGTTTGTCGAACCCTAATTTTATTTGTTAAAGTTTTGTTCCTGGCAAAAAGATTTCAAACATTAAGGAACAGATGAGTCGGGCTCTGTTTTGACCGGGGCTGTTCTTGAGAGCCCCTGAAGTTGTCCCTCGGAGACCTGCTTCCTCCTGCTGGCTCTGGGGGCGGCGAGGCAGGGGCCAGGCCTAGGTGTGGACACCTGAGCTGGGGTCAGAAATGGGGGCTCCCTCTGGGAACAGGCAAGTGGCCTGCAGGGAGGACCCCCGTCCAGGCTGCAGTTTTCCTCTCCCCCAAGCCAGCAGTGTACCTAAGGGTTTGGCTCTTCTGGAGTTGGTGGAAAGAGTAGTGATTAAATTGGCAAAGCACTGGTAAAGGTTGTCTAGTCAAGACTCTGGACTAGGCCTGGAGGGGCTTCGGGAGATTCCCTGTCCTGAGAGGGACTTGGGGATAAGGCCTGCACAGGAATAGCAATGATCACAGGCTGGTGTCCTGGGGTCAGACCCTGATATGCTCTGATGCCATTGCCTGGGAACCTCAGGAGGCTGCCTTGAGGATGTGGTCTTTTAGTTGGCTTCCAGAACTGGCCAGAGAGTGGGTTTTCTTTGGGGTTCTCAGAACGGATACATCAGTACTTGAGACAAAGGATCCATTGTTGGTGTTCTGGACAGGAGCGTGTGTGAGTGGTCTGCAGGGTGAGTGTTGGGGCCTTGGGAGGCTGCCCTTTGAGAGGACAGCTGTTGTTGTCCTGGGGGTTTGAGGGAGCCACCAAGAGCTCTGGGCAGAGCGGCAGTATGGTCTGGCTAGTGTCTTTGAAGAGGACACTGGCTCTGTGTGGATGAGAGACTAAGGCGAAATGGGTTAGACAAAGGGGAGAAGTGGGGCAGGCAGTGTCAGTGTGTTCTCCAGAGTAGAAGGGGTAGCTGGCTGGCAGGCAAGGGTGGAAGGGAGTACCTGTGGGCTCGGTTGTGGTGGGGACCTGTGGAGGTAGTGTAGGAGAGCGGGAAGTAATGGAGAACAGGGATTGGGAAGTGGGGGAAAGGTGGGGTGTGTGCAGGGAGGGGTTAGTGAGTCAGATATAAAGGTCTTGGAGGGGGTGGGGTATATCTAGGTTCCCTAGGATTGCCCCTGAGCCCTGCCTGTGTTCTCATGGGTGTCTGCCAGAGTTTAAACCTAAAACTTGGGCTGGCTGTGGCTGGTCTGAGTGCATTGGCCAGATCTCAAATGTTGGGGAGCATGGGAGGGGTCAGAGCTATTTTTAGAAACTAAAGCCACTCGAGATAAACTTTCTCATCTCCTTGGCAAGAACTCAGGGCAGGGGTCAGGGGGACCTTGATCCAGACCCTGCAGCTACCACTGACGCGTGTGTGTGACCATGGGCAAATCTTTCCATTTCCCAGATGGCCATTTTCCAGGTTCCCCAGGGGTTGAATTGGGGACCTGGAGGGCGGTGGTCCTGTGAGCGCTCCAGTCCTCACAGGGCCCTTTGGGTCTCTCCAGCTGCTCCGCACCTCCTGCCACCACCCCAGGCAATGTGGGTCCTGCCTTGCCGTCTGGGCCAGGCTCGCCCAAAAGCTACTTTTCTTCTCATGAAAGGTCACTTCCTATCTGAATGACTGTTTTACTTCAGGGAAAACTGGAGTGCCCCCTGGTCCCTGCGTTTACATGGCCTGTTTATTTGTTCACTTGCCCCTGGCTCATGCACATCTCTTTGTCATTCTTGAGCCCCTGCTCTTTGCACAGCATCCCAGGCTGGGAGCATCCTTGACTCATGCTGTCTACAGTGCTAATTACAATGTCATTTAGATTGTTGGGTGTTTTCTCACTTGTTAATTAATAACTTGGCCTTAGCTGAGACCCTTGAGTGTCTCTGGGACTCCAGGAGGGTGATGGCAGTAGTGGCTGCTGTGTTTGCTCTTGTTCAGGGCTGGGAAGCGGCATAGTTTGCAAAGGACTGGATCCCAAAGTTGTTCCCCCTGTTCCCGCTGTCCCCACTGCTGTCAGCTGGTCCATGTTAGCAGAGCTCCCATGGGAAGAAGCCTTCCAGCTGGGTTGCCCAGCAGCCGACTTCGGGGAAAACAGCCTTTTCTGCTCTTCCACCTCATCCTTTCTCACCTGGGGAAGGCATCTGCCACCCCCTTCCCCTGTGGCAGGCATCTCTAGCCATCAAGGAATCCTCTGGCCGGCAGTTGGGAGGGAGCTTTATGTTTGAATGTCCAAGCTTCCGGCTTGCTTAACTGGCTGGCATTTAGTCAAGGAGGGGTGTGTGTATCACTTGGGCCTCTGTGGAAGGGCCCACCTAGGCCACAGCAGCCCTGGTAGCTATGTAGAGAACCCTCCCTTGTTTCTCAGTTTAGTTCATACCCTACTCTCCCTTCCCTCTTTGACCATCATCAACCAATGCCTCTCTGCCCCAGGACCTGCTTGCCCAGCCAGTTGGCAGGCTCTTAGGGGAAGGCCTCTGGTCCTGTCCCCAGTAGCTCTCCCTGTCTCTCCTCTGGCTCCCCATTGCCTTAGGACACTGGCCAGAGCCCTCTGGGATCGGCCCCACCTGCTCTGACAACTTTCCCAGCATTCACCTTTATCCTTGACTGCTGTTCAGCCACCTGCATGTTCTTCAGACCACACCTCACCTTTGCTCAAGCTCTGCTCTCTTCCGGGAATGCCTTTCCAGTTCCTGTCTCCCCATCCTGTAACACCAAATTCTGCCCATCCATCAGTGGGAGGCCCCCTACCCACCCCACAGAGCCATGTTGACCTCTCTCATGAACTGCTGTCACTCATTCCTGCTGCCCTGTCCCCATGAGACTGAGCTGCCCTGGGTTGAGAAGGTGAAGGGGGGCGTCTTGATCTGTTCACACCACAAGAACCTTTCTCAGGGCCAGCCTTCTAGCCTAGTGTGGGTGTAAGTATGAGGCTAAGGAATGGGGGTATCTGGTTGTTCTCAGGGTCTCCATGATGAACACTGGCAGGAAGTGGCTCAAAGCACATGCCACTCGTGGGGGGGGGGCAGTTGGCAGTGGCATATGCGAGCTTCTAGGAGACGTAGTACCAGAGCCTGTTGTAATTTGTGTCGGCCCACAAGTTGTTACATCATCGCGGCAGGTTCCCTAGGGCAGGGCTTACGCACATCTCCTCAGGACTCTGCTCCAGGGCAAGAGTCAAGGGCAGGTGCTGCCAGTAGTGAGGTGCGCACTGACACTCTCTGGAGGGGCAGCCCTGGCATGCAGAGAGGTTCTGGACAGGGCTCTGTCCTGAGGGCATGGGCACACTCACTCAAGCACACACACACGTGCACTCCTGTGTGTCCGTTTGGCCACAGCAGGTCTGGTCTAACAGCCGCAGTCACGGCATAAGGGAGAAAGCCCAGGAAGGTGCTCTTTGTTGAAGGGGAAGGCAGTGTGGCCATGTCCTTTCTTGTGACTTGGGTACACCTGGAGAACAAGCGTACATGCCAAGGTTGAGATGAACACAGCTTCTCTACACTTAGGGATGTCAGGGGCAGGAGGGAAGCCACCAAAAGAAAACAAAAAATTTAGAAGAAATTTTCCATCGAAACTTCAAACTAGTTCTACTTCTATCATCCTGCTGATCACATTGCAGGACTGAGTCTTCTTACAAGCCTGGTCCTAGTCTGAGTTAGGCCTCTCATAAAGGGAACCAAATAGTGTTTGTGAAGAGGCCCCTTGCCTGGGAGCAGAGTCAGGAGGCCTGAGCGTTCGTGCTGCTCTGGTCGCTGGTGACCGCTCTGCCTTGAGTCCCTCCCAGCTCGGTGAGCAGCCCTCTCCAGACCCGTGAAGGTGGCTGCCGCCTGCCACCGTGGGCCCTCCACTGGGGTTGGTGGCTCTCAGCATTGACCAGCTTTTTTCTTACCACCTAAAACCTTCCAGCTCCTCCTGCTTCTGTTCTTTGAGGGCCACCATGTGCCTGGGCCTGGCCTGGGGTCTTGGGTTGTGACATTCTGGGGGAGAATTGAGACGGGGCAGGGAGGCTCCGGCTTTGTGCCATCAATCGGCAGCAGTCGTGTGTCCTGCTTGGAGGCTGGAGCACCAAGCTGGTTCTTGCCAGGGTGTCTGGCTCCTGAGATGTGCTGTTCGCAGTAGCTGCCCGGGCATTGTGGAGGTGGAGGGGAAACAGGAGCATTCATCTGAGCAGGTGGTTCTTTCCCTTCCTTTGCAGGACAAGGAAGATGGGGAGCCAAAGACCAAGCAGCTCAGAGAAGGGGAGGAGGAAAGCGAGAAGCACAGGTACTGTGCCGTCTGCGGCTCTCTGCCCTGCAGTCTTCTCCAGTCCTGTTGGTTTCTACAGCCTCCTGACTCTGTTCAGAGCCTCCACCCCATTCCTTCCTCTTCACCCCATGGCTGCCTTGTTCAGACCTGAAAACCTCACCCTGCTGTCCAGTTGGAGCCTTCTCTGCACTCTATCCTCCACTGGCCTGGCTCTTACTCAGCCACCAGCACTTTCTTTATGACCCTCACATTATATTGCATCGCTCTTCTCCTCAAACCCCTCACGTGGCATGGTTCCACAGCACCTGCAAAATCAGGCCCAGACGGCCTGTTGTGAAAAGCTCTGCCCAGGCTGCCCAGCCATGTCCAAGCCCCTCTGATTCCCCTTGTTATTCCCTGGCCGCACAGGATTTCCTGACAGTGTCGTCAGCTCCCACTGCCCTCTCAGCCGGGGATTCTTCTCTTCTCCATCCTCAATATCTCAGTCTGTGTGTGGAGCTCCAATCAGAGGTGTCCTCTTCCTGCTCTTTGTCTGTGCTCTTCCTTTCTGTTCAGTAGTTCATGGGGAGCATGTATCTGTTTAGCCAAATCCCATCGTGCAGTTGAGTCAGTGTAAGTCACCCAGACACGGCTCCATTCCCGTGGTCGCAGGCATATGGTCCACCCCCCAGTCTCCAGGGCTGGGACCTGACGGAGCTTCAGATGCAGCTTTGCTGCTTGCCAGCACGCGGGGCAGGGAGGGGCTGTGCAGCTGGCCTCCATGAGCTGCGGAGAACCTTCTGTGGGACTAGCGCACCCACACTCGCGTTCCAGTGACCCCATGCCCTCCTTCCAGTGCCCAGCCTGAGCAGGGGCCACACGGGTAGCTGCAGAGTCCTGTTTGGGATAAGGCTTGGTGTCCGTAGGGAGCAGTAACCTGAATGTCCTCTGCCCTGAGCAGTTGCCTTCAGGCACAGAGCCTGTGCAGGCTCCTACTTACTGGGGAGAGTGGATCTTGATGGTGTGCTTGAGACAGTGCAGCAGGAGACAAGGGTTGCTCCCAGGGGAGGCTAGACCAGCACTTGGGAACAGGCCTTGGTGCCACAGCCTTGGGGCGCCTTCACCAGGGACAGGTTCCTCATGCCTCCTTCTTATGCAGGAGCTGATCTCAAATGATAGGACGTCCTCAAGTCCACAGTGGGGTGAGGCTGTGTGCCTGTAAACGTGTGTGCCTCGGCAGTTGACAGAGTGTGAAGGCACTGCCCTCACACAGCCCTGCAGGGGCTTCCGCCTTACTTGTTAGGAGAAATGGTGACAGCCCTGCACTGCCAGGCTGGTGAGGCTCAACTGTGGTGCCAGGACCCTTGCTACCCTGCTGCTGGACTCTGTGCTCTCCTGTTAGGCCTTAGCCCCACCAGCACCTCAGGAGGCCCTTGCTGGTGACAGAGATGAAGGCCAGGTCCTTGCTCCTTTGCCAGATGACCATAGACCTGTGTGGTTTGGGGTTTGGTGCCTGCAGTTTTCTTCAGCCTCTGGTTTTCTTCTGGTTTGTTCTTAGGTTGTGAATTGCTGGCTAGAGCTTCGAGTCCCAATTTCTGGGCTGTCTTTGCTTTGCCATGATGTCCCTTCTCTGATTCTCCTCCTTGGTGATAAAGAAAAGGGTCATTGGTTAGTAAGGTGGATGGGTCACATGGCAGACTTGAACACTGAGCTATGTCATTGAATCTCAAACAAGGAAGATGGGACCTTTCTCCTCATCTGTACCCCAAGTCTGGAAAGGGTCTCCCAACAGAATGCTTATGGCTTAGGAGCAGGCTTCACGGGGCCCCTACGCCACAGCGCCCTGCCATGGCCCCTTTGGCCACTGAGGAGAAAGGGACAACCTTCCAGCTCCACTGGGAGGGGAGGGATGACCTCTGAGGCCAGGTTCCAGGTGGGAAGCCCTGTGTACACCAGCCCTCCTGAAGTATCCTGAGAGGAAGGCAGTGCCCACTCCAGAGGGCAGCAGGATAAGGATTCATGGAGAACATCCCCTTTGAGGTGGTAGGATCTGGGCAGCAAAGGCCCAGAGGGGTGAGTGGTATGATGCCTTGTTGGAGAGTCATGGGCAGACATCTCCCCAAGCCCCTGCTTGTAAACCCCAACCCAGGCTTATGCAGGCCCCCCAAGCAGGGAGGGAGATTTGATGGTGGCCTTGTAGATAGATGCTGCACAGACACATGCTAGGTTGCCAGTTCCGTCACTGGTGTTAGTTGGTTCATCGTGTACTGTCATCTACATGGACAGGACTTTGGAAATAAAACCAATGTTGAGGTGATCCTTCTTTCAGCAGCAGGCCCCAAAATCATAGAAACTATGGAAAGAGCAGATGGAAAGAGCTCAGGATTTGGGAGCAGCTCCTGGGTTTGAGGCCAGGGCCTGCCAGTTGTTTGTTTTCCTACCCAGTGCAGGGCATTTTGCATCAGTGTGCATCACCTGAGTATGTTTGACTACACTATAGGGAGGAAGGCAGAACTTGCTTTCCTAATGAGTGAAGCAAATGCCATAGCTAATTCCAGGGATAGTGCTAGGGCTCTGGACAGAAAGAAGACACTTTGAGGCCCTCCTGAGAGTGCTAAAGGACTCTGACATAGCTGGAAAAGGCAGAATTAACTTACATAAGGCCTGCACTAACTTTGTAAATAGGGCAATAGTTGGGAAACAGCAGAGTGGGTGGATGAAAGTAGAAATAAGCATATGTGACTGAGAAATTAATGGTTAGGACCCCCTTTGTAGAATCCCCCCCTTAGTTGGTACAGTAGCTAGTTGTGGATAAAATGAAAGTTCTTGTGGCCAGGATTCTCACCTAGCCCTGGTCAGCTAGCTCACTACAACATGTGGGCCATATATTGCTATTGACGCTGTATAAAGAGCTCCGCCCAGTGGTCTGGGCGTGACATGGTGGCAGGGCTGCAAGGCTGCAAGAGAGCAGAGCAGAGGCTGGAGTGGTGGCAGCGCCAAGGACAGAGGACGGCGGTGTGGGCAGCAGGGCCCAGAGGACAGCTGTGCGGGCAGAGGCCTAGAGGCAGAGACCGGCTTGCTGCATGCAGACTCACTCTGAATGGATGAGATTTTAGTGATTGGCCTGCCACCATGAAAATAAAGTTGGGTATAATCCTTTTACCCCAAGAATATTCTACTGTCATTTCTTTGGTCACACTGAATCCATAATGAACTTGCCTGGGGCTGAAACCCATTGGCAAGACACTCGTCCTCAGAAAATAAGTTGAGGGACATCAGTTTGTAGATTTGATTGTTTAAGCAGATACAGTGGTGGGGCCTGGGTTTCTGGATGAGGAAATGGGAAAACCCAGCAGGATTGGAGGCCGGCACCCCAGGACCTCTCCACGACCAGCCATGTGGGAGAATCACCTACCATATTCTCTGCCCATCTGCCCAAGTAGACCTTTTTAGAATCTTGACCATTCTAGTTCCTTTGTCTGTCTTCATAAATTTTAGAATCAGTGTCTTGCCAATGAGTTTCAGTCCCAGACAAGTTCACTGTGGATTCAATGTGACCAGAGAAATGACAGTAGAATGTTCTTGGGGTGAAACCCAACTTTATTCCCACGGTGGCAGGTCAATCACTAAAATCCCGTCCACTTAGAGCGAGTCTGCATGCAGTAAGCCAGTCTCTGCCTCTGGGCCCCTCTGCCCACACAGCCGTCCTTTGGGCCTCTGTCCTCGGCGCTGCCACCACTCTAGCCTGTGCTTTGCTCTCCTGCAGCCTTGCAGCCCTGACACCGTGTTGCACCCACACCACTGGGCGGAGCTCTTTATATAGAGTCAATAGCAACTCATTGTCCACACTTATGTAGTGAGCTAGCCACCCAGGGCCAGGTGAGAATCCTGGCCACAGGAACCTTCACTTTATTCACAATCAGCTTGTTAATATTTATGAAAAAGTTTGCTAGGACTTTGGTATTGTATGGAATTGATGCATCAGAGTTCCTTTTTAAGTTTTATTCTCTTCAGGATAAGTCCTTTCCCAGCAACATAAAATCAAATCCTCACTGGGTGGGAGTCAGTCCCCAGAAGGTCCCCTGCTTTTCCTCTGGGCTGCATCCGCCTTCTCCCAGCGACCTTCCCTTGCAGGTAACTCTGCAGGGGCATCCATGACTCAGCTCTCACACAGCCCCCTGTGACTACCTAGATAAGATGTGATCTAGCGGCCTGGAAAGCTGGCCCACAAAAAGGGACATACATATCAGCTGCTTTTGTTTTTTTGAAGCCCTCAGTTACTTCCTCCTGTGGCCCATCAGCTGATAGATGCTCTGGAGGCGTTTCTCCAGTAGGGTTTGTGGCTGACAGGCCCCTGCCTGGTGGGAGGAGTGGGGGGATGTTGCACACCCTATTGGGCAGGGGGCAGAGGCGCATGTCCTAAGTGTCTGAACAAGCAAGCCCCAAACCCTGAGCCTCACAACCGCTGCCTCTGTTTAGCTTTGAGCGAGGTCTGCACCAGCTGGAACAGCTACCATTCAGGGACAGTGGTTCACCTTAGGGTGGGTGTCACGTACTGCAGAAGGAACTGGGCCACTAGCCTGCTTTCTTCAGAATGGAAAACCGGTTCTCCAACTCCATGTGGAGAGAGGTCCCACCCCAGCTGAGGCCCAGCCCAGTTCTGGCCTGGCACCTAAACTCTTTAAGGCTGGCAAATACCAGGCCTTCTCTAGTCTGCAGGCTGGGTCCCCAGGATGGTGTCTACACCAGGGCATGCTCACAGTTCCATGGTGTCATCTGCAAACATGGCTCCACTCTAGTGTAATGACCAGCGTGGCTCCCACTCACACTTCCTGAGTTACCTCACTCTGGCTCCAGGCCCGGGTGGCCCAGTCATGGGCAGTGGGGGTGGACTATGTGTGACTCCATGACTCGTGCTGAGGCAGCAGCAGAGACCTGCAGCCACCCTGTTTTTCCTGAGCCTGTTGCTCAGGAATAGGCCCTGGAATGTGAGAGAATGAATTGGAAGAGAACTGGTTTAAAGAAGGTGATGTCACAGGAAGCTGACTCACCTGTGACCGGTCAGGTGCTTCCCTCCTCTGTAGTGGGAGGGTAGGGACATAGCTGGGTCCTTTCTGCATGGAAAAATACCCTCATCTTGTGTGGATAAAGTGAAGGTTCCTGTGGCCAGGATTCTCACCTGGCCCTGGTTGGTTTGCTCACTACACACATGTGGGCAATACATTGTTATTTACTCTATATAAAGAGCTCTGCTCAGTGCTCTGCTCAGTGCTCTGCTCAGTGGCACGGCTGCAGGAGAGCAGAGACGAAACTGGAGTGATAGCAGCGCGAGACGGCTGTGTGGGCAGAGAGGCCTAGAGGCGGAGACCGGCTTGCTACATGCAGACTTGCTCTGAGTGGACGGGATTTTAGTGATTGACCTGCCACCTTGGGAATAAAGTTGGGTATAACCCTTTCACCCCAAGAACGTTCTGCTGTCATTTCTTTGGTCACATTGAGTCCATAGTGAACTTGCCTGGGGCTGAAACCCATTGGCAAGACAGCCACCCATCAAGTGTCCTCACCTAAAGTGTTAACAACACCAAAGAACATCCATAGCCCATCTATTTCCAGTGGCCCTGTTCTGTCCTCATCTTATATTTTACTGATAAAGAAATGTCCAGGTGTACTGACTACACTGTCCTGAACTGTTCCCCATGTCATCTTGGCTATGGAAGGGTGCTCATGGCCTGTTCTAGGGGACTCTGCCAGAAAGGGCCCAGAGGTGTCTGCCCTGTGGCTGGTAGAAAGGTTTCTGGTAGCAAAATCTCTATGTAGAACATTTTGTTTTGCTTGTCCCTGTTTTGTTACTATTTCTATGGAATAGTTACCCCATAGCAGAATTATTGGTCACAGGGTTTGCACGTTTTAATAGGTCTGGGAGGAGATGACCAGGTCAGACCTTGGAGCCGTGGTGTAGCCACTGGGATAGGTGCCTTTCGCCTCATTTTCAAGGCCTCTAGGGTCTGGCCTCTGGCAGCAACAAGGTCTTGTTAGTCACATCGGGGACGGGTTTGACTGTCCCTGCGCAGAGCCTGGAGCAGGCAGAAGGTTATTAGATGTGTGTGTTTGCCTGGAAGGTTCCTGTGTCTCTGTGCTCTGGATGTTAAAACTGAAGGCCCCCTGAGACCAGAGTCCCCGAGCTCCCTGGCAGTGCTGGCCTCTGTCTTTGGCTTGACTCTCCCAGTGGTCCTTCACTGTGCAGAGAGCTTCTTGACGACTCTCTCTGCTCTCCGAGGGGGTCTGAAGGGGAAGGGAGCACTGAGGTGGTCGGGTCGAACTGACCTTGTTCTCGGGGAGCAGCCAAGTGGGACTGTTCTGGTTTCTCTCCAGGGGTCCAGGGCAAGGGGCTGAGTGTGGAGAGGCCCCAAGGGCTACGGGGTGAGAAGAGAGGCTAATGTGCCAAAGGATAAGCCTGGAAACATGAGTGACTGGTGAAGTGGGCCAGGGACTGGGAAACCTCCATGAGGAGAGTGGGCTTCCTCTGAGGCCTGTTTGCCAGTGATGGTGCTGGACCAGATGATATGGAAACTTCCTTTCACTTCAACATTTTAAAACTCTGCTCCTAGGTTTCATATTTTTCAGAGAACAAGTTTCTCTACCCCTGTCCCCTAAGTGGCCCTGTAGGTGTGAAGGCGTGAAAAGAGTCCCCCGAAGGGGGATTTCTCCAGAATCTCCCTGTCCCGTGCACTCATGAAGTTCCTGCAGCTGGCCTTGAGGAAGACCTCACAGTGGCTAGCGCACCTGTTCAGGTACTTGAGTGGACTCCTCAGACCCAGGGAGGAAGCAGATGGAAGGAGAAAAGGAAGTGGAAAAGCATGTCTCCCTGGTTTAAGAAGGAGAGGCAGGAGGATGGGCATCGCCGTGTTGCTTTGCCATAAAGACATCAGAAGTCGCTTGGGAATTGGCTGCCCTGACCCAGCCACATTCCTGTCCTCCGCATCTCCTGGGCACAACTACTCTGCTTCCTGCATTGTCTTCCCAAGCGTTGAAAGGTTTAGAGAGCCCACGGCTACCATAAAACTCTCTCCCAAGTGCCCTCTCTGAATTGTTTTATCCAGCGGGGCAAGAATGTGCCCAGCCCCTCCTACAGCTGCTGGGTGTTGAGTGCTAGAGCTTGGTCTCTAGGAATTTGTAAGCCAGTGTGTACATAACAGACATACAGCCATCAAGGGGCCATGTCATGGGGTGTGATGGCTGTTTGGCATAAGGTGGAAGGGCAAGAGGGGCAAAGAGGGGGCATAGGTGGGGAGTAGTCAACTGTGGTGCACACTTCCTGTGGCCCATTGCTCAGGGATTGCCCCAGGCATAGGGAGGGTGCATGCTTCTGGAGCTTGTCTTCTCCTTTCGCTATCCAGAAGAGTTTGGTCCTGGTCCATTCCACACCTAGTTGTGAGCAGAAAGGACTACAGAGGTGGGTAAGGTGCCAGGCTCCTGGATGAACAAGGTTCCAGGACTCACTAATAACTTAATGCCACACATGGGGACCAGACACACGGGGGAGGCAGGCAGGGCGCGTGTGTAGCCAGGGCTGTCCTTTGGCCAGGCCCTCCCTGCTAGTGGTCTGTCCTGGCAGCCTTGCTGCTTGGTGTGGTGTCAGAAGCAGGTGTGTCCCTGCCAGCCTGGGGCCCATACAGGGACCAGACCACTTTGTCTGCTCAGGCACCTCAGCTCCTTGAGGGGGCATTTTAAGAGCATGTATTTGCCAGGCTGCTTGGTCCCAGCTGCACTCAAGGTGACTCTCTGGGCTTTGGAGGGATGACTGTCCTCGGAGGCCCGTATTCCCTCCTAGCAGGTAGAGAGTTTCAGGGTTTGGGAAGGGGCTTTTGCGACAGCAGTGTGGAGTGGGAAGGCAGCACCTGGGAGTTGTGACCTTTATCCTACAGGACACCGCTGTGTTCAGTGTTGGTGTCCCACACAGCCCCATTGAAGACTGGTGTCCTTGATTTCCATACTAAAACCAATGAAGGTGTGACCCTTCCACCCATGTCTCAGAAGCATCGAAGCCGGGGTTTGGACTCAGGTCTCACTGGTGGAAGTCCAGGGCTTTAAGCATCTCCTCCCTACAGCTTCCTCCTCATTCTGGGAAGGGGTTAGCAGTGGCCTCCAGAAGGGTGACTTCAGATGCCAGGGCCTGCCTAGTGAGCACAAGTGGCTTCAGAGTTTCCTGGCTGGTGTATGGTCATTACCTCCTACCCAGTCTTCGAGGGCTGTGGCCACTCTGCTCACTGCAGGGGGAGCTCCCGGATGGTGGCCTGGGCCCGCTTTGCTGTGTATCTGTGCTCTTACCATTTATTCCTTGGCTTTCCTTTTTTTAATCTCAATTTCAGTGTTCTTCTGGATTTTCTGTTTTGCTTTTTTGAATCATTCCATTTCCTTCCTGAAAGTTTGTTATTTACTCTTTTCCCTTTTAGTGACTTTCACAGGGATACAACATACATCTTTAACTTATAAAAGTCTGATAAAAAGTGATACTTTACCATTTCCCATTCAATGCCAGGACCTGAGGACACTTCAGTGCCATTGGGTGCTCTTTATGTCTTCTGTGCTATTGTCACTGTGTTTTAAATCCCCCAAGTCATTTATTACTACTCTATACAGTCAATACTCATTTTGATATACCCCTGAATTTCTTCTTTGTGGCACATTTCCCTCCCTGCAGCTCCATTCTTCCACCTGAGGTCATTTTCCTTCAGTCTAAAGCACTCCTTTAGTATTTGTTAAAGAACAGATCTTCTGATCACTCATTTTCCCAGCTTTTCTTCATCTGGAAAGGTCTTTCTTCGAAGGCTCTTCTACCTAGATTTCTAACTCTGGTTTGACGTTTTATTTACTTGCAGCACTTCCCCTATCACTCCAGTGTTTTACAGTTTTTCGTGTTTCTGTTGTGAAGTCAGCAGTTAGTTGTAGTTTCTCCTCTGAAGGTCAGGCAGCTTTCTCTAACTGGAGAATTCCTCTGTCTTTAATGGTTAGTAGCTTGAGAATGATTTGCCTTAAGTATGCTTTTCTTTGGATTTCATAGTGTTTCTGTAATCTGTGGCTTGATGTTTTTCATTAGTTCTGTAATATTGTCAGTCATTATCTACATACTGCTTCTGGAGCTCTAATTAAGTGTATGTTAGATCTCTTCACTCTGTTCCACATGTCTTGTTCCTGTATTTTCCAGCCTTTTTCCCTTTGTGCCTCAGTCTGGGTATTTTCAGGCTTATCTTGCAGTTCACCAGTCCTTTCTTTAGTTGTACCTAAGCTGCTATGGAACCTGTTTATTGAATTCTTAATTTTGATTCTATTTTCAGTTGTGTAATTTCTGTCCGATTAATTGTTACGGTTTCAGATTCTCTGCTGAAATTCCCCATCTTGTGGTATACTTCCTGAACTTTCCTCAGTTAAATTACTTTACATTTCATTTCGGACAATCCCAACATCTACATCTCCTGCAAGTGTATTTCTGTTATCTTTATTTTTTTTCTCATGGCTTGATTGAATCCTGGATATTGCTATGGAAAGTTCTAATTTGGGATTCTGAATAATTTACCTTCCTCCAGAGACAGTCTATTCCAGCATCTGGCAGGCCATTAGACTAGGCGTGCCCTGGCCTACCCTGTCAGATCTGAGAAAGAGGCTTCCTCTCCCTGAGCACACATTTTTCTCTTTTCAGCCCCGTGAGACTGTAGGAAGCCCTGCTTGCCGACAAATGCTTTAAGAGGAATGAGATGCACCACCCACGTCGCGCCCTCTGGTTGCACCCGTCTGTGATTGCAGCCAATGGTGGCCTTGGTACTTTTCCAAGGCCAACAGATCGATTTTTAAAAACTTATCTGTTGTCAGGCTTCTTAAATAGTTTGCAGAAGAGGGGAGTTAAGCCTTGTGCCTGTGCTGGAAAGCCAGTCCCCCAAGCAGAGCCCAGTACTTCCTGGCCTCTCTCAGAGGCTGTTGGTGGCACCCTTCAGTGCTGATAGGAGTGGGCGATGGGGAGGGGGTGGTTAATTGGCATTAGTGAGGGACAGTGTCTCTTCATTAGCTCTCACAGAGTGAATTGGGAGGGCTTGAACCTAGCTTGACACACCCAGCATAGCCCCCATGTTTACAGATGTGGGAAATGAGGCCCAGAGTGGGACAGCCCCACGGTGACTGGGACCCAGTGCTCCTGAGTCTGGCCTAGTGCTCAGCTCTAGGGGAGAGCAGGGCACAGTGGTTGGGGGTGCTGCTGGGGCGTGCTGTGTGGCCAACCACCAGCTGACCCTGCTCTTTGCTGTGGCTTGCCTCATGCCAGCTGGCCTTGTGAAGCCGGGGCAGTGGGGTGGCCTGGAGGTGTGCGTTCTTGCTGCGAGCTCTGGGACAGTCCCCGGGGACTCTTCTCAGTCCGGCTGATCTCTCACAGAGCCCTGGAGCCGGCTTCTGACGTGAGTTTTTTTCTCACTAATCCTTGCAGCTTTCTTCCCACACCCAGTTTCTCTTCCTTTTTCCTCCCCACCCTGCCTTAAACGAAAGTCGAAAGTCGGTGCACTAAATTATGTCCCACTTTCCCTCCCGGTGCCTCAGGGACCTGATGTTTACCACCAGGCCTGAGGCAGGCATTAGGGGGTGGGGGGCAGGGTGGGTGTCCCTGCTCCTTGGAGGAAGCAGACCCTGGGAGTGGGCAGCTGGCTTCTCCCACATAGGCCATGTGGTACTGGCCCCTGGGCACAGGTTTAGCCAAGCCTCAGGGCCGTAGGCCCAGGACCCCTGGCAGAGGGAGGGGGCCGGTGGGGCTGGTGAATAGGGGACTGATTTGGCATCAGAGAGCCCCAAGTCCAGACCCCTGCTGCCTCACTTCTGGACAAGCTTGCCTACGCATGGGCTGAGGAAGCCAGCAATGCTTTTGCCTCGTGCCAACAGAGCATTTAGTAGATGACAAACTGGGTGAGGCCTGTTGGGAAAATGTTCCCTGTCCTGGAGGCCCAGAACTTCTTGGAGGCCAGCAGTCCTTGAAAGGCTCAGAAGAGGTAGTGAGGGAGGAGGAGACCTGCCTCCCAGTCCCACCTGGCTGACGTGTGGGGGGCCGCTTCTGCCTCCCTCAGGGCCGAGACAGTCTGTCCCAGTATCTGTCTTGCCTTTATTAAACAACAGCCCCTAGGAACTCTTACTTGGCCACCCTGTGGACTCAGCCAGTATAGCAACCCTGCCTGAGGAGACAGATGACAAATGCCATGGCGGCTGGCCAGTCCTTCGTGGCTCCCCTCCCTTCACAGGGCCCTTGGGTCTGCCCTGGGAGCACACTGAGGACCTTGCAGTGGGGCCCATGCAGTTCTCATGGCTGTCCACGTGAACTGTGGCTTTCCCCACCCTGTGCACTGTCAGGCCTGTTCCCCTAGCCCTTGCCGGCTGCTCCTGCCACATCTAGACTCTTGCCACCAGTAGTTGAGGGACTGTTACCACTGGGTGATCCCTGGTTTTCTCTTTTAGGAGTAACTCATCCCAGGAGCTCTGGCCCTGGCTTGGAGTCATTCCTTGCCTTGGTCTCAGTTGCTGTGACCACTGCTGTGTGATCTTATGAAAATGACACAACCTCTCTGACCCTCAGTTCCCTTAACTATCAAATAGAGAGACAGGAGATAGATGTCTCCAGGAGAGACATCCAGCAAATGCTTCATGGGCATCCCTGGGCCCAGATCCGGATGAGAGCTCACAGTGCAGGCGAGGCCTTGGGAGAGCAGTCAGGCTGGCTGCTAATTGGCACAGGAAGGGGTTGAGGCTTGGGGCGGTAACGGGTGCTGTCTCAAAGATGCGGCTATGCCCATGTTTCCCTCTTCACCAGGCCTTCTCCAGAGAGACCAGAGGAAAGCTAGGAAGTAACCAGCTTGTGTGGCTTCATCACAGTCTGACTTGCAAGTGTATGAGGTAAATGAGACTGTGCTATATACACTTTACTGCATCTCTGCGTGTTCTTTCTGCTCTTGCAGGGAACTCAGGCTGCGGAACTATGTCCCAGAGGATGAGGAGCTGAAGAAGAGGAGGGTGCCCCAAGCCAAACCAGTTGCAGGTAGATGGCTGTGTCTCTCCACCCCTGCTCCTTGGCAGTGCCACAGCTAGAAGTTGGGCCTCTGGGACCCTCTGAGGCCATCGCATGGAAAATGCGCAAGTAGCAGTATTGATTGACAGAGAGAGGTGGTCGGGGCACTGAGGCGGCCTTCTGAGCCCACTGGGCCCTGCTAAGACCCTGCCTTGGAGGCCCTCCCGAGATCTGTGAAGGTCCAGGCCATGTGCCTCAGAAGGGGCTCTCCGGTCTGGGAAGTGGAGGTGGCCCTGGGGCTCTTGGACAGTAGGTGCAGGGTGATGGGTCCTGAGGGGCCGACCTTTCTGGTGCTTGGAGAGCAGCGGGCAGGCAGATGCCCGCCAGGCCTAAGGAGTGGCAGTGCCAGAGCACAGAGAGTGGGGAGATGCCACCATGGCGTGGGGAGCAGTGCCACAGCCTGAAGAATCTAGCCAGCTGCCGCCTGCCCACAGCCATCCACGTTGGAGCTGCTGGGCGCCTCCTATCACACAGATGCTTGGCCCCTGGCCCTGTTTTTCTTTAATTATAAATTTTAATTACATGTGTAATAAACACATTCAAAGGAGTAAAGTGTTGCCCATTTGGCCACAGCCCAGTCTGTTTCCCCGTCTCCTTTACCCTTGAGAGTCACATGCTTCATGGTGGGGGCAGTAAGGCAGCACAGATGAGAGGGTGCCTCTGTGCCAGCACCTGTGGCTGGAGGAGGGCGAGGTAGGGCGGGGGTCTATGAGGGAGCGTGGGCAGCAGTGGCAGGAGTTGAAGGAGACCCATGGGGCCTAGATCTTTCGGTAGTGCTCCTGGCATCTGGCCCCCACAGGGGCAGGGCCCTCCTGGTCAGACTGCCCAGGGGCCTGCTGTGCTGTCAGCAGCTGGGGAGGCAGGGACTCACATGAGGGCAGACCTCCTTAAGTCCCCTGTGCTTGGGAACACACATCTAGGAGTGGATAGAAAGAAAAGCCACCTGTGCCCTTGCCAGTCCAGGGTCCAGAGGACGTCCTCAGAGCCCAGGAGCCCCTGGAGGTGATGGGAAAAGCCCATCTTCAAGGCCCTTCACAAAACGATACTTTGAATATTTGTAAGCAGCGCAGCAGGGGAGGTGGGCTGAGAGTAGCATGCACACCCCCCCAACTTGGAGATCTGGGCTCCTTGCTCTAGCGGGGCGCCTCCTGCTGGCTATCCAGCTTGCCTTCATCCTGGGAAACCCAGGCCCTCCCTCTGGAGCCGCCTTTGCACGGTCTTCATTTCTGGCTGGTTTGGGAAGGCTTGAAAGCCCGGAATCTGCCTGGGCACGCGCCTGCGCCCCTCCTCCCCTCCTCCCTGCCCTTGCACCCCTCCTATCTCCTGGGCTGCCGTCCGCAGTGGCTGCAGTCTGCAGGCCTGCAGAGTGGCAGCACCTTTCCGACAGGCCTCCGTTGTTGTCTTGCGCCATCTAGTGGAAGAGAAGGTGAGGGAGCAGCTGGAGGCCGCCAAGCCGGAGCCCATCATCGAGGAAGTGGTGCGTGCCTGCGGCTGCCCTTCTCGCGCCCTGCTTCTGCGAGTCCTTTTCACCTTCCCAACTGCTCCCCTCCCTTCTTCCTCTGCTCTTCTTTATTCCCTTTCCGCCTCCCTACCTCCCCTCAGCCCCACCTTCCTCCTTCCCCTTCTCCCATGTCCTGGTTCCCCTCCTTCCCAGGGGCTGGCCCCTCCGGCACTGAACTCTCCTCTCTCCCCAGGACCTGGCCAACCTCGCACCCCGGAAGCCTGACTGGTGAGTGTTACCAGACTAAGACTAGTGTCAGCTGGCTGCGGCACTTTTGGTGCCCGGATGGCCCCAGGCGGGGCCTCTCCTACAGTCACAGCAGGGAGATGAGCAGTGCGGACATACAGCCACACAAGATGGTTACTGTCCGAAGTATGTCCTGACAGGGATGTGAATGGGGAATGAGGGAAGTGATGGGGGATGACACCTGGAGTGTGGGAAGGGACTTGGGCAGAGGGGAAGATGGCAGTCCCCTCAAGAACTCCCTTTGGAGAGGCTGAGGACCACCCCACCTCAGAGAGCCCCATTTGAGCAAGACCAGCCTTTGCCCTCAAGGAGCCACAGGGTGGGAGCAAGATGGCGGGAAGGACGGACATAGGTTTCGGTTTCCGTCCCACTTCTGCCACCAACTAGCCTGTTTCCCTTTAGCCTCAGTTCCCTCTTGTGTGAAATGGGGCTGCTCATCCTTCCCTGGTGGTCCTGAGACTGGGCTGAGAAAGTGTCTGAGAGAGGGGCTGTGCATTCTGGGGACTTGTGTTCTGCTTCACCTTGGGCCAGAGGGACCATATCCTTCTTGCCTACGATTCCGTGTCAAGTGCGACACGAGCTGAAGGTGTTTTAATTTGATGAAGCAAAATCACGGAGCGGATGTCCTAGGAAACACAGAGCCAGGGAGGACATGCAGTGTGTGCACCTCTGGAGCACCCGGTGGAGAGGGTGAACGTGTGGCTGGGGCAGGAGTGGGACCCACAGTGGGCCAGGACAGGTCACTCCGTGGTAGCGACTTGGGACCCCTGAAAATGCATCTACCCTTACACGCCGTGACTCAGTCCCCTGTGTTGACGGGTCTGTAGACTAGAGTCTGCCTCAGTGGGACTGGGAAGGATGGCTGGTGCTGAGTTTTGGAGACTGCCCCTCCTTGCCAGGGCAGTGTACAGGGCAACCGAGTGTGACTCCTAACGCCTGAGGGGCTGCAGGAGGGGAGGGCCCAAGGCCATACCTGGCCAGCCTTTAGCCTCTGGCCTCCTCCCACCTTCCTGCTCCAGGGACCTCAAGAGAGATGTAGCCAAGAAGCTGGAGAAGCTAGAAAAGCGGACCCAGAGGGCCATCGCTGAGCTGATCCGTAAGTGCCAGGCCTGGCAAGGCAGGATCCCTACCCTGTGGGTGGTAGCCCAAGCCCAGGGCCCCTCTCCACCCTTCCTGTCTGCCATCCATCCAGGTGAGAGGCTGAAAGGCCAGGAGGACAGCCTGGCCTCTGCAGTGGATGCCACCGCCGAACAAGAAGCCTGTGACTCTGACTGAGGCGCACCCTGTCACCTCACCCCCTGTCAGGCCTGTCCTGTAGCGGGGTCTCCTGAGTAGCCTTTACCAGCCCAGGCAGGGGCAGGGCCAGCTGCAACGCTATGGGCTGGCTGTGTCTGTACATATGTATGTGTGTTGAACCTTTTTTTTTTTAATCTCTGGAAATAGAAGCAAGCAGACCCCTCTGTGTGGCACAAATTTATCAAATATTTTCTGAGTCCTTGGGGGAGCTGTGGATCTGGGCCTGAAGACAGGGTGGCTACAGAGATGATGCTTAACATAAGTAAGCTCTGTGCTGGGCTGAGCACGTCAAGGCTGGAGGGTGGGGATGGCCCTGACCTGACCTTCTGGACCCGGTCCTGGGCCAGTCTTTGGTCCGTGGTGTCATCTCAATCCCTGGGGATACAGAGACAAGGCCTCAGAGAGTTCTCTGAAGACCTCCCACAGGCATATGCCGAGCAGGAGTCCCGGGGGACAGCCTGAGAAGACTCCCACCCTGGCCCTCTGTGGAGCCCTTCACAGTGGGAGAGAGGGAAGAGATGGGGTCCACGAAAGGGGGAGCTGTGCCCTGGCAACCCTGAACTCTGGGGTTCTCTAGATTCAAGTTCCCAGGCCCTGTTCTTTTTCATTCTTCCCAGCCCCAGGCAGCCCCTCTGCCCATTTCACCAGTCAGAGATAGACTGTGGCTTCCCTGGGACTGGGCCCCTGGCTGGGGGAGGATGGCCCACTTCACTAGAGACCCAGGGTACTGTAGGTTGGGTGTGGTCTTGGACCCTGGACCCCCAAGGTCTTGGCTTTAGGACCACAAGCTGCCTCTGTGGAGCTGACTCTCCAGGGTGACTAGCTGGCTACAGCTCTGACTCCAGGTACCTGTGGCCAGCTGGAATTCATCTTCTCCAGAATGGTCACATCCTTCAGCTTCCTTCAGGTATTCTTGTTGAGCCTCCTGTCCCTGCCCGGAGTCATCCCAGTGTGCTCTTCCCTCTGCTGAGTTCCAGGTACAAGTGGCCCAGCTGTCGTAGACAGTGCCAGGACTCGAGCCATAGCGATGGAGCGATTGCACACATGCAGTGAACAGCACACTCATACAGTGAAATAAATGCTCTCAAGTTAAGACTATGCAACTGTCCTAAGAAGGTAATGCTTATGTAGAAAAGGAGCAGAAACTTGTAGCTGTGAGTGAGGGCTGATGTGGTAGGTGGCTGGCTGCTATGATGAGCAGTAGAACAAGACGAGGACTCTGATCTCACACGGGACAGGATTCAGACATGTCCACAGGTGTCAGGACTGGAACCAGGCACCCTCTGCATAGCTGGGGTCTGGAACTGGGCTTCCTGTTCTAGGAAAAAAGTATGGAAGATGCCCCTCATCTCCTGCAAGATGGAAAGATCCTACAGTTGAAAGCAAATGCTGGTCTGTGGCAGTGTAGGGCTCAGACACCTGGTGACTGGCAACTAGGCCCTGCTGAGCATGAGGGCTGGGACTAGAGTAAGGATAACCCTATGGTATGAGAGCTCAGAGAGCTATTGAAAGTTTGTTCCTGAATTTATGACCCTGTGTGCCCTACAAAATAACTGGCCTATGGGGTAAAGAAGAACAAAACTATCATGCATGAAGGGCACTTAAGCAAAAAATTACAAAATATGTGGGAAGAACAGATGCCTTAAAGAATGGCAAACAAGTGGGAGAATTTATACTCAAGAAAACTGAAAGTATAACATGCTAACAGGCTTTAAAATGAGTGTTTATTTTATTACCAAAGAGATAAAAGAGGAACTAACCCCAATATGAGAAAAGGGATTAGGCATAAGAAAGAATTGATTAGGACTCCCAGAAATAAAGAATGCTCATTAAAATAAACTCACTAGAAGAGCTAAATAATAACCAACAGTCAAATAAGGGATTAACAAATTGGAAGTTAAGGCTGACGATCTAAAAGGTGGCAAAGAGAGATGAAGAAGATGAGATAGAGGGTAGATTGGGAACCTTGACATGCTGATAGGTGTCCTGTAGCTGGCAAGAGTTCGGGACCAGAAGCTGGAGAAAGAAGGTAATTGAAGAAGGAATGGCAGATCACTTCTGTCTCTGGCATCACAGCAGGACAGTTGTCTAGACTGATCCTCCCTTTGCAAACAGATAAAAAATACTAGTAGTATAAATAATGATAACAAATATTTCTTAAATGCCTCAATGATCTGGCAAGAAAATAAGGAAGGCTCAGGCAAAAAGGTAAGAAAAGCAGCAGGTGCTGAAGCCTGGCTTTATGTGGGTTTGCACATGAAAAACCTCAAGCCAAGGATGTGAAATGGTCCTGGAATGTGGTTGTCTTATGCACTCGATAGGAGATGTAGATCTTACCTGAATGAACCCTTATTCATCTCAGCCCCTAAAGAATCCCCACCAATAATGTTCCAAGAAAAATGAGCAACTTACAGATAACTTAACCAGAATACACTAGTCAACAAAGCACCTAGAGGAAGAGACATCAAAAAGAACATGGTAGAATCAGACTTGCAAAGAATTTAGACATCAGAATTAGCCAGATAATGTAAATGTTTTTAAATTATTTAAGGAGTAAAAGAGAGGCTTGACAATGAGAATTGTGAAGGCAAAAGAGCCCAAGTGGTGTTCTGGAAATAAAAAGTATTATAGCAGTTGAAAAGTCTTATATCTGAATTAAAGCTAAAGAGACAATCTGTGATTGGGAGGCTAGATCTGTAGAGGTTATCCAGAATGCAGCCCAGTGAGATAAACTTAAGAGAGATGGATATAGAGTGAGAAGTTCCAACATGATACGTGATTGGAGTTCCAGGAGAAAAAATTTAAAAGCAACAATGGAGCAAAATAGAGCAAAGGTAATATATTTTTTTAATGACATGAACTTTTCATCTTCACCAATCCAGGAGTTAAGGAGGTCAGCAAATCTCAAGCATGGCAACAAAAAGCAATCTACACTCAGATGTTCTTTCTGTCTCTTGATATGGGTGGTGATCATAAAGTATATTCACTTTATGAATATTTATTGAGCTGTATACAACATTTGAATACTTGTTATATGTTTCTTACAGCTCAGTAAGCAAGTCGGCTTAAAACTTTTTTCACACCTTGTATAATGAATGATCAATTGCTGCATACAAATTAATCAGAAACCCAGTGGCTTAGAACAACAAATAAATCTAACAATTTCTGTGGGTCAGAAATTCAGGAGAGGCTTAGCTGGTAGTTGTAGCTTGGGGCACTGAGGCTGCAGGCATCTGAAGGCTCAGTTGGGGCCAAAGGATCTGCTTCCAGGGCTGTGTCCACTTCCAGTGCTCACAGGAATGCTGATAGAAGCATAGCCCACTTACCACATGGTCCTCTCTGTAAAACTTGGCTAGAGCGTTGCCATATCAACTGGCCTTCCCCAGAGTGAGCAAAGAGAGAAAGCAGGAGGAAGTTTCAGGGCCTTTTATGACCTAGCCTTAGAAGTGGTATTCTGCCACATTCTGTTTGTTAGAAGCAAGTGACTATGTCCAGCCCACACTCAAAGGGTGAAGAATTAGGCTCCATCTCTGGAAGGGAGGTCTGCCTAAGAATTTGTGGACTATTTTAAAACCATTATATACCTAGACACATTGTAATAAATTGGCAGAACGAAAGACCAAGAGAAGATCGTAAAATGAGAAAAGATGTATTCTTTGCCCTGCAAGGAGCAACAAGGCAATAGATGTCTCAACCACAGCCAGTGTTCAGTGAGGTGATATCTTCCCATATCCCTGTTAACTTGATGAAATTGTCAACTTAAAATTATATACTGGGAAAAAATACCTGACAAGATATTTTTAGGCAAAACCAGAGGTTTTTTCCCATGAGCAGCCTCACTCTAAAAGAAAATCTTTGGGGGTAAAGAACATACTCTAAAATGGATTGTGGTGATTGTTGCACAAATAGGTGAATATGCTAAAAGCCACTGGGTTTGTACACTTTAAATGGATGAATTGTGAGAGATGTGCATCTCAATGAAGCTAAATGATGAAACAAGCATTCTCTTTTTTTTTTTTTTGAGAGGGCATCTCATATTTATTGATCAAATGGTTGTTAACAACAATAAAATTCAGTATAGGGGGGTCAATTCTCAATGTACAATCATTAATCCATCTCAAGCCTAATTCTCGTCAGTCTCCAATCTTCTGAAGCATAACGAACAAGTTCTTACATGGTGAACAAGTTCTTACATAGTGAATAAGTTCTTACATGGTGAACAGTACAAGGGCAGTCATCACAAACTTTCGGTTTTGATCATGCATTGTGAACTATAAACAATCAGGTCAAATATGAATATTCGTGTGATTTTTATACTTGATTTATATGTTGATCCCACATTTCTCCCTTTATTATTATTATTATTTTTATTTTTAATAAAATGCTGAAGTGGTAGGTAGATGCAAGATAAAGGTAGAAAACAGTTTAGTGCTGTAAGAGGGCAAATGTAGATGATCAGGTGTGTGCCTATGGACTAAGTATTAATCCAAGCTAGATAAGGGCAGCAAAACATCCACGGATGCAGAAGATTTCTCTCAAAGCAGGGGGGGTGAGGTTCTGAGCCTCACCTCTGTTGATCCCCAATTTCTCACCTGATGGCCCCCCTGCGACTGTGCCTGTCTTAGGTTGTTCCTCCTTTGAGGAATCTTACCCGTCTCTGGCTAACCAGTCATCTTCCGGGGCCATACAGGGAAATGTAAAGTTGGTAAGTGAGAGAGGAGCCATATTGTTTGAAAAGGTTAGCTTTTTACTTCTTTGCAGATTTATGCCCTGTGGCTTCTATGCCCAGCACTTGTCTCGAGGTATCTTTACCACCTGGAGGAATTATGATACTCGGTAAATTCGATATGAGGCACGAATTCTATTTAAGGGTTGTAATTAGGAAGGAAGAAGAAAAGCTATAGAGGTAGCATATGGAAGAAAACATGGGAGGATTGATTATTTCTTTGACATATCTTCTTGTAGAGTACCTTAAGTATGTATAGGTTTTAAACTACTAATTTGCACACACATATTAACGTAGTAGGAATACGGTGACATAAACAAAGCAAATCTATAATTACCATCCATCTCCAGTGAAGCCAAGAAAACCATTTAGGCACCCTAGGCATTTGTGAAAATTTGTCTATGATATGATGGATATTGTCCAACTGTACTTGAACAGTCTGAGAGAAATCAGACAAAGCAGCGCATTTCTGGGATCTGTTCACATCCCATATGTTCTTTTAACCGTAGATAGTCTATAGTCATAAAATTTTGGAGTGCTACAACTTGCACCCCTCCCAACTCTTGGTTGAGTTCCAACAGTACAGATCCGGTCAAATTCGTTGTCTCACTGTATGCACATGCCAGCCCAGACATCTCCCTCCTCATTCCAATGGCAAGTCCAGGAAACAGTGGGGTGGATGCAGCCACAACCACAGCATCGCCCAGATCCCTGTGGAGGCTGTTGATCATCCCCCGGCACAAGTCCTCCAGAGAGTGCTGATGCCAGAAGCTCCTCCTCATATCGTATCTTAGTTCATTTTCTGGGTATCCAAGCTAGGCCTTGATCTTCTGCATAGAAACAAACAGACCCTTTGCCCACACTTTGACATGCCCTCTATACCACTGTGCAGAACTCATTGGAGGTCAGCACACAGGGACTGCTTTTTTTTTTTTTTCTATTAAGAGAAAGGAATATTCTCAGAGAAGAATACCTCCATAGCTGATCAACTGACACCCTTTAAGTGATCAACATTAAGGATATTTAAAGCATGTGTTGATCTTTGATTTACCAATAGTTTTATCCTATCAAGGAGTAATCCCCCTTCTCTTTTTTTTTTTAATCTTTAATCTACACTTACATGAAGAATACTATGTTTGCTATGCTCTCCCCTATATCAGGTCCCCCCTAACAACCACATTACGGTTACTGTCCATCAGCTTAGCAAAATGTTGTAGAATCACTACTTGTCCTCTGTGTTGTGCAGCCCACCCTCCCCTTTCTCCCTCCCCCCCATGCATGCTAATCTTAATACCCCCCTAATTCCCCACCCCCCCCTTATCCCTCCCTGCCCACCCATCCTCCCCAGTTCCTTTCCCTTTGGTACCTGTTAGTCCATTTTTGGGTTCTGTAATTCTGCTGCTGTTTTGTTCCTTCAGTTTTTCCTTTGTTCCTATACTCCTCAGATGAGTGAAATCATTTGGTATTTCTCTTTCTCCGCTTGGCTTATTTCACTGAGCATAATACTCTCCAGCTCCATCCATGTTGCTGCAAATGGTTGGATTTTTCCACTTATGGCTGAGTAGTATTCCATTGTGTATATGTACCACATCTTCTTTATCCATTCATCTACCGATGGACATTTAGGTTGCTTCCAATTCTTGGCTATTGTAAATAGTGCTGCGATAAACATAGGGGTGCATCTGTCTTTCTCAAACTTGATTGCTGCTTTCTTAGGGTGAATTCCTAGGAGTGGAATTCCTGGGTCAAATGGTAGGTCTGTTTTGAGCATTTTGATGAACCTCCATACTGCTTTCCACAATGGTTGAACTAATTTACATTCCCACCAGCAGTGTAGGAGGGTTCCCCTTTCTCCACAGCCTCGCCAACATTTGTTGTTGTTTGTCTTTTGGATGGCAGCTATCCTTACTGGTGTGAGGTGATACCTCATTGTAGTTTTAGTTTGCATTTCTCTGATAATTAGCGATGTGGAGCATCTTTTCATGTGTCTCTTGGCCATCTGTATTTCTTTTTTAGAGAACTGTTCAGTTCCTCCGCCCATTTTTTAATTGGGTTATTTGGTTTTGTTTGTTGAGGCATGTGAGCTCTTTATATATTCTGGACATCAGGCCTTTATCGGATCTGTCATTTTCAAATATATTCTCCCATACTGTAGGGTTCCTTTTTGTTCTATTGATGGTGTCTTTCACTGTACAGAAGCTTTTCAGCTTAATGTAGTCCCCCCCCCCACCACTTGCTCATTTTTGCTGTTGTTTTCCTTGCCTGGGGAGATATGTTCAAGAAGAGGTCACACATGTTTATGTCTAAGAGGTTTTTGCCTGTGTTTTTTTCCAAGAGTTTAATGGTTTCATGACTTACATTCAGGTCTTTGATCCATTTTGAGTTTACCTTTGTATATGGGGTTAGACAATGGTCCAGTTTCATTCTCCTACATGTAGCTGTCCAGTTTTGCCAGCACCATCTGTTGAAGAGACTGTCATTTTGCCATTGTATGTCCATGGCTCCTTTATCAAATATTAATTGACCATATATGTTTGGGTTAATTTCTGAAGTCTCTAATCTGTTCCACTGGTCTGTGGCTCTGTTTTTGTGCCAGTACCAAATTGTCCTGATTACTATGGCTTTGTAGTAGAGCTTGAAGTTGGGGAGTGAGATCCCCCCTACTTTATTCTTCTTTTTCAGAATTGCTTTGGCTATTCGGGGTCTTTGTTGTTTCCATATGAATTTTTGAATTATTTGTTCCAATTCATTGAAGAATGTTGCTGGTAATTTGAGAGGGATTGCATCAAATCTGTATATTACTTTGGGAAGGATGGCCATTTTGACGATATTAATTCTTCCTAGCCATAAGCATGGGATGAGTTTCCATTTATTAGTGTCCCCTTTAATTTCTCTTAAGAGTGACTTGTAGTTTTTAGAGTATAAGTCTTTCACTTCTTTGGTTACGTGTATTCCTAGGTATTTTATTCTTTTTGATGCAATTGTGAATGGAATTGTTTTCCTGATTTCTCTTTCTCTTGGTTCATTCTTAGTGTATAGGAAAGCTACAGATTTCTGTGTGTTAATTTTGTATCCTGCAACTTTGCTGTATTCCGATATCAGTTCTAGTAGTTTTGGAGTGGAGTCTTTAGGGTTTTTTATGTACAGTATCATATCATCTGCAAATAGTGACAGTTTAACTTCTTCTTTACCAATCTGGATTCCTGGTATTTCTTTGTTCTGTCTGATTGCCGTGGCTAGGACCTCCAGTACTATGTTAAATAACAGTGGGGAGAGTGGGCATCCCTGTCTGGTTCCCGATCTCAGAGGAAATGCTTTCAGCTTCTCGCTGTTCAGTATAATGCTGGCTGTGGGTTTATCATATATGGCCTTTATTATGTTGAGGTACTTGCCCTCTATTCCCATTTTGCTGAGAGTTTTTATCATGAATGGATGTTGAATTTTGTCAAATGCTTTTTCAGCATCTATGGAGATGATCATGTGGTTTTTGTCTTTTTGTTGATGTGGTGGATGATGTTGATGGATTTTCGAATGTTGTACCATCCTTGCATCCCTGGGATGAATCCCACTTGGTCATGGTGTATGATCCTTTTCATACACTGTTGAATTCTGTTTGCTAATATTTTATTGAGTATTTTTGCATCTACATTCATCAGGGATATTGGTCTGTAATTTTCTTTTTTGGTGGGGTCTTTGCCTGGTTTTGGTATTAGGGTGATGTTGGCTTCATAGAATGAGTTTGGGAGTATTCCCTCTTCTTCTATTTTTTGGAACACTTTAAGGAGAATGGGTATTATGTCTTCTCTGTGTGTCTGATAAAATTCCCAGGTAAATCCGTCTGGCCCCGGAATTTTGTTCTTGGGTAGTTTTTTGATTACCGTTTCAATTTCTTTGCTCGTAATTGGTTTGTTTAACTTTTGTGTTTCTTCCTTGGTCAGTCTTGGGAGGTTGTATTTTTCTAGGAAGTTGTCCATTTCTTCTAGGTTTTCTAGCTTGTTGGCATATAGGTTTTCATAGTAGTCTTTAATAATTCTTTGTATTTCTATGGAGTCTGTCGTGATTTTTCCATTCTCATTTCTGATTATGTTGATTTGTGTTGATTCTCTTTTTCTCTTAATAAGTTTGGCTAGAGGCTTATCTATTTTGTTTATTTTCTCAAAGAACCAGCTCTTGGTTTCGTTGATTTTTGCTATTGTTTTATTCTTCTCAATTTTGTTTATTTCTTCTCTGATCTTTATTATGTCCCTCCTTCTGCTGACTTTAGGCCTCATTTGTTCTTGTTTTTCCAGTTTCGATAATTGTGATGTTAGACTATTCATTTGGGATTGTTCTTCCTTCTTCAAGTGTGCCTGGATTGCTATATACTTTCCTCTTAAGACTGCTTTCGCTGCATCCCACAGAAGTTGGGGCTTAGTGTTGTTGTTGTCATTTGTTTCTATATATTCCTTGATCTCTATTTTGATTTGTTCATTGATCCATTGATTATTTAGTAGCATGTTGTTAAGCCTCCATGTGTTTGTGAGCCTTTTTGTTTTCTTTGTAGAATTTATTTCTACTTTCATACCTTTGTGGTCTGAAAAATTGGTTGGTAGAATTTCAATATTTTGGAATTTACTGAGGCTCTTTTTGTGAGCTAGTATGTGGTCTATTCTGGAGAATGTTCCATGTGCACTTGAGAAGAATGTATATCCTGTTTCTTTTGGATGTAGAGTTCTATAGATGTCTATTAGGTCCATCTGTTCTAGTGTGTTGTTCAGTGCCTGTGTGTCCTTACTTATTTTCTGCCCGGTGGATCTATCCTTTGGGGTGTGTGGTGTGTTGAAGTCTCCTAAAATGCATTGCAGTCTATTTCCCTCTTTACTTCTGTTAGTATTTGTTCCACATATGCTGGTGCTCCTGTATTGGGTGCATATAGATTTAGAATGGTTATATCCTCTTGTTGGACTGAGCACTTTATCATTATGTAGTATCCTTCTTTATCTCTTGTTACTTTCTTTGTTTTGAAGTCTATTTTGTCTGATATTAGTACTGCAACCCCTGCTTTCTTCTCACTGTTGTTTGCCTGAAATATGTTTTTCCATCCCTTGACTTTTAGTCTATGCTTGTCTTTGGGTTTAAGGTGAGTTTCTTGTAAGCAGCGTATAGATGGGTCTTGCTTTTTTATCCATTCTATTACTCTGTTTCTTTTGATTGGTGCATTAAGTCCATTTACATTTAGGGTGACTATTGAGAGATATGTACTTATTGCCATTGCAGGCTTTAGATTCGTGGTTACCAAAGGTTCAAGGTTAGCTACTTTAGTATCTTACTGCCTAACTTAGCTCACTTATTGAGCTGTTATATACACTGTCTGGAGATTCTTTTCTTCTCTCCCTTCTTAGTCCTCCTCCTCCATTCTTCATATGTTGTGTGTTTTGTTCTGCTCTTTTTAGGAGTGCTCCCATCTAGAGCAGTCCCTGTAGGATGCCCTGTAGAGGTGGTTTGTGGGAAGCAAATTCCCTCAGCTTTTGCTTGTCTGGGAATTGTTTAATCCCGCCATCATATTTAAATGATAGTTGTGCTGGATACAGTATCCTTTGTTCAAGGCCCTTCTGTTTCATTGCATTAAATATATCAAGCCATTCTCTTCTGGCCTGTAGGGTTTCTGTCAAGAAGTCTGATGTTAGCCTGATGGGTTTTCCTTTATAGGTGACCTTTTTCTCTCTAGCTGCCTTTAAAACTCTTTCCTTGTCCTTGATCCTTGCCATTTTAATTACTATGTGTCTTGGTGTTGTCCTCCTTGGATGCTTTCTGTTGGGGGTTCTGTGTAATTCCATGGTCTGTTCGATTATTTCCTCCCCCTGTTTGGGGAAGTTTTCAGCAATTATTTCTTCAAAGAGACTTTCTATCCCTTTTCGTCTTTCTTCTTCTTCTGGTACCCCTATAATACAATATTATTCCTTTTGGCTTGGTCACATAGTTCTCATAGTGTTGTTTCATTCCTGGAGATCCTTTTATCTCTCTCTATGTCAGCTTCTATACATTCCTGTTCTCTGGCTTCTATTCCTTCAATGGCCTCTTGCATCTTATCCATTCTGCTTATAAATCCTTCCAGGGATTGTTTCACTTCTGTGATCTCCTTCCTGACCTCTGTGATCTCCCTCCGGACGTCATCCCATTGCTCTTGCATTTTTCTCTGCATCTCATCCCGTTGTTCTTGCATTTTTCTCTGCATCTCTGTCAGCATGTTCATGATTTTTATTTTGAATTCTTTTTCAGGAGGACTGGTTAGGTCTGTCTCCTTCTCAGGTGTTGTCTCTGTGATCTTTGTCTGCCTGTAGTTTTGCCTTTTCATGGTGATAGAGATAGTTTGCAGAGCTGGTACGAGTGACCACTGGAAGAGCTTCCCTTCTTCTTGGTTTGTGGCCTTCCTCTCCCCCTTCGCAAGGCGCTGGGTTCTTGCAGGTGTGGATGTGGTCTGGATGTTGTCCTGTGTCCTCTGGTCTCTATTTTAGGAAGAGTTTTCTTTGTTATATTTTCATAGCTCTATGTGTTTTTGGAAGGAGATTTCCACTGCTCTACTCATGCTGCCATCCTGGCTCCGCCCCTCTACAATTTTAAATCACTATTTTTTAACTCAGTTTGTTGCCATTTAAAAAAAGAACCCAAACCCAAACAGAAAGATGAAAAGTACAGGGATTAGAAAAGCTGTATCAAGCTCAGAACCGAAGGAAGCTGAGGCAGTGGAGGAAGGTCGGGGAGGCAGAGCGGCAGCTGGAAGTGGGGTGCTGTGGGGCAGCGGCCTCTCACCTGCCACATGTGGAAAGGGGAGCGCGTGCACACCCTGTGGCCAGCAGTTCTGCTCTTAGTGTCCTAGAGAGCTGCACAGGGTACATCAGGAGCCGGCACAGGAGTGCTTGTTCGTAATACCACACACAGAACAAAACAGATGTGATATGTTGTGATTCTCAGTGGGATACTCGAGCAATGAAATGAACTTCAGCCACTCACAAGACTGTGTCTAGATTTCCAAATAAGCAAGACATGGAAGAAACAGAAAAGAAGCCATTTGCGTGATGTTCCAAAACAGGCAGAGTAAAGCAGTATTCTAAGATTACACACATGGGTGGCTGCATCAGCGCAGAAAAGCAAGGTGATGAACCTCCATACCAGGCTTGCAGGGAGCTGTGGGAGGGGCCCTTTGAGGTATTGATGTTCTTGGCTTGAGTGATGGGAATTAATTGTATTCTCTATTCATTTTATACACTTTTTTTGTATATATGCTGTATTTCATACACAAATTTCTCAAAGAGGAATTTTCAGAATTCACAGCCTAAATTACTACTTGATGAGTTTGAAGTAGTTTTTTTTAATGGCCTCGTGCAGTTTTTCAGTGGTCTAGATTAGAGCATGGAGTGTAAAAAAAATTAAAGTTCCGTGGGAAAGAAAGATTACCTGTGAGTTTCATTTTTAATCAATAGTAGATACTAGAAGACACTTTTTTCCTAAGTGCTAAGGAGACAAGTATCAATCTGCTTAATTATAAATAAGAAGGGCAAGATAGACATTTTCAGGCTTATGATACCCAGTGTTTACTGTGCACAGATCTTTGATGAAAGAACTAAAGAAAGGATGCTGCCTAGCAAGATGCCCCGGGGAGGGGGCAGGTAGAGGGCTATGGGAATCAGGACTACACTTGGCACGCATTCACAAACAGCATCTTGGAACAGGGAGGGGGTTATTGTTCTTGTGTTAAGTCCAAGGTGGTACAGTGACCCTTGAGGCCACCAGGGACACGAGTCGCTTCTGTCTCCCCAGCTGCCATCGTTCACTGCCTAGGAGCCTTTGTACTCCCAGGTTTAAGCTACAGGCAGGAGGGGGACGGTTGAAGGGCAAGCCAGGTGGAGGAAGCGTGGCTTCAAGCCCAGTCCACCAGGCTTGCCTTCACATTTGATCAGCCATTACTGTGTCAGATCCAACCCTAACTGCAGACATGTGGGAAGTCAGGGTCTTTTAAGCTGGGCATAATGCCACCATGATTGAAACTGAGGTCTGTAAGAAAGGTAGAAAAGTGGGAAGGCAGCCAGCAGTGCCTGCCACAGGATGTAGGAAGAAGTGGTGAGCGGAGAGACTGGCAAACATTGCAGAAATCAATAATTGGCTAACCTCTAGCGAGATCGACAAAGACATGATGAATCCCAAGAATGAAATAAGGCTACCTCTACAGATGCCACAGACATCAGAAAGACAGTAAGGGGATATTGTAAAACAATTACCCACACAAAATCTCACAAGTTGGTGAAGTGGACTGGTTCCTTGAAAGGCACAAACTACTGTAATTCACTAAAATGAAATACTTACATAGCTCTAACTATTAAGGATATTGCATTCATAATTCATAAACTCCTGAGAAAAAAATCTCCAAGCCCAGGTGCTTTTACTAGAGAATCAATATACAGGTTTAATGCAATTTCTATCAAAATCCCAAGAAGATAGAGATAAGATTATTCTAAAATGTATCAGGAAAGGTAAAACTTGAAGAGCTTAAACAATTTTTAACTAGAAAAATGAAGCACGAGGGATCACTACCCATTTTGAGACTTATTTTACAGCCACAGTAGTCAAGATGGTGGTATTGGAAAGACAGGTGCATACATAAGTGGAAGGAAATGGAGAACTCAGAAGCAGGCCCCCTCAAGTACAGCCAATTACTTTTTGATAAAGGTGCCAGATGAGCTCAGTGGAAGGAGGATAGTCTTCTGCAAATGGTGCTGGAACGACTGGACATCCATAAGCCAAAAAAAGACACCCAACCAAAATCTCAGATCTTGTACAAATATCTGAGAAAACCTTCAGGATCTAGAGCTTGGTGACAAGTTCTTAGACTTGAGACTAAAAGCACAATCCATAAAGAAAAAACTGATAAATTTGACTTAACCAAAATGAAAAGCTTTTGCACCAACAAATACCTTGTTAAGAGAATGAAAAAAGCTACAGACTGAGAAAATACTGGCAAACCTTATTATCTGATAAAGAACTCATATCTGTAAAGAACTCTCCAGCTAAACAGTAAAAAAAATAAAATCCAGTCGCAGAATGGGCAAAAGACATGAAATGTTTCACCAAAGAGGAAATATAAATGGCAAACACATGGAAGATGTTCAGTGTTACTAGCCATTAGGGAAATGCAAATTAAGACCAAGATTGATACTGCATACCTATTAGAACAGTTTAAATAAAAGATGGTGGTAAAATCAAATGTTGGCATGGATCTGGAGAAGCTGAAACTTGTATGGTTGTGCTTGGTGGGACTGTAAATGGACAGTTACTCTGTAAAGTAGTTTGGCAGTTTGTTAAGAAATACAACCGAGCATCCATCCTCTGGGTACTTATCTCAGAGAAGGAAGAACTATGTGCATGCAAATGGACATAGCAAATATAAAAACTGTATACACAAATGTGCCTAGCAGCTTTATTTATGATCACCAAAAGCTAGACAGAGAAGAAAAACAGTGCTACATACATTACTGCTTAATGAATGCTGAATGATTTGAATTTGTTGTTCAGGGTACATCAGTTTAAAAAAATGAGCCCAGATCTTCAACTTAATGGAGGTCACCAAGTCCTCCTCAGATGAAGATCTAGAGCTTAACATAATTTCCCTTTCTGCAGTTTGGAATAACAACACAAAAATGGGTGAAAAGGTACAAATTTCTGACATATAGCATGCAACGTATGAGAGTCCTGTCCTTTTGGGAGTAATGAAATGGAAAATTAAGTAAGTTCTTAGTGTTCTTGTAAAAAAAAAAGCCAACCAGCCCACAAAATGGCCTCCAGGGCCTGGTGAAATCGTGGCGCATCCATCTCGTGGAAAAGGACCTAGCGATTAAAGGGAACACACTTGATAAAGTGAGTGACTTGAATGGGTCTCAAGGGTATAATGCCAAGTGAAAATATATCAGAAGGTCACATACTGCATATAATCCCCTATCTATGTAACATTCTTGAAGTGATGACAAAGAGGAACGGATCTGTGGTTACCAGGGACTGGGAATGCAAGGGGCAAGTGTGACTATGTATAAAGGGGGAGCTTGCAGGTCTTTGTGGTGATAGAACAGTCATTGGTGGTGGTGATTACACGACTCTACACATGATAAAATGGAGTGGAACTGTATACACGTGCCAGTGCCACATTCCTGGTTTTCATGTACCCACTTGAAAAGGACGTGGCCACTGGGGGAAGCTAGTGGGGTGAGTGGTACTCAGGAGTGCTCTGTACTAACTTTTAACTTCCTGTGAAATTTGAAAGGAATTTCTAAAATATTTTCAGTGGTGAGTGAATAAAATAGTAAAACATGTTAATGAATTGTGTATTTTAAAGTATGCTTTCTGTGTTTCAAAAGTAGACACAGTATGCTTTCTGGAGCCCTTGTGGAAGATCAGATTGGGCGTAGGTCAAAGTTGGTCACAGTGTGCCCTGGCATTGGTTGGATGCACCGAGGAAATGGGCCTGTGAGCTGCAGTGCCCAGCTCTGTGGAGGGAGCCCTGGTGTGCCCGCTGCTCTCCAGCTCACCAGGCACTTGTCCAGACAGCCCTGACCTACCTCCCACCACTTCAGGCCCTCCTGCTTGAGATCCTCGAGGACTCGGTCGTCTCAGAGGTGTCAGGCCTGAAATAGCCTGCAACAGCATGGATGCCCCCTCCCTAGCAGAGGACAGGGGGACAAGGCCCACTAGCCCAGAGACCTAGGCTTGGTGCCTCTGGGTAAGAGGGGAGGCAGCAGAGGGCTGGGACTGCAGAGACGGGCCCCCAGGGGCCAGGTGGACATCTGGGCCGGTGCATGGCCTGCACCACAGCAGGGAATGGTGGGCTTGGGGTCAGAGAGAGGCACAGCCCCTGAAGTTAGAAGGGAAAATTCTGTCCAGCCCAGCAGATCACAGGTCTAGTGTGTGCAAGCAACCAGTCTGGGCAAATCTAGTCCCCTGGACTTTGCCTGTCTTGCCTCAAGTGCCAGGCATCCTCCTGGCCAAGACCCCTGTTAGGGTCTGTGCTGCCACTTACCACCTTCTGGGCCCCGGTGTGTGAGATGCCTGCTCACCTGCAGGCAGCCTCTTCTTGGGGCTCTGAGCTGCATTTAGGGTCTGCCACAGCACTGGCCACCCCTACAAACTGAGAAGTCAGGCATTAATCCATGTTTTCCCAGTACCTCCTTGTGGTGACACTGAATCTGACCATACCCTGTCCTCCACGAGCTACCTTTCCAGGAGTCTTGACATCTGTGCTTTGAGAAGGGAGCCAAGCCCCTTCCCTCAGACCAGTCTGGAAGATCTTGTTTCCCCCATAACCATCTGGCTGGGCACTACAGTGGGGCCTAGTGAATGGTGGGAATCTGGGACCCGCTCAGCCAAGATACCGTGTGGATGAGAATCTCCGTGCAGCCTTTATTTCCCCACTGTGCTCCCACGGCTATTGGGGGCAGCAGGAGACACCAGCCAGGGCCCCTGCAAGGGAGCGCATCAGCGCAGCCTGCTTTTCCTACTGCTGTGGTGGGTCTCCTGTAATGCACGTTATCTCCCCAGGGAGGCACCTCTGTCCTTTCCCATGGGGCCTATGTCATCTAAATGGCTGCAAGTGAGGCTCAGTCAGCCTGAAACCCAGAACAGTGGGGCCATGTCTTGATAGCAACAGCACGCCCCTGTCCCCCAGACCCATGCTAGCCTTCCTCAGATCTGGGTGCCAGTGCTCAGGGTGTGGGGGCTCACATAGAATGAGACGAGTGCCCTCCCAACCCTGCCGGGTCATAGCCTCAGCACGTGGGTGAGGGGCATGTGGGCAGAATGCCCAGGCATGTGGACCCACTGCAGCCTGGCTGCAACAGGAGCCCCTTGGAGGGTCAGGGCCCCTTGGCTCCTACACCAGGCCCAATGTGGCATCCCTTGGGCTTATCCTGAGTTATCTGTTGCTTGGAGATAAGCTCCCAAGATGCCTGTTGTTGACCCAGGGGCCATTCATCTGGTATAGGGGGGACTCACCCATCAGATGGGCCTGGACAGGCAGAAGTGGGCAATAGATAGAGCAGAGTGGGTACATGCTGCGTCCTATGCTGGCTCAGGCCTGGCCTTGGGGCCTCTGGCAGCTGTGAGCTGGGCAGCCTGCCCCTTCTCTATGTATTTACTGGTTTTCTTTAAATGTTCCCATTACTCAGGCCTCCGGTAGGCACTGAGACATAAATAAATCCCACAAGGCAGCCTAGCCAGAAGCTGGGAATCCACTTCCCCCTCAAAGGCCGGAAGAGGCCCCTGTGTAGAGCATGCCAGACCACAGTGGCCTATACACGCCACATGGCTACCAATACGGCCACGTACCCCCCACTTGCACACACACGTGCACATGGGTACATTCACACACTACCCACCCCATGCACAGACCCCTCATGCCCACATGCACACACAGGTACCCACACACACAACCGCCCAATGCTCACACAGGCTGGCCTCACACACACACATGGATTCACATGTACACTCCCCATAATGCAGACTCATGCTTTCCACCTCTCACCACCCCATACACACACTAATGCACACATTTCCTGTCGGCTATGCTCACACTCAGTTGTGGCCACATACTCAGGTCACAAGCCCAGTCATCCTCAAGGCGCTGGTGGGCGAGACAAGTGGTGAGGCTGTGGAGGGAGGAAGGACGAGCCAGCCCCTGTGCAGCTCCCGGGAAGAGTGGCCTCGGGAATGCAGGCCCTGTGCTCCCAGGGCTTCTGAATTTTTAAGAGAAACTGGAAAGCTGAATTTTTATGTGAAATACCCTGATTTTTAAATGTTGGCTCAAGATGTTGAAAATACTGTGAGGGCCAAACCAAACACGTCTCTGGGCCAAATTCCACCCACAGGCGGCATTTGCAGACCATGGGTCCACACAGACACACACACAAGTAGACACACATATACACGGATGTACAAATACAAATAGGCACTGGTAACACAATATAGTCATACATGCATAGACACACATGCAAATAGACATACAGATGCATATGCAATCACTGGGCACACGTACAAACACAGACACAGGTATACATCCAAATAGAACCACAGCCTGACACACGGTACAAATAGACACAACAGACACATAAGCTAGGCACGTGTATGAACAGACATACACATATACAAATAAAAGTAAATACGCCACACATATGGATGTACATACACAAACACATAGGCTCACATATATGTATACACACACGTACAAGTACACACACATAACAACAACACAATACCCCCTCTATCTCACTGATGTGTGTGAGCTCATTGAAGGCAGGTAGCCTGGCCTCGGGGCAGGACCAGAGTGTGGTTCACACCAAGGCTGCCCCCAACTCATATGTGTTAGAGCAGAAAAAGTGTCCTGGGGCAGAACCCCAGGAGGGACAAGTTGTCTTGGACTGACTGGAGGGCACAATGAGGGGAGTGGTGAGGAGCAGGTGAAGGGCCCAGTGGCCAGAGCCTGGGAGAGGACTTTGGAGCCACAGGTACTGAAGCTCTAAGAAGGGAGCTTGGGGCAGCTCGAAGCCCACCCTCCCATGCCCAGAATCATCCTCTGGCACGGCCTTGTCTTCTTCTCACCACTGGGAAGCAAAGCCTGCAAGAGCCCCACGGGGACTGCTCATTGGCAGAGCTCCCGAACCAGAGCCGCTGGTGATGTCACTACTGGACAGTGGTCTGTCTAGGGAGAACCACGACTGAGAACCATTGGGCCTTCCAATCAGGGAGCCTTTCTGGAGTGAGACTGGCCTCCCTACCTCCCCCAGAACTGATGCTATAAGTGGAGTGTGTGTGTGTGGCTAAACAATAGGTGCATAATTAATGCAGATACAGGAAGAGGTCCCACCTTCTCTCCCCTCCTGCAAAGATGGTCTGAGGCCAGAGCTAATGGTTGTAGATAGGCCTGGAGTCCAGTGTCCTGCCTCCCAGACCCTGACCACTTTCCTGATCCCCAGCCATTGGATGGGGAGGCACTGCATGGAATCCACACTGACCACCTCTTGGCCCCCACTGCCTGCATGACTGTGATGCTGAAGGAGGGCATCTGTCACATGGGGATGTCCTGGCCTGGGTCCTGAGGGCCCCATGTCTGTCAAAGGGAAGGACAGGAGCCCTGTCCTGGCAGCCAGAACCCAGCCTGGGGACCCTTTGGATATCAGGGTGGGGTACTGAGCCCATGCAGGCAGGAGATGTGGACAGAGAGGCTGAGGCTCAGGATTGCACAGCCCACAGGGAGTCAGCCAGGGCCAGGTCCCTGCCAGGCCCCGGAGTCCCCTCCTCCTGTCCTCTAGAGGCAGCTCTTCTGCCTCAGCCAAGGCTGGTTTCAGTTGGCCATGGTAGCCTCAGGCTGGGACGATTGTCCTGCAGTTGGCTGAATGGGAGCCAGATGAGCAGCTGGACCCAGCAGAGCCTGTATGTCGTAGCTTTGCAGCAAGCCTCACCCCCGTAGCCCCCTCTGCCTGGGTTCTCCACAGCCAGACCTCCCTTCTACCAACCAAGGCAGAGCCAGGATCCTCTTAGAACTCTCCCCTCCCCCGGGCAGGTCTGTGTCCCCTGCCACAGCCTCAGAGCAGACCCCACAGGCAGAGCCATGTCCCGTTTGCACTTGTAGGCAACTCAGTCCCATTGCCCTCCTCTCTGTTCTCCCTCTTATGCCTTCCCAGGGTGAGGGCTGAAGGGTGTGGTGTGTGGGACTCAGCTCCCTCCTGGCTTGTGACAGGCCTGCAGGTTGTAGGTGTGCAAAGCCATCTCTTCGGCGCCCCTGCACCCCTAGACCCTGCTCTGGAGCTGGGAGCTATGGACTCACCTAGGTGCCTCTGGAAGCTGGGCCTGTGTTCCAGCGGCCCTCAGTGGGGTACTTTCTTTTCAAGGGTCTTCAGAGGCCCTCTCCCAGGCTGGGCTAGGGGGAGAAAGGCCAGAGAGGGCAGGGCCTGTCCGTATGCCCGAGACAGGTAGGAGCTGGAGGGCCACCTTACTGTCCCCCTTGGAGTTCAGAGCAGCCCATGAGGTGCCCAGACGCTGTGGCCCAGGAGGCTGAGGAGTCAGGGTCTCTCTTTGCCCTCCTCCCTGCTTGCCTGCCATCCAGCCCGGCTGGTGTTTACATGTTCCCTGTGGCTTGGCTGGGCTGTGAGGCCTTGAAGGGAGAAGTGACCACCTGGCTCCAGCCCCTGCTCAAGGCAAACAGGGTCCTGACCACCTGCCAGGCCCACTGAGGGCTCCCACTTCCTCTGCCAACACCTGGATGGCTCAGGCACAGCGCAGGGGCCTCTTGGAACACGGAGGCTGGCCCTAGTCCGGGAGCTCCAGGTCTAAGAGACCTCGTCCCAGCCTGGGGTTGTACTGACGCAAGAGTTCCAGGCCCGTCAGGGACATCCAGTTGAGGGAAGAAATGGCACAGTCCTGGGTACAATACCAGAGGTGGAGGGCCTCAAGAAGGCCGAGGTACCCAATTGGCTACGGGAGGCCCGGCCCTGCCTGGGGAAACCAGGCCTGATGCGGGGGCCAGGGGGAGCTCCTGGGGCACTTAGTCCATAAGGCTGGGTTTTAGGAATCCACCTGAAGGGAAAGTGGCAACAAGTCTGAGGCGTGGACACCGTCCTGTCCTGGGGATGCCCGTTCTGAATGTTTCAGGGTGATGGGCTTCATCGACTCTGCTTCACAGGCCTCCTAAGAAGTCTGAGCTGGACGATGCAGCCCCCAGCGACCCCCAACTTGGGGCCTTGGTGACTGTGTGTGCACATGTGCAGCAGGAGGGACGAGCTGCCCTGAGGCTCAGTGGTCTGGAGATCCTGGGGCTCTGAGACCCGGAGAGGGTATCCGGTGCCGCTGGGAAGGGGATGAGGGTCTGCCTGCTTGGGCCTCCATCTGCCCGCTGGGGCCTCATCCAGGGTCCCTCCTGACAGCAGCACCTACCATCTCCCTGCCTGGCAACCTGCTTCCCACGAGGCTGCCCCCACTGACCCTGGTGTCACCTCTCCCGGCCTCTGTATGGGACAGGGGACTCCTCTACATGTCACTCACACCTTGGCTCTCCCTCTAGAACTTTCAGTGGCTCCAAGCTCTTGGGGCTCCTTGATGTTCAGTCCAACTCAGTGGCCCTTCAGGTCCTGGCCTGTGCCTCTCACACCATTCTAAGCAGATCATAGCACATTGGAGCTCCATGTACATGCCAGGCTTTTGGACAGTTGTTTGCCCCCCCTGCCATTTAGAAAGGCAGGCAGGCTGGCCTGAGGCTGCTCAGAGCATGCCCATGCCACCCACTGACTGAGTTGGTGGCCCTCCCCTCCCCTCCAATAAGGGGGGTGCTGCTGGAGATGGGGAGCACTTCCTGGATACTGAGTCCATGGAGAACAAGACAGCTTGAGCTGGAGATGAAGGGAAGAAAGGATCAGGCAGGGGCACCCAGCTTGTGCAGAGGCCCAGAGGCAGAGCCATCTTACAGGCTGAGCAAGAAGCTCAGTCTGACCAGAGCCTGGAGCAGAGATGTAGCAGGATCAGTTCTCAAGAGCATGAGGCCAAGGAGGCCCTCTGTCACTCTGGGGCCCAAGCCTGGCGTGGGCACAGGCCAAAGGGACAGTGAGGTGGTGGGTGGGTATGCCTATGACCCTCACCATAGTGGATGTGTTGAGTCTTGCCGACCCCCAGCTCAGCCAGTGCTCTGGGCTCAGACCCCTGGCTCTCCCACAGGTCTTGAACCAGAGCACACTCCCCAGCCCACCTTTCACTTGATGGTGCCCGCACTCCCTCGTGCTGCACCCTTTGTTTACTAGAGGTGTGGGGGCTGGGGGTCATGGGTGATGGGCTCCCTGAGTGCCCCACCCTCTCAGAGGCACAGCATGGCTGCCAGACAAGCAGGAAAGGTCCTCTAGCGGGGCCTTGGGCTTGGAAGTATGGTCAAGGATCTGAGGGCTCTGCTGTCAGCCCTGGGCAGACAGTGACTGGGGGCTAGGACATGGGGAGCTAGTCCAGAGAAGCCTAGGCCAACGGAGCCTGGGTCCCCCATGGGGCCTGGGAATGAGCGTGGAGAGCAGCCTCGGAGGGCCTGGTGGCAGGGGAGAGCCGGGGCCCAACTCTAGAATGGGCCCACTGAGTCGCTGGGTGACCCCAGCTAATTTGAGCCACTCTAGGACCTCACAGTATCCCCTCCTGGGCCCTTTCTGCCGGACCACGCCCAAAACCCAGGGACTGGCCTGTGCTTCCTAGACCCCCTCCTCATGTGAGACCCAAGAACTCCCTTCCCCTCCTGGGTCACACTCCCCAGTTCAGATCACTGGAAGCCAAACGCTGCTTCCTTTGCCTTTTTTTTTTTTTTTTCTGTTTTGTCCTTCAAGCGCCGGCCCTGAATGGGCAACTGTTCAACCACCTGTCTCTTGGTCCATCAGCTGCCCTTACATCCATAGGTCCAACCCTCGGGTCCCTGATCACATGACTGTCTCCCACTCCTCCTGCAGCAGAGGGTGTGGCCGTTCAGGCACAGAGGCTTCCTCGTCCAGCCCCAAGCAGGAGCCATTGAGAAACCCATCGTCCTTGGGAGCAGCCACAGCAGGCCGTGCCATCTGGAGGGCTGGGGTGCCTGGCTTGGTGTGTCCGGGCAGCTGGGGGTAGCCATTGGTGGTGGTGGCAGGCAGCAGGCGGGGGCTGAGGGGCAAACCAAGGCCTGTGCGGGGGCCTACATTGGTCACGCTTGTGTGAGATACCATCGGCCCATAGCTGTAGCTGCTGCTCCCACTGCGTGCCTTGCGCTTGAAGTCCAGTGCCAATGTCCAGCGGCTCCAGGATTTCTTGATCTCAGCTTGTACCTGGGATGGCAGTAAGAGGGTGGGTGGTCAGGTGTACCCCTACCCCCTCTGCCACATGTCCCCCCAACCCCAGTAGGTCCCACATCCCTGACCCCACAACACTCAGCACTGAATGAAAACAGAGGCATGAGGTATTACTGGGAAATTCCAAGGCCAAGTAAAATCCTGTCATCCTCAGAACACTGTGCCTGGCTGCAGGCTGTTGACAGACCCAGAATCTACAATGGCCCCAAGGGTGGCCGGGTCATTCAGTCTGGATTATGGAGACTTTAACCCTAGGGTTAGCTATGCCAGAAATTGAAGAGCTCACGGAACCTAGCACTTCCTGAGCCTGAATCATCTGGAAACTTCTCTCTGCCTTCATATTCTCAGGGAAGTTCTTGGAGGAAAAACAGAGCAGAAGAATGGAGGAACGGGATTTAGGGGCCCCCGGCCCTCTGCGTCCTCCCTGCCCTGCCCCACCGCTGCACACTGCTTACCTCACCATTGCAGAAACAGTATATGATGGCGACAAAAAATCCCTGTGGAGAGGAAGGAGCAGGTTCAGGGTCCGGAGCCCAGGCCTGGAGCGGAACAGCACCCCCACCCCACCCAGCCCCAGCCAGGCCTGCGCACCTGGAAGGAGTTGAAGAGCATCTCGTAGTGCATCTGGACTTGCCAGAGTGTCCCTGAGACCTCGGTGTATGGCGTGGCCATGAAGACGATGTAGTGGACGCCAAAGAGCGGCATGAGCACCAGTGTGGATTTGAGCAGCTTCCTGAGCCAGCAGGACAGGCAGGTCAGGGCAGAGCCACTTAACCCTCCACAGGCGCTGGGCCTCCCCCACCTGCTAAGGGGCCCAGGGCTCTGGCTGCTAGCAGAGGGCAACTCAGTTCACCTGGGACAATAACGTTTGCTGTCTCAGCAAAGAGTTAAAAGGGCCCTTTGGTCCTGAGGAATCCTGGAGCAGACCATACACTGTACGACCACCCTGTCCCGGGGCCCCTGGCTGGCAGTCACCCCCCACCATGGCCTAGCTGCATCACCGACGGCCCACTCCTCAGGGCTCACCTGAGCTCTCACCTTTTCAAAGCCCCACACTACCCATCTGTTCTTCCAGCTCCCTGGGACCAGCTCTTTGAGGACACGTCTGGGTTTGTGCCACCCTTGCAGCCCCCAGCTCTAGTGTGGGGCCTGGCACTGAGTGGCCAGGTCGGTTCTGGGGTGGCCCATGGGCTGGGCAAGACCTCATCATTGCTGGGTGGGACCAGTCAGGTGCTGAGTCCTTCCCTTGAGACAGGCCGCCATTTTTACCTTCATACATGGCACTGGGGTTTGGTAACCCCTGACCCTGAGGAGCAGGGGTGTGGTGGGCGTGGCTCACCGGTACTGCTGCCGCGTGTCACACCGGCCTGCATTGGTCTCCCGCAGCTTGGTGGCGAGCACTCGGACAATGTTGATGAAGAGGATGAAGTTGAGCTGTGGGAGAGAGGGAGGGCTGTGCCTGGAGTGGCACCCCAGCAGGGTGGGGCAGGGCTCTGGGGCCCACGCCCTACCCAGGCTCCCCTCTGCCATGGCATCTCCAGGAGGTCCTTGGGCCTTTGATGTGCCCATCTGGACTGGGTTGGGGTCAGCTTCTCAGGACTTGTGGCTCCAACTCTTGGGTCTAGGGAAGCCTCCACACTCCCTGTCAGGGTCAGGTCAATGGGCCCCAGCCCCACACCCCCACACAGCCCTGTGACCACCCCTGCTCACCACAACAGAGGCCAGGATGGGCACCTGGATGATCCACTTCTTGTTCCCAGAGCTCAAGTCCCAGCACCTAGGGCAAGCTGAGGCATCAGCCCCCATCCCCTCCTGAGCCCACCCACAGAGGCCCCAGGGCTGGTCTGCTCTGACAGCTGCTGTTGGGGGCACAGGACAAGGAAGCACCAGGTATGGCCAGGCCTGAGGCCACCTGAAGAGGCCTCTTCTGAAGTAGCTCCCTATGACCCTAAGGAGGTACCTGGCTCCAGGCTAGACTGAAAACTCCTGAAGCTGGGGCCTCTCAGGGCCAGGGTACAGGAAGCCCCCTCATGCTTCATGGGAGAAGGGTGTACCAGAGGGGTTTCTGGCCTGTGTCAGAGTCCCCTGCCCCATTTTCCACCTTGACCTACCCAGTGTTGGCCAGGGCGGCTCTCACACTGACCCACACAGCCACAAAGACGGCAGGCAGACCTGTGGGTGCAGAGGAGACCATGTGTGAGGGACTGAAGGTATTGTCCAAACCTTTCTCCTCAGCCCACCCCACCAGTCCCATTACCCTCATCCCTGATGACTGGCCCTGTTGTTCTCTCCACCTCCCTCAGCCTGGCCCCCGGGCTGCCTGGTGGCACAGCCATGCTCAGCCAAATGCTGCCTGCAGTCCCAGCGGCCTGTGCTCGGGACTCCAGCCCGCGGGCCCCAGTTCAACCTCTGCCCTCCTCCTGGTTCTGCGTCTCCTACCCACATAAGCACACCTGTTGGGTGTGTGAGAAAATAAGGTATCACTAACATCTATACCCAGTCATCCCCCTTCCCCCACCCAAAGGGTGCTGCTCTGGGCTGGGGTCTCCCTGTGGGGAAGAGAGCCCATTACAGGCATTGTTCTGTCCCAGAGCCTTCCGATCCACCCAGTTTGAAAGGTCCTAGCCCCCATGGATCAAGACAGATGGGGTGAGATTTGTTGTTCAGCATGGCAAACAGGCCACAAGGGAACTTTGGTGTGCCCGGGCCTGACCCAGCCCAGATGACAAAAGGTACCTCTGAAAGGAGCCCAGGTCCCTACCTTACAGTCACTCACACGTCACCCTGGGCCCAGTGTACCCTTGGGAGGCACATGGCATAACCTGGGTTTATGGTGAGAGAGAGATTCCTGTGCTACAAAGGTTCTGTGCTCCCCGATCTTTGTGTTTCCTGCTACCCTGATACTTTCTAGCCCCAGAGCCCATGTCAGGTCCTGGGACCAGGCCTGGGTCTTCCCCAGCTCTGGGGCTTGCCAAGGGTGAGGTCAAGGTCAGAGTGTGTGCAAAGCAGCAGGGAGACTGTGGCTATTGATCGGAAGGCCTCTGGGTGCTGAGCTTGGGGAGGGCTCCAGCCACCCAGCTTAGCCCTCTGCAGTCTGGCCATTCGCCCCAGAGCCCAGCCAAGCTCTGGAGCTGCCAACAATAATGAACAATTATCAGTAACTCGATCACAGGACCCGTGGGGGAGGAGTGCAGAGCTCCAGCAACCCATTTTGCAGAGGGGCTGCCGAAGCCAATGACCCTGAAAGCCCAGGCCTGTGGCTTTGGCCATGGACCCGTGGGCAGGGAGGCAGTGGTGTGGACAGCTCCACACAGTGAGGGGATTGGGGGAATACCTCAGGATGGAGGGAGGGTCCCAGATCCCTATTCCAGCCCCAGGCTGACTTCTGACCCAAGATTCCTGCTCTGATCTCAAGCAGAATCTGGGCCCAGGAGTCCCCACTCACCGTCCTGGGCTGAGCCTCAACCTCAAGTGAATCTCTGCCTTCAGGTGAGCCCCAACCCCAGGCTGGACCAACCCCAGGTGACCCGTGGCCAAGCCCTGTTTCCCAAGCCTGGGATGGGCTCAGCCACAGGGCAGTATATGGAGTGTGCCTTACCCGCAGGGGCACCCTCTGGCCCCACTACCCAAGGCCCCACCCTCGCCTGCACCTCAGCAACCGCGGCACCTGCATACCCCAGCCGAAGACCGTGAAGCCCCACAGGTACTTCTTCTCTGAGAAGAAGGCCATGAAGATGAGGCTGTGCAGGTACAGCCCCTCCACCAGAATCCAGTAGTAGTTGGTGGCCAGGAAGTAAAGGAAGAAGGTCACAGCCACCCTGCAGCCCGCCTAGGAGACCAGCTGGTGTTAGCCAGAGGGCAGGGCCTGCATCGGGCCAAGTCAGGGGCAGCAGGGGCGGTGCTAGCTGGGCACAAGTGGGGCTAGCCAAGCTGACAAGGAAGAGGCAGGCTTGGCGGGGCCCTCTACCAAGGGCAGGGCTGCCGGGTGTGGGCGGGCGGTCTTGCCAAAAGCAGGAGGGCCATTAGAACAGCGATGGGGCAAGGTGAGGAGGTGGGGTGGCTGGGGTCCCTGCGCTGAGGCAGGAGTGTCGACGAAAGTGCAGGGAGTGGGAGGCGCTGCAGAGCTCATGGCGGGAGGCGCTGGACGCAGGGCTGCGGGGTGCCAGGATCAGTGGCCTGAAGCCAGTGGTAGCAGGAGACGGGCAGGGGCGGGGGCTGGGCCGGAGGTGCCGGCGCGCAGCAGAGTGAGACTCCCCGGATGCCAGCGGTGGAAAGGAGCCCCAGGCGTGGGCCGCCGGAGGGGAACACTCACGTAGCCGACGGTGGCGGCGGCGGGCGGCGGGGGTGCCTGGGAGATGGCGCGCAGCTCTTCCTCGGTGAGGCGCTCAGCCTCGTCGAACGTGGCGCCCGAGTAGAGCACCGCGTCCTTGACGAAGATGCTCACCGCGCGAAGCATGAAGGACAGGAACAGATGCATATGGATGTAGTTGCGTGTGCAGTGCAGCCGCCTGCGGGGCGCGCAACATCACCGTGGGTGGGGGCATGAGGACGCGCGGCGGGTGGTCAGGAAGCTGGGCTGTGCGCGGTAGGTAGGGTCACTCGGCAGGGGTAGGGGCACTGAGGAAAGGGAGGCACCATACCCGGGCCCCGCCCCCAGCCTCCGTCCCGCCCCTCGCCCCGCCCACCTAAAGTAGGCCAGAATCAGCACAGCCACGGTGAGGGAGGCCAGCGAGACTGAGTAGCCCACTGTGTAGATCATGCCCAGGCGGTCAAACACCTCCTATGTAGGTGGGAGACATCGTCACAGACCTGGGACTCGGTATGAATCAGGTTAAAGGGCAAAGGCCAGGTAAAGGTTGCCGGACTAGGTCAGGGGTCACCAGCAGCGTAGGGGGGCCTTATCCCGGTCAGGTTGGGGAAAGGGAAAGCCCGCACCCGTTCACGAGTCTCATTGGTCAGGAACTTGACGCACTCGCTGTAGTTGGCCCATGTCCGGTTGTGCCCTGGCACCAGCTCCCAGCTGCCATTGTGGTCACAGCGACGGTAGGCATGGCCTGCAGTTCCATGGGAAGGTCAGGACGGGCAAAGAGGTATCCAGCCACTGAAGCCCTGAGCTTCAAGTCCTGGTATCCCTGTAGTCCCCACCCAACTCCAGCCCACCTTACCTTTGTGATTGAAGTCATAAATGTAGTCTGGGCAGGGTGCAGCCACCACCTCACCTGGTGCCCCCAGTGGCCAGCACAGGATGTGGTCCCACTCCGGCAGGCAGGGGTGCCCTGTGCCCACAAAGACAGACAAAGAGGAGAACACCATTCAAGAAGGAACAATCAGTGACCAAGAGGGATGAATACACCTGTGGTAGCTGACTCCCTCAGGGACAGCTGCACCCCCAGACTGGAGAACTCAGGCTGTATTGAGCCCTTACTCCCTACTGTGCCCTGAGCCCACCTAGCCTCATAGATTTCACTACAGTCCCTATTTGCAGGTGCTGGCACTGGCCCTACTTTCTAGATTGGCTGGCAGAGGCCAAGAGAGGCAAGTGATTTGCCAAGTCACACAACCCAGGGCCCAGCCCTCCTCAAGTGCTCAGCCCTGGCAGGCATGTGTTTTTTCTCTGGTCTTGGTCCCACCTTCCAGGAGTCCCTAGAGAAGGGCAAGTTCCCTGACTAACTCTCCTTCCGCTGAGGATGCTTCCTATGTGAACCTAGCCCAGGGACCATGGACAGGAAGCAGTAGGTCTAGTTTCCAGGGCCATTTGGATCCTCAAATAGCTGACAACTTCATGCAGGTGTCCGTTTTCTTTGCACTTCAATTTCTTCACTGGGAAGTTGGGATTGACTCCATCAGCCCATGCTTCCCCACCGCCCAAGGCCCACCCTGAGCACCTGCTATAAGGCTTTAGCTACCATTCGTGGGGGTAGACATAATTCTCCAAATGGAAGTGCTAAAACTGTGCGATTTGAGGCGGGATGACATATCCCACTTTGGGCCTCCAGACTCTCAGCAGAGATGCTAAGTGACTGTGGAGGGTCCCCAGTTGCTGAATCTTCTACTTTCCATCCCCAAGGTCCCCTCTTTCCCCCTGCATGGTTCCAACCACATGACTCTCCAGTCACCCTGGAAACTGCCTTGACAGCTAGACCCACCCCAGCTTGGTGAAAGGCTCTCTGTCCTGGGCACCACATTCCCAGCCCCGCCCAACCAGGCCCACAATTCCCTCTGGTCCCTGGGAGCCACAGTGTGACCGCAGCCTCCCAGATGTGGCCCATCTGGAATCTGCTGCCCACCCAGCCGGTTCAAACTGGCCCTGTGGCTGCAGCCTGGGCTTTGCATTTGTCTCTACCTTCCTGTGAGACAGTGCAGCCTGGCCTCTCTCTCCCTAGTTTCTTGTCTCCACTCCTGTCCTACTGTGGCCCCACCCCTCTGGGGCACCCTCCTCCCCTGTTTGTCTCTAGGGCCCATCTCACCATGTGGCTTGGTCCATACCCCTCTGACACACTCACTTCCAGTCCCAGTTTGTGTCTCCTGGTCCCCTGTCTCTCCCTGCCTCTCTTGATCTCTGTCTCTCTGTGTCTTTGGGTCTCTCCCTATCTGTGTATCTCTCCCTGTCCCTCTGTCTCCCAGGTTCTCTGTCATTCCCTGCACAGAAGGGGCTGTAGCTCTGGGTGCACCCCTAGGGTGGTAGAGGTCAAGTTCTCTGTTCACATCTTCTGGGGGATCAAGCCTATTCAGCTTGTCTGTCCCCTCCACACACTGCCCTCTGTCTCCTCCCAATCCTTCCCCTGCTTTCCTGGGGTGGGGACCACAGCCTCTTCTTTTTCATAAGAGCCAAGGAGCATGATGAGCTCATAGGAGGAGGACAGAGCAGTGGGGCAGGCTGGTGGTCTAAAGGGTCTTGATGGATATATGGAAGCACAGACGTACCTCGGTGCCAGCTGCCAATGGTCACCTCCTTGTCCTCTTCAGACTCGGGGTAGAGTTTCCCAGATGCCTTCTCTTTCCTAGGCTTCCCTGATGTGAACGCAGATACCCATCCTTTGTCTGATTCCATTATGTCAGCTGGAGACATCAGGGAAGTCACGGCTGTGAACTGTGCTGTGGCAGGAGACCCAGAGCACCCTCCTTCCCCAGACTCCCCCTTTGCACAGTGGGGGTTGTCCCCTGCCCTGCGGACAGCCCAGGCTGTTGGGAGGGCTGAAATGACAGGTAAGGAAGTGCTTTACAAATTGTAAAGTGCTTGCCAGGTGCAGAAGTAATCAGAGGGGACGAAGACTGTCAATGAGGGGTCAAATGGGAATGAACACCATGCAGGTGTGGGATCAGCTAGCGGGTTGAGAGGTAAATGTGGGCAAGCTATGGGCAGAGACGATGCCCTCCCACCCAGGAGCTGGAGCCAGAGCCCATGCAGAAGGCGAAGGCCCCACCAGGGGGCGCGTGGCAAAGTAGACAGTAGTGGTGATGTCAACGGAGAGGTTAAACAGGGAAAATGGAGCTGGGCCAGAAAGCAAGTGCCGGTCAAGAAGCTGGGGTGTGGAAGACAAGAAGGAGAGGGTGTAGCTGTCAGGGGTGGGCAGACAAGTCTACATACCCCAACCCCTGCCCTAGGATACTTGAGTTAGTGGTTCACAGCTTCCACAAGGGACCCTGGAGACTCCATGTGAGATGGGGCCTGGCCTTCCCCTCCATTGGAGATGCTCCAGGTATCTCTTCCTTGCTGAATAGTCTTCCTTATTATCTGACTTGCACCCTACAAGCTACAGCACAGCCAGGGCCCTGGCCTGCCCCAATCTGGGTCTGTGGCAACAAGGAGAATGAAGAGAGGACACCCAGGACTAGAATGGGATGGCTATGCCCATTTTCCAGCCTGCCCTTGGGCATCAGTAGGGTGGGGGTAGCAGGATAGGGTGGAGTGGGAAGAGAGGAGCTCTGATGAACACAGAGAGAGAGGTGCCTCCAGGCTTCCACAACTAGGAAAAAGGCTGGGTTCAGGACCCAGAGCAGGGAGCCACCTGACACCCCAGGCCCTGATATAACTGGGGCAGGGGACCAGGGACCCACATGTGGGGCCAGTGTGCACAGGGCTGTGACTGCAGAGACCATATGAGTCCCTGCGAGTGTGCACCAAGTTGTGGGCTATGAAGAGTGTCACTGTGTGTGCTTGGTCTTGGGTGTGTACTGACAGCCTTCCATAGCAGAGTAAGGGCCAGCTGAAGGAAGGAAGCTGAACTTGTGGGCCTCTTGCAGGCTGAGGAGGTTAATCAGACATCAGAGGCCTGGATGGGTGCAGATGAGGTCCTATCTGCACTTGTAGGAAATGGACTCCAAGAAGAGACCAGCTTGAGACAGGGGCAGGAGAGGTGAAGGCTGGTGAGCGTACCCCCCAGCTCCCCGAGGCAGGGTCCCACAGAGATGGTGTGCTGGTAGAGGAAGTGCTCCCTATCCTGGGTCAAGCAACATCCTCTCCCAGACAGTGACCATGACTGACAGTCATAGGTCCCCAACCCTCTCTGCTGTCCTCCTGTTATCCAGCCATATGGACCCTCTCCTCTCCTGACCCTGCACACCTCTGCCTTGTCTGCTTCCCAGGTTGCCTCCTTCCAAAACCTACTCACCCTCTGGACCTGCTGCCTTGGGTACCCCTTTCTCCAGGAAGCAGTCTCAGCCCAGCCCAGTGGGGTCTGGCACCCTGTCAGCGCCTCTGATCCTAGTGCACCTCATGGGATCTATCTAAGCTGGCTGGGCGTGATTCCGACTTCAGACGACCCTACCCACGCCCCGGGAGGGAAGGCGCAGCACATCTCTCAGCCTGCTGACTTTGACCCTGCCTGACTCGCCCCACTTTCGGTCCTCACTTTGGCCTGGCCTCCCTATCCCTGGAACTGCCCTGTCCTGGTGCTACTGGGTTCTGCCTTGGGCCCCCACCTTTGTCTGGCCCTCCCTCTCCTGATCTTGCCCCAGTCCCTCCTCCTTTGGTCCCGCCCCACCTGGCTCCACCCGCACCTGGCCTCTGCAGGACTTCTTGGAGCTGCTTCTCGCATTGGGCCTGGGCGTGGTGCAGCAGAAAGATCTGCTCCTCCTTGGTCATGACGTCATCTGCATCCACCTACCAAGCCAAAGGGCAGACCGCAAGCAGGACTTCACTGCACAGCGCAGGTCTTGCGACCACCCCAACCTCCCTGAGGATTCCCTCCTTTCCAAAGGCCCCGACTCAAGAATGTGGGGAATCTGCCTTACAGAGCTCCCATTTTACAGATGGGAAGTTGAGGCTCCAAGGGATAGGGCCTGCCCTACCAGAGGAAAAAAGGCGGGGGTGTGGGGAGGTTGGTGTCCCCTGCTTGCCCGCTAGTAACCCTGTAGGCTGCAGCCACTGATACTCTCTGTCCAGTCTGTTCCCCAGAGGTACATGGGAAAGGGATGGAATGTCCCAGGATGGATCTTCACAGGATCCTGGCTGTCTGTTGGGGACCTGGGTGAGGAGGAGGGGTGGGTAAGGAGTGTGAACTCTGGGGAAACAAAACAGGCCTGGATTCCTTCAAGTCCTAGCACCCTGGGGGACCTTAGGAGTCTTCAGTTTCCATCCTGGCCCTCTCCCCAGTCAGTCCTTTCCCCAGTGAATGGTGAGTGCCTCGGCTCCTCCCACCCTTGTTGGTCCCAAGAGAGAGGACGCAGGAATTGCTGGCAAGTGGTTTGGGCTGGGCGGGGCACTCCAGCAGGAGTGCAGGCTATGGGTGGGGGTCACCTACATCCCACTGCTTATCTGGAAGCTTCCTCCCATCTAAGCACACCCTGTGTACAGATGATGCGGGCAGGCCTTTGCTCCCGCTGTTCCCTTCGCCTGGAGTGTCCTTCCTTCCCACCTGCACACGCTGGGCATTGGCTGCCACCCACAGGGATGCACTGGCATCATTTAAGGAAGGAAAAAGGAGCATCGGGGGCTGGGGGGGGGTCTCACCCTGTACCTCTGTCCCCCTGACTTAGGGTTGGAAGGGAGTCAGAGGGTCAAGGCGGTATCCTGACTGGGAACAGCCCAGTGTGCCCAAGTCCAGCCACTCAAGAGGTTAATGCATCCCCTCAGAACTCCTCCCCCCAAGTCCATGTTTCCTCAGACCCCCCAAGACAGGGACATATCCCCTGAGACTACTGAGACCCAGGGCACGGTTGTGTCCCTTCAGGGTCCACAGGCGAGAACATGGTCCCCTGAGACTCTGAGCAGGCTGAGCTGCCGCCTCTTAGGCGTCCAGTAACAGGGCTGGGCCCCCTTTACTCTAAGCGGAGCTTTGCAGGAGGCAGGGAAGGTAGGAGGAGGGGCGGGGAAGGGGCGGCAACCAGCCGGCAAGGGCGGGCTGGCAGGCTGGGGCGGGTCAGGGCGCCCGGTTGCCGAGAGAAGTTAATTGACCGCGACTCTTGGTGGCAGGAGCAAGGGCTTCCAGGGCCAAGGAGTCTCCAACTGGCTCGGCGGCCGAACTTGGGTTCTGCTGGTTTCACTTAGCGGAGGCGCGTGCGCGTCTTTGAGCGTGCGCATGAGTGGCGGTGCATCCCCAGGCAGCTGCGCTCACACTGGCCGCTGCGTGCACTTGTGTGTCCCTGGCACTGTGTTCTCACGCGGGGATTGCCTAGCATGCACGTTTGGGACGTGAGCCCGAGGTGTCTGTGAACATCCATGTGTACATGTGTTTATGGGCAAAGGTCCCATGTGCACAACTGCAGTTGCTGGTTAGCATGCCTATCTGTGGGTGTGCGTGCTTCCGTGTGACTCTGGAGTCTGAGTTGGACCCTGATATCTCATCTGGAGCCCACAGGAAAGGTTGGAGCTGACTCCCAGGTGCTGGCTGCCAGCCTCCATAGCTCCTCTGCCTTACATCCCTCCTTCCCAGCTATGGCTGAACAGGTTGCCAAAGAAGTAGCTGCCAGGACGCAGCTTGAGGGAGGACAATTTGGGCCTGCCCTAACTCAGAGGAGTTCAAGACTAACCTGAAGTTCTCTTTGTGACTCTGGCAATGGGGATACAGGCTGCTGAGGAGACTGATCCCTATGTTGGTGCCCTGCTCACCCTACCCCCATGGCAGCAACCCCTCATTCCCATTCCCATTGTTGCAACTAATACCTCCATTAATCACCACCACCACCAACTAGCACCCTGACCACCACCAACACAACCATCACCACCCCTCACCCTGACTGCCACCAATACCACCGATACGACCACCATCACCAGCAGCACTGTTACCACCGAGAGCACTAGTTACTATTACCATTCATACGAGCACCGTTACCACCATCGCACATCACAATGGTAGATCACCACCATGCTCTTCCCACCAGCCCCATAACCACTGCCGCTGTTCTACCCCTGCTCCCTCACCACGCCCTGTTCTCTGCTACCCCTTCTCCTTCTGCCCACATCCTCTCTCAAGACCAACAGATAATGCACCATATTTTTTTCAGCTGATGGGAAGCTCCTGAGTGAGTGGCTGAGGCTTTCACCAGTTCCCAAACATAGGCCCACCAGCCCTCCCAGTAGACAGACTAGCCCATGGATGTGACTTGAGGGTCAAATCTGATGGCCTAAAGGCCCACAGTCATGGGTTGAAAACTGCTCATTTGTCAGACTGACCAACAGAGAGGTGTGCTAGCTGGGTGATGACCAGGAACCAAGGACACACTCTTTCGCAGGCCCCAGGTGTGTGCTCAGCATCCTCCTACTGCTGTTGGCTTCGCACTCTCTGTTCTAGACTCTCACTTCCATGGTGGGTCTGGGAATGCCCAAGAGAGGGTGTGCTCCCAGCATCCCGTGGCTCCCAAACTCCAAAGGGACAGTGGCCCCACCTCTAGCTCCTCTGAACTATAAGGCCCATTTCCGTGTCATCCAATCATGACAGAACTGCCATTGCAGCAAGAGGAATTTGAGCCAACTCAAGGAAGCACTTTCTCAAGGACAAGAGGGAGCTCCCCTGCCTGGAATGCCCCCACTGGCCCCTCCCTCCAGCTGCATCCTCTCCTCTGCCAGGGGGATTCTGCCCCAGCACTGGCTTTGTGTCTTTGGGACAGTTGCTTACCCCTTGTGCCTCAGTTTTGCACCTGTAAACTCAGGATAACAATAGGGCTGCCAAGAGGACTAAGTGAGGACAGCATGAAAAGCCGGGGCAGGGCTGGGCAGGGAAAGTTGGTTGCTATTATTGCCCTGTTAGCAGCCCATAGCACCAAGCCATGGCTCCTCACCTGCCAGGTGCCACAGGTGCTCCAGGCTGAGGACCCACAGTGGCATGGGGAGACTGTTTGGGTAGGTGACTGAGTCCAGGGGCCCACAGTGAGGGGCAGATTGGAGGTGGGATTCCTGGAAGGATTGAGAGCAGGGAATACAGGAAAGCCTGCTGGGTGAGGAGTGCCTGGTAAGCTTTTGGGGTGGAAGGACATCCCTGCATTTCTGAATCTACCCTGGACTCACACTAAGATTCAAAGTCACTGCCAGGCACCCCAAGCTTGGGTTTGGGGGCCAAGAGGCCCCTCCTCTGCCTCCTCTCTAAGGAGGCTTACTCTCCTGCGGGTGACAAGGAAACTGCTGACAGCTCTTACTCTCCTCCTGGTCCGGTGACTCCATCTGCTGCTCCCTCCTCCATCCACCAGCCCCTCTCCTTGAAGAGCTCAGGTCTTTTTGGCCCAGTTCCTGGTGTAAAAGGCTCAGATTTGCATCATTTTAGAGCCAGAGAGTCTGCAGATCTTGGATCTTGGGACTGAAGTACCCAGGGCTGGGTCATGGCCAGGGGTCAGTTAGTCTACACTCCCACTGATGGGCCCTCAGCCCTGGTGTCAAGTGTCCCCAATCCCCACACCCCCATCTCTACTGTGGTCTTGGGTTAGGGCTGACTTCGCTCTGACCTAACCATCACAGGGCTCAGCTTCAGCGTTCCCTGCTATAACACACTGTCCCCACATTCTGCCCCAAACACGTGTGAACATGTGTGAACATGCACAGCCTGATCTTAGCCCTGAGCTAGGGGAACAGGGGAAGAGGGACCACTGAGCTGGTGTTTGTGGGACTCCAGACAGGGTGCAGGTAGGTCCTGGAAGCCAGTATATTATTTACAAACATAGAAGCTGTTGTCCCAGGGAGAGAGTAGTGTGTGGTCAAGAGGCCTGGGTGTGTTTCTCATTTCCTTAGTTCAGAAGCTCAGAAGAGAAAAGTCATCTGCTCACTACCCCTCCCAAAGGGGGGCAAGCAAATCCTTCTAACTCAGCTGCAAGGGAGACCCCACTGAGAATGATGTTGGAGCTGGGGGTGTCAGTGCTGATGGCCATGGCGGAGGAGGTGAGGACAGTGAGGTGGCAATGTCAGGGCTGGTTGTGGTGATGGAGGTGTGATGGTGGAGGTGGTGGTGGGGAGAGCTGGTTCCATGTCACTAAACAAACAAGGGCCACTCCTCTCGATTCATCTCCTAACTGCCAGATTCCACACAGTTGCTGTTTGTGATTTCAGACATGCCTAAATTCTCCTCCAGGCAAAACTAGGGAGCAGACACAAGGGACCTTTCTCCAGCCGCTGACACCTTTGCCTTTGGAAAAGGAGCTTCTTCCACGGCATGGTATTAGCCTCAGGATGTCTTCTTGGGTCATCTCATCCATCCCTCTGCCTGGGTTCCACCTGGTCCCCTGGGGGAAAGGCAGCTGTTGGCTTCTTGCTTCTCTCTATAGAAAGCAAATATGCTTGGTGCTCACCCCTGGACTTGGCCAATTTCTCCCACCCCATGAGAGTCCCTCTGCCTGCTGGCACCAGCCATTGCCCCTAGAGTTTTAACCACATCTCTTTCACCTTCCACTGCATCCCCATCTTACAAATAGGGAGTCTGAGGCTGAGAATCATGGTTAGAAAAAGGAGGGCCAAGATTGGAGTTAAGGTCTGCTTGCACTGAAGCAGCAACCCTGGAGGAAGGGAAAGAAAAGGGGCAGTACCCAGCCTCATGGTCCCCTAGTGCCGCCTCAGTACCAGCTTTCCACAATCCTTTCTGGATTGTATCTTTCACTGCATCAAGCAAGTTTCCCTTTGCAGTTCAGGGGAGGAGGTAGATGCAGAGGCAATCGGAGGGTCATGATATTGATGATGGCAGCCTGGGCTCCGCTCTCTCTGGGCAGAGGACAGCCGTGCTGGTACAGGAGCAAGGAGAGACTGTACCTCCAGAAGAGCCAGGAGAAAACCTTAACTACCAGGTGACCCCCTCCTGACTTCTGGCCTTCCTGCACCTCTTGTCCAGGTTCCACTTCTGGGACCTGGGCTGGCACCCTTTGATGTCTCCCATGGCAGCTGGCTAGGGATTGCTCTCAGCCCCTTGCTGTCCTCCATTCGTTCTGCTGGCTGAGCAGGCTGGGACAGGCTCCTGCCGGGGACGCTCCTGCCCGCCCCCGACCACTGACAGGTGCTGACTTTTCCTCCCCCTCCCTAGGCCTTCCTGAACAGACTGCCTGTGTTTGGGAGGGGTCTTGGGGGAAACAGTGTGATGCCTCTTATGCTGGGCAGCCTAGACACCTTCAGGGGCAGGCGGTGGGGTAGGGCCTGGGATGGTGGGATTGGGGCTGCTGGAGTTAAGGTCTGCTTGCTTGTGGATCTTCACAGGCAGACTCTACTTGGGCTGGGGAACCAAGTCCCAAAAAAGTCCCAAAAGGACAGTATGGCCTAAGCTAACCATAGCCTAGTCAGCAGAATAGAATCCCACCAGGTCTCACCTCCATACAAGGCTGGTCCCAGAGTTGGGGGTCTTAACTGTTGGAGGTTTCCAATGTCTTTGTGAATCTGAGCAAAACTTTGCACTCTCCCCAGTCACACTATATTTTGCAGACAATTTCAGGGGTCTGAAAAATTCTTACCTCACCCTTTCTCTTTCCTGGGGACTCTGTCTGAAAAAGCTGCCTTCCTGATGTGGTGGCTGGGCCAGGGAGTGTCCCCAGAAGGCCCACAACAGGAATCTGGGGGAGGCCGCTTGACGCCTCATTAAAACATTCCAAAGAAAACCCAAGTTCCCGGGAGGGCTTGGCCCCACTCCTTGTGCTCTGTCCACAGGCAGTTCCCAGAGCAGGGTGGGGGGCGTGTGGGGGGGTGGCATTTAAAGGCAGGTGATATAAAAAGCTTCAACAAATCAATAAAGAAAAGACAAACAATGCAGAGGGAGATAGGTAGTGAGCAAGCTCTTGGAAGATGGACAATAAAGCAAGTCAAGTCCAAAAGCTGTAAATAGCAAATTAAAATTGACAAGGGACACCATTTTTCACCTCTCAGAATGGTAAAGGTGAAGATAACAATCCTCATACTATACTCTGAGATGAAGGGTGTGAGAAGAGACCTCCTGGTCATTCCTGGTGTGGTGTACATAAACCAGCATAGGCTATTTAGGAGGCAGCTTGGCCATGTCTATTAAAATAAAAAATGTGCACGTTCCCAGATCCAGCAATGACTGAATCTAGAAATATCTTACAGGGAAATGGTCACACAGGGATATAAGAGGGCATTTCAAGGAGTTTCCCGGCCTCTGTCTGGAATCACACATGAGCACACAGGAAAATTATGCAGAAAAGAACTAAATGTACATTCCTAGGGACTGCTTAACAAATCCCAGATTTTGGAATACTATGCAGCATTAAAAAAGACAGATTTATATTTACTGACATTAACATCTCCAAGACATACCTTTAAGTAGAAACACGCATATAGCAGAGAGCTCTATCTACAAAGTGATACCATTTATTTAAAACAGAGAACAACAGAACAAAACTATCTACTTTATACGTACACAAAAAAGGTACATTTTGGAAACATGTGGAAAAAGGCCCAGGAGGCCAGCCCCCACACAGACTGTTACAAATGGTTTTCTCCCTTGTACTGTTCACCATGTAACTTACTCACTATGTAAGAATTTGTTCTCCATGTAAGAACTTGTTCGCTATGCTTCAGAAGATTGGAGACTGATGAAAATTAGGCTGGGGGTGGATTAATGATTGTGCATTGAGCATTGACTCCCCTATACAGAATTTTATTGTTGTTAACCATTTGATCAATAAATAGGAGAGATGCCCTCACAAAAAAAAAAAAGTACACACTTCCAATTGTAAAATAAATAAGTAACCGGAATGTAATGTATTGCATAAGGAATATAGTAAAAATATTGTAACAACTTGGTATGGTGATAGCTGCTATATAAATGTTGAATCACTGTGTTGTACACCTGAAACTAATGTAATACTGTGTGTCAACTACCCTTCAATAAAAAATAATTATCTACAAAAAAAAAAAAAGGTTTTCTCTAGAAGAAGGAATGGGGCTTGGGAGCCATCAAGGATGACTTCTGTTTTGTCTGTATTATTTGACTCTTTTATAGAAAGAACATATTCAAGTATTCGTTACAAAATTAACAATAAGAAAGTAAAATAAAAGAAGGATTCTATTTTTTAAAAAAAGAAAGAAAAGTTAGAAAAAGAAAAAGTAAACCCAGAGTGAGATGTGGGGATCTGCCAGCATAAGCCTTCACTTTGCTTTGGAGGAGGAAGCTCAGTGCAGGAGTTTGAAGACCTGGGTTCAAATCCCAACTCAGCCACAGACTTACCATGTGACTCTCAGGGACCTTTCCCATAAAACAGGTGAGTGAACAGTGGGATGAGAAAACATCTGTGACAGCTTCTAGCTCAGAATCTGGGGACAGCCATGTTAAATACCTGTTGGTTCCTTCTTGTCTTTAAAAGTGAGCCCTGTGGCCTAGCTGCCCCTGTAGCAGACTGGGAGTAGTTCCTTACACTCCCATCCGTGACAGTACCTCCTGAGTATGTCCAGAGGTCATATCTCTACACTCAAGGCCTGCCCCACTACCCTAATCTTCAGCCTATCCCACTGGGATGCAGTTTCTCATTCACATGAATGCACGCTGAGGGTGTCTTTAAGATGGGGTGTTCCCAAGGATAAGACTACCCTTTTACCCCAACTCAGAATCTATGGGCCTATCCCTTCCTCCAAACTTCACTCCACGTGACACCTAACCTCACAGCTACTCTTCCCTGTAAGACACAAGATGGACCAGCTGAGCCTGGCCACAGCCAGTTGTCCTCCCAGTGGAATTTTTTTTTTCACATCTGCAGGGACCCCCAACTATGAGGTCCCTGCAGATGTGAGCTTGGCCCTGGGACCAACTAAGCCAGTAGCATTCAGATTTGGTAACAGGACTGTCAGATGAGGTTGGGGGGCTTAGGGGCAATCTGTGCAGAAGTGGGTGGAAGTGGCAGCTTCTGGATTCAGAAGAGGAAGCTGGCAGACTCTTGGCGTCTCATTGGCTCCACCTGAGCCCAGGGGGCCCACAGGATTTTGGGTAACACTTGGACCATATCTCCAGCCCTGAAACCAGGGTGGGTCCTGTGCACTCATGACCTGAGTGTTCAGCCACAGATGCCCCACAAGGTCCTGGGGCAGCCCAGCCCTGGCCTTTCTCCTCCTGCCCCACCCTCAGCCTTGGACCAGGGCTAAGCTAGGCAAGTTCTCTGCATGTGCCTCAGCTTCCTGGGGAATCAGTGCGGGGGCCTGGGGACCAATTACATCCACCCCCACCCTCTGATATATAGAGGGACATGGCTTGGCACTTGGCTGGCATACAATAAATAATGGTAGTTTTGATTCAGGTCAACTAAAAAATGTGGACAGCCACAGACCCTTTCTTAGAGGATTGTTGGGAAGATTAAGCTAGTTGATACTGAAAAGTGCTTTGAACAATGTCTAGCAAGTAGAAATCACTGCAAAAGCATTTATTAAATAAAAATAAGAAAACAATAGACCTGGGTGCACATGTGCTCACAAATACATACACATGCATAACTGCCCCTGCAAGTCATGTGCAGACTCATAGCTTCGGACACACATGAGAACACACATGGACTCTCACACAGCCCCAGAGACCACCATGTCTATTGCCAAGGGCCTGCTCTGACACACATACTCTGAGGACATGCACACCCATCACTTTGTCTATCCTGAGTATGGGCAGACAGACTGAGCTGGCTGGCACACCCTGCAGGGGGACCTGGAAAGGTGAGCTGGGCCTGAGGGCAGGGGAGGAAACCACTCTGGGCCCTGCCACACACCAGTGTTTGGAGTATCTCTGCACAAGAAGCTAAGTGTCTCTGAACCTCAGTTTCTTCATCTTTAAATAAGTCCTCATATAGGGTGATGTCTCTGGCTTTGGAATACCAGAGTCGTGAGGGCATGGGCACCAGTGAATGGGGTGTGCTAAGGCCCACATAGGAGAGGAGAGCCTCAGATCAGGGGGTTCTCAGGCAAACGTTTCTTTTTTTTTGCTGTTTTTTTTTTAAAGATAGGAAAACTGAGGTGTGGAGAAGGACAGCCCAAGGTTATAGGCATTATTACGCAGAGCTGAAGGAACCCAGAGCTCCAGCCTTCGCATCTGGGGCTCTGCCTGGGTAGGGAGCTGGTCAGGAGGAGGCGGTTGCCTGCCTGCTGCCTGTTTGCCTTCCTGCCATTCTGTCTCTCTAGAAGGCAGATGCCCCCACCTGGGAGGTGTTTGTGTGTGTAGGGGGGAAGGTGGCAGGGGCCTTCAAGTCAACAGGCAGACAGCCTCTTCAGCAACAGGCTGGTGCCCTGGGACAGTGCTGCTGTGGGATCTGACTGACTCCCCAGGAAATGACCCCCAGACCCTAGCCCAGGATGAGGAGGGTGCTACCTCTCCAAGTCTGCAGTTCTTGGCCCCTGGGAGTCTCTCCGTATTTTTCTGTGCTATTGTTGTCTGTCTACTCCTCCTGCTCTGGGGCACTCTCGTCCCCAAGCTTCTTTGTCTCTGTCTCTCTAGTCTTACCTCCCATTCTGTCTCTTCCCTCTCCAGCCATCTCTTGGCCTCTGCTCTTAATGGAGTAGAGATGGGAGTTCCCCATCTTCCTGGTGTCCCTCACTCACAGGAGTCTCCCACCAGCATGTTTCTCCTGTAAGCGTGCTCTGTGAGGTCAGTCTCCTTCAGGGAACCTCCATTCCTCCTCAGTGCCACGACATACCCGACTTCATGGACAAATGGCTTCGACTCTGAGCTTTACTGGGCATGGGTGCATGTGTGTATGCATGCATATGATCACAGAGCCAGAGGAGACCCCTAAATCCTACCCCTGGCTGGGTGATTCTGACCTCAGACTCAAAGCCCTGTGTCCCAGATCGCAAACAAAACTTGCAGAAAACAGAAACCCCCAAAGTCTGTGGGGTCCTATATCAGGGCAAATGCCCATCTTCCGCTAGATCACACTGTCAACTTCCAGGGAGATAACAATCAGAGCGGTGGTGCTCGTAGAAGTAGAAGATTGGGGAAACGCGACCACAGACTTCCAGACCTGGGACCCCAAACCAAGGCTTCAGAAATAGGGAGATCTTAAGCATTTGGAACCCAGACACCTCAGAGACAGCAGGCATCGAGGATCTCGGGTCATAGGGGATCCCGACCCAAAGTTCAGATTACTTGTGGAACCCAAGGCTCTGCGCCCTAGACCCGTCCCAGGGACTCCAGAACAAGCCCGCAGCCTGTGCTGGAGTGCGGGCGGGAGACTTACCAGCGCATATGCGGAGCTGAGCACCGGGCAGCAGAGCAGAAGCGCCAGGCCGGGCGCGATCCGGGCGGCCCCCATCGCCAGCGCCTAGGGCCCCGTCCCTCGGGGCAGCCGCCGCCGCCGGCCCTGCTAGTGGTGGTGGGGTACAGAGCTGCGTCAGGCCCGGCTGCCCCGCCCACGCCCGAGCCTAAGGGACCCTGGCGGCCCGGCGGCCCGAGGCCCCGGGGCCCGGCGCGGGGCCCATGCGCCGAGGGCGAACGAGCGCAAAGGAGAGAGAGAGAGAGGGAGGCAGGAAGGGAGGCAGCCGGGGGCCCGGCGGGCGGCGGGCGGGCGCCGAACGCTGTAGAGCTGCCCGTCTGCCTCGGAGCTGAGAAATCACATCCATATGGCTGGGCCCCCCGCCCCCGGCCCGCCCCCCGCCCCCCGAGCCCCCACCCGCGCTGCTTTTTCTTTCTTTCTCTTTTTCTTTTAGGGAACTAGGAGCTGCGGCTTCGCCCCACGCCCAGTGGAGGAGGGGTCGGGGGAGGGGTTGGGGTCGCGGTCTGCGGGGGGCGAGCTGGGCTGTTATTTTTAGTCAGCGTCTAACTCAAATGGGGGCGGGGGCGTGGCGGGGGACACGTTTTGGGCCGCGCGGGCGTGCAGCTTGCGGACGCGATCCCAACTTCGCAACCGCACGGAGCCCCACGGTGATCCGCCAGCCAGCTCCTCGCTCTGCCCCTCGGATCCCCAGCCCGTCCGCCGCCGCCTCCGGCATCCGCTCCCCATCCTCAGCGGGAGCCCCGCCTGCGCCCGCGCCGCTGCAGCGCGCCTGCGGCCGGGGCGCTCTATCTGCCTGTCAGTAGCCAGTCCATCGGCTCCCCCGGCCTTGGCCTCCGTTCTTCCAGCAGCCCAAAGCTTCGTTTCGGTCACTCCCTCGCTCCCTCTCTCTCCTCCCCCTTCTTTCTCTACGAAAACATTTGCAAGTTTCCAAAAAAGCCACCGAGCCCAGCGGCGCGGGGCTGGCGGCTCCACCGGACTCCGAGGCGGCGCCGCCGCCAACTGACGAGACGACCAGCCAGCCTGCCAGTCAGGCCCGGAGTCACCCGACCCAACGGCGGCCCCATCCCCTGGGAGCCCGCCCTTAAACCCCTACTTACTCCGAGCGCGCCGCCGCGGCCCCCGCCTAGCCATGGATGTCGGGGACCCCCCGACAGCCTCCCCAGGACAGGACCCCGTCCGCGGCCCCGGGGGGACTTCATGGAGCGCTCGGTGTCCCCTTTGCTCCGCCTGGTCTCCAGCGCCCCCCGTCCGGCCGCCGCCCGGAGCCGCCGCCCGCCGCGCGCGTCCCTCGCCTCGGCGTCTGCCGCTCCCCTCCCCCCGCGGCCCGGGGCCTCTGCCCTCCCCGCCCCCGCCCTGGGCCTCCCCGCCCCCGCCCCACCGTCGTCGCCTCCGACGCGGGTGTGTGGAGCGGCCGAGCGGCGCCCACTGCCCGCTGCCCCCGGATATTTCTCTAGAGGCCGCGGCCAGGGACCGCACAGCAACGGGATGTGAGTGTGGAGGGGACGGGACCCAGAGGGCTCTGACATCGGGGCCTGGGGCCGTAGCCCGGAGCCGTATTCCGGGGCGCTGCCGCCGCTTGACTCTCTCCTCCGAGAAGGCGCAGACGTTATGTTTTCTGATCGTCCGGCCCTGGCCGGTGGATAGGGACCCTCAGCCGCGCAGCAGGCCCTCTTCACGGGAGATACCCGGCACGCGCCAGCCGAGGCGCTGTCTGCTTGCCCGCGGGACTCCCGCTCGGGCTGGACCGGGACCCTGGAGAGGCTGCGGGGCCGCCAGCCCCAGCCTGGCTGCGCCGCCGCTGCCGCCCGCGTCCTCCCGTCCCGCGCCGCCCCACCCTGCACTCTCCTGGACCCCCAGCCTCGGGAATCTCCGAGTGGGTGGATCCGCCGTGCCCTAGACCCGCCCCCTCCCCTGCCTGCGTCTCCGGCCTCAGCTTCCCTTCTCTCCCGCCCCAGTTTCTCCCCAGACCAGGTCTCTCCGAGTCTCGACCGGTCCAGAGGTGGGCCCGGCCTCTCCGGCTCCGCCCCTGACTCCACCCCGGCGGCTCAAGGCTGCAAGATCCGGGGCTCAGGCGGGACCCCCACCCTCGGGCCCCGTCTCCCTCTCCCAGCCCTAAACACCCCTAAACGCTCTTGGCTGACTCTGCTCCACTGGGGACAACCGGCAATCTACTTTGGGAGCAGGGACCTGAAGTGGGGGCAGCGCTTAAGCGCTCCGGCCAGGGGAGCGGGGGAGGACGCCCGAGCGCTCTACGAGGGGCCTCGGACCGTTTCCTTACATCTCAGTACCAGGTGGAGAAGCTGAGGTGCCGGAGGGCCTGGGGATGCCTGGAGTGGAGGGCTTCAAGGATGGTCATGCGGAAGCTAATGTGACATCGTGGCCCTGGAAAATACTTGGGCTAAGTGGTAGCCCCTGCTCACTTACTTACCAATTGTGTGTCCTGGGTGGGAGGACTCTCCTGCTGTCTGGGCGTCAGTCTCCTCATCTGTAAAATGGGGAGTTGACCAGTTGACTCGAAGGACACTTTTTAACTTGACTGTTAGTGCCTCCAAGGGTGGATGTCCAGACCCACGGGCTCTAGGGGCTTCCCAGACTCAGTCTGAGGACATTGAGCTCCTTAGAGCTCCCCAACTTGCCCCCCTCATCTCGAGGATGGCCCCTTTCCTCAGCGTGAGTGGGTCCTCAAGTCCGAGCTTTAATCTAGCTCAGCCAACCTTCCTGGCGGTGCACCCATCTCCCAGAGGGTAAGCACAGGGGTCTTCATACATTTCTGTGGCCACGCCCTCCTCCGTGTTCCACTACCCGCACATTTCTTATCCTGGCATTTAAGGACTGTGCTGTTTGAGGCAGTTTCCTCTCAAAATGACTGCCCAACAGGCACTGTCCACTGACTGCTGGCCACCTCCCCATGCCCACTGGCCTGCTTTTGCCTGTGTAGTTTCCTCTGCCAGGATCCTGCTCCTCTGTGTGGTGTAGAGGACCTCCTTTCCATTCCTCCTTGTGTCCCCATCTCCAGTGCTGGAGGGCCTGTGATTTGGGAGTCTGCTCCCTATGGTGTGTGGGTTTATTGGGATCAGGAAAAGAAGCCCAGATACCCAGAGTGGGCATCTTAAGAACATTCACGGTTCTTCAGTGTTTTGTTTTGATGGTCTCAGTTTTATGTCTCTGTTTCTAAGCGATTCTATTCTACGTTTTATGGTTTCATGACCACTGATCACCTCCTGCCCTTGGGGATAAGAAAAGAACATTCAATGAGGGTTTAGGGGAACTGAGAGGTAAAATTAGAGGCTTTATGGGGGGAAGGAGTCCTTCTTGGTTCTGACACCAGAAAACTTGGGAATGGGAAACAAACTATTTGTATTTGGGAGGACTCTGTTGGGCTGTGGATAGGACAGGGCTGCAGAGAGGGGTCTGATGGGCTCTGGGCATTCCCCTAGCAATAACTCATGTGCTTCACTCCAGAGGCCCCTGCTGGACATCCCACTACTGTGGGTGGGGCTACTGATCCCCTAACTCACCCCAGGCATCTGGTTAAAGTGCCACCATGGGGGTGGGGGTGTCACACATTAACTAGCAGCACCCCAGTGCCTGGCAGAGCCAGCCTGCCCTTCTGACAGGCAAGCCCCAGGGCACCAGGGTCAGTTTCTGGTCAGTTTCAGGTCAGTTTCAATGGAAAGGACTGTTTGGGTCAGGGGTATAGGAGTGAGTCCCTGTGGGGATGCCCCTCTCTGGCCCCAGGCTGAGGCCAAGCAGGAGGAATCACGGGAGGTCACTGAAGCTCAGACCTGGAGCAGAGGCTGGACTCTGATGAAGTGGCTCTAAGATGACAGGCCCCTGCTGCTGCCACTAGCGTGAGTAGGGCTCTGGCCAAGGTATACAGATCCTTGGGCCAGGGTGGGCATCCGACTCAAATAGGAAAGACAAAGGCTCAACTCTCCAAGCTCTAGCCTGGCCTTACTCCCTCAGAAAACCCCTAGCCTGGGGGCTCTCTGGGAAAATTGGCCCACAGACCCCCAATACTTCATCCCCTCAACCCTAGCCCCAAAGTCAGCCTGAATCCCAATGTCAACCCTGATCCCAGTCTGACCTCTAACCCCTGGCTGAACCCTGGCCCCAGGCTGAGCCTCCACCAAGCCTCAATCCCAGACCTCTCTCAGGTACCTGCCCCCTCTGGAAACTTTTCAAGGCAGGGACTGGTAGGGGAGGGGATGGCCAGGCCATAAGTGAACTGAGGTGCCACTTTTACAGTCATTTCGGCTGCTCATAAACACCCCCCACCCGGATGAGTCACTGGAGGCTCCCGAAGCAGCTGCTTGGGCAGCCCCCTCCCCTTGCAATAGGAAGCCTGTTTTTCTCACCTCTCCAGAAAGTGAAGAGAGGGACGCTGGGGGTACAGAGGGCTGAGAGAACCTGTCCCAGGTATGGAGCACTCCCAAGGCACCTGGAGATGTGCGCTTCTTGTCCCCCTTCTGATCACATGGCACAGGACCCCTGCTGCAGGAACACTAGATCCATAGACATCCCCACACAGGCATGCTATGTCTGCCCCATGGCATGGCACAGGCACAACCATGCTAACCCAGTGGGGTACCACTGCCTTGCCCCTTCCAGCTACGCTCAGGTCCTAGGGCTCCCTTGGATGGACCCCACTCACCTGGAGCCCACGGTGCCTTCCAAGTAGAGGTTAGAGATGCAAGGCAGACTCAGGTTGGCTGTGGGGGAGGCCATGGATAGTCCTGAGCAGCTTCTGTGGTTCAGGTCTAAGCAAGGATGTTGCTGTTCAGGACAGGAAAAGGCCTGAGTCAGAGCTTTCACTTGAAAAGGAGAATTAATTATTTTTTACCAAGCTGTATACTAGCCCAGGACTTTGTCCCAGACCCCTGGTGGGGGAGCAGAGGCAGGTCCAAGTGTACTGGTATTCAGGCACCCTAGGCTGGTCCCTCCCCCACCTCTGTGCCCCTGCCTGCCAGGTGCCTGGGCCAGCCCCTCAGGGGTATGTGTGCCCCTCAGTGGTCCCCTCCTTGCCCTGCCAAGCCTCTTTCCCACTAACTCTCCTGTCTGTTCCTGTTTACCTGTCTGCTCCTTCCAGCCTATTCTATATCTCAGAAATTTCAGGCCATCATCAGGTATAAACCAGCTCCTTTGAGTGACTTCATTAATGTTTTGGGCACCTGGAGGAATCAAATGGAGGCTGAAGGTTGTTCATACCCTGGTAACAGGCAGGAAAACTGAGACTAGAGAAGGCCTGACCTCCCAGCAGTGGGCACCCAGGGTCCCCCAGCCAAGAGAGATGTGAGGGCCCTCATTCCATCCAGCCTTGGTCCTGACTGACCTGCAGCCCCTTGCCCACTGGAACATAGTCTCCCAGCATTGAAAGCAGCCAAGAAACGCTTTCTGGCTGTCCCCAGAGCACTACCCAGACTCAGGGCTGGCTTATTATAGGCAAAGGAGCAGAGGTCACAAAGGAAATGGGTTGTAGAGAGGATACCCTCCCTCTGTGGTTTTGTGGAAAGAGCTGTAGCAGAACCAGGACTGGACCTGGATGCCGAGGGGGACAGATGGGGAGGCAGAGATCGTGCAAGATCCTGGAACATCACCCCAGGGCCCTGAGACCCTGGTTGGAGGCTGCCCTTCTGCCCAAGCCCAGTCTGAGCCGGTTTGCATCTGGAAGTCCCAGGCTCAACCTGACTAGGTGTAATGATTCACGTGGCAGCTACCACTCAGCACATTCCAGCCATAGTCCCCAGTGCCCAGTACGTGAGGTGGCTGACCCCAACCACCCAGGCTGTTAGGGCACGTTCCTGGGCCTCCCACCCCCAGGAGCTACCCATCCCCAGGTCTCCCAGGCTCCTGGGGAGGGTACCACACTTTATAATTTCCAAAGTACTTTCTAGTTCATAAACTGGAAAGGGAGGCAGAGAGCTTGTCAACACCTGGCCTCCAGGTGGGGAAAATGAGGCCTAGGGAGTAGACTAGGCTGGCTGGGCGCACATCATGAGACTATGACAAACAGCACGTACACAGCTCCTGCGCCTGCTGCTGGGCTCCACCCAAGCATGCAGTTCCAAGGGGTATCCCAGGGCACATGGGCCATTTCTGTGAGCAGGACCAGAAGGAGGCCAGATTTCAGCTTTCCAGTGGCATCCAAGAGGGAGAGCTCCCCTGCCTTCTGTCAAGCTGCCCTCTGCCCTGCCCCCCCACCCGTGGAGCCTCTCCCTCTTCTGAGTGCCCCCACCCCAACCCCGCCTCTTCCCACTCTTCCGTCCTCACTGGCCAGGGAAGGAGGAGGCTGGGGCCCAATGCTGTTCTGACCTGTGAGTCTCCTTCCTGCTCGTGGCCTCAGTTTCTCGATCTGTCATTAACAGATGGGCAGTTCAAGGCTTGAAGGGGCTTCATAAAGTGCCCAAGCCGCTGGGTCTTGAGTGATGACCTGTGAACCTGAAAACCCAAGGTCCTCTCTTCCCTCGAGCCTAGGGGGCTGCCCAAGCAGCAGGCTGTGTTCCTCCAGTGAGCCCCAGCCCAGGGCTCTGAGGAGGGCTTCTGGCCCTCAGTTCCGGGGACAGGAAGTCGTATTTTGGTCCTGGGTCCTGGGGAAGGAGGCAGGGGGAGAATGGCAGCTCAGACCCAGTGGTGTTTACTCGGGCCTGGCCCCCTCTGCACTCAACAGGCCCATTCATTGGGAGCCCCATAAACCCTTTGGGGCTCCCTGAGGTTCAGAGCGCCTGGAAGCCAGGCCTGGCTGCTGCCCCCAGATCTGCTGGGGACCACGGGCAGCAGGTGGGGTAGAAGTGAGGCCAGGCTGGGGGTGGCAGTGGGAGTCTCAGGCACATCTCAGTTTCCTGATCTTTGCAGGATTGCTGGTTCCTGTTCATGCACATTATGAAGTAGTTGGGGGAATTGAGGAGGCCACCATAGCTGTGTACCCCAAGATGAGGTTCTGAAAACATGTCCTCCAATCACACGGCCTTCAAACAAAGTCAAGACTGCAGCGGTCCAAGCGAGAGCTGAGCTGCTTGTGGAGATCCCACAGCTGGCCTTGGACTGTCCACAGCCTACATTGTCCAGGTGGGCATGCATGGGCATCCACCTGGGCTGGAGGGAGTCTCTTGGCCACCCCAGCAATCCCTTCCTCATCTGTTCATTGGGAGATCTTCACAGGCAGTGGGAATATGGGGGCTGGTTGAGGGATGAGGCCCTAGGGTCTGCTCAGCCCCAGGTGAGGACTGTGATTACTCACACCAGGGGGCTCTTCATGCTGTCTGCGGTCTTCCAGCTGTGCTTTAATTAGGTGGGGCAAGTATGGTCCTGTGGTCCCTGGAAGCGGAAGGGAAGCTGCAGCAGCATTTGGTGGGAAGAACCATGGATTGAGGGGCTGATCCCTACCCAGCTCCTGGGTGAGCTTGGAATAATCCTTTCTTCACCCTGGGCTTGTTCCCTTCAGGCCACTGACTAAAGGTAGAGTGGACGTGCTCCCAAACTCTTCTCAGCCCCGGATTCCCATGCTGGGCATCTGAGTGGAGACCCTAATGGCAGGGAGGGATAGGGCAGGATCAAGGCCTGCCACCTCAGGCCTCTTTCAGCAGTGCCCCCACATGCCCTGGCCACCTGGCCAACTGCTCCAGACCCTGGTGGGGGCTGAGAATGGAGTCTCCTTTCCCAGATGCTTTCCGGGTGGAGTGTGACTTCCCTCTCCGGTGGTTGTAAAATGCCCTGAAGCCTGGTGGGTCCCTACTTGGTGGGGGAGGGCTGTGCCTAGGAATAACCCCCCTCCCTGGCGTGTGTGACACGTGTTTCCGCCTCTCCCAGCATGGGCTCTCGCTGATGCTATTTATAACCTTTAAGAGCTCCTGCCGACTGCAAAGTTTTCTTAAACTCAAAATATCACTGAGGTCCTGGGCACACGTTCCAGAGGCTGGCTGGGCCCTGCGGTTTGAGGGGACGAGGGGGCCAGGAAGGAGGAGGCAGTGGGAGGGGTTAGCTCAGACACTGGGTCCTGGCTGGGGACTGTGGTGGGGAGATCTTGGGTGGGGAACCCCTAGGTTTGGATGCTGGGACCGGCTTGGCCTAGAAGTAGGCTCTATGTAGATGGTCCTTGGTCAGGCTGAGCCATCTCTCTGGGCCTCAGTTCCCTCTCATCCGGAATGCCTTGGGGAGCACTGCCTGGGTGAAGCAGTGAGATGGCAGGGTCACTGGGAACATCTGGGGCTGGGACGAGCACTGTGTCTGTCCGGCAATCCAGCACCTGGCACAGAGCCTGGCCTAGAAGCACCGTGGATATTGGCTAAACTGGTCAGAAAGGGGAAGCACTTTGAGGAAGTTTATAAAACCGTGTGTGGGAAAGTGATGTCCAGAGATGGGCAGTGCCATTCTAGAGGTCACCCAGTTCATCAAGACCAAGTGCCCAGGCTTTCCCAACACCCAGGGCCTTCTGAGGTTCCCCTTAGGTTTGGAAGAGGCTGAAGGGCCTCGACTAGGGACAGGTGGGTTGTTACCTTGGGAGGTCCTCAGGGGACAACAGGAGGATGGCTAGGCATGGCTCTGAGACCCCCCCAGGGATGGAGGGGCGTGGGCTGCAGGCTGGGCCCACAGAGGGCAGGGTGCTGCCCAAAGTCACAGCTCCTGTGCACCCTGGGCCGCCACTCCGCCTCCCCAGCCTCTCTGCCTCCTCAAGAGTGGGTAAAACGCTGAAGCCCCATTTCCCAGGTGGAAAGCAGTCCTGAAGACTGAGGACTCAGTCATCTCTGTAGAGAGGCCAGTGGTTTAGGCCAACTCCTCTGCATCCCCTTACTTTCACACCTTCCTGACCTGGAACAGGAGTGACCTGACCTCTGGCTTTGCGGCATATCTTGGCCGCGCAACAACCCCTGCTCCACATCTGGTTGTGGAAGCCATTCCTGGCTTCCTGGGTCCCAGATGGAAGGGTGGCCACCCCCACCCTTCCAACTCAGGGCTCCACATCAATTTTCCCATTCTAGCGTAACCACAGAGGGCTATTTGGAGGTAATGGCAGAGAGGAAGTGATGAGCTAGCAGAGAGAGGAGAGGGAGGACAGAGAAGGAGAAGTTCTGCAAGCTCGGTGGTGATGGAGCCACTCTGTTGCTCAAATGCCTTCCTGTGGCCCCTGGATCAAGTCACTCATCCCTCAAACACTTGAGCACCTACTGTGTGCTGGGTGGACTTGGAGAGCTGGCGGCCCCACTTCCCTCCCCGGAGCCACTTCCCTGCCAGCCCCACAGCTCTGGGGTTCCCGCTGCCTGAACCCTCAGTGAGCTCTTGCCTCTGCCCCTGCTTCTTGCTGTCTGGTCCACCCTCCCCTTCTCAGCTTGGGAGATCACCTATGCCCTTCAAATGTCCCTTCCTTTCCAGGTCTTCTTGAATCTGTCCTTTCCCCCGCCATCCCCAGAGAGCGAGACCGTAGACTCCCAGACTTGCTTCTATCCTAAGAGACTGTGAGTTCCCCAGGGCAGGACTGGGTCATTCCTGTGGTCCTGCTGAGTCCTCCATGGTAGAAAACACATCATTTTGTTCTGCATCTCTGCAGGAGGGGAGAGGTACTAGCTGGAGCTTTGGAACCCAAACACCCCATCTTCTCTCGCCCCCCTCTTATCTTTCTGTTGTTATGGGGAAGGCCTTCTTCTTCTGAGCCTCAGTTTCTCAGAAGGACCCTCCTCTGGCCTCTGAAGAAGTCCCTGTCATGGGTTCTTAGAAAGCCCTCCTCTAGGGTACCTTATGAGGTTGAACACATCTGATGGAAAATCCTTAACAAATCTGGGAGCAGCCCAAGGGGTCATGGTAGAGGGACCAGAGCACAACTCCCAGGCGGGTGAATGAAGCCTGCAGAGGCCTGGGGCTGCAGGGAGGGCTCATGCAGTCCTCCAGCACAGGCCTGACCACCTGTCTCTGTGGTCACCGTTCTCAGCCAGACAATGGGGGTGAGCAGCTTGGCATATTCTCTCTCTGGACCCTGAAGTCAGGGGATGGGGCTGGAGGAGGTGAGGGCTTTTGGCAGCTACAGTCTGTAGTCCCTCTTTCTGGTTCCTGTCACCAGACTGCATCTACAGTGACTGAGGTCAGGCAGGGGGCTTGGGCTTGCTGGGTGGGGGTAGGGCCTGCTACACCCACCAGAGGAGTTAGTTCCTCCTTACCTGCTCACCAGAGCTCCTAAAGGCAGCGCCCTCTTTAAGCAGTGGGGTTTGCAGTCAGGCAAGGCTCCCGGAGGGGCACCTGAATCCCCTCGTCCCTCCCCACTTATCTACAGCCTTGGGTGAGTCCTATATTCAAGGAGAATTCCAGCCGATTGCTCCCTTGTTGACTTGGCTCTAAGCTCTCTAAGCTCCAGCCTTCTGTGAGCCACTGATACCTGGGGAGGCAGCAGTTTGGTGCAAGAAGGGGAAGGTGGAGACTCAGGTCCAAGGATGCCCCAAACTGACTGGGCTGGGGAGACTGTGTGTCTTCTGAGCGGCCCTAAGACCTCACCCATTTTACAGGTGTGAACACTGAGGTCTCCAAAAGGGAAGAGGCTTCAGGAGTCAGTGATGAGACCAGGACCAGAACTGGGTCCCCTGTTAGCTCGGGTGGGACATGATGCTTTGGTATACCCTAACATTACATCTCCCCTAAATAGCCTCTCTGTCAACCAGGCTGCAGACTCCTGAGACACAAAGAACTTCCCTCATGCTCAAGGGTGAGGCTCCCTGGAGCAGAGGGTGTCAAGTCCAGAAGCTGCAGAGCTGGGTGCCTGGTGTCGCCCCTCTCTGTCTGCTCCAGGCACTGCATTTTGGGGTCCCTGGGCTGGTTTGAGGGGCCACTCCACATTCCTGGGCATCTGTAAGCCTGTGAGTTTACTATAGTCTCCCCCCAGCCCTCCAGGCCAGCTTGATGGGGACTTGCTTATGCCCCAGACATCCTTCTTTCCTTTTGCCCTTCCTCTGCCTGCTCTGGGGTCCCGGATCTGGGAAAGGAATGGGTCGAGAGCCTTCCAGAGAGTCCTTTCCCACGAGAGCCGAGCTCTGACCCCATCTTTATCTGGCCTGGGTGTGCCAAAAACAACACAGATGCTAAGGCTCCAAATCCCCAATCATGGGGACACCGACCTCCCCTGGCCCAGCTGCTCTGCTGTGGCCTCTATTTCCCCTCTGCAAACAGGGTGCTGGTGGGACTCGCCCTCCATGGGGTGGGGGAGGAGGCAGCAGAAAAGTCCAAACCCCTGGGCATTCACGCTCACTCGTGCTTGTGTGCTCACACAGCCACCCAGACCTCGCCAGGCAGGCTGCTGTGGTTCCCTGGTTTCTCTTGCCTTTAGCCTCTGTTCTCCTTCCTATTCTCCTAATTCCCACCCAAAGGTCTTTCTTCACCTGTGAGCTTATGTGATGTGTTAGGTTTGTGTGTATGTAAAGGTACAGTAATATGTGTATACACCCATGCAAAGTGTGTGGCTGTGTGTGCATGTGCATGAACACTGGTGCAAAGGCATCTGTATAGTGTGAGGATTTGTGTAGAAAGGTGTGCGCTTAGGAGTGTGCCTACTCTTGGTCCAAGCACCTGTGGGACAGGGGACCAACCCGAGTGTGTGTGTGTGTGTGTGTGTGTGTGTGTGTGTGTGTGTCTGTTTAAGACATAACCACACTGGTGGGTGGACAGATATATAAATACTCACACAGGTAGAAACGGGAACTGACCCTAACTATTCCTGGCTAGGGCCTTGGGCCGTTTTTAATGCAGCTCCACACCCAGGGCCACAGAGGGCATTTGTGTGGCTGCTGGAGGCAAGGACACAGCTGGGGCCGGATAGGGCAGGGTGGGGACAGCTCTGGGTCTGCTGGGGCCACCACAGCTAGGTGGGGTCTGCAAATGGAAAGGGCGGGAGGCCTTCCTAGCCACCACTGCGTTTCCTGCTGTCATCACCACCACCACCTCCTTGTCAACCCCCCACCTTCGTTTGCCTCTACCGCTACCATCTCTGTCCCCTCAGTTCTGATTGCCTGTGCTCACACTGTCTTCCTGCATCCTGGTCTGGTACCCCTTCTTGTCCCCTTTGGGACGCTTGAGGATGAGAGATGAGTAGGATGAGATTTGCCTTATACTTGGCAGGAAGCTGGGTGTGCGCACGCATTGTCCGGAGGCTCTGGGAAGGTGCATCCAGCCCTGTGTGCTGTTCCCTTTGTCTCTGGTCCTCCTCAGCACCACTCCCTTCCCTATTTCTGAATCTGTCCCCATCTCTGGTCTCTCTCTCTCCCTCAATCTCTGTCTCGGTCCTTGTGCCTTGTCTCTGAAGTAGTCGGTCCCGTCTCCATTTCTCCATGATGGCCCAGGGGAGCCAGTTCCCCGCCCCAGCCAGCACGCACTGTTTGCCTGAGACAGTTGGTCCGTCCAGTCAAACAACCACCCAATTCAGACTCCTCATCTGACTGACAGGGTTTTTTTTTCTCCTGCTAAATTTACTTGCATTTTTGACTGAATTGGCCATTCAACAGAGGTTGTGTCTACATGCCCCTACCCCGCCCCATGCCAACAGATGAACAGGCTCATAGACGGATACACACACAGGGCCTGGAGCCGTGGGCGTGCTCATATGCATGGTGCTCACAGCCTCATGTGACACATGCCCACGCATGATGCCCACAGTGATGCGTGTGAGCACATGCAAGATGGCACACATCTACACAGGCACACATGCGTTCCCACCTCATGCCGAGGTGACAGTGTCCTTGCACCCTCAGACCAATTCTGGGGAAGCCTTGGGGATATGGAGGCCAGGCAAGAGCTCCTGTCCAGCAGCCTGGGGCAGCCACAGCCCTTCTCCTCTGAGGCAGCTTGTGTCCCGCCCTCCTTCCTCCAGCCTCAGTGTCTAGGTGGGGTTTCTGGTCATCTTGGACCACCGAGCCCCTGCAAGCCTCAGTAGCAGCTCCCAGACCCTGATCCTAAAAGGGGACTCTTTTTTTTTCTTCCAAGGACAATAAATATTTGCTCTTTGGGAAACGGCTGGTGGGAGAGTATAGGGTTTGGCCCAGTAGTGGGGAATGTCCAGGCCAGTTCAGAGAGGCATCAGGCTGCACCTCACCCCCTCCCCTCTGACCCCCACCTCAGGCCTCGTTTCCTCCATTCCTTTGCCCAACGTGTTGGCACCCTTCCTCCCATCCCTGCTTTCTCACAGAGCCCTACCCAAACCTCACCCATCAAGAGTTTTCTACCCCTCCCATTCACCCTTGCCAGCCCCCTGCCCCTTTCCCATGTGCTCGGGCTGCATGCGCCAACTTGCATTCTGGTTCTTTGGGGTAAGTAAGGGGCTCAGCTTTCCAAGACACATTTCCAATCTACCTCCATAGACCAGACACTGAGGGCAGGGCCAGTGGCCCCCAGGCCAGGCCCTGAGAACAGAGCACACCCCTCAGACTGAGGTCAAGGCTATGCCCTCCTTCCATAATGGACTAAGCCTGGCCAACAGTGTCCCCCATCCTGTCCCCCATGATGCCCTGGTCCCTGGATACTCTTGCCTACCCACCCCTCCCTCATGCTCAATTGGGCTCCCAAATATAGTGGCCATGGCCACAGCCGGCCAGGACACCACAGCCCCAAGCGTCAGTCCTGGGCCGGGATCAGAGGGGCAGGAGCTGATTATAGGTCCCTGGGCCAAACCCAGGGCTTGCCTGCCAGCCCGCTGGGTCCTGCCACCCCACCCCCAGAACCACAAGGTTGGAGCATCTGGTCCCCGTCAGCACAGTGGGCAGAGGGAGGGGCCTGAGGGCTGCATTTGGCCTGCCGAGGACAGAGTTGTCTGTGTGTGGTGTGGGGGTGGTGAGGACAGGCTGGCACTCAGGGGCAGTGACTGTCCTCTGAACCCAGGACCACCTTGCCCCTGCGTCTGTGGCCATTGTATAGATGGGGAAACTGAGGCCAACAGCCAGGACCCGCCTGGGTTACAGGATTATAAGGAGTCTTCTGCCTCCCTCCTTGCCACTCCTTCCCGTCTTTCAAGGTCTGGGCTGTGCCTCCGGGAAGCAGGCCACATCCTGTTGGTGGCAGAGCAGCCCTGCTGGGAAGTCCTCAGACTAAGTCAGACTTTCACCTAAGACTCTAGGGGAGTGGATGGTGCAGAAATTCCTCTCCTCTGGGTCCTCGTGGCTGCCTCGTGCCCTCTTCAGCCAGACTTGCAGGGCAGCTCCTGCTCTTTTTGGGGCCTCAGTCCCCCGGTCTGTGTAGTTGGGCAGGAACTAGCAGCTTTGTGCCGTGGCTGTATTTATGGGCATCCAGAGTGTGGTTGTGGGTTCACGTCTGTGTGGACACACGTGTGGGCCCTGGTGGGGCCATGGGCCTGCCCACACCTGGAAGGGGTCCCCAGGACCTGCTGCACAGCAACATTTGACCTACTTGTGGGGCTCTGGATCCATCCCAGGCCGCGTTCTCGACTCCTCCGGGAAGTGTGGGCCTGAGGCCCAGCCCAGGGGCTGTGGGCCAGGAGGGGCGGTATGGGGTGGACTGGGGCAGCCTGTGGGGCTTGCGGCCAGGGGACAAGGGCATGTGGGGAGCCTGACCCTCCTTCTCTGCCTCCAGATCCTGGACCCAAGGGACAGCCGGGCCTCACCCATCCATCCCTCCCTCCCTCTCCTTCCCCCCAACACCTTCCACGTGGCCACCATATTCTGATCTCCTCAAACTGGCTCTGACAGGATGAGGGACATTCCTCATGCCCCTCTGAATACTACCAGGAAGGTCTGCCAAGCACTTATCCCCTCCGTTCGCCAAGAGCTCACCCCTTCCTTCTTCCCGCCCTTGTCTACCAGTGCATCAGGCAATGCCAGTGTGGAAAACCAGCAGCCCCTGTCCTGGGGCCTGGGTCTGGGGTACACGTTTGGGTTCACAGGCCTAGACTCTGGGTCTAGAGTCCTGGGTCCTGGGGTCTAAAATCAGGGTCTAGAACTAAGGTCTGATTTTGGCCTCTTGGGTTTTGGAGTCTGTGTCCCCAGAGTGGGGTCTGCTCCTGGGCACTGGGTTCCAGGTTCTAAGTTTGGGGTTCAGATCCTGAGTCTGCGTCTGGGGTCTGGGTTGGGGTTCTAGGTTCCAGGTCTGGAGTCTGGGGTCTGGGCTTGGCCCCCTGGAGTTTGGGTTCAGGAGTCTAAGGCTGCTTCCTGTCCCTTCTGCGCCACCTGCTGGCTAGTCATCATGGTCGAGTCACAGCCTGTCCCTTGGGGTCACCCTCTCTCTCCAGGCTGTTGAGAGGAGTCTTGGCCAATGCATGGGCCTGGATGGGAAGCAGGCCTGAGTTGAGGTGGCAGCAGGTGGGCTTAGGGGCAGTGGCAGGCTGCATTGCTGTCCCAGGGTTCCACCTGCAGTCACCAGAATTCTTGTCAGTCAGTCAGCAACCCCACCCCAACTCCCCAATCACCCTTCACCCCACTCCACTGATGGAGTTTGCAAGAGTCCCAGTCCCACTGTGAAAGGTGGCAAATGAGGTGTTTGGATATTTGCTGTCTAACACTTATTTATTTATTTTTTAACTAAGCTATCATTGCTATACAATCTTATGCTCAGGTTTCACATGAGCAACATTATGGATACTACATTCCCCCTATTATCAAGTACCTACCACATACCCCATTACAGTCACTGTCCATCATCATAGGAAGATGCTATAGAGTCACCACTTGTCTTCTCTGTGCTGTACTGCCTTCCCCGTGCGGCCCCCCTACATTATGTGTGCTAATCATAATGCCCGTTAATCCCCTTATCCCTCTCTTCCCACCCACCCTCACCAGTCCTTTTCCCTTTGGTAACTGTTAGTCCATTCTTGGGTTCTGTGAGTCTGCTGCTGTTTTGTTCCTTCAGTTTTGCTTTATTGTTATACTCCACAGATGAGTGAAATCATTTGATACTTGTCTTTCTCCACCTGGCTTATTTCACTGAGCATAATACCCTCTAGCTCTGTCCATGTTGTTGGCAAATGGTAGGATTTGTTTTCTTATGGCTGAATAATATTCCATTGTGTATATGTACCACATCTTCTTTATCCATTCATCTACTGATGGACACTTAGGTTGCTTCCATTTCTTGGCTATTGTAAATAGTGCTGTGATAAATGTAGAGGTGCATATGTCTTTTTGAATCTGTAATCCTGTTTTCTTAGGGTAAATTCCTAGGAGTGGAATTTGTGGGTCAAATAGTATTTCTATTTTTAGTTTTTTGAGGAACCTCCATACTGCTTTCCACAATGGTTGAACTGATTTACATTCCCACCAGCAGTGTAGGAGGGTTCCCCTTTCTCCGCATCCTCGCCAGCATTTGTTGTTCCTACTCTTTTCTGTGTTGGCCGTCCTAACTGGTGTGAGGTGATATCTCATTGTGGTTTTAATTTGCATTTCCCTGATAATTAGTGATGTGGAGCATATTTTCATGTGCCTGTTGGCCATCCAAATTACTTCTTTGGAGAAGTGTATGCTCAGCTCCTCTGCCTATTTTTGATTGGCTTATTTGCTTTTTGGTTGTTGAGGCATGTAAGCACTTTATATATTTTATATGTCAACCTCTGATCAGATATGTCATTTATGAATATATTTTCCCACACTGTAGGATGTCTTTTTGTTCTACTGATGGTGTCCTTTGCTGTACAAAAGCTTTTTAGATTGATACAGTCCCACTTGTTCATTTTTTCTTTTGTTTTCCCTTGCCCAGGGAGATATGTTCATGAAAAAGTTGCTCATGTTTATATTCAAGAGAGTTTTGCCTATGTTTCTTCTAAGAGTTTTATGGTTTCATGACTTATATTCAGGTCTTTGATCCATTTCGAGTTAACTTTTGTGTATGGGGTTAGACAATAATCCAGTTTCATTCTCTTACATGTAGCTGTCCAGTTTTTCCAACACCAGCTGTTGAAGAGGCTGTCATTTTCCCATTGTATGTCCATGGCTCCTTTATCATATATTAATTGGCCATATATGTGTGGGTTTATATCTGGTCTCTCTATTCTGTTCCACTGGTCTGTGGTTCTGTTCTTGTGCCAGTACCAAATTGTCTTGACTACTGTGGCCTTGTAGTAGAATTTGAAGTTGGGGAGCATAATCCCCCCAGGTTTATACTTCCTTCTCAGGACTGCTTTGGCTATTCAGTCTTTTGTGGTTCCATATGAATTTTAGAACTATTTGTTCCAGTTTGTTGAAGAATGCTGTCAGTATTTTGATAGGGATTGCATTGAATCTGTAGATTGCTTTAGGCAGGATGGCCATTTTGACAATATTAATTCTTCCTACCCAAGAGCATGGGATGTATTTCCATTTATTAGTGTCCTCTTTAATTTCTCTCAAGAGTGTGTTGTAGTTTTCAGGGTCTAGGTCTTTCACTTCCTTGGTTAGGTTTATTCCTAGGTATTTTATTCTTTTTGATGTAATTGTGAATGGAACTGTTTTCCTGATTTCTGTTTCTGCTAGTTCATCGTTAGTGTATAGGAATGCAACAGTTTTCTCGCCTAACATTTATTGAGTGTATCATGTGTACCAGGCTCTTTCTGGACTCTGGGTATATATAGCTCTGGAAGAACAAAAATTCCTGCCATGCCAGCTGACACTTATGGATTGGGGGATACGTGTTAAAAACAAGAAAGCAAAGAAGCAAGCTCATTTTAAGGTATGCAGGGATGGAGAGTCAGAGCAAGAGCCTGGCAGAGGGAGAAGGTCCAGGGTAGTCTGAGGCTTCTCAGAGGAGGTGATGTCTCACTGAGACCAGGTGGTGACAATGGGTCAACCAGGGTCGAGGTCCCATTTAAGAATTCCAGAGGGAGGAAACAGCCTGTGCAAAGCCAGGGGCTTGAAGTAACCTAGGAGTAGGCTGGTATGGCCAGGGGTGTCCTGCCTTTATCCACACACCCCTCAGAAGTCAGCACCCACCTCTTCCCCAGCATTCCCCTTGGCTGGGGGGTGGGGCAGGAAAGGAGGTAGGGAGTGCTGTGGGACGTAGCAAGTGTGAGTCCGCATCAGTGTGTGGCCACCTCTCAGATGCTGGAGCTGGGGGAAACAAGGGGATAGGATCCAGGCCCCGCCCATGCCTCCAGGCTCTCTAGGCCCCCAGGCCATGCCAGGATCTTGCCTGAAAGGCACCAAGCTCAGTCTAGGACCTGGGAGAGAGATGAGTGCTGAGCCTTGGTGTGGCTTGTCTTTGTTGCCTGCTGCCCACCCCTCCCTCTCACAATGCCTCCTCCCCTCCTGATCTGCTTGCCCGCCTACCCACCCGGCCTTGTCTCCAGCTCAAAGGCCTATACTGCTGGCAGGCAGGGGGCTGGCCCTGGGACTGCTCCTGCTGCTCCCTGCAGGGCTCCTGCTGGTAAACGGACATTAGTTATAGGTTGACAGGGGTCCTGTGGGGTGAGCTCTGGGGCACTGTTGCTCCCAGAAGCCAGAGCTCAGACAGTCAAAGGCCCAGTCCCAGCCCCAGCCTCTATCTCAGACCCGGGGAGGAAGTAAAGGATGGCTCTGTGCTCTCTGTCCCTACTGCAGGACCACATCTGAACTGTACACGAAGGAAGGGGACCAAGACACCACTCCAGATCCTCCTGTACCAGGCAAAGGAAGGTGGCACTGTGTAGACCTGGCTGGCTGCCCGAGCCCACCCACCACATATCACAGACCTAGAAACGGAGGCTCTGGAGGCCCATGTCCCCCACCTACCCTGGTTCAAGCTGCTAATGCATGTGGATGAAAGAAACGAGGCTGGGAGTCGGGGTAACCCTGCATATGTCCTCTGTGCTGGGCCTTGGTTTCCCCCTGATGAATGAGAGGAGACTGGGTAGTGTCTCTCTGGCTGTGCCTGTGGGTGGTCCCCCCAGGACATCCAGAGTCAGTTGTCCAGAGAGCAGTGGGGCCGCCTGAGGCCTCTCCCTGTGTGTCCCCCTCTGGCTGTCTTCTCCTGTGGCATTTCTGGCTCATCTCTGTGGACCCTCCCCCTCCCCCTTTCTTTCTCAATACTCTTGCCAAACATCTGGAAGAAAAGTGAAAAACTTGCCCCCCCCGCCACCGGATGCTAGATTTCCAGATGTGGGGTGCTCTGCCCTCCAGATGAGGGGGGGAGTGTTCTGTGTTCCAGCTAGAAGAGGGCCCGGCCCCAACCCTTGCCTGCTGTCCCCTCACCATGAGGCTGAGGGACAGGACAAGAGGTAGCTGGGCTGAGCGGGAGGATGGGGTGGGCACCCCAGGGAGAAGCCCCACTGACTTGGTCCCCCCGGCTGGGCCCAGCTCCCCTCCACACCCGGGAAGTCCCATGGGGGCCTGGGGAGGGGTACTGCCTTTGAAGTTTCTATCAAAGGCGCCAGACACTTAAAAATAACAAGGAACACCTCTTTCCCACCCTTCAGCACAGACACTGGCGAGAAAGAGAGCCCAATATGGTGGCAAGATGTCAGATTCTGTGCCTGGCATGAGGTGCTCATGCCACCTCAGCCTTCCCACCTCCCCCCACCTCCCCAGATGGTGGCCCAGCCAGGCTGGGCTCTGTCACTGCCATCTGCTATGGGCCGGGCACTCCAGGTGGGCATACCAAGCTGGGCACCAGAGGGTAAACTTTGCCCAGACCCCTGGGGTCCCTCAGAGATTTGGACCCTTCCAGGACCTGCACCAGAAGGGTCGGCAGAGGGCAGCATGGGGCAGTAGGACAGCAGGCAAGACAGCTTCCTGGGAGAGGGGTAGTGGGGCCTGGAATGTGCCAGACAGGAGCGGTGAGGGCCGCTGGGCAGATCTCAGCATGGACCTACCCAGGGGGAGGCTGGGCTCCACGCAGGGCAGCACACAGAGCCAGGCAGGGGCCTCCCTCACACAGACACAGATGCCCCTGCATGGAAGGACACCCAGACAATGCCCAGACCGGTGCAGACCTCTCCTCTCCACAAAGACACACAGACACAGTGTGTGCAGGGGTCTGGCGGGAAGCAGGCCCTGACGTGTGTGGGGAAAGTGGGTCACCATGGGGCTGTTGGAAAGGGGCAGTAGGAAGTGAAAGGGTGAGATTGGCAAACTGGCCTTGGGGGCAGGCAGGTGCTGTTGTAGGAGGCTGTGGAGGCTGTCGGCTGTTGGACTGGCTGCGTGACTGCCCTCAGGGAGTGGCACACTTTCTACTGCCACCCAGGGTGTTCCTGGAGACCCTGTGACACAGGGCTGGGGCTGCAGCTGCCTGTGAGCCGTGGCCAGACGCTCACAGACAGACACATATAAACACCCAGACTTAGACCCACAGAGCCAACACACAGAGCCAGGCAGGGGCCTCCCTCACACAGACACAGACATAGCACACACACACACAGACTGCCCTGTACGGAGGGACACACAGACAATGCCCAGACCTGCACAGACCTCTCCTCTCCCCACAGGCACACAGACACAGACACAGGAGAAGTTGATGCACAGATGGGAAATTGAAGTTAAGGGGTGCCCTTAGGTAATCACAATTTTTTTGTCCCTGAAATATCACATAGCACACTCGGCCCAATCTTCTGTAGCTGTTCAGTTTGCTGACCTGCTGCTGGGCAGTGGGGCCCCTATGTGTAGGTACATGTGCATTTTTGGGTGACAGTGTGTGTGAGCAGTGGCTGTCCTCGCCTTCCCCTCCTTCTCCCCAGCAGGTGATTGGGAGGAATGGAGGGCCCTCCCCCTCCCCCACCCATTCCTGAGCCTGAACAATGCCCTCCCCAGGCCCCAAAATAGCCCCTGAGCCTAGCCAATATCCTTTTATGGCCCTGTCCCTATTGTGTACTGCAGGGGTGGGGCTGGGGTCAGGAGGTGTCCAGGCAGGATAAAGGCCAGGGTCAGGAGTCTCACCTACGCTGCTCTCTGCTCCCTTTTCTCCAACTTCCTCTCTGTGCTTCTAGCCCCCATGGCCCCCAAAAAACCAGACCCCAAGAAGGATGATGCCAAGGCAGCCCCCAAGGCAGCTCCAGCACCTGCTCCTGCGCCAGCCCCCGAGCCTGAGCGCCCCAAGGAAGTTGCGTTTGATGCCTCCAAGATCAAGGTGGGTGTGGGAGCTGGGTTTTGGCAGGAAGACAAGGCAGGTAAGTGGATCCGAGTGGACCTGCCCAGTGGGAGGCCAGGCTCCAGAAAGGGAGCACACTGAGCTGGAAAATTCTGTGCAGAGGTCAGACGAGCCCTGGGGCTTCAGGCTTCAGGCAGCAGGAGGGATGGTGGTCAGACAGCAGGCAGAACTCCCCAGGTGCTGCTGAAGGGAATGTCTTTTTGGTGGTTTTGAAAACTGACTCTTCTTTGCCCTTCGGCCTGGACCTCACATCCTTGGGGTACTCTGGGGCTGCCTGTCCCCCAATTCCTGCAGCCAGGCAAGGATCTTCCTTGCCTGGTGGTGGGTCTCAAGTCCACACCCAGTCCACCAGGGAGGACAGGGTATGGAAGAAAGGGAAGCAAGGCCGCTGCCCAGGCTGGGTCACATTCATCCCTGTCTGGGTGCCTGAGCCCCAGAGCTGGTAGGGCCTCAGCTTTCAGGTGGAGAAGTTCAGGCACACGCTGGCTAGGTCAGGTGGAAAGTTGGTCTCGGAGCTGTGGCCAGTGGCCCCAGGAGCCCTTCCCCAGCTAGGAAGTCTTTCTCAGAGTCTAAGCTTGGAGGATGAGCCATGACTCCCGCCTGTGGCATCCGCCTATCAGAGCGCACCCTGGGGCCTGCCTGTGCCCTGTTATTGGCTGGCCGCTGGCCACTGCTGCCCTGGTTGCCGGCAGAGGGGCCCCGGGGAGCCCTCCCAGCCCCTCATGGTCCTCATGTGCCCAGGAAGACCTGCAGCCCACCTGCCCAGATCCACCCCCTGTTCGGGAGCCCTTCCTGGAGGCAGCTGCTTTGTCCCTCAAGACACAATCAGATCCCAGCTCTGCCTTACCCCCTCGCTGCTCTGAGGCTTGGTTTCCTCAGCTGTGAAATGTGACACTAAGCCCTCCTCACGGGCTGTTGGGAACTACTCCCAGCAAGTGCTCCCTGGAGCTGGAGCCCTGAACCCTGAGCCCCCTTGGGCCCAGGCTTGCGTCCTACAGGTCCCCTAGTGAGGGTCCAGTCCAAGCACCCCAGGCTTGGGTGGCACTGTCCAGTCTCATCAGACGAGGTTGGCACAGGGTCCCCTCTGAGGGGAGGGAAAGTGAGAGCCCTCATGTGTTCCCCTTCCTCTCCCCCATGGGCTGGCCAGTGAAGGGCAGGAGGCATTGCCAGGAGCCCAGGGAACCTGATCTCAGCAGATCCCTGGTGGAGAGAGAGAGCTCTTGGGGCCCGGGACAACCCCTTGCTCTTCCCCACACGGGGTTAAGCCAGAGAGCCAGGAGGGACAGCCCGGCAGGGAGGCAGGGCTGGGCTATCCCCCTGCAGCGGCAGCGTGCACTCTGAGCCAGTGGGGCCCCAGGGAGCAGCAGTGGGAGAGCTGCCAGTCATGTGCCCTCCTCCAAGCTCCTTTCCCTTGCGTGACCTTGACCTTGGGATGAGTGAGTGCAGTGATAAAAATAAACCTGGAATGGGGTGAGGAGGGGGAAACTGGGTCCTAGGAGGTGGCCTGACCTCAGGTAGGTCTGATGTGGCCTCAGCAAATACCCAACAGCCCCACCCTGGCCGCATGCCATGCTGCGGCAGGGGACGGGGGCTGCCCTGGGCTTATGGATGGGGATGTATAAGACCCAGGTTGCTAGGTGGGGCCATGTGAGGGACAATGTCCAACCACAGAGGTCTGTGAGGGACAGACACCTGTGAACACAGGCAGACATATATGAGTGTGAACACACATATATGCACACACACACACATACCGTCTTGTGGCTCTGCTCTCATGTGGACAGAAGCCCTCTGGTCTGCCCCTTGCCCTTATTCCTCCTGTCACCCCCTGCCCCCTGCAGTGGTGACCTAAGGCCTCCCATCTTACTCATGTGGACAGTCCTGCCCCCTGGGCCCCAGGCCTGGTGGGGGTGGCAAAGACAGTCTGGTCAGATCTTGTGGTTTCAGGCACATCTGTCTGGGACCAGGGTCATCAGGTAAGGTCAACGCTGGGCTGGGGACTCAGGACACCAGGCCTCCCCTCCTCACCACTTCCCCAGGTGTGGCCCACTAGGTACCAGGGTCTGGGTCTGGTCCACACAGACCCAAGACCCTCAGGTTGGACAGGTGGGGAGTGGCAGCAGCTGAGCTGCTGGAATGGGGACAGGTTGGAGCAGAAGAGGGGCTGAGGCTTGGGCTGGCCATGGAGTGACCAGGAGCAGGCCTGAGCCAGGCACTCAAAATCTTTGGGATCTCCTTGCAGATCGAGTTTACACCACAGCAGATTGAAGGTGAGTGGGGGTCTTGAGCCCTTGGGCTGCAAGGTTGGGCCTAGGGTCCCCAGTTTGAGTGCTGCCCACAGTGGGGGTGAGTGGTGGGGCTGACTCTGGGAGTGTCCACAGCTCGTGCCCTCTCCCGGCAGAGTTCAAGGAAACCTTCATGCTGTATGATCGCACGCCCAAGTGTGAGATGAAGATCACGTACGGGCAGTGTGGGGATGTCCTGCGGGCTCTGGGCCAGAACCCCACCCAGGCTGAGGTGCTCCGTGTCCTAGGGAGGCCAAGGCAGGAAGGTTGGTACACCTGGCCTGAGCTCTCCCCAGGGAGACTGCCAGGGTGGGCTGCCATCTGTGGAAGAACAACACACAGCCTCTGTGCTGTGCACCCTCCTGACATCCTTGCTCTGTCTGGATGAAGACACCGAGGCCGGTCCCAGATGATGCTGACAGGCAGTGATGGTCTGCTGTGCCACCTGGACCCACACTGATTCACGGAGCCTCGTGGCCATAGGGAACTGAGACAGTGCAAACTAGCTTCTGTGGCTAGCATGAGGACAGGCCAGGGGCCACCCAGCCTTGGCCTCCATAGCCCTCTCTGGGATTGAGGCCAGCTTCCCTTACCACCTTGGCCAGGCAGGGTTGCCCACTTTGCAACAAGGAGGATGAAACCCAATGCCTTTCCACAGGTTCAAAAGTCCCAGAGAAAGTCTCTGATTGGCCCAGCTGCTCCTGGCTAATCACAGGTTGTGGGGAGGGTGGGCTCTATAAGAAAATGACACTAGCAAGGACTGTGTCCCAAAAGGAGGACAGAGTCTCCACTGTGGGGCCACTTCAGCAAACTCACCTTGTAGACAGCAAAGGGCTATGTAAACCATGCAGTTTTTGATTGACTGTGAAGTGCCTTGTGATGGTGGGGTGCTTTGTAAATGGCAAAGTTGTGCAGCAAGCTTTGGCAACTGTGTGGGGGAAATAGTTCCTCATTTTAAGGCACAGGCAAAGGGTGTGCCCATCCTACCTCTCAGAGGCTGGGACTCAGAGCCATCTGTCCACAGAGCTTAACACCAAGATGATGGACTTTGACACGTTCCTGCCCATGCTCCAGCACATTGCCAAGAACAAGGACACAGGCACCTATGAGGACTTTGTGGAGGGGCTTCGGGTCTTCGACAAAGAGGGCAATGGCACTGTCATGGGTGCAGAGCTCCGCCACGTGTTGGCCACGCTGGGTGAGGGCCGCGTCCTCCCCTCCTCCCTGCCTGTTCCTTCTCTCCACACCTCCTCCCCCTTGCCCATCTCCTCTCCCTCCTCCCCTCTCTCTACTCCTTGGAGGGCATCCTGGGAGAAACCACTTGGCCACCATGGGCCTGTGTCTCATCTGTGAAACAGAATGACATAGTCAAGGTGCCTCTATGGCAAGCAAGAAAAATGTAGGAAATTTAGAAATTTAGGTGGGGACTACTAAAGATAGTGTCCTGGTGCAGCTCCCAGAACTGAAGGAGGACAGAATAGCTCTGGGGACAGGATGAGGCAGGGTGGCACTGGAGGACCCACTCAGTCCTGGTGGTTCTTTTCTCAAGGTCAAATTCCAGGTGGCTGAGTAGGTCCATGCCTGCCTCTTGGACATCATGACCCCCACTATCAGGTGCCTGGCCAGGAGGGGCACCTTTTCTTAAAGGGACCTTTTCTACCGCAAAGGTTTATTGGGAGCCTACTTTGCTCAGCCCTGTGCTGGTCTCGGGTTGTGTGTGTGTGTGTGTGTGTTTGTGTCTCTGGCTGGGGGGCAGGAGAGGGGAGGGAAAGCAGTCCACTGGGGGTCCAGCACAGCACACACAGCACAGAGGCAAGCAAGGGCCAGGCTTGTCTGGGGAACAGTGGCTGTGTCTCCTGTTCTCCTCCACAACCACCTACCAAGGTTCCCAGCTCCATGGGCCCTGACCTCAAAGGGCTGCCCCAAGAGACTGCCTCCAGGGGGTGGGGAGCCTGGCCTCCTCTGGCTGGAGGGGTTGCCCACCAGCCTATTGAAAAGAGGGCAGTGTGCACTGGTGACTTGAACCCTGAGACGGCACTATTATGGACAGATTCTAGACTCAGAGGGGGCACCAGGCCTGTACCCCAGACCCCTCTCTTTTTGACTTGTCACTGATTCTCCTGGTCTGAGAAGTGCGGGTGATGGCTAAGGCCCTGTGGCAATGCTGGCTTTGCCAATAAAAGTGCGGGACTAGGCAGAGAGGCACAGGGGAACCTCCCACACCTCTGAGGTGCTGACCCAGCCTCCCACCCTGCCAGGTGAGAGGCTAACGGAAGACGAGGTGGAGAAACTGATGGCCGGGCAAGAGGACTCCAACGGCTGCATCAACTACGAAGGTGGGCTCAGCAGGGCAGGGGTGCTTGTGATGTGCCCTGGAACCCTAGGCTCCCACCCAGTGCTTTACCCTGCCACGTGCCCTCCCCTTCTTTCCAGCATTCGTGAAGCACATCATGGCCAGCTGAACCTCCCACCCTGGGTGAGACCCCCCTACTCCCTCCCAGACCCGCTGCCACATTTGCCACCTCTGCTGACCTCAGCCCTGTTGTCCCCCTCATGCCTCTTCCATCAAAGCCCTCATTGCCACCTCCCTGTCCCCACCAACTCCAGTTCTCGGTGACATCAGGCTACCTTGCTCCACCCCCTCTGCTCTAACCTGTGACTGCCTTTGCCCTCAGGGAGACCATGGAGGCCACGCTGGGGGCTGCCTGACTTGCTCCTTCCCCACCCCGATGCCATGGCCCGGAGCAGTGGGAAGGTGGGCAGTGCGCTGAGGGTCCTGTGCAGGCTCCCTCTGTGCAGCCCTGGCGACCATGCTGCCCGGCCACCACCTCTGCTTCGATCAGGCCTCGGGCCGCACTGACCTGGGCCCCTCTGTCCCCACCCCGACACCCCGTGGGCCTCAGAAATAAACGGTTTCTTTCCTTCTTTGGTTCTTTATTCTCTCCTGCCCTCCTCCCTACCTCGCTTCTTCCCTCTTTCCCTCCCTGCCTCCTCCCTTCTCACTGCTTCCTTTCTTCCTCTCTGTGGCCCTTTGATTAATCTGAAAAATCCATGGGCCACACATAGTAAGCCCTGGAAAAAAATGAGTGGAATCATTATGAAATCTTCCCTCCTTGCTCATTCTATCAAAACTGCCCCATCTGGTGCACCAGACCCTCTGAGTCTGCCCCCTGGGACACTGGGCAGGAGGCGGGCTGGGCTGCAGGGGGCCTCGCAGGCCCCCCTTGCTCTTGGCTTCCCTGTTCCTCTTCTGCAGGTAGCAGTTGTGCTGCAGCCCCTACTACAGGAGTGCCCCTGGGAATCTGAGAGCAATCTCTGAGCTCTTTCAAGCCATCCTCAGCAATCAGGAAATCACAGGACACTGGCCCAGAGCCATGCATGTCACAGTTGGGGAAACTGAGGCCCAGAGCAGAGAATGGCCTTGCCTAGATCATGCTGGGAATGGGAGCAGGGCAAGAGCTAACTTTGTCCCCAGGGTGTCAGAGCTGAAGAGGCTGAGACTCTTGCCTGACTCAGATGGGGAAGCTGAGGCCCTCTGACTGTGGTGGGGCTGTAGTCCAGAGGTAGAGGCCATACTGGGGCAGCGTCTAGGTCCAACAGTGTGTTCCTCAGCCCTGGGCTTCAGATGAGAAATGTGCAATCCCTACAACAGGAGGAGATACCACGCCTCTGGCAAACTCCTGCCCCACTGCCCACACCCTGCTCTGGGGCCAGGGCCCCTTCCTTACCTTGGAGCTCAGCGGAGGGAGTGAAGAGAGGCTTCCTGGAGGAAGCAGTCCTCATGGGTTTGATGGGGAGAAAGAGCAAAGCCCTACAGAGAGCCTGGGGAGTCTAGGGATAGGGGCTATGGGGTGGATCAAAGTCAGAGTCAGTGGTGGGTCTCATAGGGCCAGTAGGACCCAGGATATCAGGGTGTATTTCCATGACCTCACATGCATGAGTGTGTCTGTTCCTGAGGTGTGTGTGTGTGTGTGTGTGTGTGACAGCAGCTCTGAAGGTGTGCATGGAACAGGCTGCCCGAGGGTGTTAGCATGGTGTGGAGAGCCTGCACGTGAGCATGTTAGGATTGAGTGTATGTGTGCTAACATGCATAAAGTGTGTCAGCGGTGTACGTGAGAGAGTAGATGTGAGCGGGTGTGAGTGTGTTTGCGGGACTCCATTTCAGCTTCCTTTCAGTCTCAGAGTTTATTGAGCACCTACTGTGTACCAGGCTCTGCTCAAGGCCTGGGAACACAGCAGTGGAGAAAGCAGTCAAACTACTGCCCTCATGGAGTGCACACAAACCTGGCGAGTCACTGAGCCTTCAGGTGTGGCAACGAGTGATAAAGGCTGAGGGGGGACCTGAAGTGGAGAAGGGGCTGTGCAGTGTATGTGTGTGTGTAAGAGGGGAGGCACTGACACGTTAAATCGTGGGGTTAGTGGTTTCCTGAGAACGTAATAGTTGGACAAAGATTTAAAGGAGAGAAGATAGTATCCAGAATATATAGAGTGCCTACAAGTCAACAACAACAAAATAACCCAATTCGAGAACAAAGGACTGCAAACAGGAAAAGGGTATTTCTGCAAAGAAGACATACAAATAGCCAATAAGCAAGTGAGAAGATGTTAAACATCATTAGTTAGGAAAATGCAAACCAAAAATACATGCTGGTGAGAATGTAGAGAAATTGGAATCCTTGGGCACTGTTGGTGGGAATATAAAACAGTACAGTTCTGTGCAAAACAGTATGGAGGGCACTCAAAAAATCAAAAACATAACTACCATGTGATCTAGCAATTCCACTTCTAAGTACATACCCAATATAACTGAAAGCAGGGACATGAAGAGATTTTTGTGCACCCATGTTCACAGAGGCGTTATTCACAATAGCCAAAAGGTGCAAGCAATCCAAGTCTCCATTAACAGATGAATAGATAAGCAAATGTGGTATATACATATGGAGTAGTATTCAGCCTTGAAAAGGAAGGACATTCTGACACCTGCCACACATGGGTGAACTTGGAGGATATTATGCCAAGTAAAATAAGCCAGACACAGGACAATACTTAATGATTCCATTTAAATGAGGTACTGAGGGTCATCAAATTCAGACAGAAAGTAGAACGGTGGTTTCTGGGGAGGTACTTGGGAGAGAGGGAATGGGAATTTGTTGTTAAGCAGAAGCAAAACAAAAAATGGGAGAGAGGGAGTGTCTGAGGCTGGGCTTCCCCAGAAGCAGAGCTGAGATGAGGACCTGAATGCAAGGAGTGTCCTGGAAGGTGACCTCAGCAAGCTGGCAGAGCAGCTGTGAAAGGAAGCCTGGGAGCAAATGGTACTGTGGGCAAGGGGGGCTCGGCCCCACCGTGGAGCTACGGGAGATGGTGAGGTTGCCTCACAAGGGGATGAAGAAACCATATTATTCATTCACTAGCTCCCATCTTTGTCTGGGGCAGGGCCCAGAGGTAGGTTGCAACATGCACGTGGGGCACTTCCGCATCTGCTCCAGAGAGCTGTGCACGCAGCGGAGGGACAACATTGCAGCAGGGCACACGAAGGCCCTGAGACGGGAGCAGAGAGCACCATGAGGAGTGGCAGGTCCTGCATCAGAGAGCAGATGGGTGGCCCATGGGCCGTGCAAAGCGCTTTGGTGTGTGCTCTGGGAGACGTGAAGTTTTTATTAGCATTTCTCTGGCTGCTGTGTGGGGAATAGACTGGGGGGCACAAACAGAAGCTGCGAGATCAGTTACAGGGTCCCAGGGAGCCGCAGATGCACCCTTGGCCCGGTGGAGCTGGGGAGAAGTAGTTGGATTCTAGGTCATTTTTGAAAACACCTTCATCAACATCTCAGGCAGATTTTGAGGCTTTCTGGCTCCTTTCCTTATCTGAACACAGTCTACTCCAGCTCCAGGTCAGGTTGGGGCTGGGGGTGTGAGGGACTGTAGTCTGCCCTTTCATGGCGCAGTAAGGCTGTATGGCGGGGCAGCAGGTGGAGACACCTGTGGCCTCACTTGTGGTGGCCTCTGCTAGTGGGGGTGTCTTCATGTGCGTGTGTGACCTTGCTGGCCTCTGGTTAGCCTCCCTGGCCAACTGCTAGAAAGCAGGGCCTCCCTGGGGCCCCAGTCAGGGCAGGAAGCCATCTGAATGGCTGACACCCTTCCGGGCAGCCCCCAGCTCCTGCCTGCCCCAGCCTCCTCGCTCCTGGACACCAAGCCAGGTAATGGTTGAGGTCCCCTTCAAAAGTCGCCAGGGCTACACGGAACTAAGTGGTCCCAACATTTACTTGCAGAGGCTGCTCCCCCTGGGCTGAAGTCCTGTGCTGTGCCTCTCCTCTGTCATCAATAGACAAGAAGTGGCCCTGCCTCCAACTTCACATATGTACCAGATCCCGGGGAGTACATGTCCCAGTCTGTCAAGGGTGCCTCCCTTCTCTGGTTTCCAAGAAACATGCCCTCCTTCTTGCAGGCTCCCCTAGTTTCTGGGGGCTACCACTCCCCTCGTCTTGGCTTGGCAGTGGAAGGGTGCATCCTATGTAAACCCCAGAGATACTCTGTGGTCCCCACTGGCATGTCCTCCTGTGTGGAGGACAGGCGGGGTGGCCAGTTGGGGCCAAGCCAGGCTGTTCTATCTGATGAACTCTCACTGGAACGTTTGGTCCCACTTTTTGGGGCTCAACTCCACGTCGAATGCATTTCCGTCCCAGCCATGGCCACTTGCCACTCTGGGGCCTTTTGCCCATTACATGTGGCTGTGCTGACCATGTGAGGGCTGTTGTTTTTGGGCTCGGGTCGCTGGCTGTGTGTGGAGTGTCAGAGAAAATGGGTGGAGGGGCCTAGGTAGTAGGCTCAGCTGCAGGAGTGAGGTTCTCCTTGCTTGGCATCCTCCCACTGCTTCGGCTGGGTGGAAGATGTGTGCCTGTGTGTTTGTGTGTGCATATGTCCACCAGTGTGCCTGTGTATTTGTGCCTGTGAGTGTGCTGTGAGGGTATGAGTGTCCGTGTGTGTATACCTGTGCCTGTGTGTTTCCCCGTGTGTGTGCGCACATGTCTGAGTGTATATGCTGGCGGACTCTGCTGAATCATGCTGGGTGGGCGGCACTGCCAGCCAGGCTGTGGCCTCCCCACAGTTGCATAAACACTGGTCCCCCCTACCCCCTCAAGCAGGGAGGTCCAGCCTGTGGCCCTGTGGCTGGTGGAAAGGGATGGGAAGGGGCAAGGGGTTTGCCCTCCTGTCAGCCTGGTCTTCGTCATGCCTCGACTGCCAGGTCACTTGCGCCATAATGTGAGAGTCTGACCTGGGGTCTCCCTAAACCTCACTTCCCCCATGTGGCCTAAGGCCTGATCTTGGAAGCCTCCCAGAGGTGGCAGGAATATTCATCTCTCCAGTCTAGGTCCAGGCTGAACCAAAGGATCAGTGGGGCCGGGGGCTCGGGGTGAGTTCGGCCTCAGGACCCCAGAACCAGCCATCCCTCCTCTCCTTGACATCCCTGCATGGCTGCCTGTGGCTCTTGGCTGCATGCCACAGCCTCCATCCTTCCTCCAGGCCATCCACAGGAATCCTGGGGTCACTGCTGGAACATGGACCAGACAGCACCCAGTGGGGGCCAAGAAGCTCAGAAATTCAACCTGAGATAAAATGAATCAAGCAGGATCTTGAAGAAATCAAGTAGAGGAAAATCTTACCAGGTCATAAGAAGGAAAATAATCAGACTATGGGTATGAGACATTGGACTCTAGGGCTCAAAGCACTCAGCGGTAGAGGGGCTAACAGGAAGCAGATCAAGATCTTAAGAGAAATCAGGGGTTGGAGTAAAAGGGCCCAAGCAATAGAGTGTATGAAGTCAGAGGAGGTGGGAGGGGAGTAGGAGGGAGAAACTGGGCAGTGGGTGTGACAGGCAGCCCTCCTGTTGCATGAGTGCATGCTTGGGGGCGGCTGAGGGCTGGGTGCTTTGCTGTGGGTCCTGAGGCCTTGGGTGGTGGGGAGGGTTGGAGGGGCAAGGACAAGGCTGCCTGGGCACAGGTCAGCCACACCCTGGGGAGCGCTGACCCAGTCATCTCAGAGAGCAGCAGGAAAACCCCAAACCTTCAACCCAGTGGCCCAGCACAGAAAGGGCTCCCTCGGGTTCTCCCAAGTCCCCTCCCGTCTGCCCTAGGCCCACCCTCGCCCAAGTTTGGGGCTTATTTGTTTCTGCTCTCCCAAAGCCACACAATCCTGGTTTGCTCAAACGCTGACAGAACACAACTGGAATGTGGCGAGTGTGTGAGTGTGTATACACGAGGCTCCCCAGGACCAGTTGTCCAACAGGCCCCCTCCAGTCTCAGCAGCCAGGGCCCAGGGACCCCTGGGTGGGGAAGGGCCTAGAAAGGCAGAGCTGGGAAGGGCCCTGCCTGCCCCTGTCTCTCCAGCCTTGCTGGGGATGCCTGAGATTCTGCCATTTTCCCCCAAGCATCCCTTCTCTTTTCTGGCCTGTGGGTCTTGGTACCTCACATACTTATGGAGACCTAGGTGGGAATGGGTTCATCAGAGCCTTTCTGGGAGCCGGGGAGATGGGGTGAGGCAGTTGGAAGACTCTGGAACTCCAGAAATGGGGAGATCTCAGGGCTTGGCCAACTGGCTGATTTTCATACTTTGGTCATCTGCATACGAGCACCTCCCTTCCTCCACTGCGCGTGTGCCCTGGGTCCAGGACTCTGTCTTGCTTTCTCTCAGCACCACTTCCCTCCTGGTCTCTTTCCCTCCCTCCCATGTAAGCCATTTGAAGGGGCTCTACAATGACACCCTCAGCTCCCAAGCTAACTGGGAGGGGTAGCGAGCACTCTGTCCCAAAGGCTGTACAAGCAGAAGGGGACCAATTCTAGTCAGGAAGGCTGTAAAAGGGGTTCTTGCTCTGGAGACAGGAATCACTTGGGTGTCACCAAGCACCAGGGCCCACTGTGTGACAATATCCAAGAAAGTTTTCATGAGAGAAAAGTAAGGCCCAAGTTGCGTGTTTTTCAGGAAGCTCAATTTATGCATCTCCAAGGCCTGCCTGTCTTTTTTCTGAGATCATATTCTACTTTTTCTTTTTTTGGCCTTGAGAATATACTTTTGTTTACAAAACAGTGGTGATGGTAGCTGGTGGCAGTTGTTTTCCATGTCTTTACTTGGCAAAATAAGACAGTAGAAGTATTAAGTTTTTAAGAAATCTCTGTTGCAATCAACATCTCCCTAAATCTCTGGTTAGAGATCCTTGAATGGGCCCAAGCCTCATTTGAATCCATCCGTCCATCATCCATTCACATCCATCCATCCATCCATCCATCCATCCATCCATCCATCCATCCATCCATCCATCCACCATATAATTATCAGGTGCTGGCTGTGATGACTAGCAGAGGCCTGGCCCTTCCAGTTGGGATGGGGGGCAGTGGTGGAGGCTTGGCATGGCCAGTGATGAGACCTTGGGACAAGCAGGCACTTAGAGGGCTGGGGCTAGGGGTGGGGGCATGTGGGTGAAGATGCCTCAATTCCTTTTGTTAAAGTTTCTGGGAGACTGCAATTCTGAGTGTCCCCAAGCTACATAGCTGTCCCCAGTCCTGGAGCCTGCAGCTGGAGGTGAGAAGCCAGTGGCAGTGACCTCTCCTCCCTAGCTGCAGCACAGGGGGTGGGATGGTGGTTGCTGTGTGGAAAGACAAGCATTCAGTGGTTTCCATCCCAGGAAGGGAAATGGTGCTCAGGGCTGAGGGTAGTGAGGGAAAGCTGAGCACATCCCAGGAGCTTCATGGGTTCACTATGCATGGCCTAGCCTGAACAAAGGGGGCCCTTGGGAGCCCCCAAGAGGGTGACCCACCCAGATCCCACAGCTCTAGGCAGAGAAGCTTTGGGCCAGCTCACCGTTGTTCTCTGTCTCAAGAGCTCAGGCTGGGTGTGGTCCATCTCCCAGAGGGAGCCTTCTTTATAGTAAGGGGGGCCCCTGGGTAGGTCTGGAGATCAGAGCTGGAGGTATGGGCAGGTCTTGGGCCCCCAGGCTTGCTGTGGACAGCAAGAACCCTCCAGGGCCACATTACAGAGTAACTCCTACCCTCCTGGACACCTGAGGATCTAGCTGTCAAGCCCCATATATGGGGTGGACATGCCTGGCGGTAGGCTCAGCAGGGGCAAGATGGTCACAGAGTGTCAAGAGTGACCTCCAAACAGTCCTCAGCAGTCCCAGGTTGCCTGCTCCAGCTGGGCTCCTGCCTGAGTCTGCCCTGTGGTCAGACCCCTCCGCCTAGTGGAGGCTCTGACCCCTGCAGGCTGCCTGCCACCCCCAACTCTCAGACCCCATCTGACTGTCAGTACGTGCTGATGGCACATCTGTTATGTGCACAGACCTTTGCTAGGCGGCAGGACATTGTAGTGCACCAACAAAGAAAATGCCTTGGCCAGCCAGTTCCTGCTCAGGTCTTGGCCCAGCGCCCAAGTCTCCTGTCCTTGTACCTTGGACTGTACTTGTAAACCAGTCCTTTCATCCCTGAGTGAGGAGGTACCCTTAATTCCACTCATCTAGAGTGGGTACAATGCCTGCCAGCCCTAAACTCTGACTTCCGAGTTGGGTGGAAAGGAGCCTCAGACACCGGGCCAACCTCTTTTCCAGGGCAAGTCTGATGAGCTGCTGATGGCTTGAACCCCCTCAGCAATAGGGAGCTCACCGCCTGTTGAGGCGGTGCTGCTGGGCAGCCAGCAATCTGATGCAGGGTGACAGTCTGTCCAGGGCTTCTCTAGTTTCCCATGGCTGGGTCCTTGGAGCTGTTCCGCCTCCCACCTGGCCCCTTGGTGGTCCACTAGGGCTGAGCCAGCCCTGCTGTTTCCTAGGTTGATCCCTTGCTCCCGGCTGGGCTTTGCCCTCTGTAAGGCTGCTGACCCAGTGTGGGCTCAGTTTGTTAGGGCCCCGCGCAGGGCAGGGACCCTGAGAACTGTCCTAGCACCTGCTCAGGAGCAGGGAGGCAGGGCTGGCTCTGAATTGCAGAGGGGGCCTCTGAGGTCACCTGGAAGGTGGCCCAAGGATGGCAGTGTTATGGGAGGTGACAGTGAGGAGCACACACAGGAGGAACCAATGTTGAGGGAAGGCAAGCTCAGGTGAAGACAGTTGGGGGAGGTCCCTGCAGTTCCCCTGAGGTGCTCTGGGCCTTGGTTTCCCTCCTGTGCTGCGTGGGAGGTGTGGGAGCTTCTGGTGTTCTGAGTCCTTGAGAGGCCCCTTCTGGACTCTGAGGAGGTGGTTGTCGGGGGTGGGGGGAGGTGACAGCTGCTTTGAAATGTGGAGAATAATAAAGCTAGGAATGTCTGAGCTCAGGAGAAAAAGTAACCCCCAGCCCGCTGGGCCTCCCACCCTGCCGGGTGTAATGAATTAAGTACTGGGAGGCACAGTTCATGTAGGGGAGGGGGCTGGGGGAGACTACAAGGCCCCTAATGAGAAACAGGGTCCTGGGTGGAGCCACTGGGAGCTGGCAGTTTGGAGCCACCTGACCTGACTTCTGGGGTGCCCTCACTCCACACAGGCTTCCTCTCAATTTGGGGTTGGGGGTGCTGTTTCACCCTGGTGCTGACCTCTGACCCTGGGTGACACCCTAGAGCTAGACCCAAAGGGTCAGAAAGGGGAGAAGGTGTGGCTCACTTGGAGGGACCGTCTCCTCATTCTCATCCCTCCGGAAGCATTTGCTGAGCCAGGACTGGGTGGGGTGCCTCCTGTGTAGAGGATGACGGAGCCAGCGCTGCCCGCTGCTGGACGGCTCAATCCTGCAGACCTGCCCACCTGCCTGGGTCCAGCAAGCCCCCAGGCCCCAGATCCCTGCTTCCAAATCTCCACAGCCCCTCCCCTTTCTCTGCTGGCCCCTCCGCCCCATGTGGTCTCACTCTCCCTCCTATCCCTCAGTTCCCAGCACAGCTCAGCCCATCTGCCCCTCCCTGGGGCTTGGGTATGGGAAGCTCCAGGTCCAGCTCTACCCTTCCAGGCCATGTCTGGCAGGAGCTGACTTTTTCTCAGGTCACCTCCCTCCAGCTCTTCCCTCTCCCTCCCCAGTAAACTTAATGTTCCCCCAAGAAGCCCCTCCTCTCGGTCTTCGCTCATGCTGTTCCCTCTCTCTTATCTGCTTTGTGGGCTCCCATTCATCTACCACGAAGACTGTTTTCTAAAAGACCACCCCTTCCCAGAGGGGCCCAGGCAACAGTGGGTAAGTAAATAATTAAACTGTCAGTGAAAGGATAAATTCTCAGCAAGGGAGCTCCAGAGGGTTGTAAACAGGTAGGGGTGTTTCTGGGGCTCCCCAAGGATCCTGGCCTTCCAATCTTTGTTGGCCTGGGGCAAGGCTCCCATTTTATTTTTAAGAAGTCTGGCCTGGGACTTGAAGTTTCTTGAAATATCACCCCATCCCTCCTCTCCCTCACCCACTTTAATTAAAACCATTGTTTTTTCAAGCACGTGTTAATTAAAAAGCAAACATGTTTTGCTAAGTAATTTGGAAGCTTTGGTTATACAAACCAGAGTCATTCCAGTTAAAAAAAATCCCTTGCCTGTCTAGGAAGCTGAGGACTGTGGCTAAGGTAGATGTGCACCCTATTAGAGTTTCCACTCCCTGGGGAGGCCCAGCCAGGATGGGGTGTCCTCTTTGTAAGGTTGAAGGCACTGGCGGGAGGGGTGAGCATGTCTGATGACGTGCCAAAGTCCCGGGCTGCTGCCCCTTCCCAACCTGAAAAATGTGCCTTAGGCTAGCCAATCCTCGAGAGGCTGTAAATCTAAGCTCTGCCTCCCCCTACCTTCTTTAAAAACTAGCTGCCTGCCCTGCTGGGCGTGACTTCCCCGGCCTGTGATAGCCAGACCGCAGAACATCACCCGGGAATTTGCGTTCAAATAAACTACCTGGCTCTTTGTTGCCTCTCTTCGCCTGCTTATTTTGGCTAGAATTTATCTTCCACTCTTCACCTCAAAAGTGGGAACAGTGGGGAAGCGGAGGTAGAACTGCCAGGAAGCCCAGCACCACCAACCCTTTGCAAACGTGTGCTTTGGGCCCCAGGGGCAATAATGGGTGAGGAAGGGTTATAGGCTCATGTGCTCCATCCTCAGGCAGGGTCCTTGTCTCACAGCCACTGCCCAGCTCTGGGGGAATGGCAGTGCTGTGGGCCCAGCCAGGGCCGCCCCCTTGGGGTCTGCAGCCCAGTCAGGCTATGGCTAACTCAAAGCTGGGACAGTAGGTCCCTGAGGTGAGGGCCTGAGGTGATGACCAGTCTGGTGGAAGCAGGGAGCCCTGGATGCTCAGAGGCTCCTGCTGAAGGCTCAGCTCCTCACTCCTTGTCTGATGGTTCCCGCAGAGCCATGTCCCCACCCTGGCTCCTGGCCCTGGGAGTACTGGGCCCCCTGGGGCCCTTCATACCCCTTGAGTACCCTCAGGGCCCATTTCAGGGACTGCAGCCCTTAAAGTGCAGGTTTCAGCGACCTCCAGCCCCTCCTGCTCCCTGCCTCTGGCTGGGATGGGGGCATCTCCCCCAGAAGCCTGTCCAAGCCTCACCACCACCTTGCAGCCTGCCTGTTGACTCTCCCAGCTCTGAGGCCTGCTGCGAGGAGGGTGTCTCTTACGTGTCCCTGTGTGAGTCTGTATCCAGGGGTGCATCTCCCCTTGTGGTCTGTGTCTGTTAGTGTCCGCCATGCCCCTGGTGTGAAGGGGTCTTGCTTTCCCTCCAGAAGGAGGTCCAGTGGGGTGTGGGGGGCTGGGGCAGTGACCAGGAAGAAGGTGTTTGTGTGTGTGGGGAGGGGAGGTGAGCCCTGGGCACTGACCCTGGGCACTGACTCCAGCACTGTGGGACACGGTGGGCCTGCTGGGAACTTCTGCGCCCAGACAGGGACACAGGCTGTGGGGAGGGGGGGCAGGAGTCCCCATCTTGGGCCACCAAGCCGGCCGTCTCCCTCTACTGCACTTGGCAGCCTTTCTGTAAAACGAGGAGTATGTACTGGGATGTGTGTAACTGCTCACACTCGGTGTTTCCGCCGTGGGCACGCACACACCCTCACAAGCCACACACGACGGTGACACAGCGACACACGCTGGCGGCCGGCTCCCAGGGCTTCGCCCTTACTCGGCGGCGCGCCAGTGACACACACTCCGCCGCCTCTCCGCTCCCGCTCACATCCCGGAGGAGTGGCCGCGCCCGCCGTGCCCCCCGGCCAGCCTGCGGCGCGGCGCTTCTGGGTTCTGCCCCTTCGCAGCGCCTGGGAACCGCGGCGCGGCGGGCCGGGATGAGCTCACGCCGCCGCGCGCAGGCCCACCGCGCCTAACGCGCTCCAGACGCCCCGGCGGCCTGCGGCGCCGCGCCCCGCGCCCGGAGCACAGCCCTCTGGCGCCCCCTGCAGGGAGGCCGCTGCGGGGCTCCCTGCGGGCTGGGGCGGGCTGGGGCGGGCGGCTGGCGCGGAGGGTCTGGGGGCCGCTCACCCCGGAAGGGGCGGCCTCGGGTCTCTCGCCCGCCTTTCCTCAGGCCCGGCTGCCCGAGCTCGGAGAGGGCCGGGAGCCGCCCCGAAGGCGGTGCCGCCTGGCCCTGCGCGGTTTCCCGGTCACAGTCCACGATACCCGCCGCCTCCCCGACTCCCCAGCGACCCAAGCTCCACACGCTGTGCGGCGGTCCCCCTGCCAAGCCTCAGACGTCCGTCCCTCCCGCAGTTCCCCGGGACGCCCGGGTCCTCAAGCAGGGACGGGACTGCGGCTCCAGCCGCCCGCCTCAGCGGCCCTGGCGAGGCCCTGCCGCTCTAGTTCCTGTTGGAACAAACACCCTAGTTTCTACTGGGAAAGCAGCAGGGGCCTGACCACCTCCTGTTTCAAATAAGGAGCTGGTATTTCCCCGAAGTCGCGGGCCCATGGCTGACCTCACGGGGATGACGGTGGGCCCAGGGCCAGGGCGGGAGCCGCTCCCGGGTGAGCCCCTGACGCCTGGCTTTACCAAGTCGGCCAGAGAGGAGGGGCTCCAGCTTGTAGTCCCAGCTCAGCTGCTGGCCCATCCAAAAGTCCACATACCTACCAGGCGGCCGCGTTGTGTGCCCTAGGCCAGTTCTGCCAGCGCCCCTCCTCCTCAGCCCTGCCCGCAGTGTACCCCTGCCCTGCTGTGTGATTATGGCAGAACCTCTCCCCTCTTTTCCTCCACCGTAGGATGGGGCCGTGTGGGCATTAGAGAGGCGACCAGTGAGGAACAGTAGATGGATCCCAGGAACAAGTAATTTCCAGAGGGCAGGAGGAGTGGGCTCCTGAGAGCCAGGGCGTGGGGCAGGGACCAGGGATCAAGCCCCAGGCTTCAGGAGGAGGGTCAGGGAGGGAGGGGTAGGCCCCGGGGACTCGACAGCCTGGAGGGAGATAGGGGCAACTCAGGTGTCCCGGCAGAATAGTAGTGCTCAGGGAAGGGTCAGCATAGGGGTTGGGGGTGGGGGGTCAGGAAGGGCTTTCCAGAGGAGAGGCGTGTGAGCTGAGGTGCAGTTAGGTGGAGACCCCGCGGTGCTCAGAGTCCTTAGGCTGTGAAGGGGTGGGGTGGGGTGCAGAATGGACAGGCATCTCTGTTGTGAGGACTCTGCCTGAGGTGCTGCAGAGGGCAAGGGGTCCCGAGAGCTGGCCCTGAAGTCCCCTGCAACAGGGACAAAGATGAGAGAGCCAGAGGGGCATGCAGGGTGCAGTGGGGGGACAGAGACCAGGGCCACAGAAGGAGGAGGGGGAGGAGATGCAGAGGCTGGTAGGCTGCTGGCGGACACGTCTGGCTGGAAGATTTTGTTCCTCTGCTTTGATTCTTGGGGCCCCTCTTGAAAGTAACAGTAGTGTTAGGCAGAAAGACAGAAATGAGTGGGGTGGAAAAGAGAAAGGGCCCCCCAAAGACAACTCAGGGAGTTGATCAAGTAGAACCAGAAAGCCAGAAATGACCCAGAGTTAATCAGATGAAGCCACAGGGTCCAGGGGTGACTCAGGAAATGTCCAGGGACCCCCAGATAAGAAATATCGGAGGCACAAGCACAGCACAGCCCCTGTCTCCATTTCACCAATCAGAACAAGTCTAGGGAGCTGACCACTGTCAATCAAGGACCTCTCTGCCCTGCCAAAACCACATAAAAGCAGCCTCAGAATGAGCACCCACTCCTGCCTGTCTCACCTGAGGCAGGCCCGCTCTGCTACTCTGTGCAGAGTGTATTAAAACTGACTGCTTTCTTGACTTTGTTCTCGTCTCACTGTATCTGACTTCCCTGTGACACTGAGCCGAGTACTTTCCTTCCCAATAGTAACAGTGACTAATACTTACTGAGCACAGCTTGTGCCAGGCAATGCTCTAAGCATTTAGAGGTATTCACACATTCTCTTTTCACTGCAAGTCTATTCATTCATTCATTCATTCATTCATTCATTCATTCATTCATTCATTCAACAGATGTTTACTGAATGCCTGCTATATGCCAGGCATGTTCCAGGTGCTGGGAATAAAGCAGTGACGAGACAGAAAAATCCTGCCCACATCAAGTTTACAAATGGACAGGGAAATAAGCTACATATACATGAGTAAAATATGATCCAGTATGTCAAATTGTGAAATGTGCTACTGAGGAAATTAGAGGATAAGAGGGATTGAGAGGGCAGAGTGGGGAGGGAGGCATAACTTCTGAATGTCCTGGGAGAGGCTCACTGAGGAGGTGACATTTGAGTATAGACCAAATCTGGCTTAACGCCTCTTAGAATGGTTTTTACAGAAGAGCATTTGTAATCCATTCCTTGGTAAGAAGCACTAACTTTGATGTCATCCTCCTAAAAGAATTCCATTCTCCTTAGTAGACCTGTATTACTAAGAAAGAAAAACAAAGAACAGTACTCAGTTCTTATTATATTTTGAATCTCATCAGTAAATGGTTGGTAGAAGTTTGTTCTCTTTATTGTTATATAAGTACTTGCATAATCTCAGTTTTGTCTCTTGGCCCACAAAGCCTAAGACATTTACTGCCTGACTCTTTACAGAAAAAATTTGCTGACCTGGTATAGACCCAGGCGGAAGATGAGGAAATGAGCTGTTGTGGATGGATGTCTGGGGGCAGAGGGAACAGCAGTCAAAGCCCGGGAGGCCAGAGCTAGGGAGGCCAGTGTAGCTGTGCCCCAAGAGTGAAGAGGAGATTGTAAAGGAAAGGTCAGAGGAGCCTGGGCTGCTGGTGCCAGGCCTTCTGCCAATTCGTAGGTATTTTAAAAAATGTGTGTGGCTATCGTTAATGGAGTGCCTTTTTTTCTATTACATTTTCTAATTTGTTATTGCTGCAGGATAGAAATTTATTGATTTTGTATATTGATCCTTCCTCTCAGTCCTCTTAGTTTTATTAATTTTTCAGTTGGTTCATTTGGAGGTGTTTTAGAAGGCAATTTATCTTCCACAAATGATGCACTTTGTATCTTTCTGCCTGTATATAACTCAGTTTCTTTCTTCCTTTTCCTCTCTCTGCTACCCTCTCCTTGCCTCCCTACTCCCCTCTCTCTTTCCTCTCCCCTCTGGATGTAGATGTGGGCACTAGGAGGGTCATACACAGACTCCAGAAGGGGAAGTTGAATGAATGGCTGTGCCAATCAGAAGATTGTGGCAAGGAATAGAACACTGATGCCAAGAGGCTGAATGTAAAGAAGACTGGTACCCTTGAGAGGGTGGAGGTCAGGTGGCTTCGGTGGGTTCACTGAGAGCCTGCTCTGTGGCACTACTTTGTACTCTGCTAGCCTCAGGATCAGTGATATCAGAGGCTGGCTCCTGCAGAGGGATTTGCACCAGCCCAGGGAGCCTACCTGTTTCCATTTACTCCCAGGGCCATGAGAGGGGTTGCTGTTGGAAGCTTCTTCAGATGAGGGAGTCTTTTCTTCTAAGGTCCCAGTAAACCTTTGCTGAATCTCACTGGCTGGCACTGGGTCACCTGCTATCCTGGTCCAACAGTTATGACCTTAGATTGGGTGATGGTGAATAGCTCAACAGCTGGGCAATGGGGTGTTTTTACATCACATGTTTCAGAGACCTGGGGCACCCAATGGGGATGGGTTGTTACAGAGAAGAGGAAACCGCTGGGGCAGCAGCCACCTTAAGACATTTGCCATTTATTGGGCTTCTAAAGGGAGATAAATGGCTATGAATATAACATGAGTTTCTGCTGCTGTCCACGTGGGATCATACTGTGTACATTGTTCTTCATTTTGCATTTTTGCATTTTTCCTTAGTTGTATACCTTCCACAAGAAATGAGACTTAGAAGGCAAAAATCAAGGTATCAGCAGGGCCCATTCCTTCTGGGGTCCTAGAGAAGAATCTGTTTCCTTGCTTTTTCCAGTATCCAGAGGTTATCCGCATTCCTTGGCTTGTGACCCCTTTTCCTCCATCTTCAAAGCCAGCAATGTTGCATCTCTCCCACCCTTCCTCCATAGTCACATTTCCCTCTGACCACAGCTGAGAAATGCACTCCATTTTTAGGGATTCATGTGATTAGATTGGCCTTACCCAGATAATTCAGGATAATATCATATTCAGCATCCTTAATGTTAATTACATCTGCAAAGTCATGTATGGGAAGGTACCTTACCATGTAAGGTAACATATTCGCAGGTTTTGGGGATATGAACATGGGTGTACAAATATCTGTTTGAGTTCCTGTTTTCAGGTCTTTGGGGTGTATGCCTTTGGAAATTTCTAGATTATTTGCTAATTCTGTTTCACTTCTTGAGGAATTGCCATATTGCTTTCCGGAGACGACTGGACCATTTGAAATTCCCACCAGCAGTGAGCAGGTTTGTTCCAGTTTCTTCCATCCCCAACAACACTTGGTATTTGTTTGCTTGTAGCCATCATGGGTGTTGATGTTATTGTGGTTTTTATTTGCATTTCCCTAATGATTCGTGAGGTTGGGCATCTTTTCCTATGCTTATTGGCCATTTGTGTATCTCTTTGGAGAAATGTCTGTTTAATGTCTTTGTCCATTTAAAAATCAGATTTTTTGTTATTGTTGTTGAGTTGTAAGAGTTCTTTATATATTCTAGATATCAGTCCCCTTATCAGATATATGATTGGCAAACATTTTTCCCATTCTTGGGGTATCTTTCATTCTATTGATAGTGTTCTTTTCAGTGCAAAAGTTATTAACTTTGATGAAGTCCAGTTTATTTTTTCTTTTTTGCCTGTGCTTTTGGAGTCATATTTGTTAAGAAACAAAATTCAACCAAGCATATTTGAAGATCTAATTGGCTTTATTAAATGATTCATGAAATCAGGCAGCATCCCTTCTAGCAAGTGCTCCATACTACAGAAAAGAAAAGGTTTTTAAAAGTAGAGAGGGACCAGAATAAAGGAAATTATAAGCAAAGAATCCATTGTTTTAGGAAAAGTTGCCCTCATAAGGGGAGTGGAAGGATTCCATCAGCTAATTTTCTAGTGATAATCAGGAAATTCCATGTTAAGTGATTAAATGTTACATTCCTGGGAGGAGAGGGCTGAAACTGCAGTAACCGTAGGTATTAAGTCTTGGTTTACTGACATAGGGCTATTAGCATGAGTAACTCCATCTTTAGGCCTGTGAGTCTTTTTAAAATATCCAGGAAATCACTGCCAAATCCAATGTCATGAAGATATTCTCCTATGTTTTCTTCTAAGAGTTTAAAAATTTTAGCTCCTGCATTGAGGTCTTTGATCCATTTTGAGTTAATTTTTATATTTTGTGTAAGAAAGGGGTCCAACTTCATTGTTTCGTGTGTGGATATCCAGTCTTCCCAACACATTATGTTAAAAACACTGTTCTTTCCCCATTGAATGTTCTTGACACTCTTGTTGAAAATCTCTTGACTATATATGTGAAGGTGTCTATTTTTTCTTGGCTCTCTATTTTATTCCATTGATCTATATATCTAGCCTTATGCTAGTACCACACTGTTTGGATTACTGTAGCTTTGTAGTAAGTTTTGAAATCAGAAAGTGCCAATCCTCCAACTTTGTTCTCTTTTTCAAGATTGCTTTGGCTATTTGGGGTCCTTGAGGTTCCATCTGAAATTTAGAATGGGTTTTCATATTTCTGCAAAAAATGTCATAGAGATTTTGATGGGATTGAGTTGAATTTGCAGATTGCTTTGGATAACACTGTGATTTTAACAATACTAAATCCTCTAAACCATGAGCATAGGATATCTTTCTGTTTATTTAAATCCTCTTTAATTTCTTTAAGCAATTTTTTATAGTGTTCAGAGTATAATTCTTTCACTTCCTTGGTTAAATTTATTCATATTTTATTCTTTCTGATGCTACTGTAAATGGGATTGTTCTCTAAATTTCCTTTTTGAATGTTCACTGTTAGTGTATAGCAATGTTCAGATATTTGCATTGATTTTGTATTCCACAAGTTTTCTCAACTATTTAAAATCTGTAAAATGTTTGTGTGTGTGTGTGTGTGAAATCGTTAGGATTTTCTGTATTTAAGATAATGTCATCTGTGAACAGAGATAAGTTTACTTCTTCCTTTCTAATTTGGGTGCCTTTATTTCTTTTTCTTGCCTAATTGTTCTGGCTAGAACTTTTAGTACTGTGTTGAATAGAAGAGGTGAAAGTGGGTACCCTTGTCTTGTTCCTGATCTTAGGGAAAGGCTTTTAGTCCTTCACCATTGAGCATTGATGTTCACTGTGGGTTTTTCATATGTGATCTTTATCATATTGAGGAAGTTTCTTTCTATTCCTAGTTTACTGAATTTTTTTTCATAAAAGGGTGTTAAATTTTGTCAAATACTTTCTTGTATCAATTGAGATGTTTTACATTATATGTAAATTATGTGTAAACATAAACATACATAAACATATGTAAATTATTATATCATTTTACTTTTTTGAACATATCTAAAATAGCTATGTTGAAGTCTTTGTCTACTATGTCCTATACATGGGCCCCCCAAGGACAGTTTCTATTATCTACTTCTTTTCCTATGTATTGGTTAAACTTTCCAGTTTCTTTGCATGCCTTGTAATTTTTCATTGAAAAGCAGACATCTTAGATAATCTATTGTAACAAATCTAGACACTGTATTCCTGTAGTGGTGGTGTTTGGTCACTTGTTTGTTCCTGATTTGGGTGAGGTAATTCAGAAAAGTCTCTTTCTCAATTTGCAGCCTCTTATATCCCTGCTCAGACTTTTCTCCTTATTTTTATATTTCAGCCTGGCTTCCTAGGGTTCATTCCTGGATCAGCATAAGCCACTCATTGATCAATGGCTGTGTATTTGCCATTGGATGTTTGTACGCGTTTTGGAGACTGCTTTCATGGTTTAGGGAATTTACTTTTCTGTCACATTTCAGCCAGACACTAACAGCTTGAAAGTACCCTATCCATTCACTCCTGAAAAAATACAGCCTTGTGCACAGTGGTATATGACAGTCTTTCAGCCCACTAGGAATGAGTGTGATTTTATTTTTAGGCTTGGCTTACTAGTAGTTGCCCCTGGGTCAGAGAAACTTATTGTACAGCCAGTTATTTGGTGAGAGGTTGGGCATAAGTCCATTGAACTAGCAAGGTCTCTGCCCTTTGCTGATAGATCTGTGTATAACTTGGGAAATGCATTTAGATTTGCTCTACTTCCTGCTATTGCTCCTGAGTTGGTGTAACCTAGTGTATGCACAGTGTTTTAGACCCCCAGGGGTAAGTGTGATCCCAGGAGAACTCTCCTTGGCTGTCTCTTTCATTGTTTTTCTCTGTTTAAGTTCTGGCTAGTCTGCTGTTTCACTTTTTGCTGCTTGGATCAGGGAGCTGTCAACTCTCTTGTAATTGCTCATCAGGAAGATCTCCATTGTTTTTAACAACCCCAACCCTCTGTTTCAAATAAATTTGGAATTTTCAAAATGGAATGATTTGGAAGTTATTTCAGGCAGAGGTACAGAGCACTCCTCCTTTAAGTCTGCCTATTCTCTCGGGCAAATGTTTCTGCTGCTGCCTCAGAGCTGGGGATGGAGATGGCAGCCTGCTTCTGCTGGAGTGAAACCCCTGTACCATAAGTAGGCACTGGGGAGAGGAGATGATATCCATCGGTCTTCTCACTTGCGTCTCCCAAGGTGAAATCTCTGCTCTGAGTGAGCTGGGATGGGACAACTGGAGTCCCAGGATTCTTGTTCCTGGGGTAGAGCTTCTGTCCTACGAGTAGGGACTACATGAGGGAAGGGAGCTCCAGTCCTCTTGGTCATGCCTGCTGGAACAGAGCTTCTGCAAATGGACTCGGGAGAATGAGAAACACCAGCTACCTGCTTCTCCTGGGGTGAAACCATAGCTGCAGGGTAGGGAGACCCCGCGGTCTTGCTCACTTGCCCAGAGTGGAGCTCGATAATATGGAGCTAAGGAGGGGGGATGAGAGCTGGTCATGGTGCAAGTGCCACAGATTTTTACTGTTCTGATCAAGATTTTGTAGATTTTCTTGTATTAATATTTTCTGTATGTCCTTGGGACAATTTCCAGAGACCTTAAATAGATTTTTTTAAAAAAAAATACTTTTCACCAGTTAAACAGCCTTTCCTCTAGAGAAAGAATCAATCAAATTCTTCACATAGCCATTCCAGAAGCCCAAGATCAAAGTGAAAATAAATCACCAAACATTTGGCAATTTTCAAGATAATTTTTTGCTATTGGTTCCTAAGTTAATGCTGTTATGACTGAGGACATATTTTGTATAGTTGCACTTCTTTTAAATGTGTTACCATTTGTTTAACGGCCTATCATATGCTCGCTCTATCTTGGTGTATGTTCCATGTATGCTAAAAAAAATTGCATTCTGCTGTTGTTAGGATAGATATTCTATAAATGTCAATTAAATCTAATTCATTGATAGTGTTTTGCAGGTCTTATAAGTATATTATACCTACTTACTATATACTTACTAGTTCTCTGTGTACTTGTTCTATTATTAAGAAAGACATGTTGAAGTTCCAAATTCTAATTGTGGCTAGAATGTTTTTTTCTCCTTGGTCTATAAATTTTAAAGATTTGTTGTTGGTACACTTAGGTGCATGCACATTTAGGATTTTGTTTGTCATCATGTAATTGTCTCTGTTTATTCCTGGTAATATTCTTTGTTCTGATGCTGAGTTTGCCTGATAGTAGTATAGCCACTCCGTTTTTTTTTTATTAGTGTTTGCATCATATATCATATAGCACCCTTTTCTCTATAACCTGTCTATATCTTTACATTTAAGGTGGGTATATAGTTGAGTTGTGCTTTTTAAGAAGAAACCCAGAGTGACAATCTGTCTTAATTCATGTAATATAACAGGAACATGAGTTAAAAGAAACATTAATTCATTTAATAGAACCTTTACATTTAGTTTATTGATATGGTTAGATTATAAAGTCTACCATCTTGCTAGTAGTTTTCTATTTGTACCATCTCTTTTTCTCTTTTCCTGCTTTCTATTAAATTAATGGAGTATTTTTATGATTATGTTTTATCTTAACTATTGTCTTATTAATAGTTATTTAACTACTTATTTTCTGGTTTACCTTGAGTTTGCAGTATACATCTTTCATTAACTGCCCTCTTGCTTCAGATAATACTGTCTCCTTTTAAATAGTACAAGGACCTTATTACAGCATCCTCTCCATTCTTCTATACTATCCTACATTAGTTTTCTATTACTGTTTATACTATGGTAAAATAATTTTGATGACATAATATTTTTTGAGCACAAGTTATGTCAAGCTGCTTTATACAGTTGCTGTACTGTCAAAAGTTAAAACAAGAAGCAAGATATGCATTTCCATACAAATTTGTGGTAGATATATTTCCTGAGCTTTCTGTTCTAGAAGCAATTTTTGGACCTCCATGTAAGTGCAAAGGAATTTACGTATTTCAAAATCACTTAACTGTGCAATTGAACTTCTACCTAAATTTCAATAAAGTGATTAATTTGCAATGTAATGACCCAACGAAAGGCAAATATCAAGAGAAGAACCTAAGAGAATTCAGTAAGTGCCTTCCAAGTGAAGCATATGCGCAAAGCTGTAGGTTCATGGATTAATATCAGCATTTGGCAGCACTTATCTGCATGAAAAGATTTTATTTTAATATTTAAACATTTTTTATTAAGGTATGATTGATATACACTCTTATGAAGGTTTCACATGAAAAAACAATGTGGTTACTACATTTACCCATTTTATCAAGTCGCCACCCATACCCCAATGCAGTCATTGTCCATCAGTGTAGTAAGATGCAATAGATCCACTATGTGTCTTCTCTGTGCTACACTGTTCTCCCCGTCATTCCCTACACCATGTGTACTAAACATAATACCCTTAATCCCCTTCTCCCTTGCTCCCCACCCACCCTCCCACAGCCCTCCCCTTTGGTAACCACTAGTTCATTCTTGGAGTCTCTGAGTCTGCTGCCATTTTGTTTCATCAGTTTTGCTTCATTGTTATACTCCACAAATGAGGGAAATCATCTGGCATTTGTTTTTCTCCCCCTGGCTTATTTCACTGAGCATAATGTCCTCCAGCTCCATCAATGTTGTTGCAAATGGTAGGATTTGTTTCTTTCCTATGGCTGAATAGTATTCCATGGTGTATATGTACCACATCTTCTTTATCCATTCATCTACTGATGGACACTTAGGTTGCTTCCATATCTTGGCTATTGTAAAAGTGCTGCAATAAACATAGGGGTGCATATGTCTTTTTGAATCTGAGAAGTTGTATTCTTTGGGTAAATTCCAAGAAGTGGGATTCCAGGGTCAAATAGTATTTCTATTTTTAGTTTTTTGAGGAATCTCCATATTGCTTTCCACAATGGTTGAACTAGCTTACATTTCCACCAGCAGTGTAGGAGGGTTCCCCTTTCTCTGCATCCTCGCCAACATATGTTGTTCTTAGTCTTTTCAATGCTGGCCATCCTTACTGGTGTGAGGTGATATCTCATTATGGTTTTAATTTGCATTTCCCTGATGATTAGTGATGTGGAGCATCTTTTCATGTGTCTGTTGGCCATCTGAATTTCTTCTTTGGAGAATTGTCTCTTCATATGCTCTGCCCATTTGTTAATCAGGTTATTTGCTTTTTGGGTGTTGAGGCATGTAAGTTCTTTATATATTTTTGATGTTAACCTCTTGTCACATGTCATTCACAAATATATTCTCCCATACTGTAGGATGCCTTTTTGTTCTGTTGATGATGTCCTTTGCTGTACAAAAACTTTTTAGTTTGATGTAGTCCCATGAGTTCATTTTTTCTTTTGTTTCCCTTTCTTGAGGAGATGGGTCAGGAAGAAGTTGCTCATGCTTATATTCAGGAGATGTTTGCCTATGTTGTCTTCTAAGAGTTTTATGGTTTCATGACTTACATTCAAGTCTTTAATCCATTTCAAGTTTACTTTTGTGTGTGGGGTTAAACAATAATCCAGTTTCATTCTCTTGAATGTAGCTGTCCAGTTTTGCCAACACCAGCTGTTGAAGAGGCTGTCATTTCCCCATTGTATGTACATGGCTCCTTTATCATGTATTAATTGACCATATATGGTTGGGTTTCTATCAGGGCTCTGTAGTCTGTCCCATTGGTATATGGGTCTGTTCTTGTGCCAGTACCAAATTGTCTTGATTACTGTGGCTTTGTAGTAGAGCTTGAAGTTGGGGAGCCTAATTCCCCTGTTTTATTTTTCCTTCTCAGGATTGCTTTGGCTATTTGAGGTCTTTTGTGGTTCCATATGAATTTTAGGACAATTTTCTCTAGTTTGTTGAAGAATGCTGTTGGTATTTTGATAGGAATTGCATTGAATCTGTACATTGCTTTAGGCAGGATGGCCATTTTGACAATATTAATTCTTCCTATCCATGAGCATGGAATGTGTTTCCATTTATTGGTATCTTCTTTAATTTCTCTCATGCATGTCTTGTAGTTTTCAGAGTGTAGGTCTTTCACTTCATTGGTTAGGTTTATTCCTAGGTATTTTATACTTTTTGATGTGATTGTGAATGGAATTGTTTTCCTGATTTCTCTCTCTGCTAGTTCATTGTTAGTGTATAGGAATGCCACAGATTTCTGTGTATTAATTTTGTATCCTACAACTTTGCTGAATTCAGATATTAGATCTAGTAGTTTTGTAGTGGATTCTTTAGGGTTTTTTATGTACAATATCATGTCATCTGCAAACAGGGACAGTTTAACTTCTTCCTTGCCAGTTTGGATGCCTTTTATTTCTTTGTGTTGTCTGATTGCCGTGGCTAGGACCTCCAGTACTATGTTGAATGGAAGTGTGGAGAGTGGGCATCCTTGCCTTGTTCCTGATCTAAAAGGAAAAGCTTTCAGCTTCTTGCTGTTAAGTATAACGTTGGCTGTGTGTTTGTCATATATGGCCTTTATTATGTTGAGGTACTTGCCCTCTATACCCATTTTGTTGAGAGTTTTTATCATGAATGGATGTCGAATTTTGTCAAATGCTTTTTCAGCATCTATGGAGATGATTATGTGGTTTTTGTCCTTTTTTTGTTGATGTGGTAGATGATGTTGATGGATTTTCAAATGTTGTATCATCCTTGCATCCCTGGCATAAATCCTACTTGATCATGATTGATGATATTTTTGAATTCAGTTTGCTAATATTTTGTTGAGTATTTTTGCATCTATGTTCATCAGGGATATTAGTCTGTAATTTTCTTTTTTTGTGGTGTCTTTGCCCAGTTTTGGTATTAGAGTGATGCTGGCCTTATAGAATGAGTTTGGAAGTATTCCCTCCTCTTCTATTTTTTGGAAAACTTTAAGGATAATGGGTATTAGGTCTTCACTAAATGTTTGATAAAATTCAGCAGTGAAGCCATCTTGTCCAGGCGTTTTGTTCTTAGGTGGGTTTTTGATTACCAGTTTAATTTCATTGCTGGTAATTGGTCTGTTCAGGTTTTCTGTTTCTTCCTTGGTTAGCCTTGGAAGGTTGTATTTTTCTAGAAAGTTGTCCATTTCTTCTAGGTTATCCAGTTTGTTAGCATATACTTTTCCATAGTGTTCTCTAATAATTTGTATTTCTGTGGTGTCTGTAGTGATTTTTCCTTTCTCATTTCTGATTCTTTTTATGTGTGGAGACTCTCTTTTTTTCTTCATAAGTGTGACTAGGGGTTTATCTATTTTGTTTATTTTCTTGAAGAACCAGCTCTTGCTTTCATTGATTCTTTCTACTGTTTTATTCTTCTCAATTTTATTTATTTCTGCTCTAATCTTTATTATATCCCTCCTTCTACTGACTTTGGGCTTCATTTATTGTTCTTTTTCTAGTTTCATTAATTGTGAGTTTAGACTGCTTATATGGGATTGTTCTTCTTTCTATAGGTAGACCTGCATTGCAATATACTTTCCTCTTAGCACAGCCTTGGCTGCATCCCACATATTTTGTGGTGTTGAATTACTGTTGTCATTTGTCTCCATATATTGCTTGATCTCTGTTTTTATTTGGTAATTGATCCATTGGTTATTTAGGAGTATGTTGTGAAGCCTCCATGTGTTTGTGGGATTCTTCATTTTCTTTGTGTAATTTATTTCTAGTTTCATACCTTGGGGTCTGAGAAACTGGTTGGTACAATTTCAATCTTTTTGAATTCACTGAGGATCTTTTTGTGGCCTAGTATATGATCTATTCTTGAAAATGTTCCATGTGCACTTGAGAGGAATGTCTTTTCTGCTGCTTTTGGGTGTAGCATTCTGTAGATGTCTGTTAGGTCCATCTGTTCTATTGTGTTTTTCAGTGTCTCTGTCTCCTTATCTTCTGTCTGGTTGATCTTTCCTTCAGCGTGAGTGGAGTGTTGAAGTCTCCTAGAATGCGTGCATTGCATTCTATTTCCCCTTTTAATTGTTAATATTTGTTTCACATATGTGGGTGCTCCTGTGTTGGGAGCATAAATATTTATAATGGTTATATCTTCTTGTTGGATTGACCTCTTAATGTTTATGTAATGTCCTTACCTCTTGTGACTTTCTTTGTTTCAAAGTCTATCTTGTCTGATACAAGTACTGCAACTCCTGCTTTTTTCTCCCTATTAGTTGCATGAAATATCTTTTTCCATCCCTTCACTTACAGTCTGTGTATGTCTTTGGGTTTAAAGTGAGTCTCTTGTAGGCAGCATATAGATGGGTCCTGTTTTTTTTAATCCATTCAGTGAATCTATATCTTTTGATTGGTGCATTCAGTCTATTTACATTTAGGGTGATTATTGATAGGTTTGTATTTATTGCCATTGCAGGCTTTAGAGTCATGGTTACCAAAGGTACATTGTTAACTTCCTTACTATCTAATAGTCTTACTTAACTCACTTAATATGCTGTTACAAACACAATCTAAAGGTTCTTTTCTTTTTCTGCTCCTTTTTCTTCCTTCTTCATTCTTTATATATTAGGTATCATATTCTGAACTCTTTTCCTATCCCTTGATTGACTTTGGGGATAGTTGATTTAATTTTGCATTTGCTTAGTAATTAGCTGTTCTACTTTCTTTACTGTGATTTTATTACCTCTGGTCACAGCTATTTAATCTTAGGAACACTTCCATCTATAGAAGTCCCTCCAAAATAGAGTGTAGAGATGGTTTGTGGGAGGTAAATTCTCTCAGCTTTTGCTTATCTGGAAATTGTTTAATCCCGTCTTTAAATTTAAATGATAATCTTGCCAGATAAAGTAATCTTGGTTCCCAGCCCTTCTGCTTCATGGCATTAAATGCTTCATGCCACTCCCTTCTGGCCTGTAAGGTTTCTGCTGAGAAGTCTGATGTTAGCCTGATGGGCTTTCCTATGTATGTGATCTTATTTCTCTCTCTGGCTGATTTTAATAGTCTGTCTTTATCCTTGGTCTTTGCCAATTTTATTACTATATGTCTTGGTGTTGTCTTTCTTGGGTCCCTTGTGTTGGGAGATCTGTGCACCTCCATGGCCTGAGAGACTAGACCAGATTGGGGAAGTTTCCAGCAACTACCTCCTCAAAGACACTTTCTATCCCTTTCCCTTTCTCTTCTTCTTCTGGTATCCCTGTAATTCGAATATTGTTCTGTTTGGATTGGTCATACAGTTCTCTCAATATTCTTACATTCTTAGAGATCCTTTTTCTCTCTGTGCCTCAGTTTCTTTGTATTCCTCTTCTCTAGTTTCTATTTCATTTATCGTCTCCTCCACTGTATCCAACCTGCTTTTAATACCCTCATCGTGCTCTTCAATGATTGAATCTCTGACCAGAATTCATTCCTGAGTTCTTGAATATCTTTCCGTACCTCCATTCGCATGTTGATGATTTTTATTTTGAACTCTCTTTCAGGAAGAGTTGTAAGGTCCATGTCATTTAAATCTTTCTCTGGAGTTATATTAATTTTACTCTGAACCAGGTTCCTTTGGCGTTTCAATATTTGTATATGGCGCCCTCTAGTGTCCAGAAGCTCAACTCTGGAGCTGCTCAGCTCCTGAAGCAATGTTGGGGGTCCCAGGGAAGCGGTATTGGTGCCTGGGGGGGAGGAAAGAGCTGTTTCCTGCTTCCCAGCTGCTATGCCTGTCTCCACTGCCTGAACCAGTGAGCCCAGCACACAGGTATAAGCTTTTGTCCCAGAGCAGCTGGATATGGATCCCTGCTTTCCACAAGCAGGTGGAATCTCAGTCTCTCCAGGAATTCTGCCTGTATTACCTTTCCAACTCCGTAATCACATGAGTATCATGAAAGCACCATAAAAAGTAGGTTTGTGCTCCCAGAGGAGATCTCTGGAGCTAGGTATTCAGCAGTCCCAGGCCTTCCACTCCCTCCCTGCTCCATTTCCCTTTCTCCCGCCTGTGAGCTGGGGTAGGGGAAAGGCTTGGGTCCTGCCAGGCCACAATTACTTCCTCAAAGACACTTTGTATCTGGTACATTACCCTGTTCTGTGAGGTCTGCTCTTTTCTCCAGGTGTATGCAGTCTGGCACAGTCCTCTTTACTGTTGCTCTCTTAGGATTAGTTGCACCAACTATATTTTCGAATTGTATGCCGTTTTAGGAGGAAGCCTCTGTCTCTCCTCTCACGCCACCATCTTTAATCTCACAGCTTTCCATCTGCATGAAAAGATTTTAAAAGACGAAATGCATAAAATGTTACAGATCACCATTAACAGAAAATTTAAAATTGATTTTGATGGTAGAGAGTACTAACTTTGAACCCTAATTAAGTAAGGTGTTATTATCCCCAAATATAATTCTCATTAGATTTATATTACAAAATATTGTACTCTATTAGTATTATTATATTTTTGTGTGTCCTTTTCCTTATAAGTACATAATACCCTCAATTTTACCTCATGGTTGGAAAATCATTAAAATAATTATCTGGCCCTTTATTGAAAATGTGTATTGTCCTGTGAACTAAAACTTTCAAATATATTCATTGTAGTGTTTAAAATTCCCTGTGTGATAATTCCAAACTCCATGTCATATCTGAATATAGTTCTTTTGGATGGTTTGTCTCTTGACCATGTGTTATTTTTTTGTTTCATTGTGTGTCTCATCAGTTTTGGTTAAAAACTAGTCATCATGTATAGGCGTGTAGAGACTAAGGTAAACACTATTTACACCCAGAAATGGATATGTCTTTTCTTTAGTAGGGACTGTTGAGACAATTATGTCATTTTGTTATTGCTATGATTACCCTCAATGTGCAGCAGGTTTCAAATTCTTCTCATGTTAGTTTTTGCTTAAAGTGGTAGTGGATTTGTTGGAGAGTTTTTCTCAGTGTCTGTTCTACTCTTAGCTATCAGTCTTCTTTTTGTGCCTGTGTCACAGAGTATGATTTTCATGTTTTTACGCTTTCCTCGAGCAGTAGACTGTTGTTACTTGTTCTGGACACTTGCTAGCCCTGTAGTGGAGGGGGAGGTGGCTTTAATTTAAATGGGGGCAGACTGAGATAGATTTAGGACACCCTGAACCCCGACCACATTGACCCTTTTTTGCTAACTCTTTGTTGTTCTGGTTCAGCCTCACTCTTACAGTAGGTGCTATATCCTTGCCTCTCAGAGATGAGGCCTTCTCAGTAACCTTGACCCTTTCCCATCATAGGAGACCTCTCATGGTCTGGTCTAGGACAGTTTCCTGCTCCTCCCTGAAGGGTAGAGGTTCTTTTATGTTCTCTTCCTCCAGCTATATAGGCTTTAACCTGTGCCCTGAAAATGAAACTTTATGCTCTTCCCCCAGTTGCATGAGGCTGTTTATTCTTCCTTTTCCTCCTCTTCTTATTCCTCTTCTTTGAGTTCTTCTTTTTGGTTGTAATGCTAGGGTTTTTGTTCACAGAGTCGAAGAATGAACTTAGCAAACATTCAAAGGTAGGAGAGCCAGGTAGGGAGAGGATTTTATTTAAAGATTAAGTGAGAAGACAGAGCTCCTAGCTCATGCCAGGAGGGGACAAGAGAGCCTGGGGTGGTGTGTTGTCTAGGGGATTTATAGGCAGTTGAGAGACAAAGGCTAGGGATGCAGACCTGCTAAGTTATCCCAAACTGTTTATCTTTGAAGAGATATTAAGTTTCTTATCAGTCCTCTGGGTTATTTACAAAAAATTTACTGCTCTCTGATTCCCTCCCAGGATAGCAGCTTCCTGGTCTGGGCGAGTATCAAACAAGACTGCCTGCCCAGTCCCCAAGGTGGGCTGAGCTACTGTCTGTTTGCTGAAGAGTAAGTTAAGAATTTTACTTCTTAACTTCCTCAGTTTTTAAAATGCAATTTTATCTTTAAGATGGAATCCTTCCTGCCTTTTACTATGTTGTTTATGCCTGGGCTTACTTGCCATTATTAATTGCCCAGGTTGCAAATCACCTGATCAGGTTTGAAGGAGGAAAGACAGCACATAGGCCTGGGCCTTTTAACATGCTGAAGTGAATCTTACACATGATTACAAATGATTAGCATCATAAAAACATGGGCTACTTTCCTTTATCTGGGGGATATTAACTGATCTCACTGAAGAATGACTCTAGAGCTTAATGTTTAAGATGGAGTTTTGGAAGGGGGTTTCCTTGCATGTTGTTACATTGCTCTGACTGTAATTATTTTGCTTTTCTTTTTCCACCCTACTCTGACTACACCCATGGTCCCTGAGGGAAAGGGAAGAAAGTCAAAGGATCCCGGTCAGACTTCCTGCCTTTCCCACAGTGTCCCCTGCATACCTCCCCAATGACTGAACTGTAAACAAGGTTTTCTCTGGTCTCTTGCCATGCCCCTAATCTTTCTCATGAATACCTGATGGACATTTGTGGAGAAGGGCTTATGAGTGGGCACAAATCCACCTTGTATATGTAGCTCCCAGAAATTCTAAAGTCTTACACTAGCCCACACTTTGCTTTTCATAGTTCATTAAAAGATAATACACTGTCATGGTAGATGTTATTGTGGAAATGAAGAATATAGGGACTGAGAAGAGGGCCGGTTATTTCTTTCTGCTCTGATGATTTTGCTGCAACTTGAATTTTAACTTCTTAGATTAAAAGCATCTGTGGTTACCCTAACATAATTTCATATACCTTATAGCTACAAGTTTGATGTCATTGAAAATAAGATGTAGTATCTGATCTTTTGGGTTGCTGAATTTCAACATAAATCAAATTAACAGCTTCATCAGAACGCTTACAGGAATGTTATGGCATTGACTGGAGAAGAGTAAGACCCTAAAAATTTTCATGGGGGCACACTGAGGTAGATTTAGGACACCCTGATCTCCAACCACACTGACCCTTTTTCACTAACAGAAACAGTTCCTCCTCCCAATTGGTAAGGCTGGTTCGTCTTTACCTTAGAGACACTGTAATGACTTCTTCTGAGGAAATTACATTATAAGAACATTCCTTGCCTCTAGATATAATAACTAGAGTGAGATCCCAGCATGCTCCAGGACAGGTTCAAAGTATAACCCAGGAGGAAAAGGCTTTCTTACAAAAAGAACTGTAAGGTTTTTCTAACCTGCACTGGAATAAAACAGTAGTGTATGTATAGGATTGGCTTCTAAGGACTCTTGATTGGGGAGGCTTGGACCCAAATTTATTAGGAGTATACTTACCAGAAATTCTGAATTCAGTTTGCTGGTTCAGGCAGGTAGGAATTGCTCTATATGTTTATCTGGTTGTTTCAAACCTGAACTAAATGGTGAACCACACTGAAGGACGTTGATGTGCAGAAATTCCTTGGCTTAATGTAGAGAAAGGAATGCAAAGAAAGAGTGGAGAATACTGGAATGGATTCATGATAATAGATCTGCTCCCTTCCTCCGCTGACCTCCAAAAGGGACTAGAGCATAACTCACCAAGCTCCTGAAAAATAAATTGTGAGGGGAGCACTCATATCCTTGAAAAACGCTGTAACTGGTTGTGCTCTTCTGACCAGGGAAAAGTGGTAAGTGCTGCAATTCAAAAGTTGTTATTGTTGTTTTTCCCCTGACATCAAGAGGGATGATGAAGCCCAGAGAGGCAGAGGCCTAGTAGAAACACTTAGGCAACAAAGACAAAAGGCTAAACTAGAGGAATAGACATCAGGGACATAAAACTATTAAAAATGGATTGACTTGCAGATATCTGTGGTAGTGGCTAATTCTTTAAGGAGTCTCTGAGATGGAAATAAAATAGCCGCCTACTCCTTTGCCTAACCTATTTAATCTGTATAATCTCCCTACCCCAAAAATCTAGGTCTGGTGAATGAAGCCCTAAGGGGAGGAACCACTGTGGAGAATTCAGGCTCAATTAATTCCCAGGCTGACTATCCTCATCAGCTCTAGGCCAAGTGCCACACCAAGAAGAGTAGGGGTGTCAGGAAGTGCCCACCCTAAATTGGGAGGTCGCTATCAAGGACAGTTTCCTCAGAATCACCTGAACCCGTCAGTCCCGGCTGGACCCAGTCCGGAATGGGGATCCGAGTCAAGCCAGGAGGACGACATACCCCTCGAAGGCAGGAGGATCCGCCGTTTCCGCTCCTCCGGAGATGCCCAGGCCCGGCCCCGCCCCCACCCCGGTCCCCTGTTTGCCTCCCGGCCGCGAGGGGGCGCTGCAAGGGGCTGTGTCGCCGTCGAGCCATGGCGCCCGCGGGCGTCGCTCTCCGCGGCGGCTCCCTGGGCCTCCTCGTCTGGCTCCTGCTCCTTCAACGCTGCCTCAACGAGGCCCGGGCGGGCAGGATGGCACCATCCTCACCCTCCTGGTACCCTTCGGGGGGCGGCCGCGAGGACCCAGGGGTGAGCCTGTGGGAGTCCTCGCCTCCGGAGGTTCCGGTATCCTCTGGGGCCCCCGGGTCCCCTGTGGCCGCCGTGTCCCCGCCTTTCGTGGCGTTTACCCCCCTGACTTGGATTCCTACCAGGCCCCGGTAGCCCTCCAGACAGCAGCCCCGTTGCAGACCACAAGAGCTACGCTGCTTCCTTCAGGTGATGCTTCTGGGCCCGGCCCGGCCCACAGACGACTTCTAACTAGCCTGGCCTGCGGGGGACGGGACCCTGCCCTGCGGGAGGAGGGCCACAGGGGACGCGATTTTTCCTGGGGAGCGGGGGAGGCCTTGAGTGGACCCAGCCCTGCCCTCGAGATCTGAGACCATACGGCCCTTCTCTGAGGAGTCCTAGGTGGTGCAGACCTGCTCCAGGGGCCTGAGGGGACACGGCCTTCCTCTGCGGGCTATGGACTTCTGAGGATTATCTGGCTCTGGTGTTGGTGCTGTCAGTGGCTTTATTTTCAGTGTCCTGCCTTCACTGACCAGCTCCAGGATGTGGCCACAGGTCTATGAGGATAGTTGGTGGAATGCCAGCCACAGAGAAGAAGTGGCCCTGGCAGGTCAGCCTGCAGATCAATAATCAGCACATATGTGGAGGCTCCCTCATCGCGCGTCAGTGGGTGCTGACCGCCGCCCACTGCATATCTGGGTGAGTCTTTGGGGCTCTCGGTATGGTCTCCTGATCAAGCTGCCAGTCCTGCTCCTCTTCCTGAGCTTACTCCTCCTCGTGAAAAACAGGCCGTAGTCCCTGCTCTTCAGGCGGTAGTCAGAGGTGGGTGATGTTAGGGCCCGTGGTAGCTGGGAAAGTCAAGGCCTCAAATCAGGTTCAGAGCCACTTCTTTTAAGCCTGTGTTGATGAGCCCTCAAGCCAAGTGGCGAGAAATGGAAGAGATGCCAGCTGGGAGATGGAGTGGGTGAAGACTTACAAGGGGGAATATTTAAGGAAGTGCAGCGAAGTAGACCGGTTTGGCTAGGTCAGTGGTCTCATGCTTTAATGAGTGTGGCAACACCTGCAGAGCTTGTTAAAACCCAGACTGCCTGTCCCAAACCCCAGAGTTTCTGATTAGATAAGTCAGGAGTGGGATACATTTCTAACAAGTTTCCAGGTGAGGCTGATGCTCCTCACTGGGGGCCAAACTGAGAACCCCCGGATAGAGTGGCCAGGAGGTCTGGAGAAGGGATGTGATTTGGAGGGAGGCAGGGAGCTGATGACTGGCCTCAGAGATAAAACGAGGCTCGAAAATGTGGAAGGGGAGTGCGGAACCTCCACGCTCTCTCTACAGGGACGTGGAATACACAGTGAAGATGGGAGACACACACGTGAAGCATACCTCCAGAATGGCAATCAAGGTTCCAGTCCGCGACATTGTTGTTCATAAATACTATAATCCCATTGGGTCAATCCAAAATGACATTGCCCTCGCCCTGCTCGACTTCCCTGTGAATTACTCCTCACACATCCAGCCTGTGTGCGTTCCTGAAAAGGCTTTCATGGTGCAAGCTGGTACGAAGTGTTGGGTGACTGGATGGGGAAAACTGGATGAAAAAGGTGAGACTGTGAAGCAAGGCCAGGGGAGAGACGCCTGGTGCCCTGGGGTTGGCCTACCCATTAAAGGGAGAGACAGGGAGGCAATCTTCTAGCAAGTGGGTAAGGAAGGAGGGTGGAGAAGATGGTGCTGGGGAGTAACTTGATGGTGTTATAAATTTCTCTTACTTTGTTACGACCCTGGGTGACAAGCAATGTGGATTCTCTATTTGGTGTATTTAGCTCAACAAGAGTTGATGTGTCTGCTAATGTGAACTGGAAATACTTGTCCTGGTGGAGAGGGATCTTTCAGTGAATGGGAAGAGGCCAGAGAACTCATTTGGTGAAACTGTAGGGCCTCCTCTCTCTGCGTAGAGGCTAGATTTGATACCTTTAGGGCACTTGTCTGAGAGTCTGTGATCCTGCTCTAAAGTAAAGACACTTGACCAATGTACGGGATATCTGACACTATTACTGTTTATATTCAGAGTGACGGACAGCTGGTTTTGATTCCTTAGGGTGGTAAGGCCTGGCCTCTTTCTGTCCTGATCTGTTCTTTCTTTTCCTGTCTTGGTTTTGATTTATACCCCCTCCCATCCCCATGTCAACTTTGGGCCTCATTTTCTCCAGTGTCAGATGGGGACAATATCCACTGCCCTGAGAGGGTGTCTGTATGTGAACACATTATATTGAGACCCAGGGTGAATGCTGGGGTCTCCTCTCCTTCTCATTAAGCAGACCCACCTATTCCTGAATTACCTCCACAGCCTCATCAAAGGAAGCGCCAACAAAGCTTCAGGAGGCTGAGCAAAACATTATTCGCTATGAGGAATGTAATGAGTTGCTCAAGAAAGAGTTGGCAAATGACAATGACATAGTCAGGAAAGGGGTTGTCTGTGGTTACAGCACTCAAGGTAAAGATTCCTGCCAGGTCAGTTGATGGGCTCTTTGACACCACTGCACATGGTTGTCCCCTTAAAGTTTCCTTATCCACAAGCAGTAGGGCTGCATTATATGCCCGCCCCTTCATTCACTCCTCATTTGTGTTAAGGGGATTAAAGGGGACAAGCTGCCAAGGTCTTACCAGGGCGGCCTGACCCAATCCTCCAGTAGAGAGGCTGTGACGCTACCTGGAGGGCTGCTGGGGAGGGGGAAGATTCAGGCAGGAAATGCCAATAATACAAGTCACATGTTTTGAACCCCTTCAATGTGATGGGCAATATACTTGGAAAATGACTTCATTAATCATTATCATCTCAGAGTATGTACATTTTTTTGTTTATATTCAATTGTATGTATGCAATTTTTGGAGTACATACACCAATTTTATTTGTTAACAATTTTCAACTCTCAAATCTCATATTCAACGACACCTAGGGCTTGGGGAGCTTTAGGGGCTCCTGGCAAAGCCCCACAGGTATCCTGTCTCCCCAGCCCCTTGCAGCTCAGTCAGCATGTTCTGATCTTCTTCCATTCCTGTGTTTGTTTCTTTCTCTTTCCCCAGGGAGATTCTGGGGGCCCCCTAGTCTGCGACTTTAATAGCACATGGGTCCAGGTGGGGATTGTGAGCTGGGGCATTGGCTGTGGTCGCAGAGGATATCCTGGAGTTTACACAGAAGTCAGTTTCTACAAGGACTGGCTCATTGATCATGTGCGTCAGGCTTCTTCTCAGGACTCAGCTGGCTTCTTCATCCTCTCCCTGTGTCTGCTGCTCCTGGGCATCCTGGTGACCCCCTGACCACACAGCCAGTCCCTTCTTGTTTCTGAGTCTTGCACTAGGCCTCTCCTCCGACCTCTTATTCCTACTCAGTGCTCGTTCCTCAAATTCTGGTTGGGATCTGCTGACCCTGTGGTGGTCCACACACACGTGAGTGGCAGCAAGCCTGGAGTCCAGAAAGCGACCCAGCCTCGTGCTACAGTCACCTGCCCCAGTCACACCCACCCTCGGATGTGCTGTGCCTGCCAGGAAGGAGTGGGTGAGACCATCCCAACCAGAGGGCCAGCTGACCTGCTAACTGGAGCACGGTGCTCCATGGGCATCTTGGACAACGCCTACCAAAGAAGAGGTGCAACAGTGTTAGAGCTGGTTGTGCCGGGGCTCTCACCTGAGACTGTCAGGCTGGCTGGCTGGGTGTTTGCTCAGAGAGAGCGAGGAGGTATCACCGTGTCCCTGCTGAGGTGGGAGGCCCAGGATTTCCACATCTGACTTGGATGGCTAGGGCTGGGAGATGTTCCTCTGCCCCCCAGTGTGGATCCACCTGTGAGTGGCCAGTCTCTGGCACACAAGCCCTCCTGGGGCACATCAGTCATGGAATCCCCTTCCTCAGTGCCCCAGTGGCCACATCCGGGCTCACCCCAAGCTGTGTTGAGGCAGTTACAGAGTCCCGAGATTTCTGATGTGAACTGAATAAATGTTTGGAAAATCACTTTTGTCTTATGAAGCTCTGGTCTCCTGAAGTTTGTCGGCTGCATGTAACATACTCTGTAGAGAATTAGTTTTCTGTTTAACTAAAGAATTGTTCATGATTCTTATTAGATCGTAGAGGGAGAGGTGTGTCCCCTCCTACTTAGATATGAGTCCTAGGGATGGTTTTAGCCAGCTGGGCCCTGTTCCTTGTACCCTGTTATAGACATCAGTATGTCTGCAGGGAGCTTTGTGGGCTAATTTAACAGCCTCTGAGGC